>NC_079221.1:23164382-23764382 GCF_029633865.1 Lampris incognitus
GACAGCCGCCGTGCAGCGCCTGGGGAAGTTCTGGACACAGGAAAATGTGATCTGGCTATGAGCTGGCAACTGGAGGATGGTAACCATTAGATCATCAGTGGTCACCAGCACCGCTAAAATGCCTTGGAGTAAGACAGTGGTCCTTGGGACCCCAAAACTGTGATTTTTCTTTATACTGCCAGGTGTTCCAGCCATCTGAATGTAAATAACTACCTGGCAGAATAGAAAGCCAGCAGTAATGAGGTTACCCAGGACAGGAGTTGCGAACCAAAGTTAGAAAGTGTTGAATAAGGCCCAAATTACTTCAAAGATATGGCACTGCAAGTGCTCCTGTAATATCACTTCTGTGAGGAAATAGATGTACACACTTCAGAATTATGAATAAAAAAAAAAAATTGTCATTACCATGTTTAATCTGACCTGGCTGTCATCTCTCTCTCTCTCTCTCTCTCTCTCTCTCTCTCTCTCTCTCTCTCTCTCTCTCTCTCTCTCTCCTCTCTCTCTCTCTCTCTCTCTCTCTCTCTCTCTCTCCTCTCTCTCTCCTCTCCTCTTCTCTCTCTCTCTCTCTCTCTCTCTCTCTCTCTCTCTCTCTCTCAGGTGCAGTGGCCAGTACGGAGGTGAAATTGCGGCTTCAGGAGTTTGTTCTTAACAAGAAGAAAGCCCTGGCTCAGAGGAACCTAAACCACTGCTTGCCCAATGATCCGCGCTACTGGTACGGGTGAGTGTCAAAATCCTCTTCTCAACTACCTAACAGCCATGGCCACATCTTTGGTAA
Source organism: Lampris incognitus (assembly GCF_029633865.1). NCBI lineage: Eukaryota > Metazoa > Chordata > Actinopteri > Lampriformes > Lampridae > Lampris > Lampris incognitus. Next base: position 23,165,158 of record NC_079221.1, read on the forward strand.
TTATTTTGCTTTCCTTGGAGAAGAAATTATTTTTCACGACCAATTCATTTTATACAGAGCACAACAGACAAAACTTAAAGATGCCATAGTTTAAATGCAGCACAGCACATAGATGCACCCCCATAATAAACCTCTCAGCGTTCACATGGAACCCACCAAGTCTTCACTGCTATTGATGCCCATTGTAGATATAGGAGCGAGTTTGTCCAGTGCCCTTGTGGCAGAGGTTCTACCTATGATGTGCACAAAAACATAGATCAATTAAAGTTCTAACTCACGGTAGTATTGTTACAATGTTAATGTAAACTTTACACGGCACAAAGACGATGGTGTGAGTTTACAATTGAATTCAAAGCATTGATCAGGTCAGTGTGTGTGCATGAGCAAGTTTACATGTATCTGTGTGTGGGTGTGTGTGTGTGGGTGTTTCTATTCGCAAACAGCCATTTGTGGTGATTAACTTGGAAGAGAATTAACTTCAGTCATTTAATGTTTGATCATGTCGTGGCATTGTTTTTGGGACCCTCCTGGGTGGTGTAATTTTTGTAATTGTTTTTCAGTCAGCACAAGGCACAAATATCCCATAAAATTCTGTCTTTGTTCAGCATCAAGGCTGTGTGTGGGTGGATTGGGGGAAAAAAATAGTTCTCATTTGCTGTTAATTCTTTACTTTATGAGATGTGAATATTCTAAAACACAGGCATATTTGCCGCATCAGTTGCCTTGTGGTGTTTTGGACCTAGACACCTAGTGTGTTATACTGCACGTCTTTCTCTTGAGTTTTTGTTATGTGAGGAATCCAAGGAAACTGGGCTTTATTATACAATACAATAGAGTACAAGCTACTATTAATCCTGCTAGGGGCAATTTGTTTGGAGCAGCTTGTTGCATACAAAACACATAAAATGCAAACAAATAACACAAACAATAAATAATAACACTCCAGGGAGGTAAGTGTGGAATAAAAATCTATAAGCTCTATAAACGATTAGTAATATTGATAGGCTAGATAAACTTGGTAAACACAATAAAATGATCAGATAATTAAAAAAAAACTACAGCACATTTAGTAGTGGAATTGCAGAGGGAATGAATGATTTAGAATAACAGTTAGTTTTACAAGCAGGTAAAACATAAAGATGCCCTGATGGCAACAGAGAACATTCACTTACTTACAAGAACATGTCCAGAAGAAGCCACAACACTTGCTGCTTGGTTGCAACAAGAATTCACATCTTTTTGTTTCACTGCGGCGATCTTACAACAGATTTTAACAATGCTGTTCAGGCTATTATTTCGCTGACTGTCATTTGCTCGGGATGAGATTATCAGCAAAATGGCTTCAACTGTAAATGTAAACGCCTGGTTTCATTCTGCACACCTGCAATTATTTTACAGATTTTAACCTCAACAGAACATTTAGATTGCATTTCCAGTTATGCTACTAGCGCTAACCACCAGGCATGGTGGCCCAGTGGTTAGCGCTGTCACCTCACAGCAAGAAGATCCTTGGTTTGAACCCCGGGGTTGTCCAACCTTGGGGGTCATCCCAGGTCGTACTCTGTGTGGAGTTTGCATGTTCTCCCCGTCTCTGCAGTGGGTTTTCTCCAGGTGCTCCGGTTTTCCCCCACCATCAAAAAGACATGCATGTTAGGGTTAATACTCGTGTCTGGGCCCCTGTCCGAGGCATGGCAAGACGAACTGGAGTTGGTCCCTGGGTGCTGCACGGCGGCTGCCCACTGCTCCTAGCTACACAGCTAGGATGGGTTAAATACAGAGAAAGAATTGCCCCACGGGGATTAATAGAGTCTACTACTACTACTTTTGGCTGCTCCCGTTAGGGGTTGCCACAGCAGATCATCCGTTTCCATTTCTCCCTGTCTTCTGCGTCTTCCTCTGTCACACCAGCCACCTGCATGTCCTCCCTCACCACATCCATAAACCTCCTCTTTGGCCTTCCTCTTCTCCTCTTCCCTGGCAGCTCCATATTCAGCATCCTTCTCCCAATATACTCAGCATCTCTCCTCCACACATGTCCAAGCCATCTCAATCTTGCCTCTCTTGCTTTGTCTCCAAACCGTCCAACCTGAGCGGTCCCTCTAATATAATCATTCCAAATCCTGTCCTTCTTCGTTACTCCCAGTGAAAATCTTAGCATCTTCAACTCTGCCACCTCCAGCTCCACCTCCTGTCTTTTCGTCAGTGTCACTGTCTCCAAACCATATAACATAGCTGGTCTCACAACCATCTTGTAAACTTTCCCTTTAACTCTTGCTGGTACCCTTCTGTCGCAAATCACTCCTGACACTCTTCTCCACCCACTCCACCCTGCCTGCACTCTCTTTTTCACCTCTCTACTGCACTCCCCGTTACTTTGGACAGTTGACCCCAAGTATTTAAACTCAAATGCCTTTGTCACCTCCACTCCTTGCATCCTGACCATTCCACTGTCCTCCCTCTCATTCACGCATAGGTATTCCATATTGCTCCTACTGGCTTTCATTCCTCTTCTCTCCAGTGCATACCTCCACCTCTCCAGGCTCTCCTCAACCTGCACCCTACTCTGGCTACAGATCAAAATGTCATCCGCGAACATCATCGTCCATGGAGACTCCTGCCTGATCTTGTCCGTCAACCTGTCCATCACCATTGCAAACAAGAAAGGGCTCAGAGCCGATCCTTGATGTAATCCGACATTCACCTTGAACCCATCTGTCATTCCAACTGCACACCTCACCATTGTCACACTTCCCTCATACGTATCCTGCACCACTCCTACATACTTCTCTGCAACTCCTGACTTCCTCATACAATACCACACCTCCTCTCTCGGCACTCTGTCATAAGCTTTCTCTAAATCTACAAAGACACAATGCAACTCTTTCTGGCCTTCTCTATACTTCTCAAACAACATTCTCAAAGCAAACATCGCATCTGTGGTGCTCTTTCGTGGCATGAAACCATACTGCTGCTCGCTGATCATCACCTCTCCTCTTAACCTAGCTTCTATTACTCTTTCCCAAATCTTCATGCTGTGGCTGATCAACTTTATACCTCTGTAGTTGTTACAGTTCTGCACATCGCCCTTGTTCTTGAAAATCGGTACCAGTATGGTTCTTCTCCACTCCTCAGGCATCCTCTCACTTTCCAGGATTGTGTTAAACAATCTAGTTAAAAACTCCACTGCCATCTCTCCTAAACATCTCCATGCCTCCACAGGTATGTCATCAGGACCAACTGCCTTTCCACTCTTCATCCTCTTCATAGCTGCCCTCACTTCCTCCTTGTTAATCCACTGAACTTCCTGATTCACTATCCCTACATCATCCAACCTTCTCTCTCTCTCATTTTCTTCATTCATCAGCCCCTCAAAGTATTCCTTCCACCTTCTTAGCACACTCTCCTCGTTTGTCAGCACATTTCCATCTCTATCCTTGATCACCCTAACTTGCTGCACATCCTTTGCAGCTTGGTCCCTCTGTCTAGCCAATCGGTACAAGTCCTTTTCTCCTTCCTTAATGTCTAACCTGTCATACAACTCACCATACGCCTTTTCCTTTGCCTTTGCCACCTCTCTCTTTGCTTTATGCTGCATCTCCTTGTACTCCTGTCTACTTTCTTCATCTCTCTTACCATCCCACTTCTTCTTTGCCAACCTTTTCCTCTGTATAATTTGCTGTACTTCCTCATTCCACCACCAAGTCTCCTTGTCTTCCTTCCTCTGTCCTGATGACACACCAAGTACCTTCCTAGCTGTCTCCCTCACTATTTCTGCAGTGGTTGCCCAGCCATCTGGCAACTCTTCACTACCACCCAGTGCCTGTTTTAACTCCTCCCTGAACTCCACACAACAGTCTTCCTTCTTCAACTTCCACCATTTGACCTTCGGCTGTGTCTTCACTCGCTTCCTCTTCTTGGTCTCCAAAGTCATCCTACAGACCACCATCCGATGCTGCCTAGCTACGTTCTCCCCTGTCACCACCTTGCAGTCTCCAATCCCTTTTAGATGGCGCCTTCTACATAAGATATAGTCCACCTGTGTGCACTTTCCTCCACTCTTGTACGTCACCCTGTGTTCCTCCCTCTTCTTGAAATATGTATTCACCACAGCCATTTCCATCCTTTTCGCAAAATCGACCACCATCTGTCCTTCCACATTTCTCTTCTTGACTCTATACCTTCCCATCACCTCCTCATCACCTCTGTTCCCTTCACCAACATGTCCATTGAAGTCCGCTCCAATCACCACTCTCTCCTCCTTGGGTACCCTCTCCACCATGTCATCCAACTCACTCCAGAATTCTTCTTTTTCATCCATCTCACACCCAACTTGCGGGGCATATGCGCTGATAACATTCAGCAATAAACCTTCAATTTCCAGCTTCATACTCATCACTCTGTCTGACACTCTCTTCACCTCCAGCACGCTCTTGACATACTCTTCCTTCAGAATTACCCCTACCCCATTACTCCTCCCATTCACACCATGGTAGAAGAGTTTGAACCCACCTCCGATACTCCTGGCCTTACTCCCCTTCCACCTGGTCTCTTGCACACACAGTATGCCTACCTTTCTTCTTTCCATCATGTCAGCCAGCTCTCTCCCTTTACCAGTCATAGTGCCAACATTCAAAGTTCCAACTCTCACCTCCACATGCCTACCCTTCCTCCTCTCTAGCTGCCTCTGGACATGCTTTCCCCCTCTCCTTCTCCTTCGCCCAACAGTAGCATAGTTTCCACCGACACCCTGCTGGTTAACAGTACCGGTGGCGGTCGTTGGTAACCCGGGCCTCGACCGATCCGGTATGTAAGTCTTATTTATGATCTGCATATTTTATTTGGCAAAGATTTTACGCCGGATGCCCTTCCTGACGCAACCCTCCCCATTTGTCCGGGCTTGGGACCGGCACTAAGGATGCACTGGCTTGTGCATCCTCAGTGGCTGGGTTACGGGGATTAATAGAGTAATAATGAAAAAAAAAGTATCAGTCTCAAACTGTGGCAAATTTGCCTTTTATTTAAGCTTAGCCAAAAATAAGTAAATTACAAAAAGTAATTTGTCATTCTAAATCTAAAAAAGAACTCTTCAGTCAATTAAGTATTCAAGCCAAAAGTTTCATCAGGCGACAAAACACCAAACATAAGAATTGGATACTCATAATCATCACTTGGCAAACATGGAAAACTCTGGTGTTGCGCTCCAAAGCCAAGAACTGTTTGGCCTAATCTATGATCAGTGATGTGTGTTTTTATGTGGGATGACATTCTGAATAAGGGAGAAAGTACCACATCACATTCACATGCCTTTCTTAAATCTTCACCAGCTGCCTTTGAGTTTAAATACAGAACGAAAGTTGAAACGAAAAGGCTTCTCCGCGTCGCTGAGCGAAGATTGACAATTGGCTGTCTTTGAGGTGTGCATGCGTTTGAAGAGAGCACAGAGAAGAGAGAATGGCACCTCTCCTGCTCTTTAAATATTTGAAGAGGATTTAGGCAGGCAAACTCTTTATTTTTTCTCCTGCCAGGCAGAAGACGATAAGACGGCACGGAGCGTGTGCCAGGAGTGAAGTAAAAGGGATGGGCAGCTCGCGCCTCTCTCTTTCGCTGTCAGCACCTCCGTTTCAGTATCACTCACTTCCTCCCAATTCTGTTCAGTCTCCTCTCACTGTCTGAGCTGCTCCTTCAGAGTGAAGGACAAAGACGGACGGGAAAAACTATGTGGGACCAGGATGTAGGTTTTCCCCAGTTTTCCCTGGTATCTGTCCCTCACTTTTCTGCACTAGCCTTCTGTTCTTGCATTCTCTCCTCCCTTTTTAAAACTACTGCGCTCCTCTCTCGTCTCCATCTCCCTCTTGTTTCATTGCTCTCTCTTTCACTCTCTCTCTCTCTCTCTCTAAATCAGTGGTGTTATAATGATGTCATTTGTTCAGTGATGAATGATGAATTAATTTGTAGTGATGTTTTCAGATAATGTTATTTCTGTGAGTCTTTGTTTCAAAGCTGCTGTAAATGCGGGACAGTGTATTCAAGTTGTTTTTTTTAAAGTAAAAAAAAGTCTCTCCTTCTGTTTACAGTGTGAAGGTGGTGAAAGGAGAGGGAAATTGCAGTTCTGAAAGAGACTTAACTTCTTTCTTTCTCTCTTTCTGCCTCCAATCAGCCTTTCGTTCATGCTCTGCTGCGTCTTTACATGCTGTGATCTAAACGGTGGTGATATAAGCCCACCCATTCTGTTGCTACCGCTGTGTGTGTGTGTGTGTGTGTGTGTGTGTGTGTGTGTGTGTGTGTGTGTGTGTGTGTGTGTGTGTGTGTGTGTGTGTGTGTGTGTGTGTGTGTGTGTGTGTGTGTGAGAGAGAGATTGGAAAGGCAGGTATTTACAGTATGCATGTGTACATCATGCTCCATAAGTATTGGGGCAGCAGCACATCAGTTTATCCTTTCGCTCTATGCTTCCATTGTTTTGAATTTCAAATGACATCATGATTTTCCGGTGGGCTAATGATTAGCCTATCCTCATGACCTGAATGTATATGCATCCATATTGGTTATATATCTATATGGCTGACAATTCTTAAATTGTGGGCAATTTTATGCAAAGCACCTTGAAGCTTTGTTACTGCATACTACTTTCCACATGGATAATGTAAAGTGAAAATGAAGCCAAGTTATGGGATCCCTACCCCTCATAGCGATATTATCAGGCTCAAGTTACGGTACACAGAACCAGCAAATGTCATACTTGACACTGCATATTTTGCTATCTTGTGCGATTTGATGTTTGTGTCTTTGTAGGAAAACACAACACAGTTCTTTGGACCAGAGTTCTCCTCCCCAAACAGCCATGTCGGCCTACAACCACCCCATTCTGGGCATGTACGACTCAAAAGATGACTTCCCTCTCCGCAAGACAGGTACCGTACGCTACAAGCACACAAACTATTCCATAACACCCCTGTCCTTTCACCTTGACCACCTAGCTAACAAATATTTTTCATATATCTCCCCATGACAAAAACATTCAGCTAGAATGCTGGCAAGAGACCCGAAATCAAGCAAAATTAAGAGAGAAAATGCACAAAAATGAGCTTTGGACCCTCAAAAAAAACTCGCTCAGCTGAATGATTAGAATAGATAATTCCCCAGGGCTCTGTTTTGGGACCACCTCCTATTTATTATTTACTTATTACCTCTTGGCCACATTTTCAGGAAATTTGGCATTCAATTTCACTCCTATGCTGATGACACCCGGCTTTATCTATCCACCAAGCCTACTTCCACTCTTCCACCCACTTCCCTTTCTGACTGCTTACTAGAAATTAAATCCTGGTTTACATACCACTTCTTCAAACTTAATAGGCATAAAACTGAGGTCCTCCTAGTAGGTACTAAATCTTCTTTGGCTAAACCTGATAGTTTTCTCTAACTATTGACACTTCTATAGTTCATCCATCGCCTCAGGTTAAGAGTCTGGGTGTCATCTTGGACAGCACATTATCTTTTGAAGTTCATATCAACAATGTTACTCTGTCTACATGCTTCCACCTACGCAATATCAATCGTCTTCGCCTGTCACTTACACCTAACAGCACCACCATACTCATTCACACCCTGGTAATATACCGTATTGACTACTGCAATTCTATCCTCTTTGGTCTCCCCCTCAAGTGTCTTCATAAACTTCAATTGGTCCAGAATTCAGCTGCCCGTATCACTACCAGAACTCCTTCCATAGATCATATCACTCCTGTTCTTCAGCAGCTCCACTGGCTCCCTGTTAAATACTGTATTGACTTCAAGATCCTGCTTCTCACCTTTAACTTAATAACCTAGCTCCTTCATATCTTTCCGAACTCCTTCATATCCACATGCCCTCCCGCACTCTCAGATCCTCTTCTGCTCTCCAACTCACTACACCATCGGCCCGCTTGACTACCATGGGGTCTAGAGCCTTCAGTTATTCTGCCTCCCACCTTTGGAACTCTCTCCCACAAGAAATTTGCAACATTGACTCTCTTTCAACCTTCAAATCCCATCTCAAAATGTGCCTTTTCAAACAGGCATATTCAGTCTGATCCACGCTTCATTGAGTTTTGTGCTGATGATGATTTTATACTTATCTGTTGTATTAACTTTTTATTGTCTACCCTGCTTTGTTTTGATCTTATGATGTCTGATATAGTGCTGCTTGTTTTTTTTTAACTGTGTTCTGTAAGGTGTCCTTGAGTGCTCTGAAAGGCGCCCACAAATAAAATGTATTATTATTATTATTATTACTAATCCACATTCAAAGAGCAGCACCCAGAACATTTTGTTTTGTGGTTACGCCACTGCTCTAAAATGAAATTTCTATTTAGTATTGTATAGATTTAGGTTGTATATGCAGTCACTGGCTTTACTAGAGAGCTTTGATCAAAACTAATAATCAGCCCTTCTTTTCTTAGACTCTCATTGAGTTCTCGTTCAAACATGCGCACACACACACGCACACACATACACGAACATGCCAATGCACCATATATAATGTGCTGCATAACAACCCAAACTGCTGTGAATCATACTCTAGAAAGTATGTAGACACCACAGTGCCAGAGGAACCAGGTGGTTATTTTTATTTGTGGTGCGGGGCTATCTCTGTCCCTCTTTCTGTGTGCATATCAGGAACTGTTAGGCTGTGATTATTTACTTTGCGTCAGCAGCTACTGTGGCACTGTCACTCGCTCCCTCTCATGGAGAGGCTAACCTCAGTGTACCCTGCTGTCTGCTGCCTGCTGTGATCTGGATGCAGGAGCAATTGGTCCTGGTACAGCCAACCGCATCTGCCAGACGTCATAAAATCAAAGGCCTAAGGCTGAAACCTTTTATATACAAAATAATGAGAGTCAGACATTTTTCTTTGTGTCATTGGTGCAGCAGCATATGGATTCATGAGCTTTGGCAAACATACACAGGGGACTAGGCCAACAAGACCTCACACATGGGGTAAAAGCACAGTGCAGGATACAATATAAAGAGCGGCTCATATGTGAAGCCCTACATACATTAATACACATAAAATGGCAGATTGTGTTAGTTGAAAGAGTCTGGCTGGCTAGCAATGTTTGATGTGGCTACTGGAAGTTCCAGTGCAGGTTTTGTTTGTAAGATGGATGGAGAGGGGATAATTGATTCTGTGCCTCACAGCCATACTCATAGAATATATATATACAATTATACCAACACATTCACAATCACACACAAGTACACGCGTGCACACACACACACACACACACACACACACACACACACACACACACACACACACACACACACACACACACACACACACACAGTGACAGCTCTTATCAGTGGTGAGAATAGATGGATCAGATTAGACGTGGTAATTAGCAGTTTAGAGGAGGAAGTGACTGACAGTCAACACCACAGCTGCAGGTTACCCTGGTGATTGATGCCGTCACTGGTGACATTTTTCCCTGTGATGACGACCACACTTCAGGAATTTATGTATGTAAATTATACATGGTTTTAATAATACTTTTTTTCTTTCCAGTGGGGCCAGACAATGTTTCAACAGTGTTTCCTTGTCAGAGTTTTAAAGCCTTTGTGATGATGGCTCTTAGCACACAGAGGGCTACTTTGACTGCTGCAGCAGAAAGCCAGTTATGCCTGGATGACACACACACACACACACTCTCTCTCTCTCTCTCTGCCTATCTATCTATATCTCTTTCACTCACTCCCTGACACACTCGTACGCTATGTATGAATCTGTGCTCTTGTCCATTGTTGACGCATGACGCACATGCTGAATAGCAGTTGAAGCAAAATTCTGAAACAAAGACATGCAGAGGATGGGGAAAAAAAGAAGACTGATGCTGCATTAGATGTTAACTTGTTCGTCGAGAACCAAATGGGAAACCCTAATATTCATTGCAGTAACTAGCTAGCACAAATACAGATGGCCGTGATAGTTTACTACTGATTAAACTAGCGGGGGAAATGAACACCTGTGCCTTTTAAATGATTACTGAATGTGACTGCAAGCATACAGAATGTTTCAAATATGAGGAACTGTGTTCTCTATGCCGTTTTGCAGTTTAATATATTAGTCTTAAGAAATATGGGGAGAATTTTCTTTTAGAATACACGTAGCGACTACTGTTGAACTTTTCCTTTTCTCATGTACACACAGACACAGACACACACACACACACACACACACACACACACACACACACACACACACACACACACACACACACACACACACACACACACATACATTTGCACCAATTTATCATAGACACTACTATCCAGAGTCAATAGGTGTAATTCCCATCAACAGGCAGCCAACAATTACCAGGAAAACCACCTCCACTCGTCCATCATGACTCATCTCCTGAATATGTTTAGCACGAGTCAAAGCATTTTACCTCTTACCATGCTTCAGAACTGCATGATCTTTGTCATCCTACTCAAAGAGCAATGTTTTCTGTCACTTGCTAATATTTTTGACCATAGCCATTGATGATGAATTTGACAGCTGTTATCAAAAGTAATCTAAAAGAAGCGAGGAAGAAAATAGTTTAATCAAGGTCACTTCAGGAGGACACGTGGCTGTTCCCCCTAGCTATTCAATTCGATTTTTCTAATGGCTTAGCCATTCCTTCCCTGTTCCCAACCCCTACCCTCAGTCTTGGGGTTCCTGTTTACTCCCATCTCTAATATCCCCTTTCTGTCAAAAATACTGGAATGTGTTTTCACCTCCCAACTCAAGCTGAACTCCTCTCCAACCACCTGTTCGAAACATTTCAATCTGGTTTCCGCTCACAGCACAGAGCAGAAAAGGTCTTCCTTAAAGTTACCAAAGACCTTCTCCTCTCCTCAGACTCACCTCAGCCTCACCTCAGCGTTCTCTTTTTTTTTTTGGGATTCCCCCCTTTTTCTTACCAATTGTACTCGGCCAATTGCCCCACTCTTCTGAGCCATCCCGGTTGCAGCTCCACCCCCTCTGCTGATCCGGGGAGGGCTGCAGACTACCACATCCTTCCTCTGATACATGTGAAGTCGCCAGCCTCTTCTTTTCACCTGACAGTGAGGAGTTTTGCCAGGGGTACATAGCGCGTGGGAGGATCATGCTATTCCCCCCAGTTCCCCCTCCCCCCAAACAGGTGCCCCAACTGACCAGAGGAGGCGCTAGTGCAGAGACCAGGACACATACCCACATCCGGCTTCCCACCTGCAGACACGGCCCATTGTGTCTGTAAGGACGCCCGACCAAGCCGGAGGTAACACGGGGATTCAAACCGACAATCCCCGTGTTGGTAGGCAGCAGAATAGACCGCTATGCCACCCGGACTCCCCACATCTTTAACAAAGTATGTCTTTGTTTTTTCACTAACATCACAATGGATTTGAGTCTTTGACCTCTTGTTTCATCCTTGAAAATAAGCAGTATCTTACATGTTTAAATTTGTCGAGTAAACTATACTTGAATAAACTGAAGTGTTCCTTGATGTTATAACCAAGCGAACTTTCCACTTCTCAGGTTGTTGTCACGTGAGTCCTACATGTTACGTTTTACCAAATCCCCTGACTTATATTCATCTGTTGCCCAGGCACTGTTGTTTTCAGTCTTCTTTTTTTTTGGGACCCCCCCCCCCTTTTCTTCCCTATTGTAGTTGTTTTCACTCTTTAATAGCATACTATTTATTTTATTTTTTGTAATGTTAGTGATAAAGGAATTGAAGCTGTTTCTGCTGTTGTGCTTGTCAGCTTCTCTAGGTGAGATCATCTGCCAAAAACCTCAAAAAAAAAATCAAAAACTGCCGTCTTACTCCTCCTCTCTCCCCACCCGTTCCCCACAGTGTTGAGTGGTGGAGGCAGATTTAAACGGCCTCTTGCCACCTCCACAAATACGCCTCATCACTTTTAACTGTCGGAGAGAAAATGTCAGCCAGCTCGTTGGGGTCCCACGCAATCTTTCCATCCATTTCATATCTACAATGGGGAGATTTTAAAGGTTGAAATATTGTGATCATTAAGTTGAAAGCAACTGCCTTCACGTAAAGTTAAAAAAAAAAGGATTGATGGCTTTTAATCGAAGTGCCAGTGTCTCGGTTAGAGAAAACTTATCTGTAAGATGTTTGAAAGCAAGATTTTTGAAGACTTGACTTAAGGTTTAAGGCTTATTTTGCCCAGTAGGAAGATGCTGAAGTGTAGTGTTTTCAGTGTTGAAACGTAATTGTCCAAATTGCTGGATTATCGCACAATCAGATTATGACAGAGGAGTCGTGTTTTAATCTCTTATCCATTGCTGCTATAGTCCAGATGGTGGTACAAGAAGTTAATGTTCCCGTCATTTTTAATGTATAAAAAATGCCCCTCACCTGTTATAATTGCATGATGTCAAACATAGGCACAGACAGCTTCGATATTATTTCTACTTTTTTTGGGGGGGGGGGGTTCCCCCTTTTTCTCCTCAATTGTACTTGACCAATTACCCCACTCTTCCGAGCCATCCCGGCCGCTGCTCCACCCCCTCTGCCAATCCAGGGAGGGCTGCAGACTACCACATGCCTCCTCCGATACATGTGGAGTCGCCAGCCGCTTTTCACCTGACAGTGAGGAGTTTCGCCAGGGGGATGTAGTGCATGTGGGAGGATCACACGATTCCCCCCAGTTCCCCCTCCCCCCCTAACAGGCGCCCCGACCGACCAGAGGAGGCACTAGTGCAGCGACCAAGACACATACCCTCATCCGGCTTCCCACCCGCAGGCACAGCCAATTGTGTCTGTAGGGACGCCTGACCAAGCCGGAGGTAACACGTGGATTCAAACCGGCGATCCACATGTTAGTAAGCAACGGAATAGACTGCTATGCTAACCGGATGCCCCCTTATATTATTTATTCTTAATTTCTACATATAAAGCCATACAGAATGCTAACCCATACATGTCATTTCTGGGAAGCCAAGGCTGCATTGATGAGTTTCGGCAAACTGCACTATGGATTCCCATAAATCTCCGCTCGTCTCCTTAGAGGAACGATATGGCTTCTCACAGTATACCCCCGACGACTCGAGATGCCCATCTAAGACGCCTTAGCAGCTGATCAATATGTTTTGTATCAGAGAAACAGTTTCTTACTCCACTGTCTCAGAAATATTAAGCACCACTTTTATTGCCCTTTAATCAGGTGTTAGATGCACCAACTGGCCCAGAGAACAAGATTGACTTCCCTGCTGTTTTTTTCTGCACTATTTTAACTGCTAGCAGATGGTTTGAGTGTAAATGAGAAAGCGATGGATAATTAGCATTTGCCCATGTCCTAATCTGCATTGTAAACGCTTGTAGAAAATTGTATAGCATCTCAAGGGAACAGCTTGTAGAGAAGCAACAAGGCTGATCAGTTATATTACAGTATCTACTGGTTCTAGAGTCACTACAGGACAGGCGTGTATTTGATTTTCACAAAAAACATCTGCATATTAGATAGCTGAATGCTGTACTTAATGTCCCTTTGCTTTGGAGACTAGTATGTAGTAATTACCCAAAACAAATGCAGAAAAAAATGGGTCACATTGCTCCGAATCATCCCTGAGACCAGATGCCAATATGGATGGAGAGAGTGAAATGGAATGAGAAAGTAGTATTATGGGTAAGAGAGGAGTGAGGAATTGGCTGGAGGAAGGATGGATGGAGGGGAGAGTAGGAGAGAGGATAACATTTAAACCCTGGAGTCAGCAGAAAACCTGTGTGTGTGTGTGTGTGTGTGTGTGTGTGTGTGTGTGTGTGTGTGTGTGTGTGTGTGTGTGTGTGTGTATCTGCATGTTCCTTTGCCTGGTTGAAACTAACACTCTTCAAAGTCACTGCATCCCGAGGTGAACACCTCCAGTGCCCGCAAACAGGCTGTAAACCCCCACACACAGACACACACTGTGTTTGCCTTCACCATCATCTCGACTGCCACTAGCTCCCTCCTTGCTGCCATCCACCCTATACCCCCATCTACTACTTTATCCCCTCCTCCACGCCTTTATTTCTCCCTCAATCCCCCTCATACTTTTAAGTGCACTGGGTCCCTGGCACACAAAGTTTTCTCCCACCCTCAGAGTCCTCTAACTCCTCCCTTTCTGTGCCCCATCTCTCCTCCCCTGGCCCTCTTCCAGACTGCACAAGGCTAGTTCCCACAGCCCACTCAGTCCACTTTCAGTTGAGCTCGACGGTGGAGGATAATAGCATCCAGTGTTGTGTTTTATCGTCTGATTAATTAGAAACGGAAGGCTTTATTATCCAAATGTAGTTAATTTACAGGAAATTTGGTATGGTGGCACTGGTGCAGAGCTATAATGACCACTTAAATACTTCACAGGACATCACATGCAGTGGAAAGGGATAAAACATGACATTGGCGAACACTGCACAGACCTAATGAAGGTTTTGCTTAACCCTCCCATCACTTTTCCCTTAGATTTATACTTATTGAAGCAGCGGTGAATCGATGCCTTTGTTAAGTTTGATATTATGTAGTAACTGTAATAATCTTTATCTATAAGCACCTGTACTGTGAGACATACCCATCTCCACTTTCAACAGTGGCATTTTTAAACACCTCCAACATGCCTTCTCCTATTCGAGCTTTTGTGACAGTTGTGATAAGCACTGATGTTTGACAGCAGTAGATAAATTACTCTCTAATTTGCAGTATATAAACACAAGATTACATTTGAGGCGAGTCATTTTGACTCAGATCAAGCAACACAGACCTAAGTTTGAGTCACAGTGTTTTTAATAGGGGTATTAGTATTATTAGGATTTTCCTTGCGCATTCTTAATGCATGAATATACTGGATCACAGATGTTATTTTCATGGAAAACATTGATGTATGATATTTCCTCAGACTATTTCCGTTTCAAATTGAGATGGAGTTGACCAATAAATGCCATCATTTCTGCATTTACAATGATGTCCCTATAGCCCAATGCACTCAGGGCCAAGTATAATGTGTCCTAAACAAGACAAAACAATCTAAATTTCTGCCACGCCTAAAAAGAAGCTAGATACTTCTTTTGGACAAAAGAGAAATCATTATGTATGTGAATATTTTTAGCTAAATTGTTACTCGTCAAGAATTTCTTGGCATAATTTTTGTCCAATAATCCCAAATTAATGGTACTTCTGAAATACCAACGTACCATAATGTTTCTTGTGTCAAGCCCTGTTGAAGCGCTTCAGTCTTTCTGAGTGTTGCCTCTCACAGTCTCTGAGCCCTTCAGATCAGCTAATGCATGGCAATCTACCCCGACTCGCCCCAATCCTCTTAACAGAGACATTTGGAGGAGTTCCCTCCACTTGAAAGAAGAGATTTTTTTTAATAATCGAGTTTGATAAGATCAACTTGTAAATTCTGGCCTCTTTAAAATTGAACATGCAAATGTAACAATGGTTTCTACATTATACATTCCATACACTCTTGTAAGGTCATCTACTCCCCACTGACTAAGAACCATTGTGGGAGCCTTTACCTCCTTCCGCTGCATTAAAACCAGTTGAAGCGTCGTCTTTGCTTGATGAGCATTGAAGCCTACAGGAAACTGATGTCGGGAGCAAAAAGGTTTGCTTGCGATAAGCCCGAGTAAGGTTCAAACTCAGGCCTTGAACCAATGGCTTCTGTTTTGGCTGGAACAAAAAGGCTGCGCTTCTTCACCAAGGCTAATGAATGTAGCATGCCGACCAATTTTATACCAGGTCATAAGCAGTGCATGGGGGTCAACTGCCGGTCAGCGGCCCCGCTCCGACTAATTAAACGGAAGGAAGCTCTTGAGGACCGCAGCGGTGGGAATAAAGCTGCCTGTGTTTTGGCCAGTCTGGCAGCGAGACAGCACTAAGGGGTTGGCCAGAAAAGGCCATGTTCTTCTCGCTGACTTGACGGGAGTTCCAAAATCACACTGGTCTCATCTCCTCCCTGCCCTTCTGGAGCTGCGTGCCCTCAGCCGTATCTGCTGCACACAGCAAATTCTGAGCAATGCTGTCTGTTTTCAGCCATAGCCCTGAGAAGTATAGAAACATGCATACACACTAGGCGTATACCTACACACACACACACACACGTCAGGTTCACACTGGATGCGGAAGCGAAGTGCCACCAGTTTCCATTCGGCGTGCATGTTAACCAGTTGGGCTGTTTAGACAGGACGCGCCATGGCGCGGAGCTCCGCAGCCGGTTTGCGATCTGCAGCGATAGTTTCGGCGTCTGGTCTTATTTCCTCTGCCTGCGAATCAGGCATGAAAACGCACTAATAATCTGTTATAAGTGGTATAAATTATACATTATACATGATATAACTGATCTGATTCTGATAAATGATAAAGTATGCATCCCATGCTTGCTAACCCTTTTGTTTTTCCTGCCCCTGTCCCCGCTGTTCCCCTGAAACAGAGCGAGAGACGAGCACATACACACACACGCACAATTTCCTTTGTTTATTTAATCGAGAGAGAGGATTCGCGTGTAACCGGTGCTGAGAAATACGCTTCTGGCGTGAACAGCCAAGGTCCTGCACCCACGTGAATTTACACTTCGCAGCGCTTTCGCGTCCAGTGTGAACCTGGCTCAACCACACCTACGCGTACACATGCATTTTATTTTCTTTTTTATTATTGAGAATGTTTGGAAACGGGCAGTGTTCATTAGCGTAGAGTGGAGGCAACATCATTAAGTGCGGGGTCAAGGAAGCTGCCAGTTGGCTGCTTCCCCTCTTGTTGCTGCACTTCCCACTGTCAGATTGTGGTGGCTAACCTCAGCTCCTGGATCTGTCTGCCAGGGTCTGGCAAGGCCCATAAGGAGGAGCTTGTTGTGCTGAATGCACGCCTGCAAACGAGGTCCTGCTCGTGTGGCCCCGTGATCTGCCGCATAGCAGACTGCTGCAGAAGCCTCTTTCTGACAGATTTTAAAGACATGACTTTCTTTTGATGAATATTTGAAAAAAAAAGTCTTTTCTGAGAGGTAACCTTTGCTTTTTTAGATGTAACCTACGCTGCTTTTAATCGAAACTAGCTTACAACACCCTGAGTGTGTACATTTTTAGCATTGGTGAACCCCATGGGATTTAAACCCCCAACCCATGGCGATGATTTAAGCACTGAGCTGCAGTTCTCAACATTTGTCACCGGGGTCACGAGCTGCATAGATTATATTTTAACTATTAAAGTTGTCAATGTGTCGGCCCTGTGATGGATTGGCAGCCTGTCCAGGGTGTCTCCCCGCCTGCCGCCCAGTGACTGCTGGGATAGGCTCCAGCATCCCCCCACCCGAATTCGGGTAAGCGGCTTGGATAATGGGTGGATGATGTCAATTTCCTTTGTGAGAAGACCCACATTTTGTGTGCTTACATCAATCTGATACTTCTATATGTAAAGAAAATCAAAAACTGTTGTGTGTGTGTGTGTGTGTGTGTGTGTGTGTGTGTGTGTGTGTGTGTGTGTGTGTGTGTATCTGAACATTGAAGTTCTTGTGTTGACTTTAGTTTCATAAACGTTATTTTCTACAGTCTAATTCTATACCTGCTATCTGCTTTTAACTGTCAATATCCAAATACCAAACATCCAAACATCTAAACCATTTTCCTTGATGCACACACTGTGCTATTAGTCAGTAAGAGCCAGTGTCTCTTTTTTCCTCAGAATGTTTTCTGAGACCGTTTCCTTTTTGCTTAACCCCTTCCTCTCCCAGCCTCTGAGCCCAACCTGAAGTTGCGTTCCCGGCTAAAACAGAAGGTGACTGAGCGGCGCAGTAGTCCTCTGCTTCGCAGAAAAGACGGCCCCATTGCCACAGCTAAGAAACGTTCCTTGGACATGGCTGGTGAGTCCCTGGTCCTGCAGTCTCACGGGTCCTTTTTATTCTCAAATGGTACAGTAGTTGTAAACAGTGCTGGGTCTGCACAACACTGTTTCTCTCGAAGCATTTGTCCTGACGTTTTTATTGCTTTTATTGCTCATTTCATAGTCCTCTGTCTTTCGACTGGATTATTGTCTGTTTGATAATGGGTAGTTGAAAAAGAGTTTCTTAAATAAATACCGCATACATTTTTGGCCGATCAGAATCCTGCTTAAAAAAGAAACAAATACCACCCTTTCTGTGTGCTGTGATTAATGAAGGTGAATTCCTTTAAAAATAAATAGAGAAATAAATAAATGGATTACTTATAATAAATAATGGATTAATTAGATGGATAAATGGATTAATAAAGGATGGATAAATGGATATGGATTTGCTTTGGCAGCACGGTGTTGTAGTGGTTAGCGCAGTTGCCTCACAGCAAGAAGGTCCTAGGTTCGAGCCCTGGGGTAGTCCAACCTTGGGGATCATCCCGGGTCGTCCTCTGTGTGGAGTTTGCATGTTCTCCCCGTGTCTGCGTGGGTTTCCTCCAGGGGCTCCGGTTTCCTCCCACAGTCCAAAGACATGTAGGTCAGGTGAATCGGCCGTACTAAATTGTCCCTACGTGTGAGTGTTTGTGTGTGTGTGGCCTGTCCAGGGTGTCTCCCCGCCTGCCGCCCACTGACTGCTGGGATAGGCTCCAGCATCCCCACGACCCCGAGTAAGGATAAGTGGTTTGGATAACGAATTAATGAATGAATAAATGGATTAATATTGTAGTACCCCATTAGGATACTTTAAGCAAGACGGCATTGGGTCACATGGTGCACATGGGCAAAGAGAGCGAGATTGGTCTGAATCAGCATATCAAATAAACCTCATCTATGTCCTGTGTGCTTTCCAGAATCAGCCTGTAACAGTGCACCAGGCTCGGGCCCCAGCTCACCCAACAACAGCTCCAGTAACATCCCCAACGAAAACGGAGTGAACATTTCCAGCAGTCCAGGAGAGGTAATCAACACAACCACCTCTTTGTAGATGTTGGTGTGGTTGTTGGTGCGCATTGGGGTCATCTGTATTTGGCAGACAAGAAACAAGAGGGTCCAGTTTGAGACCAGACATGTCATGTATTTCAGCTATGGACTCTGTTAACCTGGCTGGTTTAGTGTGTGTGTGTGGGGGGGGGGGGGGCAAGAGAAGGAGGGGAAGGAGAGGGAGAAATATACAAAAAAAAACCTCTTTTCTGTGAGTACACATATAAATTGAAGAGACAGAAACACAGGCTAGATACACAATTTCTCACAATGTATGTGTGTTTGCGCATCCCTAGGCCTCCCTTCTCCAGAGACTAGCTGCTAGGGAAGGTTCAGTGAGCCAGCTGTCTCTCTACACCTCTCCCTCTTTGCCCAATATTACCCTGGGCCTGCCAGCCACTGGTCCAGCCAGCACTGTAAGTATTTGTTTAATTTAGTATTACACCATATTATAAAAAACCACTAATTAGTCCTGAAAAAGACATAGGTTGGCAAAGTTTGTACAGAAAACAAGCTGCAATATAAATACGTAGATCATACATATTATGGGTAAAGTGGATAACCGGCCTTTTCTCCTCCCTTGACTGCTCCCTTAACCGTGCTTGAGCAAGGCACTACACCCCCCTCTGCTCTCGTGAAAAGCTCAATCGCCAATAGGGTTAGGTTGGACTGGATATGTGTGCGTAACTGTGTGTGAAACAGGGCACTGCTGAAGAAGGGCCTGCTAGCTCATTTGATTTTCCTAGATAAATAAAATTGTGTGTAGTTATCCTAAAAATATACAAGTTAGCAATGTTTGTAGTTAGATTATAAATCTCAATATAGTATATTCATGACTTCACCACTAATATTGTCATTGGTCACATCAGTGTTGTTGATGGAGAAACAACCACAGCGCACCCAAACCAAAATCAACAGTTTGGCGTCAGAGCAAAACACCTTATGGAGTGTTACTTGAGCTGTTAACGAATGCAGGACTTTCAATTGCTAAATAACTCTTTTGGTGATGTAAACACCTGTATTTCTGAAACACCCAGTAATGAGCTCATGTTTCTTTGTCTCTTTCTCCTTGTCCCAATAATTATCTCTCTCTCTCTCTCTCTCTCTCTCTCTCTCTCTCTCTCGCTCCCTCTCTCTCTCTCTCTCTCTCTCTCTCTCTCTCTCTCTCTCTCTCTCTCTCTCTCTCTCTCTCTCTCTCTCTCTCTCTCTTTGTTTCTGTTTCTCCCTCTCCTCCTCCCTCACCTTTCAGGTGGTATCGGGACACCAGGATGGGGAAGGCCGCCTGCCATTGCCAGGGATAAAGCAGGGCATCCCACTGACCCCTCCCTTCTTACCCACTGCTGCTCACCTCCCCTCATACTTAGCAGCCTCGGCCCTGGAGAGGGAGGGGGCCGGGGGGAGCACAGCAAGCCACAGCCCCCTCCTCCAACACATGGTACTGCTGGAGCAGGCACACAACCCACTCGGTGAGAATGCACTCTCTGACAACCAGCCATGTTTCCATCCAAGTGTTGGGGCAGATTCTATGCAAATCAGAAAAAAAAATCAGATATGGATTTGGTGTTTTTCCTTTAGCAGGGTGTAAGTGAATAAACAGTATTCCAGTATGCAGGATGTGGTAAGACTGTGTCATCAAAAACACGAGGAGGAAAAACAGAAGAGGGTTGACAGTAGTAGCTTGCCAGTGGAGAAATATGAAAAATCCATTTCTTCCCCTTTCGTTTTATTTTGTCGTGTAATGTATTTATTGACTTGGTACCATCTCACCTCAAGAGAGCATTGAGACTTATTAAATGTTTTTGGTTTTTCGATATTTAGGCAATTTGCTTTGATATTTTGTGAAATCCGCTGTTTTATTTGAAACTACAACGTTTGATAGACGCTTAACACAATTGGTGTAATGACTTTTTAGCTGTGTGGAAAGTTTTTTTTTCTCTACATCTCAGTTTTGAGTTATTAAATCTGTCCAATTCCTTTTAGTATTATGGCACAACACTAACAAACATCATCAGGTTTACTAGCCAGCTGGGAACCCAGACAAGGGTAACTTACAATAAAAAATCACTCTACACTCTCACATGTACTTTGTATTTCATTGTCTTGAATAACAGTTGTCCTATGCATTCTCACCAATACCTCATTTGACACTCCATTTTTTATATTCTATCTTTTTCAAGCATTTCTTACTTTTTCTTTTCCTTCACAGCTGGCCTGGGCACTCTCCCGCTGCCGTCACCCCCTGTCTCCAAGCTGGCGCGGGGCCACCGTCCCCTGGGGAGGACCCAGTCGGCCCCTCTGCCCCAGCAGCAGTGCGGCCAAGCCCAGGCACTGCAGCAGCTGGTGGTCCAGCAGCAGCATCAGCAGTTCTTAGAGAAACACAAACAGCAGTTCCAGCAGCAGCAGCAGCAGCACATCATCTGCAAGGTAGTGAGTGAGTGAGAGAGCCAGGGGGCACTTATGTAGCAGACGAGAGATTTGGTCAGTCAGTTCGTTTGTGTGTCCTTATTATAAAACAAAAGACTGTCTAATGTTTGCATTTTTGTACACATTGGTTTAATTCCTAGAGATATGATGGCTTACAGGACTGTTTTACAGATCAAACTCTTCCCAGATGTTTTATGAATTTAAAAGATGTATTCTAGTTTAACAAAGTTAGTGCACAGGTATGTACTGGTAGTGTGTTTGAGTTGACACACTGGTAGTGTTTTTATGCATGTGTGAGGCTGGAATTAAGTGTTGTTATGTTAGGAAGTGTATCAGAAGGATAATTAAGCGATGCCTCTGGTACGCTTCTTAACACTCACACACTTGTCCTCATGGATGTGATATAGTTGGTGTGTGTGTGTGTGTGTGTGTGTGTGTGTGTGTGTGTGTGTGTGTGTGTGTGTGTGTGTGTGTGTGTGTGTGTGTGTGTGTGTGTGTCTGCTACATGTACTGCAGTGCCCCGTGTTTTTGTGTCCACCCCATCTCTAGTAGAACACAAACAATTGGGCAACTGACAGAAGGTCCTCAAGTAACTTTTGACTGTGTGTGTTTCCGCGTCTGTGCTTCTCCCTGTCTCCATGGCAACCGCACTTTGGAGGAAATTGCCCGCCATTCGTGGCCACACAGGAAACGTAACGCTATGTTGTTTTCTTGGAACGCGTGCTTGCGTATGTGCGCACATGTGAAACAAGGTGAATAGGAAGGCTGCAGCATCAGTAGGTCAGCATGTAGCTGGGGCACGTGTCAAGAGATGCTCTTCCTTTGTTTACTTCCTGCTGTATGGGTGTGTGTGAGTGAGTGTGTGTGTGTGTGTGTGTGTGTGTGTGTGTGTGTGTGTGTGTGTGTGTGTGTGTGTGTGTGTGACATTCCTAGAGGATTAACCTCCTTAAACTCCATTATCCTGTGTTGATTTGTTGCCCACCATTAGCCTTTAGCTTCTATGCTCTAGCCGCTCCAGTTTTATGAGTCAAGCTCACTGCGAAATCCATTTATCCACTGAGCTCCGTAAGTATCAAGACACAGACATAGAATCGTACCCATTATCTTATTACTTGTGACTCTCAGCTTCAATCTAAGATTTTAATTTTCATCTGTGTACGTGTGTGTACATGATGTATCACGTATCAATCAAACAACCATGCCCCCATGTAGAGCACAGGTCCGTAACTCTTAGTCATTGTATCATGTCATATCCAGAGTAAGCCCAGTTTGGAGCCCGTGCACCTACCTTGGTGCTGTATATATGTATGTAAGGAGCTCACTGCAGATGCTGAGTCGGTGGAGCTCTCTGGTTATCGTTGTTGTCTCACCTATTGTTTAATATCTATTAGACAAGGTTAACTTTTACAGAAGAAAAAATGCAGTGCATACCAGCTAATGCCAGCAGTGGCAGTCCTTATCAAGTATGTGATTCTTTATCAGATTAGTCGGCTACGTAATCTGGTTTAATCCTCTAAACATGTCTGTATGAATGATAATGCTTAGGCTGCTCTTAGCCTCTGCTGGTTGTCAGTAGAAATGGTACCCTGTACCAAAGGAAGGGTAACCAATGGTATCAAAGTAATAGTCACCAATGAAATGCTTTGTTCGGTGTTAGATATCAGGTATTCTTGCCAAGGCACTGGCCCCAGAACTTGGGAGATGGTCCATGGATGCCATACAATGGCTGCCTACTGTTCCTCATAGGAGGAGGATGGGTCAAATGCAGAGATTGAATTTCCTCACAGGGATTAATGAAGACTATCTTCTTCTTCTTTCTTTATAATGGAGACATAGAGATACTCAATAGGAAATCAAGATTGACCATGAGGCAGCGAGTAGCTGTATCATGCAATATCCATCCATTATCCAAACTGCTTATCCTGCTGTCACGGTCGTGGGGATGCTGGAGCCTATCCCAGTAGTCATTGGACGGCAGGTGGGGACACACCCTGGACAGGCTGCGAGACCATCACAGAGTAGCTGTATCATGCAACATCTTGAAAAATACTTAAAACACTGAGTGTGAAGTTTAATGGAAGGCGGTTGCATCATATTGTACAGTCATTAAATGGACAGCGTCCAGAGTGCTTTATAATCAATGCCTGGCTCATTTACCCATGCATACACACACCCACTCACTGCTGGCGGTGTCAGCCATGTAAGGTAACGACCAGCTCATCAGAAGCATTTGGGGGTTAGGTGTCTTGCTCAGGGACACATCAGCATTTTTGCAAGGAGGAGCGGGTGATCGAACCAGCAACCCCACAGTTACCGGACAACCTGCTCCAGCTCCTGAGCCATGGGCAGCCATGGCTACTTGAGACAGTTAAGCTAATACTGTGCTCGGCTCACTTGCTTAAAGTTGTTGTGGCTGTCGGTGTGTGTGTCATAGAGAGACACAGACAGACAAGCTGAGCGGTAGACAGAAAGAGACACACAGAGAAACAGACTTAATGAAGAAAACGGAAAAGAATCTAAATGCAAACAGGGACATCTACTGACACCGTGACAGTGGGAGGAATGGGGACAGGGACATCCAGAACTGGTTTCAAGTGATATCTAAATAGTAATACAAGTGTTTCGTGACTGACCCTCCTCTCTGTCCCTCTCTTATTCTCACTCTACCTCTCTCTCTTTCTCTCTCTGTCCCTTTCCTGTGATCCCTATGAGGTTTTCTCTATCTTTCTATCTGGTGTTCTGTCTTTCTAAGTCTTTCTCTTTTTTCACTCTCTCACCCGCTCTCTTTTTCACCCCCCCCCCCCCCCCCATCTGTCTCAACAGGTTTATTTAGTGTCTGCCCCCTCACGGTTCAAATCCCAGCAACTATTTCCTCTGTGAAAAGGTGGGTTGGAGAGGAGGGGGCCTGAGCGAGAGAGAGAGGCAGTAAGGCAGGGGCGGAAAAGTGTTAAAAGAGGAGCTTGTTTGGAGAAGAGGGATAGGGATGAGGCAAGAGCCCGTTCTCTGACGTCAATACACCATTCCCTGGGCGCTGTGCCAACCAGGCCCTTGTGTGTGTGTGTGTGTGTGTCATCTCATCTGCAAACAGTGGCTTACTCCAGTGATGACAGTAGACACCAACGTTTAGGGCTGCAGAAGTTGCTGTGTGTGTGTGTGTGTGTGTGTGTGTGTGTTTGTGTGCATGCACACAAGTTTCTGTATGTTTTAATCCTTTTTTTTGTCTTTTTTTTTTTTTGTCATTGCTGTGGCGACAGAGACAGTCCCAGCTGCCAAAACAAGATTCCAGCAATCAAGCCTTTCCCCTTCTCCTGTCTAGCTTCCTCCTTGCTTTGCTCTGTTTTTCTGCCTTTTTATCTGTCCTAATCAGAATATATCTTTTAAATTCATAAATAATCTGGGAAGAGTTTGATCTGTAAAACAGTCCTGTAAGCCATCATATCTCTAGGAATTAAACCAAAGTGTACAAAACAATACAAATGCAAACATTAGACAGACTTTTGTTTTATAATTTATCAGCGTTGGTCTCATTGTTAACCTCGTAAATACACACAGATTTCCTGTTATCTGTCACCTGCTCTTCACGTTAAAGAATCAAAACTTAGATTGTATGCCCTGAACCCGGTCTGCTTCAAACATACCGCTGGCCCCCAGTCTCTTTCTCTATCCTGTCTGGAAATAGAGCGGTTGTCTCCTTCATTCCCTCCTTTCTCTTATTTTCTGAAAAGTTTTCCTTTTCTCCTCCTTCCCTCCTACCCCGTCCTTATTGTTACTGAAATTATTTCTGTTTCCAGTCCCCCCCCCCCCCCCAGTTGTCTTAGACCATATGGGCTCAGTGCTTGTACATGAAAGTTGACTGCTATATAATGCATCTTCCTCTATTAACAGGTATTGAACTTACGTTATCCCATGTGTGGAAAAACGCAGAACATTTGACTGATTTAGGTGTCACATGGGGCCCCAAGTCAGAAATGTTGACATTATGGTTGAAATTATCTGGTGCAGGTAGCCTTTACTGACCTGGCGTCAACCCAATAGCCCAAACTGGCTAGAGCAGTGGTAAATCCCTCATCGTCATGCCACCTTCTCCCTCCCTTTCAGATGATGTCCAAGTCCAGTGATCAGGCACCAGCCGCAGGCTCTTGTGGTCCCAGCAGGCAGCATCAGATCCACCCTGAGGAGACAGAGGAGGAGCTGAGAGAGCATCAGGACCTCTCCTCATCTTCCTCCTCATCTTCATCCACCTCTATCCAAGAGGCAGGACCACCACTGCGGGCTGTGGTCATCAAGCAGGAGCCCCCAGACCCTCAGGAGCAGGATGAGAGGGAGCAGAGGGAGAGACAGGCTGAGCAGGAACACCTCTTCCGACAGGTAAGGGCCCTGAACAGGAGGTAGAGAGAAAGACAGTGAGAGAGAGAATGGAGAGAGAGAGAACTGGACAAAAGGAGGATGAAGCCCCAGCAGAGGAAAGTAGTAGAAGAGGAAATGGAAGAGGGAGAAAGTAAGTTGAATTCTTGGGCATAAAGCATGGAGAGCAGGAAGAGAAGTGGCATCAGGATGTGAGTTAAAGGGGTTAAAGAGAACCAGTGTGAGAGATGAAGAGAGAGATATATAAAAACCATGAGGCGAAGAACAGAGAAAAAGGCAGAGTAAAAGAGACGTGAAAGACAAAAGGGGGGGGGGGGAGAAGTGGAAGAAGGGATGACTGAATCACAGACAGGGATTAAGATGGAGCTCAGAGAGAGGAAGACAGACCACAGTAGGAATCAAAAGCAAGCACTGGGAATTTAGTTAAGTGAGTCAATTTATAAACAGATTGTGTTTATTACAAGGGGAAAAAGTACCCTGTTCAGTTATTATTGGAGGCAAATGTTTTTCCTTAAATGTACAAGCTCTGCAACAACACTGGTCTCTTTTCTGCTGTCCAAATGTGGCATCAGATCTCTCCTGCCATTTTGCTGTCTTCCTACATTCACATCAGTGGTGTCATCTATTTTAATCTGAAATAGAACACTGTACCGCACTTTTTTAGCCAAATTCTCCCATGCCTTCACATTCATATGACAGCTGAAATGCTGTGTATTTTTGGGGGGGGTTAGGCCAAATGGGAGAGATCCACAAGTAGCAACAGATGGAGCCATTGAATGACTGAAACACTTCACGCTGCATTCTGTCTGTCTGCTTGTCTGGTCGCCTGACTGCCTATCACCCATTGCCCCACAGGATTAAGTCCGTTTTTAAGCTATATTTCAAAAATCACAGAAATACACATCCATGCCGTCACGCTCTCTCACTCTCTCGCTCTCGCTCGCTCGCTCTCTCTCCCTCTCTCTCTCTCTCTCTCTCTCTCTCTCTCTCTCTCTCTCTCTCTCTCTCTCTCTCTCTCTCTCTCTCTCTCTCTCTCTCTGATGTTCATGTACTTGAACCCACACAAACTCACATTTGCATGGCCAGCTTGCTCATCTAATGTCAGTTTATTTTTATTTTTTTTGTGAATGGCCAAGGGCAAGCTACCACCTCCACACTATTATCAGATGGGAGCTAGGAGCCCTAAAGACCAAGAAACTGTATACCTATATATGCAAACTGTACGCACTTACTCACAGACATGCACGCATGCAATCCACACCTGCTCACACACATATAGTCTCTCACCCCTGCAAATCCAAATCTCACTTTTTGTTTCACTCCTGCTCAGTCTGTATGCGCTTACAAAATGAATGTGTGCATACACACACACACACACACACACACACACACACACACACACACACACACACACACACACACACGCAGAATAGAAAGCCTTTTCCTCTTCCGTCTAGCCAATCCAGGCTGCTTGTTCAGCCAAATCCAATCAGCCAGTCCTCTCTGTCTCCATGGTGCCCAGACTCCAGGCAGACACGCCCATTAGTTCAGAACAAGGAGAGAACTCTGCCAGTCTTTCTGGGGAGTACTAACAGCCTTCAGTCAATATGGATATTTAACTATAATTCCTAAAAAGTACGAACATAAAAAATTATAGTTCACTTTCGCTAAACCAGAGTTCTCAGAAGAGTAGCTTTAAAATCAAGATCATTATTTGAAATTTAATTGTCCTTTAGGAGTCGTAGCCATAATTTGAGTGGTTGTTATAAAGCAAAGGTTTGATCTCGTAGTTCTTTAATAATCATGTGAAGGGAGCTTGTAAGTAGTCGGGGTTTCAAAGTAGTGTCAAAGTTAGCTCTTCTTTCAGAATATGCTTGTTACTGTTGGCTTTAAGCATCTGAAGGAAGTACGACTATCATGAGATGACCAGTCACTGTTCATGTTGACCTGAAGGCCTATTATATTCTGTGTTTTTGAGAAAGCAAGTCAAGAAGACTGCTAAATTGGCAGCTAAATATTTGTGTGGACCAATCAGACATCGCTCAGGTCCCCAGCTAGGATCCTAATGTCAGAAGTCCTTGTGCCTGCAGACACTGTCATAATGAAGACCCCCGGGAAACGTATTATAAGCTTTCTAGTTGAAACAGTGTCTGTTTATAACTTGTACTTGTTCATAACTTAACTATGGTACCTTTTGGTAAGGGATGAGCCGTTTTATGTGCTACCCTGAAGCATTTCCATTTTGGAAATTAGGATGAGTTTTCAGCTGAGCCATCAAAACAATGGTTGGTTGTTCAACTCTGTATGAGATCAGAAAACTTATCATCTAGAAGGTTCCCTGGCTAAAATTGTCTATCTTAAATTTATTTTTCCGTTGGTTTATCTCACCATATTTATGTCTACAACAAAGTTTTTCTTCTTTTTTTTTCATTTTGAAATAAAACGCAATTCTTAATTCATTACTAACTTAGCCTGATACAATACTATATCTTATCTGCAGTTAAGCGTCAGGACGTTCATATTCTGCTGTGTCTTTGTATGTATATATCGCCATCATGTGGCAACGAAAAGTTATTACAGTTTAAATATTCAAACATATTTTATGCTGGTGTGTATTTATGTCCTATATGTGTGTACGCATCTACTCTTTTACGTTTCCCTTTTTATGTGTGTTTGTGTGTCACTGCATGCCCCTTGCAGTTATGTTCTTTTTTGTGTAATTCTAAGTGTGTGTGTGTGTGTGTGTGTGTGTGTGTGTGTGTGTTTAAGCAGCAGGCTCTGTTGTTAGAACAACAGAGAATCCACCAGCTAAGGAACTACCAGGCCTCAATGGAGGCAGCCGGTCTGTCAATCAACTTTGCTGGACATCGACCCCTCTCCCGGGCCCAGTCATCGCCGGCTTCTGCCTCCTTCCCCATGGTCGTGCAGGAACCGCCCATCAAGCCACGATTCACTACAGGTCCGTTGGATGGTAACGCTTTACATGACTACTTATTGAGTTATATCGTGACACGTGGTGACATCACACAGAGTTTATTATCATTAAAGGTGAAAATCGAATTCTTTAACTACAGTCAAGTCATTTTCATTTGTATAGCTCATTATCACAACTTACAAATTAGCCTCAGTGGGCTTTACAGCAATACAACATCCTGCCCTTAGACCCTCGCATTGGGTAAGGAACAACTCCCTTAAAAAAAAAATCCTTTTAACATGGAGAAAAAATAGGACTAAACCTCAGGGAGAGCAACAGAGGAGGGATCTCCCTCCCAAGATAGACAGACATTGTTGTGTGTACAGAATAAAACATAATATACAGAATACAACATTTAAAGAAGATAACAAACTTATAATAGCATTGTAAAATATATGAAGAATATGATGAGGAGGATGCCAAGCAGTGTCCAGATGCCCCCAGAACAGCCCAGGACCTGAGCCACGCGACCACCATCACCATGGAGACCTGACAGGAGGACACATAGGGGAGACTCACATCACACCATTCACATACACGGGAGAAGAGACAAGAAAAGTCACACATCATAGTGAGAGAAGGATGTAACAGTGAAACAGGACAACAAAATGAAATTGATTTGTAAGATGTATTAAAAAAAATGTGATGAGGGGGATTCCAAGCAGCGTCCAGGTGGCGACCACCATCACCATGGAGACCTGGGAGGAGGACAGACTACACGTGCACACAGGGGAGACTCACATCACACCATTCACACACAGAAGAAGAGAAAGGAGAAGACATCATTCAGAGAGAGAGAAAAGACATGTGAGAGAAGACAGCAGCTTGCAATAATTAATATACTCTATAATCTTGTCAGCAGAACAGTGGTTGGTAAATTCATTGAGACAGAAACCGACCTGCCATGCAGTACAGGTTGTGAAGTACTCAATTTAAAGGCAACTAATTGTAGGTTAAGGCAAAAAGATGACTTTTAAGTTTGGACTTGAAGAACTCAACAGATTCTGATTCTCTGATGGCAGCAGCTACTGGCTTCTGGGGGCAGGTTTGATGGGCGTTAACTAATTATAACTGTTTCTGAGTCTTAATGATCCCACTGCTTGAAGCCACATAGTGTAATTAGCAACCACACAATAGGTCTGTTGTGATATACATATATGTACAGGAATTGTATCTGCTTTGAACTCTGGGACTCTGACAGGATGCTCTGATCCAATCCACAACCACCCCAATACACACACACACACACACCACACACACACACACACACACACACACACACAAACACCACATGATACAGCTAATCTTGCACAGTGTCACCATACCTTTCTTAGAGGCATCTTGACAGCACTCTTATTATCCATCCGGAGCAGCAGTGACCCATGTGGTATTTCTTTTATGAGCATCAGTGTGTGTGCACATCCACTCACATGTGTTCTGATGCAAATGGAATCACTGAGACACGATAGACACAAAGAACAACTACTTAGATACATACATTTATGTGTGCTCTAATTACATGTTTCTGTGTGTGTGTGTGTGTGTGTGTGTGTGTGTGTGTGTGTGTGTGTGTGTGTGTGTGTGTGTGTGTGTGTGTGTGTGTGTGTTCCGCAGGCCTGGTATATGATTCTCTGATGCAGAAGCATCAGTGTATGTGTGGTAACACGACCAGCCACCCAGAGCACGCTGGTCGCATCCAGAGCATCTGGTCCCGACTACAGGAGACCGGCCTCAGGGCACATTGTGAGGTAAACCCACTGTTAAATCTCTCCACGGAGTCACTTGCTTGGTGGTTGGCTGGATGGACAGACAAAGAGACAAAAATAGAGCGCTATATTTAAACATAGATAGACATTCAGATGGATAGATAGAACTATATAGACACTGATGCAGTGATGGATGGATGAATGAATGGATGGATGGATAGATAGGTAGATTGACACATACAGTGCAATAAATAGGTGGTTACATTTATAGATACAGTAGATTGGTTAATAAAGTGACCGAGACATGCATACAATTAGAGACATACTGCAAACAGGCTAATTTCCCTTTTCTAGGCAGATCTACAAATATTAAGGTATCCAAATCAGCAGTTTAGATCACTGTATTATAGTAGAGCTGGAATGGGGCCAGTTTTTAAAACAGTTGCCTCCTGGTTTCATGTCTTTCTGTCCTCCTAACACATGATATTATACAATGAGAATCGTGCTTTCCTAGTCTTGCTTTTAAACAACAGTTTAGGTCAGAAGGTGCACTGACATCTTGTCTTTTGATACCCCTGGGGAAAAAACGGTAAAAACAGTCAAAATGCATTGCAGGATGTAGATGGCATGTCAAACTCTATTCCAAACTTAAACAATACGCATTGCCACGGAAAGTTGAATCAGTGACCTCTTCAGTCTCAACCGACTGCAGGTATCCCCACCTGGTCACGCGTCACGTCATTATTCATTGATCAGATAATAGTGCTCCACCTCTTACTGCACAATAATGCCAACAATGTCATCTTTTTCTTACTGAAGTATTTACAAAGTAATTGGTTTAAACGGGTAATGATGTCAGACTCGGTCACCATCTTTAATCGCGCAGTTCATCAGAAGTGTAGTTTTTCGTCATGGCCAGACGGTGGCAGGGTGTAGCCAATTTCCATTGGCCGTTATCCTTCTCATTGATAAAAATAAATCACATAGTTTGCAGCATGGACAGCTTGAAAGCCTTAGGGCTTCATTGTGTAATCCCCATTTCTTTCTTTCTTTCTTTTTTATGCCGCTGCTTTTTAGATCTGTAGATGAGATTTGAATTATGTAATGAGATTGCCAAATAAAAATATAATAAATAAATAAATAAATAGTGACTCAGAGTCGGACCAACACCACTAATTTTGAGGTTAAATACCAATAAACAGTAAACAATAATTTATTCAATAGAATTTATAGATCATAAGTTTAAAAGTAGAGGTTTAGACATGGTATGGTGGTAGTGGTAAGAGTGGAAGCTCGAGGACAGATGATCATGTCGGGGAGACTAGATTGCACTGAGGTTCAACCAAATTTGACCTCTTACCTTTGCACATGTGCTACACATACACTCTTGTGTTTGCATGCCAGCTAATACACGCTCAGAGTGCATTCATCTGTTCATGTTCTTTAAATGCAGTGTAATTTTGGAAACTGAGACATGATAGTCATTGCATCATTGTGTGTGTGTGTGTGTGTGTGTGTGTGTGTGTGTGTGTGTGCATGCACTTTCTTTTCCTGATTTCTCCCCAAGTCTTTTTTTTTTTGTGTGTGACTGGCCCGAGCAATCAGTGAAGCCAGCAGAGAGCAAGTCCCCTGATCATTTCACTGTGCACTTCCTCTCTCTTATTCTCTCGCTCTCTTCCTGTCTCTCTCTGTCTCCACGGTTTATTACCACCTGTTTGTCTTTCACATCCTCTCTATTTCTCTCATTTCTGTCTTGTTCTCTATCCCACTGTTCCTTTTCCTCTGTCTGTCTCTGTCCCTCTGTACTGTGTTTCTCTCTCTCTCTCTCTCTCTCTCTCGCTCTCTCTCTCTCTCTCTCTCTCTCTCTCTCTCTCTCTCTCTCTGGAGTGGTAGGAGGGGTAGTTCTAGTTGTAGTCAGGTCTGTGTCTAATCATGGTAAGAGCCTTATTTTATTGCAGGGACACTAAGAGGTTGTTGTCACTTGGATCAATCATTTCTCTTGCTTTCTCTCCTTGCTGTCGTTCTCACTTGCCCTTTCACACACGGACACACACACGCATACTTTCCTGCTTAAGTTCATACATTTGTACATTAAGGGTAAGCGTACTCGGATGCATGACCGCACACACTTTAGGGAATACACACACACATGCAGCGCGTGCACAAACCTACCTTTGGACCTCCATGTAGCCTGTATTAATCCATTATTACAAGAGGTATTAACCTGTAACCCCTTGGTGGGTGACCACCTCAGTCATTTACTTACCCTCTGTCCATACTGACATCTTATCTCCTCTCCTCTCTTCTTGGTTGCTCACTCTTTCTCTTGTTCCCTCTTTCCATCTTCCTTTATCCAACCCCATGGGTGCTGTAGCTTTGGTTGTGAGTGGGGTGACTGTAGATTGAAATTAAGGGAATAGGAATAGATGAAATTGTTGTGTGTGTATGTATGTATATATTTCCATTCTCTCTCTCTCTCTCTCTCTCTCTCTCTCTCTCTCTCTCTCTCTCTCTCTCTCTCTCTCTTGTATGTGATTCTTTCTATAACCTCACCTCTGTTCTTCTCTCTGTTCAGTGTATCCGGGGTAGAAAGGCCACTCTTGAGGAGTTACAGATGGTTCACTCTGAGGCCCATGTCCTGCTGTATGGAGCCAACCCACTGCGGCAGAAACTGGACTGTAAGACACACAAAAACACACATGTACACATACATGATTGCAAACACACACACATACACACACATGCACACACCCGACCTTTTTCCATGACATCAGCCCTGCAATTTCTTTACACATAGGCATCCAGGGTGTATGCCAGTACACACACACACACACACACACATTCTCTCTCTTTCTCTCTTTCTCTTTATCTCCTTCCAAAGATGAGTTGATCCCCTACCTGCAGATTGCATCTTAGCTCATTCATTGTAGTCAGCCTGGTGGCTTGCCACGTCCCTGCAAACGCTAACTGCTAGTCATGTAAGATTAGCCCTAATAAGCTGCTTTTGGCTTTTCATCAGCGGCACAGTACATTATGGTGAACATGTTCCATTCAGTTTTTATGATTTGAACAATGCCTTGAATCCACAGCATCTGTTAAATGAATCCGCCTTAATGCTTAAGCGATCTCTTAAGCAAGTGCAGTCTAATAAAGAACGGGAGGTGTTATGATCAGCTGAGGACTGATTGAAATAGAGCATTAACCCAAATGTTCGCTCAGTTACTTCTAACTGCTCTTTGGTGGCTACAGTACAGGTGCAGTTTATGCAGTCTTGTATATATGTGTGTGTGGTGTGTGTGTGTGTGTATGTGTGTGTGTGGGTGTGTGTGTGCACGCACCTGTGCATGCGTGTGCCTACACATAGGAAGGGACAAGCCCCCAGCCATTGTAGCTTTCATTCCAATAAAGACATAAATTCTGCAGCACTCCGCTCTTTTTACCAGACTCGAGTCGCGGGCCAGACACACAGGTGGCCCTGCAGGATATGAAAAAAAGGAAAGTGTAGCAGGAGAGGAAAAAAAAAAGTTCCAGGAACCACAAAGTGAGCACAGCCAGCCTATGGGGACAGCCATATTCTTAATAAGCACTCACATATTACATTTACTTATTCTATTTATAAACGTATTCTCTTACAACAGCATTGCTTTTGTTACTTGCATGTATTTCTGTCCACATGCGACAAACTGAAGGCACTAATATGCCAAAGAGAGAAACGTCATCAAAGTTGACAAAATATTCATATCATATGCCATTTGTGTTCAGTTTAATGTCTAAATGGTACCAGCTATTGTTTTGGGGTGTCCAGATAGCGTGGCGGTCTATTCCATTGCCTATCACCATGGGGATCGCGGATTCGAATCCCCGTGTTACCTCTGGCTTGATCGGGCGTATCTACAGACACAATTGGCCGTGTCTGCGGGTGGGAAGCCGGATGTGGGTGTGTGCCCTGGTCGCCTCCTCTGGTTGGTCGGGGCACCTGTCCAGGGGGGAGGGGGAACCAGGCGGAATAGCGTGATCCTCCCACGTGCTATGTCCACCAGGTGAAACTCCTCACTGTCAGGTGAAAAGAAGTGGCTGGTGACTCCACATGTATCAGAGGAGACATGTGGTAGTTTGCAGCCCTCCCCCGGATCGGCAGAGGGGGTGGAGCAGCGAGCAGGACGACCCGGAAGACTGGGGTAATTGGTCGGATACAGTTGAGGAGGAAAAGGGGGGGGGGCTATTGTTTTCCTCATTTCAATAGTTTTATATTACGTTTTTTTCTCATTCACTTTCGGTTGGTGATTTAAACAATTTTACTAGAAAAAAATCTCAAGTTAATTCATACAATATCTAAAATCATGCCTGTGTTATATTTTTGTGAATGGCATTCTAGATTTACATTTTAAGTTGAGTCACCTCGCCGCTGTTTGTAGCCACTTTGGTCAAACTGTGACCTCAGAGGACTGAAGTCATTGTTTTCTAACAGTCAGTTAGACAGATAGAAAAAAAAAAGTCTACTCACTGGTCCAGGATGTGGATTTGCTGTGAATACGGTGCATCTGAACGTGAGGGCAAAGGGAGAGGATGTTCCCATCACCTAGCCTCATTAAAGCACCGCCGTGCCTGCTCGCGCTGCTGGAAGAGTTCACGAGGTCAAAAGTTTGAGTCCAAAGGTCGTATTTGAGTCCACGAGGTTACCGCTTTACCTCTCTCGGATCTCTTCCTCTCTCTCTTTCCTTGACTCCTTCCTCACCGCTCCCTTTCTCTTCCCTCTCTTTTTCTGTCTTGACCTCTCTCGCTCATTTTCTGACTTTTCCTCTGCCTCTTTAGGTTCGGCGAGCCCCATGTTTGTTAGGCTGCCATGTGGCGGGATTGGGGTAAGTGTCTTTTATTTTTCTTATGGAAATGCCAGTACTTTTTACTGCTGAAGTGCAGTACTACCAAGGTAGTACATGCACCCACCAACGTCATGTGCCAGTGTCCTGTCAATGCATGATACTGCCTGATCATTTACTATTTGACTCACACTTTTTTTTTTATAACCTTTTTGAAAACTTTATTTTCCAATTTTCAAGTGTTTTGGAACAGGTATACAAGACACACAAACAACAACAACAACAACAACAACAACAAAAAGAAACATGTAGGAATCCCCCTCCCCCCAAGGCTCAAGAAAAAAAAAGGACTATGCAGGGATTTCTTATTCCAATTCCACATAATAACCATGTTTTTGAAGACGATATAAAGTTGCACCCATATATGTATAAATATTGTCGTTACAACCAGGTTAAAAACAAAGAAGTACATTCAATAAAAGGGAAAACCTTCAATAAAGTATGAAAGGACTCCAGGTCAAAGTAAAGTTTTTGCGGGTTTTACATGTATTTTATATCGGAGCTTTGCTAAAGGTAGAAAGGACAGCACCTCCCTTAACCACTGCAGAAATGATGGCGCTTTATTCGACTTCCAGTTGATTAGAATGAGTCTGCGTGTTAGTAACGAGGCACGTTTTGATTCCGTGTCAAATGGCGGGAAACTACACGGTCCGTCTTCATGTGATCCAACCTCATACGGCACCCAAACGTGTGATAAGATGTGGAGACATTCGGTTTTAGTACCATCAGATAGTACTGGGGTACTTCTCTCTTTGCTCTCTCCCTCCGGCCCTTCTCTGCCTAAATAATGGTACTATTTGTTCTACCACACAAAGAAACGCATGCCCACACTCATACATATACACATACTTGCACACACACGCAAAACACACACACCACCTAAAGCTCCAGAGGCAACAAAAGCTGTTGCTCTGCTTTGTGTCGAGTTGGTAATTATATCCAGATGTTTTTGCTAAACACGCTCTGTGTGCGAGCGTGGGTGCATTTGTGTGTGCGTGCACATATGTATTTGTGTTCATTCAAACGCATTTGTGCATGCATGGTGGTGAATATGTTGATGTGAGATTCTTTGTGTGATCAAGCCTGCAGTGGCTGAGATGGGCACCAGAGTTTGGAGTGTGTGTTGTCTTTTAAAGGCCATGATGTAGGGTACAACAACCTCACTTGAGGAAGTACTCGGGAAGGCATCGTCTCCATTACAGGTGTGTGGGTGTGTGTGTGTGCGTGCGTGCGTGCGCGCACGTGTTTGTTTGTTTGTTTGTTTTTGACAATGCGTGTTCATGTTGAGAATTGCCAAAGGCAACTCCAGCACCCCTTTCTCTTTCACCCACACACACATGCACGCAGCAACACACAGACACCACTCCCATAACCATTTTCACATCCACCCACTTTTTACACCTCTCTCTCTCTCTCTCTCTCTCTCTCTCTCTCTCTCTCTCTCTCTCTCTCTCTCTCTCTCTCCCTCTCTCTTTCTCTCTCTCTCTCCCTCCCTCTGTCCCATTTGCCTCCTTGTCTATTTCTCTCTCTCTCCCTCTCTCCCTCTCTCTCTCTCTCTCTCTCTCTCTCTCTCTCTCTCTCTCTCTCTCTCTCTCTCTCTCTCTCTCTCTCTCTCTGTGTCCCTGGACTCCAGCTTTTACTTCTCCCTCTCTCTCCTTTCAGCCCTCTTCCTGCCTCCACCTCCCTCTCACATCTCTCTCCTCCATCCCTCATCCTCTCTTCCTTTCACTCTCTCTCCCCCTCAGGGTTACTGGTGCTGTTGTGGTGGGAACCAGAAGGACCTCAGCCCTGTGCTGCTGTGTTCTGCTCTTTATAATGGCAAATAGAGCTAAATTGTTGTCTTCCTGTCGTACACACGCACACACACACACACACACACATACACATAGAAGGACATAGCTGAAATTAGGCTGTCAGCCAGATGAGAACCATCGTTTCTTCATTCCAACACGTTCCTGCTCTTTCTACCCCCTCACTTACACACACACACACACACATACACAAAATATATACACGTACAGACAAAATACACACCCACTTCTTCATTCCATTCACTTTTTCCTAACTTCTGAGTCCATGTTCCTGCCCTTGCTTTGGGCACAAACAAAATCAACACGGGGAATCATAAAACATGTTTCCATGTACTGGTTTAGACAACTGTTGCTGTTGGGGCTCATTACCTGGCTTAAACATAAGATTCAGTTCCCAATTCATTCACTCAACTCCTCAATATATATAGTCTTTTACTTTCTTGCTTTCTTGGCATCCTCCACATTGCTCGCTCATCAATAACTCTCTCTGTACCCCCGTCCGCCTTACTTCTCTTCTCTCCCCCCGGCTTTTTTTTTTCTTCTTCCTCATGCTAAATGCACCCCAGTCACTTAATTCATGACCAAGTCCTTCTTGGCACTAGTTGAAAAGAGCCTTTTCCTTCCCTGCGGATGGTATTATGGAGTCCTCCTCTGGCCTTGATCGCTGCTGTTACTGGAGGCAAGAGGAGAGCTGGCTGGCTAGCTCACTTGCTGTCTGGCTGAAAGGTTTGCTGGTTTAAACGCTGGATACCTACCTAGCTTGATGACTGGCAAGCCGGGCTTGACACACTTGCTGATGGGTTAGCTGCTGGAAAGCTTAATGGCTGACTGGTGGGCTGACTTACTGGTTGGCTTGCTAGCTGACTGGGGGTAGCGTATTCAAATTAATCCTGGTATAATGCTAAAAAGCCCTGAGGAGCCCCAACATCAGTGGTTCCATCACATGTGTGTACAGTACACACACACACACACACACACACACACACACACAAACAGACAGACACACAAACAGACAGACACACACACACACACTTTCCTTTTCACTGCCCTCTGTCTCTTCCTTTGCCAGCATCTTCCCTCTGTGTTTATCATGTCCTCCATCTGCCTTCAGTGTCCGCCATGCATGATGGGAGCTATATACTGCCCTCTTCATGGCTCTGCTTGCCATCAGTCGTTTAGGATTCTAGTTTATGGGACTGCGTGGTTTAGACCTATGTGTGTGTGTGTGTATGTGTGTCTTTGTATTTACGTGTGTGCTCTTTGCGGTGATTGTGTCTAGGCCGGGCATGCCTAAGCACTAATAAGTCTTGACTCCTGCATGGCTGGCCTCTGTGTGAGCACGCATACGCAGAACAACCCCCATAGATGGACATCGTGGGTCAGTTGTTCTCTTGCTCATCGAAAAGAAGTCTCGGCAATCAATCTTGCCTCAGAGAATAGTGTTCCTTCTCTTTATTCAAACTCTTTTCTGTGTAAGCAACTTAATTATCTCTTTTTTACTGTCCACAGAGTTGTTTGTGTGCACATGTCTGAAACAAAGTCAAGTCGTCTTCGCCAGTTTTTTTTTTAAAGCTTTTGTTTACTCCTTGTGTTTGAAGCACCAGATGGGTAGAGCTTGCAACACAAAACATGAAAAGTCACACAATATTATTATTACTATTACAACTATTTGACATTTTCACTGTTGGTAAACCTTTCTGTGATTTGTACCTTCTTCTGATCATCACCTCTTTTTGGCACACTCAGTTTTCCTGATGAATGGCATCCATCAGGTAAAAATATATATGGAGATAATAGCCAGATAATATATAAAGTTGGCAATCTCCAGAAAGCTCTCAGGATCCTATGGCACGTGGGTTTGTACCTATTGGACCTCAAAGCAGACACTCTTGAAGCAGCCCAGACACCCCAGATGCATCATGTGACAAGTTAATATCTGCAGACATTGAAGAATTTTGCTGATCTAAACAAAGTAAATGACTTATCACCAAAACCCTACGCCCCAGATATGTGTATTCAAAACATGGGAGCTGGGCCAGAGTTGTTTCAGTCGACTTCACTTGTAGAGTTTGTGTGTGTGTGTGTGTGTGTGTGTGTGTGTGTGTGTGTGTGTGTGTGTGTGTGTGTGTGTGTGTGTGTGTGTGTGTGTGTGTGTGTGGTGCATTATAATTGAAACAAACCATTGACGTTATGAACAAAGAACCGAGGAGAGATGGACAGAGAGAGTAAATGTCTTGTATTACATGGAGAAGCATGCCACATTAGAAGATGCAATTTTGGGAGGGGTGTCCAGGTAGCATAGCGGTCTATTCCGTTGCCTACCAACACGGGGATCACTGGTTCGAATCCCCATATTGCCTCCGGCATGGTTGGGCATCTCTACAGACACAATCGGCCGTGTCTGTGGGTGGGAAGCTGGATGTGGGTATGTGTCCTGGTCGCTGCACTAGCATTTCCTCTGGTTGATCAGGGCAGCTGTTCATGAGGGAGGGGGAACTGGGGGGAATAGCGTGATCCTCCCACACGCTACGTCCCCCTGGTGAAACTCCTCACTGTCAGGGGAAAAGAAGCAACTGGCGACTCTACATGTGTCGGAGGAGGCATGTGGTAGTCTGCAGCCCTCCCCGGCTCGGCAGAGGGGGTGGAGCAAAGACCGAGACAGCTCGGAAGAGTGGGGTAATTGGCCGGGTACAATTGGGGAGGAAAAAAAGGGGGGGGCGGACAAGAAGATCCAATTTTGATTAATTCCAACGGTGAATTCCAAAAAAAAAACCCTTGAAATGCTTGCATGTAATAAATTTATCTTTTTTATAACAAATGAGTTTGGTGTGTTTGCAGGTGGACAGTGACACCATTTGGAACGAGGTCCATTCATCTAGTGCAGCTCGCTTGGCTGTGGGCTCAGTGGTGGAGCTGGTCTTCAAGGTAGCATCAGGAGAACTCAAGGTTAGTTCTAGTGGTTCTGTCAAATGAATGGACTAAATGGACTGTTCCAAATAATGTATTCCTGCATTATATTAACAGGGCAAACTGGTCTGAAATAGTTTTTTTCTCTCCCAACCTTCTTGATGATATCTGTGGTACAAAGAAATAGGGGCTAAGTGAGAGCTGTTGCTTCTTTGTCCTTGCAGAGACCGTCTTTAGGGACCGCGTTACACCATTAAACCATGAAATGCCCATCTTAATGCACTCAGCTCATTATTTACATGTTTCATTGGTGTCAGCATGTTACTTGCACATTTGGTTGTCATTCCATATCAATGGGCAGTCTGCCAAACTGCAAATGATTTGAACATAATTCAGGTATTGAATGTCAACCAACAAGACATGTTTAGACCACACACATCTACAGACCATCAGCAAGCAGCGAGTGTCACTGAACATCTTGTCAAAATTGAATCGGCCAACAAACGGTAATGTATTAATTTGGATGCCTTTTTAGCCGCTAATACTCTCAACACCATGAGATGC
This sequence comes from Lampris incognitus, assembly GCF_029633865.1. NCBI lineage: Eukaryota > Metazoa > Chordata > Actinopteri > Lampriformes > Lampridae > Lampris > Lampris incognitus. The sequence continues at coordinate 23,205,692 of NC_079221.1, forward strand.
AGGAATGTGCCCCCCCCACCCCCCGTACCAATCATCCCTAAGGCTCTTATTAGCACCCCACAGACAGACGCCCTCCCCCATCTTGCTTTACCCACCAGCCAGCCTTCCTGTGTCTGTGGCTGCGCCTGGCAGCGCCCGCATAATGTTTGAACCCAGCGGGGCGGCCTGGTGCGCAGGCATTGTGAGTGCTAACAGTCACCGCTAACAGTCCTGCTTTATTAGCCTCACACCACAGCCACCTGCAGAGCAGCAGTTGTGCTTAGTATTAACTTAGTGCTGCCACACCACAGACTAATGACATTCCTCAGAGAGACAGTAGTCCACCATGCTCAGATCCACATGGTGTTTGGCAAAGAAAGTTGTCTTTCAATACTTCATATACATGTGGATAGGATTACTGTAAAAAAAAAAAAAGGTCAGGTTTGTTTTTGTTTTTTTCTTACAGCACATTGCATATTCTTTTGAGATAATGCTACAGATTATGGACTTTCTTTTAAACAAACAAAAAAAAATCACAACAGACATGCAATTCCTTCAGCTATTAAAGTTTAAAGGAAGTGACTTAACCTCTGCTTAAACTGATCTTGACACACTTGTGCATGTGTGTGTGTATACGGAAATATATGTATGTGCGGGAACACACACACACACACTCCTGATCCTCTGCGAGCTCTGTAGTTGTCACCTGTGGAGGCTATAACGGCATTCCACCTGCACCAACACCTCTGAAATACAACTCCAAGAAATTCCATGAACCTCTTCACATCACACGCACACTTCCTTTTTTTTTCCCCTCCCTCCCTCACTTTCTGTCTCCCTCTCAATGCCTGTGTCTATTCATTGTCCCTGTATTTCTCACTGTTTGTCTGTGCCCCCCTCCTACGCACATATTACGTAGACTTCGAGAAGACATTCTCTGGCCAGTTGAGGTAGTCGTTTCTGGAATAATCCTCTGGGTGGCTGCTAATCCACAGCAGCTGACTCAACATGATTAGGCCGGCCCTCCTCACTTTACATTTGCCCTACGTAACATCTATCTAATGTCCCCATATAGCACTGAGACACCTGAAACTAGTGGGTGGGACTCCCATCGGCCCCCACATTAACACAGCTGCCCCGAACTGACCCCACGCATCCATTTTCACGTGCGTGTCTGTGTGCACGTGTGCATACTGCTTGTTTGCTCTTATTACCATTGTTGTGACATACATCAGAAGTTCCTGAACCAAGAAAGGAGGGAACTTTGGAGAAGTGGTCAGTTGGTTGTAAAATGCATGACTTTTCTGGTTATGCAGAGTTGAGTAAGGGTTAATTTTAGTTAAAGTTTAAGGTCAGGCAATTCCTATGAATGATTAGATGAGTTCTGTTGCATAGTAAATTTGTATGGGTGGCACAGTGGCGCAGTGGTTAGCGCGGTCGCCCCACAGCAAGAAAGTCGTGGGTTCGAGCCCCGGGGTAGGCCAACCTTGGGGGTCGTCTTGGGTCGTTCTCTGTGTGGAGTTTGCATATTTTCCCCATGTCTGCGTGGGTTTCCTCCGAGTGCTCCGGTTTCCTCCTACAGTCCAAAGACATGTAGGTCAGGTGAATCAGCTGTACTAAATTGTCTGTGTGTGTGTGTGTGTGTGTGTGTGTGTGTGTGTTGGCTTGGCGGCCTGTCCAGGGTGTCTCCCCACCTGCCACCCAGTGACTCCTGGGATAGGAGAGCAGGATAAGCAGTTTGGATAATAAATAAATTTGTATTTTGAAATTGTTGTGTTTTATGTGTTTCTATTGTGTTTATCTTCCTGTAAAACTTATATGCAAATCAGATTGAACAATCAAAACTTGTACATTACACTGGGCAAAGGACTTGAGAGGAATTTCGTCTGTGTGGCCTCTGCAGGCTCTGTGTGAGCAAGAGAGACTTACTATGTTTACATGAGCCTGACATCTGGATGTTTTTTGCTTTTATTGATAGAATGGTTTCGCTGTGGTCCGACCCCCTGGACACCATGCTGAGGAGAGCACACCCATGTAAGTAACCTTTATTTAACCAGAAAAGTAGACAAGGGCAGGTTTTTATTAATGGCAACAGAGTGGAGGGAGTAGTTTTGCACAAACAGCTCAGGTTCTGCTATTGGCCATGGAGTGCTTTGTGTATCCCTATCTTACAGTGATGTACTATGCTTTGTATACATTTGATCAACAATTTATATTCACCCGCCCTATCTTTTATAGTTTCTCGTAACTGCATTTTCTCTTTCTCTTGTGCTCTGTTTTCATGTTTCCTGCTTTCCTCCCTTTTCTATCATTGTCTGAAACTCTTGCTAACTTTTTTCTTTCACTCTCTGCTCTTTTTGTCATTATCACTCTCTGTGTTTCTGTCTCTATCCATCTTTGTCTTTATTGTCTTCCTCTCTCTTTCTTTCCTACTCCCAGGGGGTTCTGCTACTTCAACTCGGTAGCCATTGCAGCCAAGCTCATGCAGCAGAGGCTGAGTGTCAGCAAAATCCTCATCGTAGACTGGGTGAGCGTCATGCTTTAGGCCGACCTTCACACCTCCAGTGTCGTGTGAGCTGTGCTAACTTGACCTGTGGATCAGCATATGCTGTATACATATATACCTCTTCCTCTGGAAATTTAGAGTAGCCTCGAATTACAGCTGTATAACACTTTATTTACCCACCAATCACTTTGAGTGGCACTGAAGCATATTCAGAGTTGATCTTGTCAGGAATATACAGCCTCCATAGAAAACAGTACGTGGAATTATCAAGCTTTTGTGAGTCTTTTTATAGAGGCCTACAGTGCTTTACACTGAGACAAACTTTAGATGTGTTAGCAGAAAGTCTATAAATGAATTTGTTAAAGCACAACACTTGGAAAAAAAAAATAATTTTGGGGAATTTAAGTTTGGGCTTGGAATACCCCATACATAGTTTAGCTCCACAAATAACAGCCATTATCGTGTTATCATTTCACCAGTTCTTTGAATTTAAGCTTGGTAATCTATTTTGTGGTGGTGTGTGCATTTTGGATGCGGGGACTTTGTATCCAAAGGAATCTTTGGATTGTAAAGAGTGCAAAACAGCCATCAACCCTAGATATTTTTCAGTGAGAAAGTGGGATTGAAACATGAGATATTCAGGTCAGACACTGTCCCGTCTCTGAGTACAGACACTTAACCGTTAGGAGACTAGACTATTTTCTAATAGGGCATGGCGGAGATGTGGCTGTGTCCAGAGGCAATCCCCTGTAGTGGTGTCCCAAGCTGGTCATGGTTGTCCCCAAAGCCTTTGAAGAGCTTTTTCATTTCCCTTCTGTCAGAGAATCTGTCTGTTAGTGGAGGAATTTGTGGGGCAGCTAGCTAGCTCATTTTCATGCAACTGCACGGGGACACAGCGTACAAAAGCCTTCTTCAGGATATAAAGGATATAAAGAAGCAATGTTATGGCTGTTGTGTTGCTGTTCGAGTAAAAAAGGAATCAAAATTAATAAAAAGTAATGAGTATTGCTGTAAAGGTCACAACAGTCTGTACCAGAGATGCTAATTGTCTGGCAGTTTTGCACCGTTTCTGTTTGCTGCTCTTCTGATAGGACGACAGAAGATTAACTTATTTTTGATGAAACAAAACTAGGTTATTGCAGTAATGTAAAGATATACATCGGAGACCAGTGCAGTTTACTTATTTAAAAGAAACTGGTAAAAAACTGTAAATAAAGGAAATATGTGGCAGTGGATTCTCCTTTTATTTAGTCATTATCAATTCCTCCAGTTCAGAATTAGACCACTACAGGTTTACAGCAGAAATTAAATACTTTGGACTGACTGAGTCTATGACTAAATGGCTAATCTAACAGACTTTAAAACAACCGTGACTTTGCACTCTTTGTTAAGGGATTGCAACTAATTCCGCTCAATTTTATTGCAGTAAATTATTAAAAATCTTTTTTAAGAGCATCCAGGTAGTGTGGCAGTCTGTTCCGTTGCCTATCAACACAGCGATCGCCAGTTCGAATCCCCGTGTTACCTCCAGCTTGGTCGGGCATCACTACAGACACAATTGGCCGTGTGTGTGGGTGGAAAGCCAGATGTGGGTGTGTCCTGGTCGCTTCACTAGTGCCTCCTCTATTCAGTCGGGGCACCTGTTCAGAGGGGAGGGGAAACTGGGGGGAACAGCATGATCCTCCCACGCGCTACGTCACCCTGGCGAAACTCCTCACTGTCAGGTGAATAGAAGCGGCTTGTAACTCCACATGTATCGGAGGAGGCATGTGGTAGTCTGCAGCCCTCCCTGGATCAGCAGAGGGGGCGGAGCAGAGATCAGGACGGCACGGAGAGTGGGCTAATTGGAGGGGTACAATTGGGGGGGAACCCACCCACCCACCCACCCAAAAAAACAACTTTTTTTAAGTCTTATTCAGCCATAAGGTTGTCCCAAAAAATTCACATCAGTAATCTCAGGGAATTAGTTGCAAATGGAAGAAAGGTTTACATACATTCATAACCAACCGGCTCTACCACAGACTTTTTGGCTGCTGAGCAGCACCACTGAAGAAATTTAGGCACGTCCTGCTCAAGAGGAATTGAGCTTAGATGAAAGACAGTACGTTAAATGAAAGTTCAGCCAGTGATCATCGGTTCACACAATGTAGCTCAGAGGATGACATACAGAGGCACACTGAGTTTAGAATATATGTATTCAGTGCCTTATGCATTCATTATTTTTTGCTCTCTAGAGCTTCTGGTTTATTCCTACCTTTCTACTTTTGTTGGCAGGATGTTCATCATGGTAATGGCACCCAGCAGGCCTTCTATGGTGACCCAAATGTTCTCTACCTTTCCCTCCATCGATATGATGATGGAAACTTTTTCCCTGGCAGTGGGGCGCCAGATGAGGTATGAAAAAGGATGTTTTGTTTTTCTTTTTTAGTCTGTTGCCTTTCTCTCTGTCAGTCCTTCTTTCTATTTGCCTGAATTCCTGCCTATGAATAGTCACAGAAGAGAATATTTGGATGAATATTACAGTATATGATATCTGGTTAGTAAGAGATGTTATATATTAGTTCAGGGCACAGGCTTTGGTTCCTTTGTTGATTCTGATTTGTATGATAAACAATTTACAATTCATTTAGTAGAGGCTTTTATCCAAAGCGATGTACATCAGAGAGGTAGTTGGCTTGACTTAGCATTTGGAGTCTAAGCCATGGACTCTTACTAGAGAGTTGTCCCAACTAAGGTTTAAACCCCCGATCTCTGGTGGAACAGGGCCATCTTAATGCATGCGCATGCTGGGCAGTTGCCTGGGGGCCCCACGATCATAGGGGCCCCATGCTAATCTATGTATTTCTATGTAATGAGATTATAGCGATGTGAAAAAACAGGAACAAAAGCGAAGTGTGTGTCTTACTAGATATGACGGATCAGAAGAAGAGCTACTTCTCAGTAAAAGTGAAAAGTTCAAGGTGGAAACAATCCTTCCTGTTCTGGACTCTCTGATCTCTGAACTGACAAAATGTGCATAAGCTTATTCATTGATTGGAAATCTATTTTCCTTCTTCAGTGAATTGAAAACAATTGGTTCTGATAGGCTAAACGAAAAGTGTGAACATCTGGCTAATGTGTATCACAAAGAACTTGATTATGGTGACCTTTTAAATGAATGTGAGCATCTCAAGCACTACATGGTTCTTGATGAAAATTGTGAGACTCTCCCTGCATTGTACAGAAAAATAATTTCAGACAACTTGAAATCTGTTTCCCAATGTTGAAATTGCACTCAGAGTGTTCATGTGCATGATGGTGACCAACTGTGCAGGAGAGCGTTCATTTTCAAGACTGAAACTTATAAAAAATCCGCTTCGCATCACAATGGGGCAGCAGCGTTTGAACTGGCTTTCACTCATGTGTATGGAAAAGGACATCCTGAAGACCATTGACTTCAAGCCAATTATAAAACAATTCTCTGCAAAGAAATTTCACAAATGTTTGTGTTGAACACGTGATTAATAATAAATAATTCATAGTAATTTCATACTGTGCCATCTCCATCTGTATGGTTTACCAATTGAGTATCAGTTATATGTTGACATTTTTGTGTTTTTCAAGGCTCATATTATATTGTTCAAACGTTTGTGTTGATTAATCTTTGCTGTACAGCATGTTTTTTCATGTTTAAACACTGATTTTGTTGGAAGTACCAATACATATATGTTTAATTTTATTGACCATTTACATTTTTATTCCTGTGAGTGGTTGTGTAGGTAGGGGCCCCAGTGCACTGCTTTACCCGGGGGCCTATAATGCTGTTAAGACGGCCCTGAGCGGGAAAGCTGGCATTCTTACCTACTGAGCTATCCAGCAGCAATAAACAAATAATTGACCAAGAGCTTCTTTATTGTGAAACTCAATCAATTTCATGTTCACATCCTAGGTTGCTTTCCAACACATAAGTGTATGCATTGTAGAGTCTTATGTGTTTGTATGAGATGGCAAGTGTTCCCTTGTTTCATAGATAGATGTAGAAACTCCAGTTTTTGTCTGGCGTGCACTGTGGGTTTTGACAGATAGAATAAAGCAGCCCCACCAACTGCTGCCAAACTTCTCCATTAAGCAAGTTGTAGAACCCTCAGGTGAACTGCTCCACAAGTAGAAAGAGATGTATACTGTGGTTTGAGTGCTGGATGTACCTGGTGGTTTTGTTATAGTTATAGCAATGCACTCACTCAAACCTTGGTAACTGCTCAACACAGAACACTATGGCTACTACAGGAGACGATAGAAAGTATAGGTTTGAATAAGAGTGCACTATTTTATGCTTGTCTGTGTATATGTGCACACCAGCTTGCATTAGTGTATGCTGCTATATTTGCATTACTTACTCAACACTGCATTTGTGCGTGGCTTGTACGTGTGTGTATTTGTTCCAGGTGGGCAGTGGAGCAGGTGCTGGCTTCAATGTGAACATGGCTTTTACTGGAGGACTGGAGCCTCCTATGTGCGATGCTGATTACCTGGCTGCCTTCAGGTAAGACCTTGTGATCCCCTTCTGCCTTCAAGAGTCTCTATTCAGAGGGTACCAGGTTCAATCCCCCGTTGCTCTAGATATCTGCCCTGGAAAAAGGGCCATTGAGCAAGTCCTTAGCAGCTCCAGAGCTACTGCTCTGTGGCTGATCCTTTGTTCTGATCTCTCTGTGAAAGAGAAACATGGTTTAAGCAACGTCTTTGTAATGGAATGTGCAAGATTTCACACAAAATAGTTCATAAATCAACTTAGCAAACCCTAAAAACCTTTTTTCATGGGAGGCCGCAGTCCCTTTATGTTCGGTCTGGAAATAATAGATTAACAGTTTCTCCCCATTGGTCATTACCATAAAGGAATCAATAATCAAAAAATAGCTCTGACATTTTTAGCATTAGTAGCATTGTGTAGACTGGATAGATGATTATATTTTTATCAACTGGATAGATAATTTTGAAGTTCATTCAGTGGTCAAAATGTTGGTGATTTGATCCCTAGTGCTGACGATGCCCAAGACTGCTTAGGTTCTACCTAACATGGACTTCTAACTTATCTCAAATTACCTGCCCCAAATAAATAACAAAATATCTCAATATAGTAGAACTGTGATGCCAGGTCTTCTTTATCATTCTGAAGCTGAATTCCTGAGGCAGTGGATTATTGCATGTCTTTCTGTCTTGGGAGAGAGATCCCTCCTGTTACTCTCCCCGAGGTTTCTCCCTGTTTTTTCTCCCTGTTAAAGGTTTTTTGTTTTTGTTTTTCGTTTGGGGGGGGGGGTTGTTCCTTATCCGATATGAAGGTCCAAGGACAGGATGTTATGTTGCTGTAAAGCCCCCTGAAGCGAATTTGTAATTTGTGATATTCGGCAAAACAAACAGAATTGACTTGGCAAGTATTTTTCCTTCAGTTGTGTTGTGGCAATAGAACACATGAGCGATTGCTTACATCATGTTGCTGAAGTTGTATATGTAGTTTAACTGTGTGCATGTATGATACATTTAGTAGAGCCAACAGTGCCCACCATACATGGTGCAGGATGGTTTTCTCTATTGCTACATTTTCACTGTGAAGCAGAAGAGTAGGCTTTATATATATATATATATATATATATTGATAGATTGATAGATTGATAGATAGATACACACACACACACACACACACACACACACACACACACTGCAGGCCTATCTGGGGCTGTTTAACAGGCAGGGATCACCCCCTAATGCCAGGCCTGAATTCTATTAGGACCACTGTCTGGAGCTATTTATAGCCTCAAACATGCAGCGATGCAACACATTCAAATACGCATGCATACACACACAGCTGGGCATGCACACATATGTCCAAGCTTATCGAGCTACACACATTCAAGTATGCTAAAACAAGCATAAACTAATCCACAGATACAACATGTAATGTCATCGGTGCACGTGTGCATGTGCAAACACACTCACACACACACCCACCCACACTATGTTCATACAGTCATTCCCTACCAACATATGGTGAGAAGCAGGTCTGGATTGGTTCCAGGCTGTTTGAAGATGAGCCAGTGTCTGTGTGTCCATCTGGCCTGAACCAGACGCATCAAACTGACAGGTCAATGGTTGGCTAGCCGCTGTCGGCACGCAAGCTCCCGGAAGCACACCTTGGCCCACTAATGCACCCCAGACCCCAATACTGCTCTCATCCTCTGTTTCTCCTCTCATCATCCTCTGTCTCCCTGATCCCGCTGTCTACCCGCTCCTCCTTTCTTTCTCTCTCACCTCCACCAAACTTTTTATTGTCGCCCATCCTCCTCATTATCTTTCATCCTCCCTCCTGCATTACATCCTTCTCTCTCATCCCCCATCCTGCTCTCTCTCCCCCTTTCCTTTCCCTATCTCTCTTTCCTTCGTGCTTCCTGTCATCCTCTATGTCTGGCCTCCATTTTTCAATCTGCCATTATCGTCCTTCTCTCTGTTGTCCCACCTTCCAGTCTACCCCATCCACCATACGTTGTCCCTCTGATGTCCACGTGCACCACTGACAGCCCAATAAACCATGTCAACATCACATTAGGTTATTAATGATCCAGCAGTGAAGGCAATGCAGTATGCCCCACGCACAAATATTTCCCCTTGTATATCAGGTAATTCAGTGTTTTTGTTGGAGATGTTACTTTCGTCTAAGTTTAAATACTACCCACATTTTTACTCTTAATTAACTAAACCTTTTGTTTTTGAATCTAAATAAAAAATTTGACTTGTGCTGTATGCTTATGCCAAACCCATGTATCATGTAGGCTGTCAGTCTGCATTTATCTGGACCATCTTACACTTAACAGATTTTCAAAAAACAAACCTAGCCCTCTACTTAAATTCCTTATAGAAGCTTTAATGTGAAAAAGGCCATGCCATAGAGTTATGACCAATTAACTAATCAATCCTCCCACAAATTTACACTGTCCCTGGGTAGCTATTGGCACAATTAAAATCCACTTACAAATCAGTTGGCAACATCTCTTGAGAATAAAATGAGCATCTAATGACGAAGAAATTGTTTATTGTCAGCATTGTGCCTGTGTTAGACTGTAACAGTAGTCGAGTACATGGAGTGTACTAGTGTGTTTAATCCAATTTTTCTATAATGATGCAGTGGTCTAGTTTGGGCTTGGAAATAGGTCTTGTTTATTAATCTGCTATATTTCACTTGAGAAATTTTTAAATATATACAGTCCTCCCTGGCTCTTGAAACAGTATACTGGAGGACATTTGACTTTGTCCAATCTTGCCCTAAAATCTGTTATCTTGGAATCTCATTGGCTGTGTGTTATGTTAGATAACTCCTTTGCCAACATGAAGGTCCAAGGGTTACTGGCTCACAGAGATGTCCCAGTCATGCTCTCACTCATAACATCTTTGGAATGGCAAACATCTGAGTGTGCCTCCATGCACATCAATATGTTCCTGGAAATATTTATTTGTATTTCGAACCAGGGGTTCCGCTGTGTCACCTCAGACCCAAGCGTCATCAATCCCCGGAGGCCATAGCAGTACCTGATGATTTATTGGTCCCAAAGGGCAGAAAAAGTCCAGTCTCCCAGCTCATGGATGTACCACACACACACACACACACACACACACACACACACACACACACACACGCTAACACACATACTCCCATCTTACAGTTATACATGTGTTTGCAGCTTATACTCAAGCAAACATATGCACACACTATGAGTCACTTTATGTCACACACAGTGGTATACATACACACGCCTGGCGACGTAGGTATCTAGTTCTGCACAGGTGAACATGCGTGCAGATAGTATATACAAGCATGCACCCAATTAGGTACACTCACAAACATGAACAATCGTGGGTTTGTATATTTTACTGCAGGTGCCTTCGCCACAGACACATGTAGCCACACATGTATAAAAATGCAAGCATGCACACAAAACCTGAAACACACAAAGCCTTCACATTTTAATGCTAATACATGCACTTCGCCACAGACATAAATGATACATACACAATCATTCTTTTAACCCTATTCTTTATCCATCTATTGTACCCCCCCACATACACACACACACAGACCGCATCTCCACCACCACTGATCTCTGTCCATCTCTCTCTCTCTCTCTCTGTTTCTCCCCCTCTCTCGGGGAGTGGATGTGTGCCTTGCGGCCAGCACCATCCCATTCCTCCACTGGCCTGTGCCACGTTGCATTTGCAGGGGATCAAGCCTGAGCCTTTCGAAAGTACAGAGAAAAAAGATAAGAAAATTGGCCCTAATGAAAACCAGAAGCACTGTCTCTATTTCTCCCTCTCCCTCTTTTCTTTTTTCCTCTGTCTCTCTCTCCTTCTCTCACCTCCTCCTTTGCCCCCCCCCCACCCCCTTACCATGAACTTGGAAATAAGAGAGAGGAGTAGAATTAAACTTAATTCAAACCAGCTCTCCACAGCGCCAGATGACATGGCTTTGAAGTGTAAGTGTGCGTGTGTGAGCGTTCTCTCTCTCTCTCTAACTCTTTTACTTTTTTGTGAACAGAGAGGGGAGAGGGAAAGCCTCACAGCGCTACAACAGTTAACCTTTTGTTGCCTGGTTTCATGAGCACTACTCCTTTTTAAGGTTAGGGTGTCTATATTTTCCTCCAAGCCAGCCCCAGCATGTCCTGCATCAGGCTTCTGGTGATCGGACAAGCCTCCAGCTTTTTAGTAATCAGTCCCAGTCCATAGCAGGGGAAATCTAGGAATTAGCTAGTAATGGTAATTGGCTCTGGCTTAACATCCATAGAGTGGGTCCAGCAGGGCAGAATGCAGGGTGGCCTCGTAGTTAGACATCTTCTTGTGCTCAGAAGTGTCACAGGTTAAATTCCCACAGCAGGAAATGTCTCCTTCCGGCATGCCACCTAGCAAGGCATCAGACCTCTACTGACCTACTCTCACTGCATCAGCCAACGTCCTCTGCATTGGTCCCAATACATTGTATTTTCATGCAATACAAGAAGAAACATCTAATTTCATTTCGTTTAAATTTTGAACTGAAGGTGCTTTTCTTAAAGCGTCCCTCGGATGCCCTCTATAGTTTTCAAGAGTAATACTAATTTGATGTTTTATGTGGTTTTATGCATATTCAGATACATTTGAGGAGTTATTAATTTAAGATATCTAGCTTATTACAAGTAATATTACGGCCAGTGGTACAGTACTCATTGTACATTTTAGCCGTTTACATTGCAGTCCATGTTATAATTTGGACACCACTAGATCAGATGTGAAATGTTGAGTGTTGATTGAAAGATACGTTGTAACAAGACCAGGGCAAAACCTATTTTATGGCTGGACCGTGTATGGTCAATGTTCGAAATTGTGGCAAATTTGTTAGCAGGATAGTCAGTGGTAGTGTCTATAATGTTAATTCCTGGATATCAAATGTTCATCTGCAATTTTCTGTAGTGGTTCCAGTAATATGTGTTGTTAAGTGTACTGAAGCAGCATATCACATGACATGGTTAAGCTACGTTCCAGTAAAAACAAAAAAAGGGCTATAAATGCAGTTGCAAGAACAATACTTTGCACTCATATCTTGGGATGTTTGGTTTGAAAGAGAACTTAATTTGATTGTAATTATAACTATTCTAATTATCTGTTATTCTCCGATTTTTCATCTGTTTCTATCTACGGATGTCTGTTTTTCTAAATTCTTCTTCTTTTTATTCAAACGATAAATTTACAACGATAAGGCAAACATTACAATTGAAAACTTTTCATCCTCTAGAAAACAATGAGCAGAAACCACAAGAGATGTAAAACATGTACACAAACCATACAAAAAAAGGCATAATATAAATCAATTATGCAGAATAAAACATAAAATAACCATAAATAAATCAATTAAGCAGAATAAAATGTAAAACAATAATAAAATAACTAAATCGTAAATAAGGGTTGACTAAACAATTGTTCGTTTTTAAGATACTACATTGGTCAGATCATTTTCTAGTAATCCATAGAGATCTTTGGCACATTTTGATTTCATTAATTTCAGGGACTTAATATAGGGTTGAGTTTCATTATAGTAGCATATGAAGATGGGTGGAGTCTTAATAAATTTAGCCTTATGAATAAAAAATTTGGCTAAAATAAAACATTGATCAGCAGGTCCAATTTTTTTATCTTCTAATAACACACCAAAAATGATACTATTATGATCTATAATATGCATTGTTGTGGTTTTTCTACTTAACCATTCCATAAATTGTTTCCAGAACAATTGGGTATGAGGGCATGAAGCAGAGAGATGCTCTGTTGTTTCAATATCACCATTATAGAAAACACATTCATTATTCTCAAATCCAAATCTTAATCTTAAATATTCACTGGAAGGATGGAAATCATTCGTTACTTTGTAGGGAATTTATTTTATTTTGGGTGGAACTGGTTATTTGAAGAATTTGGTTCTCAATTTGGATGCTATTGGTTGGTAAAAAATGTTTAAAATATAATTTCTATGAGACTGAGCAGAGTATAAATCGTTTGTTAAAATAGACCGAGTGAATTTGTTCGAACACCTTTCATCAAAAAAATTAATTCCATTTATAAAAGGTGTTGGGAGATGGGATGGGGACTGAGAATACACTGCTATATTTTTTGCTAAGATAAGAAATGTATTGGGTATGGCATTGATAAGAGATTTAAATTCGTTGAGATTGCAATCAAAAATAAATTTATAGCAAAAATCATTGTAAAATAGTACATCCCCATTCACATCTAATCGGTCCATTGCACACCAAGTATTTATATCCATCCAGTTCCTATAAGACAAAGATTTTCCTTTGCGAAGTATGTATCTGTTGTTCCGCAATGGTGTATTATGAGGTGTGAAGTTGTGGTTGTAAAATAATTTCCAAAAAATTAAAACTTGATGATATTTAGAAAGTTTAAGAGGTAATTTGGTTACATTGAAATCACATTTTAAAACAAATTCTGTACCACCCATCTCATCAAATATAGTTTGGGGGAATATGTGCCAGATACTGCCAGGGGATTTAAAACATTGTTTCAGCCAATTCAGTTTTAAAGTACCACTCATTTATTCAAAGTCTATAGCCTTTAGTCCAACTTCAGAATGAACTTTGACAGTGATAGTTTTTTTGATATAGTGTGTTTGATTCCTCCATATAAATTTGAAGTTGAGTTGGTTTATAGACTTAACAAAGTCTGAACTAAGTGCTAGTGAAGATGCAGGGTGAACACCTCTAGAGATAATTTCCATCTTGGTGAGATGTTTGCTACCAAAAAATGGATAAATCCCTTTGCAACCAAACATTTTTAGAGTTTACATTCATCTATTTTGTTGGTCAAATTAAGCTTTTCACATTACTTTTGATCGTTTGTTACATAAATACCAAGGTATTTTACCACAGTTTTAACAGGTATTTCATAAATGACAGTTTGTGCACATTCATGGTCAGACAGCAGTTCACATTTTTTGAATATTGAGCACTAGTCCAGAGGCCTTTGAAAAGAGTTCAATGTTCTGTATGGCATACAGGAATCTGATGTTCGTCCTTGAGAAACAGGGTTGTGTCGTCCGCAAATTGACTTATAACAAGTTCTGAACCAAATATGTTTAAGTGTTTTCAAGTTCTCACAGTTCTTTATCATAATAGCTAACATTTCTGCTGCCAAAATTAAGTCCTGGACTCGCCGGACAACCATGTCGGATTTCTTTCTGAATATCAAAACGAGGGGAGGTACCATGAAGTAATGAAACGCAGCTATTAATGTCCTGGTAAAAAATCTCTGACCTTTGTGAAATTGTCCCCAAAATCAAATGCCTTCAAAGAATGTATCATGAAGGGGTGTTCAATCATGTCGAAGGCCTTTTTGAAATCGAGAAATAAAATGAAACCCTTATCCTCAATCATTTCACTGTATTCTAGTATAGCAAGAATAAGACGGATGTTATTGTAAACAGAACTACCATTTAAGAAACCTGACTGGGTTTCACTGACAACTTGAGATATACGTACCTTCTTTTTTTTAGACCATTTGTGTAAATATGTGCTAATAACTTGTAGTCATTGTTCAACAATGTGATAGGTCTTAGATTGTCTATTATTTTGGGATTTTTACCTGGTTTTGGAATTAGCACTAGTTTCATACTTGTTGGAAGAGTATACTCACCAAGAGCCTCAGTCAACACATTATAAAGAAATTCTTTAATTTCACACCAAAAATGTTTATAAAAATTTGCTGTTAGACCATCAGAACCTGGGGATTTGTCCAAGTGTAAACGATTGAGTGCATTATCCAATTTTTAAAGCGTTATTTCTGCATCACGAATATTTTTGAACTCTTGTTCAATTGTGGGAATCTTATCTTTAATCAGTAGAAAAAATGTTAAGCAATCATGTTCTATGTAAACGATCACAGAAGGAGAAGATTTCATTAGAAATTGTTTTAGGATCAGAACATTCTTCATTTTCAATCGACAGTGTTTTGATGGCATTTCTCTCATGATGACTTTTTTCTAGTTTGCAAAAGTAGAAGGTGTTTTGTTCTCCTTCTTCTATCCATTTAGCCTTTGATCAAATATATGCACCCTTAGCTTTGCAGACAAAGATGGCATCAAGCTTGTTTTGCAATTCCATAATTTTCTGTTTGTCCTCCTCAGTGGGATCACTTTTATTACAATGTGTGTTCAATTCCTTAATTGAATCTGTTCCCTCCTTTCTGGCCATAAGAGCTTTTTCTTTACTTAAATAAATTGAATATTTTCTGACCTTATACTTAAAGAATTCCCATTTGTTTACATATGATTGAATTTCAGGGTCATTTTGAGACTCCTCCAGCATGGCTGTGATTTTCTGACAGTAACCTTCATCTTTCAATAGACTTGAGTTAAATTTCCAAAAACCTTTGTTGTGTCTGTTAGTTGGCTTCAGCTCCAAGTGTATTAGACTGTGGTCTGTTAAAGGGGCACTATCCATTTTTAAATCAGAGACAAATTTTGATAATTTATGCTTAAGCAACCAATAATCAATTCTAGATTTACATGTTCTATCTGGTTTAAACCAAGAGTACTGTACTCTCTCAGGGTTCTTGACTCTCCATATATCCTCTAAACTCAGTGTGTTACAGAAGTCTGTTATGGTGTTGTTACAGTGATGTGTGTCAAACTTTGATGGGCACACGTCTTTCCATTCATCTAGGGTCATATTAAAGTCTCCCCCAACTATAATATTTTGTGTAGGATACAGGATTTTCATTTCCTCAACCAATGTGCTAATATCTGACAGCAAATCCTTGTTCTATGTGCTGTTATTGTAGCCATAAAGATTGCAAAGAATAAAAAAATGAATCCTCTATATTCACAACACAATCCAATGACCATTTACATCTGTTTTGTAATCTGTGACCTTCCCTGGGCAATTGTTAAATAAAATAGCAGCTCCACCTGAGCGTGTAGAACCATGGCTGAATATCGTTCTATCCCCCACTGGTTAGACCAGAATTTAACATCATTTTCACTTGAATTAGTTTATTGTAGGAATGTAATACGGGCTTTTAGTCCCTTACAGAATAAAAGGATTGTTTTTCTTTTGATTTTATTTTGTAGACCTCTAGTATTCAAACTTTTAAATGTTATATGACACGTTAAGGAAGATATTAAAATAATAGGAAAAAAATAAAAATAGACAAAAGTAAAAAGTATTAGTAGTGTTTGTAGACTCTATTTTCTCTAACTAGACCAGTTTTCCAAAGGCAGTGTCCCTTAATGAAATATTCTAATTATGCTTCCTGTTATAAGAGGCCATTATTTTGTACGTACAAGAAATATAAACAGCATCATACAAAGAAAAATCTGAGTAAACTAACTTCTGAATGCATAGTCATTTAACACGTGTGTGTGCAGTGTAATGGCACTGGAACAGGGCACTATTTTATTTATTTATTTTTGCTTATACGTGCCATGAAAATAAAAAAAACAAAGTCGGAACGACTAACAGTCATTTAACAGATAATACATATTTGCGAAATTGTGTCAACACGTACATGTGGATGTAACCTGAGCTGGTTTTACCTGTACCTATGGTACTGGAATAATACGGCTGTTGATGTAACCAGTGCCACCACGCTAAAAGGCTGTTAGACCAAATGTTCTGGCTTCCTTTATCTTCGGCCACACAGCGTCTCGGGCCTCCCTGTCGGCTTTGATCAGATCTTCAGTGAAGCGGATCCCGTACTCCTTACATGCAGCGTGATTCTTGGAAGCTTGCCATATTGCATCCCGATGAATCCTCACGACGCCAACTTTTGCCTTGCGTCTTTCTTCCAAGGCGATGTGGTGTGTCGACAACGTCTTCCATCTTCCCTGTCCACTGTGGCGCGATTTTGGACAGTATCTTGATTATTCATTCTCTTGTGATTTCTTTTAGACCGTGGATATGGAGATTCCAGCGCCTTTTGTATCTCTCACTCTAATACCCGCTCTTTGAGCTCTTTGTTTTCAACGGTGATTGTATACATTTGCGTTTCCAGAGTTTTCACTTTATCTTTGCAGTCCTTGACTTCTTTGAGGTTAAAATCCAAACTGTTCGCCAGATTGGCAGTAGCAAGGGTATTATCATTCAGCTGGGAGTTGAAGCTTTCTACCATAGAAGTAAGACTTTTCACAACCGCGAAAATGGCGGCGCTGGATATGTATCCTCAACAGCGATATCACGAGAGTCGTTAACTTTCTACTTCTGGTGGGCACGGGGATTTTTGTTGATTGCGTTTGGGGGTTCCGTTTTTTGTCTTGAGATGCTGGCATTGGTCTCCATATACATGCTCGAGTTGGCTGTACTAACTTTAGCGTAGTCATGCCCGTCAAGTGCCTTCCCCTCGGTACTCGACATTTTTTTTTTTTTTTTTAGTCAGGAAGGATAACTTTATGTATGATTTTAGGGACTGTGCAAACAGAGCTGAGTGGGGTACGTCTACTGGCTAACCATGTGCCATGGGGAGCCATGTGTATGCAGGTTTTCATTCCAGCCGGACTCCACCCGCCATTTCGCCTTTCGCCTTCGTTGTCTTCTTCGCCCTCTTCTTCTTCTTCTATAGCGGATCGCAAACCAGCAGGTGCATACCGCCACCCACTGTGTCGGAGTGTGTAGATGCGCAAGTGTACGTGGGTACAGAACAACATTACTAATGTGAAAGCTGAGCAGCAGGGGTGTGGCGCTTCACACATACGCAGATTTCAGAGGAGACAGGTGGCATGTTGGAATGGGACAAGCGAATAGTTATGACATCTCATACGAGTCCACTTCTGTGTTTTGGTGCAGTAGTTCTCACACCTGCCATACATGAGTACACACCGTACTCGAGACCGCCTTTTCAAGTGAACCCGGGCACAGTTCGTTGATCTGTGCCCTGGTACAGTACCCAGTGTTCACACCAATCAAACAAACTCAACTTTGGGGTCAAGTGCACTCAGATCAAGGCCTAGGTCCCTAATGTGAAAGCCTCCTCACTCTGTATTTAAAGCACCCCAAACAACAATCACTCTGTTTTATCAGGGTGATTATTGTTTGGGGGTGCTTTAAATGTGCACTCTTCTTCATGCCTCTCAGCTCTCTTTCGGTACATGGAGAGCTGTTTTTTCTCCTACTCTGCTCTATGCTGCACTGATACAGTGTGCAACCCGATGTGGAAAGAGAAATAAAATAGTCCATTCTTAGTGTTTCAGTAGTATCCACAAGTCGCAATATATTCCGTTTGTTAGCATGCGGTAAATGTGGAATGAGCCGGAACCGCTGCACCTATTCATTTTGAAAGAGCAACGGCCACCTGGAAAACATCCAGAAATTGGTCGGCCGACCAATCGTGTAACTTCAGTGATGTCGTTGGCCACCTGATCCAGCAGCCCAATCGTGTAAATTGATCACTCAGTAACTCCAAAAATGATCACCCACAGTGATCACGGAGTCATTGACATTCGCGTTTGCAGGGCTGGTCTGGTCCAGCCAAAAAATGACTAGTTGCCAGAGAGGGAGTCCTCTTGGCTCTTTACACTGCAATCATGCCAAAACACCTGTCTCCATTATTCCCTATCTGTGTGTATGTGTGTGTGTGTGTGTGTGTGTGTGTGCATGCGTGTGTGCGTGCGGCGTGTGTGTGTGTGTGTGTGCATGCGTGTGTGCGTGCGGCGTGCGTGTGTGCGTGCGGCGTGCGTGTGTGTGAGTGAGTGAGTGTGTGTCTCCATGCGTACATATGCACGTGTGCACAAGAAATTGTGGGATGGGTGTGTTGCAGCCCATTCATTTCCTATAGTTTTTCTTTTTTTTTCCCCCGGCTGGAAACCTTCAGTGGGTTAACACACAGCAGGAGATACTGTGGGTTTTTTCTCTCTCTTTTTGCTGTCTTGGCATTCAGGAGTTAGATGTGTGTGTGTGTGTGTGTGTGTGTGTGTGTGTGTGTGTGTGTGTGTGTGTGTGTGTGTGTGTGTGTGTGTGTGTGTGTTGCTTAACAGCTTCACCTTTTCCCTAGCCCACTTCCCTCTAAAACATAGTTTCACTACCCTGAAAGCAATAAAACACACAAACATACAAACTGCACTAAAGTCCAGCCATTATTTTTGTTTGTTTGTCTTTCCTCTGTTATTGAGTCATTTCTAAATTAATAATTAAACAAACAAAAAAGCACGCATCAACACATGTATCCTACACACACATCTGCTTCAACACAAACACTTCCGTGCATAAGCACACATAGTTAAATTGAAGTGCAGTGTTTGATCTTCATCTTATATAGGACTTTGATATGTTTACACCTGTTGCTAGGTAAACACTCTGAAACAACACTTTCAACATGTGTACACTTCTTTATTCACGGAGTCCTAACTGACAAGAGAGATGGAGAGAATGAGAGAGAGAGAGCCAGCGTTGGCTTGGATCGCAGCCCCGGCTCTCTCAGGATGTCCTGTAGCTAAGGCTCAGTCGTAAACTCTCCCCTCCCTTAATTAACAAAAGGCCTTTTTCATCTCCGCATGCATGGCCTCTGATTCACGCACAATTAGTCCTCCCTTAAAACCCCTGGTTTCCTCTCACGCCGGCTGGCTAATTGATCGCTGTGGCTTTTTTTATTCTGTTGTATGTCGGGATGTTATTCCGGTGGAGGAGGGAGGTGGCAGCTGAGGGGAATCTAATGACACTAGCAGTTTGGGATTGGGACTGTCTCTTTGTGTCATAACCTCGATGTTCAGGGTCACCTTGTGAAGGCGTATGACAGCCCACATGTGCGCTTGTGGCCAGCTCTCTTTTGTATGGGGTCTGTTATGGTGTAAAAGTTACTGGCCAAGGTTGTGTGTGTGTGTGTGTGTGTGTGTGTGTGTGTGTGTGTGTGTGTGTGTGTGTGTGTGTGTGTGTGTGTGTGTGTGTGTGTGTGTGTGTGTGTGTGTGTGTGTGTGTGTCTTTGTTTGGGTGGCTGGTTGGGTGTGGAGGGAGAGAATAAGACAAGCTTGAAACAAAATCTGAAAATACTGCTGAAATCGCTGTAAGACTGACCTTACATCCATAAGCATGATGGCCCAGTGGTTAGCACTGTTGCCTCACAGCAAGAAGGTCCTGGATTCGAACCCCAGGCCATTCCAGGTCCTTCTGTGTGGAGTTTGCATGTTCTCCCTGTGTCTGTGGTGGGTTTTCTCCAGGTGCTCCGTTTCCTCCCACCATCAAAAGACTTGCTTTTTTTTTTTACTACTTTATTAATCCCTGTGGAGAAATTCTGTTTCTGCATTTAACCTATCCTAGCTGTGTAGCTAGGAGCAGTGGGCAGTCGCTGTGCGGCGCCTGGAGACCAACTCCAGTTTGTCTTGCCATACCTCGGTCAGGGGCACAGACAGGAGTATTAAACCTAACATGCATGTCTTTTTGATGGTGGGGGGAAAACAGAGCACCCGGAGAAAACCCACAACAGACACGGTGAGAACATGCAAACTCCACACAGAGTATGACCTGGGATGACCCCAAAGGTAGGACAACCCCGGGGTTCGAATCCAGGACCTTGTTGCTGTGAGGCGACAGCGCTAACCACTGGGCCACCGTGCTGCTCAAGCTCCACACAGAGGATGACCTGTTGTTGTATGTTATGCATGTTAGGGTTAATACTCCTTTCTTTTGGACCTCCTAAGGGCTCTTTGAAACAGAGCCTTTTGGAGGCCCTATACATGAAATGAAAGTTATTTTGTTTGTTTGTTTTTAAAATAAGTAACCTTTACATATTGCAATCCTGCTGACCATCCAAGGCATTACAGGTATGGGGCCTGAATTGCTTGGGTTTGGTCTGAAAATAAAGATGTTGCATTTCACCAGGAAAATACACTTCAAAGTCAGCATAAATTACTAGTTTGGTTGTAAATTAGTCAAAAATTATTACTTTAAACTGTGTTTGTCACTATTTCCATAAAACAAACAAAAATCTAAAGACCCTTTGTTTCCTGTGTTGGGCCTCCAAAGGGCTCTGAAAGTAAGCCTGTGCCAAGGCTGTGTCCATGAAATGTAAAAATTAAAACTTTGTCATAGAGCTAAGCTAAATACATTATTGGAAATGTCTCCACCTGTAGAGTAACATTGTCAGTCTGAAGATTGTAAATAGCTCCTGCTTTGAAATATTGACCACTGAACCTTGACCTCAGTGCATGTTGGAAGGCTTGCCATT
This sequence comes from Lampris incognitus, assembly GCF_029633865.1. Lineage (NCBI taxonomy): Eukaryota > Metazoa > Chordata > Actinopteri > Lampriformes > Lampridae > Lampris > Lampris incognitus. The sequence goes on from NC_079221.1 coordinate 23,226,891, forward strand.
CAGCCACAGAAGGGGTTGCAGACATGGGATCAATTGTTATAGAGAGCTCCTGATTCCGCTATGTGTATATACCCATATGGCTGTAGTAGTCACCAAGTAGGGTGCTGTCAAAATTAATTTTCACCCATTTAACAATTAGCTATTTAAAATCGGATCACACCAATGTGTTTCCCATCCCCTTGAACCCTCTACTGTACCCTCAATTCAGTATTCACAACTTCCAGTTCTAGATAATACACTTATATATTTTTAAAAACTTCAATTCACATGAGCTAAGTATAGAAATGTTGATTTATTTAGGGTATTTTAGCAAGTATTTTATAAACGCATTTTGGGGTTGTGTTCAATGTTGGAAACGTTGCATTCCAACAAATTTCTGGTGAGACCTGAAAGACTCTTCATAATAACTAACAAACTAAAGATCATATAAATTCAGTGAACGAAAATTATGAAAATGAAATGCATTTTAATGCTGAAAATATCTTAAAATATTGCATTTTCCACTGAGGATAAAAGGAATGTTAGCCTTTTTTTTTTCTTTTCCTTTTCTTTTTTTTTCTTCTTTTTTTTTGCTGACAAAAACTTGGTCACGTGATGTGGATGCAGGCTCCACCAAAATAGGCTATAAGTTGAATTGTTGATATGAAACGTATATTTGGTGCAGAAATGTTGAGATTTTAATGTATCCGTGGTTTGCAGAAATGTGAAATGCCAACATTTTATTCTGTCGACTGGATTGATGAAAGACAAAGGGGATAAAGCTCAGTCAAAACTCTGTCTCAGATCTTAGGTCAGTTTAGGCAGATGTGTTTCCAGAGAAGAATCTAGAGCACTCAACTGCCTCTGAGCACAATTTCTTAATTTGTCAAATACAGATATATGTTGAGAAACAGCCTTAAAAAAAAAGAAGCAAAATCTGCATATTGTCCGGAATAGGAGCAGCCACTGAATAATTTCTGTGAGGAAAAGATCACAACAACAATACATTATTATCCTTATTGTTATTATTATTATTATTATTATTATTATCAATAACATCAGTCTAATCTAGTTTGATCTAACCCAGCCTAATCCACCAATGTAAAGCTGTTCATCCAACCATCCATTATCCAAGCCACTTATCAGAATTTGGGTCACGGGATGCTGGAGCTGATCCCAGCAGTCCAGGCATGAATTATAGGTGAGACAAAAAGAGTCATCATCTAAGTTTAGTGTCAGTCTAGCAGTGGAAACTCCAACAACCACTTATCATGATTCATTGTATCTCAACATTGATTGGATTTCAGTGTGTGAAACATCATACGTCCAGATGCTCACCACCAGATACGCTGTGTGACAGAAAGAGTCCGTTCTCAAAAAAAGCCCTCTTTACCCACACCAATCCAAGATTACAGTTATCCTCCCTAATTATCATTCACACACAGGAACTCAAGTACATGCATGCACACTACATATCCTCTGAAGGATCTTAATAATAATAATAATAAATAGTAGTAATAATAATAATAATTATTATAAAGATGATGATAATGTTTTATTTGTACAGCGCATTTCCATACACTTATGATATGAACACTTTGCAAGATAATTTTTTATCATAAACCATTTGTTATTGTTTTCTCAATCAGTCAAAGTTCTCTCTCTAGACACCTGCTACCTCTCGCGAGCAGGCACTTTTATCTATTTTTTGTACATTTCCCATCTCTCTCCTCTTTCACCTCCCTCCATCTCCCCCCATCTTATTTTTTATGACGTTTCCTCCTAAGCATGTGCCAGCGGTGTGATGACACACACACAATGACGCACACACTCCATGTAGTATCCATACTGTCTAGGGTTACCAAAAAACTCCCAGTAATGCCTCCAGCCTCTCCCTCAGACAGCTGTGTGTATGTATGTATGTGTGTTGGTTTGTGGTTGGGGGTGTGGTATGCCCACTCAAGAGCTATAATTTGGTGGCAAGCGGGAGATGGAAAAAAAAAGTTGGCCTAGGAAGATCAGGGCACACTGCCTGCCCACAACCAGTGCACCAGCACCATGTTTCTCGGGTCAGCAAAGTACAGGGGACCTAAGACGGATCTCTGTTGTACTGTGTCACTCACAGTCTTTACCAAAACACTGCCTGCACAAATATCCTAGACCAGGAAAAAAAAACCTGTTTCAGAGTGTAACATCCCACAGATGCTCTCAAGGAGCCACTGGTTCTGCCATCTGGGAAGTCTTGCTATTATTATACCATGCAGACAGCATGTCATGCTAACCCAGAAGAACATGACACATTGAACAAAGTCTGACTGGCTGTACTCTGCTCTGTATATTGCCCATATCCTTAGGTACTGTAGAGTAAGTGCTAAAAGTTAGAAATAATAGAAAAAAAGAATGATGATATACGTAAAATAAATGTGGGATAACTAATAAATGTAATCAGCTACAGAAGGGGTGGCTAGCCATGTGCCATGGAGAGCCATGTGTATGCAGGTTTTCATTCCAGCCGGACTCCACACCAGGTGATTTCATTGATTAGCAACCTTCAACCAAAGAGGAAGAATATATCAGTAAAATCACATGGTGTGGAGTCGGGTTGGAATGAAAACCTGCATACACATGGCTGTCCATGGCAAATGGTTAGCCACTGCTGAGCTACAACTAAATGATCATTCTCTTAGTGATTTACATCTAGGCCTACTCTTTTTAACTTGCTAGATGTTGAAGAAGCAAAAGGTTCCAATTAACAGTGGCAGACAATAGCATCAGTCTAATCTAATCTAGTTTGATTTTACCCACCTAATCCTCCAATGTAAAGCTATCCTTGCGTGAATTATAGGTGCAAAAGAGTCATCATCTAAGTTTTGCATCAATCTAGCACTGGAAACTCCAAGAACCACTTATAGTGAGTCGTTATATCTCAACATTGATTTGATTTATGTGTTAAACATCACACATCCAGACAATCTCTACCAGCTGTGTTATAGAAAGAGTCCAAGATTACAGTTATCCCCCCTAATTATCATTCAGATGTAGGAACTCATGCGTACATGCACACTACATATCCTCTTAAGGATCTATTGTCAGCCAACAAGCACACATAAATGAAACACTGAGTATATATACAGGTTGATGTGTTGATGTAAAGCCCCTTGAGGCAAATTTGTAATTTGTGATATTGGGCTATACAAATAAAATTGAGTTGACTTGACTATGCATTTGCTTTTTAGATATATATAGCACTTCGGGAAAAGTTAAAACCAGAATGATTTGTACAGGTAGACTGTGTCTGATGAAAATTCTCTACAGGAAATTAATTAAAGAAGTCTTGTAATATTTAGCTTATCCATCTGGATTCTCCATGTTTAAAAAGGATAATGCATCAAAGGGAATATAACATCCATTTAACATAATTTCAAAATAATGTTCTTCATAGGTATGCTTTCACTTCAAATGTGACAGAATCCAGTTTATTCTATTTCCCTCTTTCTTCTGTTGACTTACCTGCACCAACTCTAATCCATAAACACAACCACAGCTAATATACCTCCCCAAACAAGAACTGGCAAAGTGGAAAATGCTCTCTGGAAATACTACTGATGGTTTATTTTGTTGATGCTACCACTTTACCTTTATTCTGAAAGGAAGTATGTGAAATAAGAAAACTTTTATGGGCTTAAAACCTTACATTTTCGTGGTCCTTTTATGACCCTCGATTTTAATGCTTCCCTTTCCTGTGCTTCTTTTTCTGTCTGTTGTACTGTTGAATTTGCCTTCACTGCCTGAAATACATATTGTGAAAATGTTGGCAAAATCCAATATCTAACTTAAACCCATGGGATGAATTATTATGTTTGTATCATGAAATCATGTGACTTTCCAAGATTTGGCTCATCAGACTGGATTTTATTGTGCTTTTGAACAGGTTGAGTTGCAGGTTGATATCCAAGAAAATACACTTGACGCATTTTAGGGCCATAAACTTATGGCTGTGCTGTTTTACTCCAGACAGTTGTTCTGCTATTCAAACATCCAAGGAAATCTATTCAGTACAGGAAACTGCTAGAATATTGGCAGGGAAGTAGAGTCTGACCGCTTGATAGGTATGTGTGGTCCACCCATACGTCTCAAACTTGCTTGGGCACGTACATAGACAAACACATTCTCTAACATGCTCACAAAGTCTCCTTTGTAGCTTGGGCTTGGTCAGTTATGGGAAGCTAGCGGCCTACCAATTGTCAAGATATATTCTATCAACTGTGTCAAGCATAAAGATTTTAATTTATTGTCTTTTTCTCCCTCCATTTCTTTAAGAACGGTGGTGATGCCCATTGCCAACGAGTTTGCCCCAGATGTTGTGCTGGTGTCATCAGGCTTTGATGCGGTGGAGGGCCATGCGCCACCTCTGGGAGGGTACAAACTGACAGCCAAATGTAAGTTCCAGTCATAGCTTGCCAGATTATTATCTTTTTTTTTTTAATTTGGGACCCCTCCCCTTTTTCTCCCCAGTTGTATCCGGCCAATTTCCCCACTCTTCCTCACCCGAGCCGTCCAGGTTGCTGCTCCACCTCCTCTGCTGATCCGGGGAAGGCTGCAGACTACCACATGCCTCCTCCGATACATGTGGAGTCGCCAGCCATTTCTTTTCACCTGAAAGTGAGGGGTTTCGCCAGGAGGACATAGCACGTGGGAGGATCACGCTATTCCCCCCCGTCCCCGCTCCCCCCAAACAAGTGCCCCGACTGAATAGAGGAGGCGCTAGTGCAGTGACTAGGACACATACCCATATCCGGCTTTCCACCCGCAGGCACGGCCAATTGTGTCTGTAGGGACGCCCGACCAAGCCGGAGGTAACACAAGGATTCGATCCTGCGATCCCCGTGTTGGTAGGCAATGGAATAGACCGCTACGCTACCCAGACACCCCTTGCCAGATTATTTTTAATGCATTTGTTACTCTAGTAAGGTGCAATGTTGCTCATGTATGAAACAGTAGTTTTAGTGGGCAACTGAACTGATTTTTGAGACTAGTTTAAAACATACAATTTCCGGAGAAACAGGAAGACACGAGGAAAACCAGACAGACACACAACCCATCAAGCATGCACCTAGGCTTTGTTAAATGCCCTTTTCCCTTTTTGACTCTTGTATTCAGATCATGATCTTTGCGTGCCAGAAAACAGCTCTCTTAAAACTGTCTTAGAAATCTCAGATGAGAATCAGGGGCTCTTGTTGGGGAAGGGTGATAAGGGTGGATTTGAGAAGGGATTGGGGGATAAGGGGAAAAGCGGTAGATCGGAGCAGAGTGATTGGCTCAATGCATATATTAAAACCCCTTCCCCTGGATAAGAAAGATCAGAGGTAGGGACTGAGCCAAAACTCAAAGCAACAGACAAACTGCATATACTCACTCTCGTATATTAAAATTAAACCTGACTCGTATTATGCCGTTTTTAGGTCCCCAAAAATCTTTGGTGCCTACATTGTCTCTCAAACTGTCTCTCTCTCTAACTCTTCCTCACTTCTGAAAAATATGAGGCAATTCTTCATTTTTTCATCCAGGTTAGGACCCCTGTCTTTTTCTTTTTCTTTTTCTGATCAGCATCCTGCAGTGGCAGTCCCTCTCCCCTCCCCAATTCATTATCTGGTCCACCTTTCTTTACATTTTTCTCTCCCGCTCTCGTTCTCCTCCTAACTCTTTCCTCTCTGCTGTCATTTCCTGTGTGTCAAGGCTTTGGCTATCTGACCAGGCAGCTGATGGGCCTGGCAGGCGGCCGGTTGGTGCTAGCCCTGGAGGGGGGTCATGACCTCACAGCCATCTGTGACGCCTCCGAAGCCTGTGTCTCTGCTCTGCTCGGCCATGAGGTAAGGGACAAGTCCCAGCAGAAGAAGTAGGGGACAGATAGAGGGATGGTTTTGGAGCTGGACGGTGAGATGGGCTGAACATTGAGCAATTGGATCAGGCAAACAAGCAAATCAGTGTTCTTGAAATCACTAGATCAAAGGGAGAGAAAGGCTAACGCCCTGCCGGCCATGAAAACTAATTTTAAAGTACCCTTAAAAGCATGGCTCTGGACCTCCACTTTCTCCAATGGCACTCTCTGTTGCCAACGGTAGAGGACTGTGTTTGGTGAGGGTAGCCCTCAGGTGTGGGTGGATGATTGTGATGCAAGGCATGAGAAAACCTGGGCATTTTTAGTTTACATTCTCTGGTTAAATTTCAGCTGAAAGAAGAAAATGTGTGGTTGACAGATGTACTTGTTCACATGCATGCACACACTTGGAAAACACACACACACACACACACACACACACACACACACACACACAGCTTTATTTAAATCCTTTAGACCAATTGACATTTTTTTCTTCTTTCCTCTTCTTTTAGGTTCCATTCCACATCACTTAGTTGTAGGATTTAGAGGTCATGGCTGCATTGGCTCAGGAAATATTTTCACTATTCAGTAATCGCACAAACTTCACCTTAACAATAGTTGTTGGTGGTTGCACACATTCAATTGGTCCTAGAATCTACCAAGTAAAAAAAATGGTCAAATGGTTTGAAGTTGCATTCCAACTTTTTCAAAATGATTAAAAAAATCTCAGTTGTTTTATATTCATGGAATAGTTTGGGTTTATATATATATATGTGTGTGTGTGTGTGTGTGTGTGTGTGTATATATATATATCATACGTCATTTCAGAATGTTGAGTTATTTCAGCTGACAAAAATCTCTTCGCTACAAATGAATGATCAAAAAACTTCCAGATCCACAACACTTTTGGGATTCCTTTGCTGTCACACCACACCGGAAAAGTCTCTTCCATGACCAAACAATAAACACTCCAAATCTAAAGCGGCATTTAGGTGTTCCTCGTAAGTCCTAACTTCCGAGTTTGGCAGACAGACATGGGTGTGGTCGTAAATTGTTACAAGATGGACCCTCGAATAAAAGTCGGCATCTTTTTATTTGCTTTTGTTTCAGCAAAGAAATCAAGGAGCACTTGTCCACTTTGCTTTGTTGGTCATTTGCACTCAGCTTGTTATTACTACATTCCCAACAGCTTTTAAAGGCAGAGCAGGGCCGAGACGGTATGAACACGGGTTTGTGGGCTCACTTGTCTGTCAAGACCAAGGGCAGGAGGAGACTCTTTCACAGTTGAACGAACACTTAAAGAAAGGAAACAACCTTTTTTTGAATAAACACTTGAAAGAATGAAAGAAGGGGCAAGATAATCAAGATCACGTCAATGTCCCAGTTCAATAAACGTACAGGAAATTGGTTTGGCATCACTTCGACAGAGATATATGAAGTGAAAAACAGTATGTTAAGGAAGGGAGAGCCTGTTCATTTCTCAATACTCTGCTTTATCTCAGCCAAAACCCTCTTCCCTCTATCCTGTTTAACCCTGTCCCTACGGCTTAGAGAGCAGGTCATACCAGACATTTTCGCTCTCTCACTCTCTCTCTCTCTCTCTCTCTCTCTCTCTCTCTCTCTCTCTCTCACACACACACATGCACACACACATGCACACACACATGCATACACACATCTATACTTAAAAACGTCAGAGGCAGAGGACTTCCAGGCAGAAGGTTAATTGTAGGCGTGTGTAGGCCCAGCACAAAACTGAACAAACTCTGGCCCTCTGTGATTCATGGCACACAACAGAATAACAACTCCTCGGAACTGCCCACTCTTCTCCTCCGGCTAATGGAGAGGCTGGAGTACTTTCTTGGAAGGGCCTCCCAGCCTCATTTTCTCCCCTGCTGATTGCGGGTCCAAGATAACTCAAGGCTTTTATTGGTCGTGGGACTACTGTTCATGTGGTACAGAAAGAAGGGCAGAGAGCTATAGAGTAAGAAGAGAGCTTTGCATGTGCATGGAAAAATTCTCATGTGTAGGGTTTCTATATAGTCAGCTCTTATCGAAGTTCACATAACATGCAGAGCATAGAATAAGTTCAGTTTAAAGGGGATTTGTTCTTCAGAAAGAGTTTAGGAAATATGGCACCATGTTGTCCTTTCCAGAGAAACAAGTTGTTTTTATAGTGTGTAATGTTATAGTTGCTTCCCTTCTCCAACAGTTGAACTCCAGTTGAGAACTCCAGTTGGAGTTCAGTTTAACTTTCTTAGTTACTGGCCACTTATTATTATCAATTCAGATCACATATAACATGTCCATACCTGTCCCCTTGACTATTACAGAGGACAGCACGCTTATTTTTCTAATAGTTAGACAAACATGTACTTATTGAGTATATGCAGTTTGCAAATTCAGCCCATTAACTTGATTATAAATGGTTATAAATAGGATGAATTATTTTCTTCTTCTGACAAATGATGGCAGCTGAAATTTAGCCTTGGTTGCCCTTAACTACCTCAGCCAAACAAATTAAGGAAGTGCCGATGCCATGCCCTAATACCGAGGTGACTTCAGTGGTCAGTAGCTAAACTAAGAACTGGACATGAAGATTGAATATCCAGACTAATAGTGTATGTATAAACTTCATTTATTTTAAGAAAATGACCAGTCTCCCTAAGTGTTGCTGCAGACCCAGCCACAAGCACAACCTTTGGGTGTTTGTTGTAATTGGACATGCCTACCTGCTAAAGCCATTATCCTCTGCCCAGGGAGACCTTCAGAATGGCATTAATAATGCATATGGGGCTTTCACTCCCATTATATAGTCTAACATTGCACACAGCGTGACCAGTTCTCCACAGCTAATTTCCGTTATGATATGGCATATGAATGTATTTTTGCAATGAGAATGATGAAATACTCTCAGAGGTAACAGTCTGGAATTTTTGGGCTGGTGTCAATCTTTTATTACGATTTAACGTGGAAGCCAATAGAGACTGTTAATCATAACTGCAAAATCGCTTTCCCTTTTGCCTCGTGCTCATCTATTGATACAACACAGCCGCATCAATAGCATGCTTGGAAATCGGGTACAGTCTTGGTATTGATATACAACAATGATACTTCCAAAAAATATTCTCACTTCAGTCTCAAAGGGCACTGTAGAACATTTCCCAATATTGAAATCCATTGTTAAGAAACACTTGTAACGTGTCAAGAAAAAAAAAACGAATTGACATTTCGATGACTCTTTCAGCTAAAGTAATACAGGTGCAGTCCCGTTTTTTATCTCAGTTCTGACCATGAAATGAATAGTGTCTCATCAAAGTAATGGATCAGATTTCTTTTGTTTTGAATTTTCAGAAATGCTGTCCTCATTGGGAAAGTGTTTTTTTTTTGTGCATCCCAAGACCAGACCTGTTGTTCCAGTGCCACAGACAAACTAAGTCATAAATGAGCTCTTGGAAGCATAAAAAATGCTATGGCTTGGCTCCATGTAGATCTTGGACGCAGAGCAAAACAAACAGAACAATAACGGCAGTATCACGCTAATAAAACCCGGTCACTGCGACCGAGCAGCCCACCACCTCTGGGAACACAGCGACACTGGGTGCGACAAACCAACAGACCGCCGTGGAAAACGGGTTGAAGTTAGCCTGGGGCACAGTATTGAGGCTTGATGAAACTTGGCTAAACCCCTTTTAACCCTCCAAAAAGTTTCCTCAGAAGAGGAAAAGTGCTGCAGCATGCCAGATGTGTCAGAGAAAAGTAACATCTCTGAGCTGGAAGAGTAAGTCTCGCCGTTGAAGAAAGACAAATACACAAACACTGGAGCCCTAATCCAATAAAGTTAATCTGTTTACCACTGCCGTGCCCACCGATGACTCATGGCCACTGCTATGATGACTGTCACACTTAGACTCAAGAGTATGAAGCACCCTCTGTCTCTTTCATTTTGCCATAAAGGGATCAGAGGATGGTTTAGAAGATGTACTGTAATTGAACAAGGAAGAAAGCAGTAGGGAGGTACTGTCACATACCAAGCTAGACTAGAATTCAAATTAGATGTAAAAAAAAAATCGACTCCAAGAGTCAAGTGTAACATTTCATGGTGGTAGATTCTTTTGCTTTTGTTTTTCCAGACATGGCAGGATGTTACATCGCTCCAGTGGAGAAAAACAGATTCTGTCTCAATCATTTAGCATGATGGCCCCAAACTAATGGCCTGAGTATACACAGATCAGCAGAAGTAATCCACTGGATCAGCACTGGGCATCGAATAACACTTGAAAATCAGCCTTCTGAATCTACATGCATCACCAACAGAGAGAATGGCTTCAGCATTTTCCCAAGGGGCAGGAAACCGAGGAAGTAGGGGTGAAGATCGGGCGGGAAAGGGTAGTCTTGTGTTTCAGTACCATGCAGGGCGCACTATTTGGCAGGGGTCTAAAGGGGTCACTACATAGGTGCCACAGGGACCTTAAAACTGTAGAATGGACAGGAGGCAGGGAGCAGCCACTCCCTCGGCCCGGCGAGATTCCGCGTCGGCTCTGCTGTACTTGAGGACGCTGTCACTGGGACACATCTGAAAGCAGTTACCCTCACACCTTTGCCGACAGGGTCAGCCATAGGCCTAGAGATCAGATAATCAAAGAAAATGGAGGAATCATTTGAAGTCATGAAGGAGCAACCTGTTGTTATAAAGCAGCTATGTGCAAGATCTCCTGCACAGATCTGCAAATCACAGAGATAATCTCACTCATTGCCAGATCTTTAAAATTTTACGAATTTCACAAAAACTATGGAAAATATGTACCAGAACTGATCTGTTCAAATGTGACTCATATTTTATGAAGTTGCAGGCTCCACTATCGCTTCATGTCTTGTGACGCTTGTTTGGAGAAATGGTCATCTATAGAGGGTAACATAAATCATAGACACTACCAACCGCAAAATTTTCAAATCCTGTCAGCAATATTTAGGTTGATTAAAAAAAAAAGTATTGGGATGTTTTAAGCGCCATTTGTGTAGGAACCCTGGATATATGTTTATGTTTTAGTTTTTAGGTCACTTGCGTGGAGTCTGAATAACAACACAGAAAATTACCACAGCAGCAGCCTATTAAAGAGTCGTACAGGACGCCTCATTAACAGCCATTGACTGTGATAGAGCAGGGAAGGAGCCAAATGTAGATGCTTTGAAATGGCTCCGAGGGGACCTGGAGTTCTCACGACTTGGAGCAGTTGGCTCTCTGGCAAGAGGTGATGTCATGTCATCTAACAACGGCAGATCACTCACTTTTTTCTTTTTTAGTCTGATGACCTTTTCTTAGTGGCTCGCCATGCCTGCTGCACAACAGACAAAAAGCATGAGGTTGTGATAACTGATAGTAGAGAAAAAGAGTGCCCTGAACAATGTCTCTGATCAGATGGAAATGGCAGGAAGTAAGTGTTTTTTATCCTAATCTCACCAAAGGTCTCTGTAGTGGAGTTGGAATGTAGTTGAAAAAGCTGGAGCTGGAGGCATTTTGAGACCGATTTGGCGGAGAAGGGAGCCGGTGTAAGCTTTTTCTATGTACTTGATGTGTGTGGGTGTTTAGAGCAAAGACTGTATTTTGTGTGTGTGTGTGTGTGTGTGTGTGTGTGTGTGTGTGTGTGTGTGTGTGTGTGTGTGTGTGTGTGTGTGCATGAGTGTAACGGGAGCAGATGAGTGGGCTCAGGCTTGGGACCACAGCTGTATTGGTCAGTCAGCTGTGCTTTTGTTTATGGAGCCTCAAACTACCCAAGGGTTCGTATTGTCTAAAATTGCCTTGAACACACAATGTGACCACGCTACACCTAAAATCTCTGATCTAACTATAGCACAAACTGTAAGATCATCCATCAACCTTGCTTACATATCATATGCCAGGACTTCTAATGTAGTTTTTCTAATGTCCTTGTTATGGCAGAAAAAAAGAGCTGCCACATGGGGCAAGGTCCTGGAGCAAGTTTTGAAAAATGAAAATTACAAGAAAGCGTTTGAACGCTGGAAATACTTTCATGCATTTGATAACTTTAACTAATGTTATCTAAATTTTCCTAATGCAGGAAGGTCCTCCCAACTGGTATTCCAAGCAGGCTAAATCAAACCCCAATCAGATCAGATGCAATATTAATGATTCCCAAGGGGAAAATGGATCATTGCAGCAGCAGAGAATCAGGATGTGAACTACTGTAAGATGGAGTACTGAAGACAATATGACAAGGAGTCAGATCAACCAAACCTGGTGGAGTGGACACAGCTGATAAATGACATGAAGACACACTGTCTACTAGATACTCCATAACTTAAGTTCAATTCAGTTCAGCTTTTGTCTGTCAAGCTCACTATATGATTTACACAAAAGCAGAGTTAGGCAGGCCCTGCATCAGAGCCAAAACATCCTGAAGCTTTTCTTTCCAGGCCCCTTCGCCCCCTGTGTGACTGTAGCCTGTGCATCCAGCGTTTTACAGCTCGCTCCAGTGTGAGAAATATATCCTTGCTTTTATTGGCAGGTTAAGACGAGCTTGGCTATAATGAGCATCGGGTTCCCTTTGAAAGCAGCTCAAATTAGCTGGGAAGGAGAGGGATAAAAATTGCTGAATGGACTTTACAGGCACTTTTCTTCACCCCCAACACTGGAGTGCGTAACAGGAAAGCCTTTCTAGTTAAATAGCTCATGAATGATGCATTGGCGAAGACGTTAGTCAACTCTGAACTTGGGACTAATTGATGATTGCACATAAACAGATGTCGACTCTGTCAAAATCACGGTTGTTAGCAATTATTTGATAAACAACAGGCTAATATGCTAATTGTTGCCAGCTGTCAATGAGGTTATTCGGTGTGTTTACACTCCAGTTACAGTAAGCACGCTCGACTTCACCTGCCCCCCCGCCCCGATTTCAAGGGAATACTACACATGTTGGCAAAAAAGGTCACCTGCTTTGTACACTGCACATCGTTACCTCGTTCAATTAGCATAACATAATCAACCGGTTTTAGGGACTGCCAGTGTGTGCTTATAGACACAACAGTAAACAATGGATGCCTTGTGCACTTTACTTTTGCTGAACAAGTGGAATTCCTCCTCTCCTTTCCACTGTTTTGGTTTCAGCCTCCCTCCGGAATGTTTTGTCGGGGCACATTCCTCACGCCCGCCTCACGGCTTTCCACGGTGTCTCAGTTTTGTTGGCCAGGCTGTCGTGCGTTTGAAGGCCATGCCACACAGGCAAACAGACTGATCAAGCCATCTTATACAAAAAGACAATTCTCTCTGTGCCAGAGGAAAAAAAGCAGACGCGACAGTATGACATGGAGGTCAAGGCACAAGCAGGGCCAGAAACTAAAATAAATACAGTGGATGTAGCAGACTGAGGGTGTGGGTAAGAAAGAGACTGTGTGTGTGTGTGTGTGTGTGTGTGTGTGTGTGTGTGTGTGTGTGTGTGTGTGTGTGTGTGTGTGTGTGTGTGTGTGTGTGTGTGTGTGTGTGTGTGTGTGTGTGTGTATGTGTGTGTGTGTGTGTGTTTGCCATACCTGCCAGGTGGGGGCCCCTGGAGTTCGCTGACAAGAGCCATTAAAGTTTATAAGCGTGAGGCCCGGCTGTCAGTCAAGCTGACAGGCTGCCCCCACCTAGTACTGCCCTGGGTGGAACCCCACAGGACCCCAGCAAACCCCTGACCCTGCTATGACAGCATGCAGAGGCAAACTGGGATAGTTTGGCCTGGGCGAGGACTTTGCTGGGCTGCGTTTGCCGCACTTAGTGTACGGTAAAAATCAAGTGGTGGGCAACTGCAGCCTTGAGGTTTGAAAATTGGGCTTTAGGCAGTCGGGTTGATGGTTTAAATCCCTAGACTGTTATTATAAAGTTGGGCTAGGAAGGCAAACATTAACACAACTCTTCCCTTCCTCCAACAAATTCCATCCACATGACCTCCAGCAGTTGCTGTTGGCCACTTTCTCCAGTGGCCGACTGCACTGGGGTCCCAGGTGTGTGCGTGCGTGTGTGCGTGTGTGTGTGCGTGTGTGTCTGTGTGCTACCTTTCCTTACCGTAGAACCTTTCTCCCTAACCTCGTGCTGTAAGTAAGGGCGGGTTCTCTCAGTCAACCGGCCATCAAAGTAAGGGTTATGGCTAAACCTGCTGGCACTAGATAATAGCAGCATGTTCTGATCACACCATACGTCAAAAGAAAAGGGAGCAGTGCAGTCACGGTTTACTATTCCAACCATGAAAGCACATGCAGATACGGGCGCATGTATATCAGTGCCCAAATTAATACCCGCTGATGGTGACAGCAGTACTAGCATGCCTCCTGCTCATGAAGTTTGACTGGTCATTTCTAAATATGTGGAGCTGATTTATCCTTGCTGGGATTTACCATTAACTTTATGTGGAAGTTTTGTGGGCTATAGTGTTTTACCCCTTATTCCTATCCGCCTATTAGTCTATCAATCAGTCAACAGTTGAATGCTGGGTTTTCTGTTCTGTGCACTGAGATGGGTACAGATGAGAAAACAAGGGAATTGGGTTGGGATGGCTTGAGCTAACTTGAAAATAGCTCAGTGATTTAGCTCATAATATAATAGCATATTACTAGAAAAAGTAATGTACACCCGCTGAATCGGGTTTCATGGTGTCTAACGTATGTGTGTGCATGTCTGTCCACACGTATGTGTGTGCATGTGCATGCATGTATGTGTGTTTGTGTGTCTGGCTCTGAATTGTGTTTTACCCTCTGGTCAAGGTGTAGATTTGACATGGCAGTCATCTGTGCACCACACTGCCAGGAAGCTCAGCACCGAGAGAATGTGAGTGTGTGTGGACATTGTTTCCCTGAGAGATATAAAGGCTCTGTGTGTGCCTTGTGTATTTATTCTCCATTGAAATATTATTCATTCTTTGTCCATGCCCGCTTTAGCCAGCTTGTGGTTGCAGGAGACTGGAGCCTATCCCAGCAGGCATTGGGGCAGAAGGCAGGGGATATACCCTGGACGGGTCGCTAGTCTATTACAGGGCGTAGAATTGTTATACATACATCTACTATCTGTGCAAGGTGGTAATTTAGAAATTGGATGCTATTCTATTTTAGCTTTCAACGTGAATCTCTCTAAATTAGGGCATCGTTTGATATTGTAAATGTCTTTAATCTTGCATATTCCTGTCTGTGTGTGATGAAGTGCATGTCTGCTTGTGTGCACATGCTTCTGACACTGCCTGTATGCAACGTGTCGTGCCACAGCAGGATTAAAGTATCCGTCTCTCCTCGGCCCTTGCGGACCCCTCCCACCCGCTATTTGTTTTAATTAAAAGAAAACTTCCAGCCTTGGCCAAGAGAGACTGACCGGCGATCCCTTTTTCCTCTGCGCTCTGGCATTCTCTCCAGCTCAATCCCAAGTTTCACTGTAAACCTTTCTTTTCTCTCTGTGTCCCTCTCTTGCTCTCTGTCTCTCTCTCTCTCTTTCTCTCACTCTGCCTCTCTGTCATTCTCTCCGCCTCTCTCTCCCTGAGCCCTCCTTAATTTCACTTGGTGTTTTGTGTTTTACAGTAAGGCTGTGATTGAGCAAAAAAGGGTTACATTTCTTCTTCTTCAATATTGTTAAATCTGCCATTTTGAAAGGGGGGGTGAAAGCATTCAAGGGAAAATGGAATTGTTCCGGGTTGGGAAGGCACATTATGAAATACCCCTAATGCAGCTGGCAGACTTTACTGGCCCCTGTCTGTCATGAGGTGTACAGGTGTCTGTGTGTGTGTGTGTGTGTGTTTGTGTCTCTGTATGCGTGCATGTGTGTCTACACAGTTCAGTGAGTGTGCATGCATGATGCATCTGCACTACTAAATGAGCAGTCAGCTTTTCAAGTGTATGCATCTCCGAGCACCAGTATCCATGTCTTTGCAGCAGGACACGGCACAAAGCACACATTGTAGTTTGTGTGGTGAGGCTCTCCGCGAGTGGGCGGCGGTGAGCCTCTGCGGGCCTATTTACTATTGTGTCAGCAGCTCGAGCTGTTCCCCCACCACGCACGGTGACTCAACGCTGGGCGGCGGGCCACATTCAAAAGTAATCCTTTAAACCTGGAGGGATCCACATCAGTTTATCTAAGGTTTCTGTAGTGTTTTGCAGCAGTGTTTCTATACACCTGTCAGACAATTCCCTGATAAAGTCACATTGAAGAAAAATTCCGACCCACCTCCCTCTTTATCTTAAAACGCCTGTCCTTCAGACATTTAGTCTCATTTAGCAAACGTTTTCATCCATACTGACTTACATGGAATGAGCAGGCTCAATGTCCTGCTCATGACCCTTTGACAGGACACAGGGCTGTTTATGGCGTCATGCCGACAATATTGCTTTTGCTTTGGCAGTTCCTCTATCCACCACACTACGCTGCGGCCCTGATATTTAAGCCAAGACATCTTAAAATGTCTCCAACCACAGGGGTTCCCTGAGTATGTTTAACCATTAAAAGGGAAAGAGCAGAGCAGTGTCATTGTTTTTTCTTGGCTGTGAAAGAATAAGCACTAATGTGTTGTGGTGAAACCATTTTGTTTCTCCTCCAGCTGGACCCCCTGCCAGAGGAGGTTCTACAGCAGAGACCCAACGCCAACGCTGTACACTCCATGGAGAAGGTTTTGGAAGCTCACAGTGAGTGGGTTATTTATACCCAAATACTAAGATGACGCCTCACTTCATCTTCACCTGCTCTACTTTTCTCAATTATGTTCTAAAATACGCCCCCCCAACACACACACACACATACCAACACATTTATATACAGTATATATACACAAATGTACTCATGATCTCAGCATGCAAAATCTGTGTGCTCAGTATCAAATCTCCACACTCTCAAAGCCTCTGGAAATTTGGCTTGAAATAGTAAAAATGCATATACTATGATATCAAAGTTGAGTGTCTCATTAAGCTACTACTACTACTACTACTTTTGGCTGCTCCTGTTAGGGATTGCCACATTGGCTCATCCGTTTCCATTTCTTCCTGGCTTCTGCATCTTCCTCTGTCACACCAGCCACCTGCATGTCTTCCCTCACCACTTGACTTGACTTGAGTGTCTCATTAAGCATCCATCAAAATCTAAGTGAAAATAAATGTTCATAACTATTAGAAAATCTAGTTCAAAAAACAGCTCATTTCGCTGTTTAGACTATTTCTCAAGACTGTATAGGTGTAGAAGATCACATTTTGACTATCATCGCCCTCGTTTCGATTGACATCTCCCTCCGCACGGGGCCAGAGGCATGTAAACAACCTCTTTTCTAGTCTGGACCTCTATCCCGACCGGGTTCATGTGGCTAAACCCCTGCTCCGGTGGCACTACTAACAATGTTTGTCGTCATGCGCGCTGAGGGCTGATGGCACGGCGGCGGCAGCGGCAGTAGGAGCCATTGGCAGCCGGGGGGTTCCCCCTTCTGGTGCTTTCCAAGCTTGGTCCCAAACAAAACTCTCGGAACCTGCGGGGAGGCAGCGGGGAGTTTAATGCCCCCCCCCCAAACTGTAGCCCCGTCCGGAACACGCTAACTAATTGCAGAAGGCTACATAGACTCAAAAAGGCAAACTGAGCGGGAGCAGAGAGGTTTTGTTGCACCTGTTTGGGTGGGACAACTGTCGTGGATTTTCTTTTTTATATTGGTTTGCAGAATTAATTGTGGAATTTTCATAATAAATGTCTAAGCATAGCCACGCCCAATTCAAACCCAATATCAGGAATGTTTACAAAGGGGTGTCCGGGTAGCATAGCGGTCTATTCCGTTGCCTATCAACATGGGGCTCACCGGTTTGAATCCCCATGTTACCTCCGGCTTGGTCGGGCATCCCTACAGACACAATTGGCTGTGTCTGCGGATGTGGGTATGTGTCCTGGTCATTGCAGTAGTGCCCCCTCTGGTCAGTCAGGGCGCCTGTTCAGGGGGGAGGGGGAACTGGGGGCATGATCCTCCCACGCGCTATGTCCCCTGGCGAAACTCCTCACTGTCAGGTGAAAAGCACCGGCTGGCGACTCCACATGTATCGGAGGAGGCATGTGGTAGTAGTTTGCAGCCCTTCCTGGATCAGCAGAGGGGCTGGAGCGGCGACCAGGACAGCTCGGAAGAGTCAGGTAATTGGATGGGTACAATTGGGGAGAAAAGGGGGTAAAATCCAAAAAGTTGGGGTCTGTGGTGGTGTAGCGGTCTAAGCATCGGCTTTGTGTCGATGCAGTTGCCCACTGGGGACTGGGGTTCGCGCCCCAGTCTCATCAGATCCGACTATGGCCGGACTCGACAAAGCAGCAATAAATGACAACGCGGTCTTCGGGAGGGGGGCGGAGTCGGCTTGTGTTCGTCACATGAATGCGTCTCTGGGTGTGTCGGAAAAAGCAGTGGTTCGGCCTGGATTCGCCTTGTCACAAAAGTGGCGAGGTGTCTCTTTCCAAACTGCCGGCCGGAGAGATGCAGTACGAGGGTGGGTGTTTGAATTAGAATAGGGAGTGATTGGCCACTAAATTGGGAGAAAAAGGGAAAAATCAGAAATAAATTTATATAAAAAATAAAATCCAAAAAGAAAAGGGAATATTTACAAAAATGTAAATGACAATATTTAGAATTTGGATTGGCGCTCATTTTAATACTTTTTAGATGTTTACTATTACGTATATAAGACCCTAAATTACATCGTTAGAAGGCTATCATGGATTTGGATTTCCAGTGGCTTTAAATTTCTGGATACACCCAATGTGTCTGCATTTTTGTAGTTACTGTTTTAACTTTTGCCACTGCACCGTCATTTGTTCTAGGTCAATACTGGCGCTCTCTAAAACACTCGGCATCTACACTCGGCTACTCCTTGAGCGAAGCACTCAGGTGTGAGACAGAAGAGGCTGAGACGGTCACTGCTATGGCCTCCTTGTCTGTCGCCAACAAGCACATCAGCAAGAGGTACCTTGGATTCTTTGTCAGTGTTCACTGATGAGCCAAAACATTATGACCACCTACCTAATATGCTGTTGGTCCTTTGTGTGCCGCCAAAACAGAGCCGACCTGCCGAGGCATGGACACTGCAAGACCCCTCAAGGTGTCCTGTGGTATCTGGCACCAAAACTTTAGCAGCAGATCCTTTAAGTCATGAGGTGGAGCCACCATGGATTGGACTTATCAGTCCAGCACATCCCCAGATGCTCAATCAGATTGAGATCTGGAGAATTTGGAGGCCAGGGCAACACGTTGAACATTTCATTATGTTCCTCAAATCATTTCCAAACTGTGTGCAGTGTGGCAGGGCACATTATCCTGCTGAAAGAGGCCACTGCCATCAGGGAATACCACTGCCATGAAGGAGTGTACCTGGTCTGCAATGACATTTAGGTAGATGGCACATGTCAAATTGATGTCCACATGAATGGCCAGACCCAGGGTTTCCCAGCAGAACATTGCCCAGAGAATCACACTCCCTCCACTGGCTTGTCATCTTCCCATAGTGCATCCTGGTGCCATCACTTCCCCAGGTAAACAGCACACACTTACACAACCATCCATGTGATCCAAAAGAAAATGGTACTCATCAGACCAGCCAACCTTCTTCCACTGCTCCAAGGTCCAGTTCCCATGCTCGCATGCCCATTGTAGGCGCTTTCAACAGTGGACAGGGGTCATCATGGGCACTCTGATTGGTCTGTGGCTACACACCCTCATCCATACACAGCAGGGTGCAATGCGCTGTGTTGTGACACATTCCTCCAGTAAGCAACATTACATTTTCCATGACTTGTGACACAGTAAACCTTCTGTCAAATCGGACCAGACAGGATAGCCTTCGCGCATCAATGAGCCCTGGGCACCCAACAACCTGTCGCCTGTTTGTGGTTTGTCCCTCCTCAGACCACTGTTGGTAGGTACTCACTATTGCTGACTGGGAGCACCACACAAACCTTGCCGTTTCAGAGATGCTGTGACCCAGTCATCTGATTGTTCGCTTACCATCTAATCTACCCAGACCTTGACGTGCCCTTGTTTGGAGATGATCAGTGTTATTCGGTTCATCTGTGAGAGGTCATAAGGTTTTGGCTCATCAGTGTATCGGTAAATATAGGTACAGCATGACATAAATAGGGGTGAATTTTGGGGTTCTCCCCGACTAGAAACACCCATGCTAAAAATGCATTCATAGCACTGTAAGTTCACTTGATGAAGACGTCTATAAAATGAAGTGAAATATTGTTTACTGTGCTACATGTATCCTTTCCCCAGGACTGAAGAAGAGCCTATGGAAGAGGAGGCTCCCATGTAAAGAAGCAACCCCAGTTTGACCACTCACACAACTGTCTGCGTCTCTGATGGTGTCCTCACTCAATCAAATCTCTGTTTCAATTTAAGTCCCGCCCTTGTGTCTGACCCGCGCCATGTCAAGATGGCACCTTGTCTGGGGGGGAAGGCAGCATTGATGAAAGTGCTGGGGACTGAAACAGAACCCTGAAGATGACCCATTGCGCCGCTACGTGGCAGCACAGAGACTGATTAGCGTAAATGTGTTGCCTCTTGCCCGCGTGGGGAAGCCAGGACCTCAGTTGCCAGGTCACCTCTTCAGGACCTAGAATTCTAGAGGGACAACTAAGCTGTCCTCGGATGACAACCTTGAGTGCCAGTGTTTGTTAAGGAAAAAAAAACACACACAAAAAAAAACACTAGACCAGACATTCACTGTACATTTTACATCAGTCTTAACCAGACACAGACCATCTGCAGTCGTATCCTTTTCTTATCCTATCTGTTCCTTGTTGCTCTATCTCTCTCTTCTTGCTTTCATCAGCGAAATCACAGAGCTAATGGTTTGATTGTGGCTCTGCTCTAAGGATGGATCGTTCCTGCTGTTACTGCTAAAGACATCAGGGGAGTAAAAGTTCGAGAAGTGGCTAGATTTCCTGCGATTTTCCAGGGTGGATTTACTCAACGATAGAGTAGATGAGACGGATGTGAAAAATGAACAGGCGCACTGTTTCCAAGATGACTGACGGTAAAAGACTAAGTTTGTGCCTTCTTTCAAACCTGGTGGATACTTCATGATGAATCAGTTCAAAGAGCTTTGCCTTAAAAAAAAACAACAGATTTGGGAATGAGAAATCTCCCTCACACCTTAACGGTTTCTATCCTGGCAAGACTTTCAACGCCTGCACGTTGTTGGCACATAGACTGGAGGCCCTTGGCATGTTTACCCAAGATTCCCTGCGACCAGCCTACTGTCCCATTCTGCTCCTACCCCCTTCCTGTCCTCTTACATCCCAGTTTGGAAGGTAGTTGCCAACCACACAGGTGTTAACATGGTTTGAGTTGGTTGTTTCACTTTAAAAGGGACCAGTATAATGGTTTAGTATTAGCTGATTGTAACCCTTTACCAGATAGGCATTATACTCTCAAGGGAAGAGTTAACTAGCATGCACTGTATTAGAGCGACTTGCCCTCTGAAAAGCTAGAATACCATTTGTATGTAATAGTAAGAGATTAATCAAGCCAAAGCATGATGTGCTATCATATCAAGAGTCAGACCACTTAGTATTGCAGATGTATATAAAAGATTTTACAGTAGCAGTTTTAATATTAAGAATCTTGCCTGCAAGAAACAGTACCTATTATAAGCCGTCACCAGGCCACTTGAACATTGGCAAATTTTAGAACATTAAGAAATTGATTTTACATTACCTTATTCGATGAATACCCAATCTACCCTTCCTCTCTTTAGGAGCACTGTCTCAGTGGTAATAAGAAACCCACCATCTTTGATTTTACAGAGGGGGGGTTGCAGAACTCCTATAGGCCTTCACAGCTAGCCCACCAGGCATTGCTTCTTATTAAGCACATCTGCTTTGCAACTGCCAGGTGCTATCAGGCAGGTGTGTGTGTGTGTGTGTGTGTGTGTGTGTGTGTGTGTGTGTGTGTGTGTGTGTGTGTGTGTGTGCGTGTGTGCGTGTGTGCGTGTGTGCGCGCGCACACACACAAACACTTGCTCATATGCGTGTGCTCGTGTGTGGATGTGCACCTCTGGGGGACAATAAGCTCTCTGTTCTAGACATTGCTTGCACTCTTGACAGTACACATGAAAAGTATATGCACATACAAGAGTTATTTGCTTTCATATTGTACAATGAGACAATGCATTAAGCACATGCATGACAAATATCCTCTCGACCTTGGTTAGCACACGTAGCTTATATTTTGTACAACCAGTGGTTGTCCAGTGCTCTGGTTTAATTAATGAGAGGAACAGGTGAGTTTTGTGATGTACCAGCTACTGCAGCCAGTAGGTAGAAAGTTAGTTTCCTGCGCTGTGCCCTCAACCATCCCCCAACTCATGTTTAGCCTCTGGGCAACTACCTTCTCCCGTGTTTATTTCATCTAAGAGTTAATCGTGTGTTTTTCTTATCTCCAAACAAACGGGACGCTGAGTGCTGTGGTGTATACTACTGTTTACTGTACACAGAGCATTAACCTTCTGGGTATACTGCCACACACAATTGTTGTCAATGACTACTCTAATTTTGATGATTTTTTTTCCCTGCCTTTTTTTTCTTTCTTTTTTCTCTGTATTGCTTTTGTTGCTGTCTCGTGTGGACTCTGGTAACTTTTTTTTTTTTTTTTTACTTGTGTGGTTTTTTTTTACCTTTGTTCTCTATCTAGCTCTCTCTGTTACATTGTACATTGTACAGCTGACACACTTCACAAAAGGTGAGGGTTCTGATCCTGTTTTCAATGTCGTCTTAATGCCGTGTTTTTTAGGTTCCGGTTTTTTGAGCGAGTGAGGAATGAAAATATTTTTACTTTGTATAATGGTTCCAACAATTGTGTATTCACTACACTGTCTGTTCATAGCAGATTTATATATCAAATCTAAATGTGTGTGTGTGTGTGTGTGTGTGTGTGTGTGTGTGTGTGTGTAATTTCATATATATATATATATATATATATATATATATATATATATATATATATATATGAAATATTGCGATGTTTTTTGCTGTTGGTATTACAAGGTGATCTCTTTCATTGGTCTCACTAGAATTCTCTGGTTGTGTTTTACGTCCCATAGCATCCCCATTGGTTGTCTTTTTGCTTTTCAACCTGGATGGCTGGCTTTGACTAAACATCCACAGGATGCCATAACCCTTTTAAGAGTGCCATTTGCAATGCTTCTCACCACATACATTTTCATACTATCCAGTAATGACATCAGATTTGATTTAGTTATACTTTCAGTTAGACCAAAACAACCAAAAACAAACAGGATTTGAAGAGTCCGTGTCCCCACCTGACTCCTATGTACTTTTGGTGACCATTTATCGAAGACTCGCGGCACTTGGTCATAAACAGCTGTTGCTTATAATATAAAACTCTAAATTGCCAAAGTGGAAATCTGATATTTTTCCCGGAAAGTAACAACAGCGCTTCATTTATGTCCAACCAATCAAGCTACAATTACATTAAGTCATTGTTCTGGCATAAACGCCGCCATTCCAACCTAATCCTTAAAGTGGGGTTTTTTTGTTGTTGTTGTTTCATCCTACTCAAACATAGTGTACAGCTGACAGGTTAAACCTTGAAATCTTTAGGAGGAGCGAATTAGAGTGAGATCAAAATTTAACCCTCCACCAAAAATAAGTCACTGTGATCGGCGTCACCAATGATTACAAACAATAATTGGTTTTGTTCTTATCAGACCAAATGTTTGTAGTTCTCGTGTTAAAACAACAATGCTGTAAATTTATTGTCCACTTCACATTGGTCAGATATGTGAGAAGAAAGCCTGTGGGTTGTGAGACCGTCGTACACGGTATGAAGAACGTGACAGGCTCGCAACAGCCGGCTCGTCCGCCCCCGTTTAAGCGTGTGTGTGAATATTCGCTGATGACCTTCTACTCATTATCCCTACTACACACTCACACCTTCTGCTAGGGCATTTACATCCATACCACCCACCATCCATGACTGCTGTTGGTGGGGTGTGGAGTATCGTAGCATCCAGTTGGTTGTCGTTCTACCTTTCAACAAATCCAGAGGTGCAACTCCTTGCTGGGCCCATGGGCTAAATCTGCTAAAACATGCACAGATTTGTGCTTCTCAAAGGGATATTCAACGAGACGAGTCATTGTCATTTTTGTCTGTTGCGTGTAGATCTTAAGCGCTCTAAATTTTCGTCAAAACTATCCATTACATGTAGCTTGGAAGTGGTGGTGACAGTAGCTTCTCTAGTTGTAACACAGACAGACTGACTGGTGTTTGACCTGTCGCAGCGGTGTGACAGGGCCCCGACTTTTAAGTTGACCCAAGCCAACAGATACCCTGCTGCTAACTTCACCTATCTCACCCGCTCAGCGTCTGTCCAGACGGCTCCAGCAGATGGTGAGAAAGAGAGCAAGTGAAAGGTCACCCGTCGTTTTCCTATTTGTACATTTGCAAGGCTCGATGGGGTTTGCAATGGCAGAAATATAGTATAGTAATACGGCAGCGGCAGGAGTCAGGGCTCACAAGGAATTGCACTTTCCGAAAAGTGGGTTTAACAATGAGTTCGTGTTGAATAACTAAGATAAAACTATTTATAGTGGGGCATTATTGAGCACTAAATACGTTACAGTTCAATATGGTTTAGGATGATAGGCTTGTGTAAGATAACGTCATATTTTTGTACATTCCCCTTGCACACACATGCACTCACATCAAAAAATCTCCGACTTTACCAGCCAGGGTGCCGTTATTTCATAACTCAACACAAAGTCACGCATCGCCGGAATAAGCTTATTTCCCAGCTACTAAAGACACAAATATGATTGCTGGAATATGTTTTTACTAGCCCGGATAATGACTCGAGTAAACACTTTATCCAGTTTGATTTTAACAGTCTGTGCGATATCTGTTTCCGTGGTGAAATTTGGAGTATTGTGTTAATCCATGTGTGAAGGGATATTTTGGTTGGGTTATGATGATGCATATCAGTTTATCTAGAGTTATGACCTCAGGATATGTGCCAGTGTTCAGTATGCTCCCGTCTGTAAGTAAACACACTCAATGAAACATTTATCAGCAACCCAACTCATTACATTCCCACAATCCTTACGCAACAGTGCCAGTCTGATGACAGCAGTCAGGATTTCTAAACTGGCCATTGCTTTCTTTTTCAAAAAGATTCAAAATAGCTGCAGTCTGGGAGCCCTGCCTGTCAGTCCTTCCAGATAGTCTTAACATTGCCAGTCGGAAAAACATCATAAACATTCCATTTTGTTAAAATTTCCATCGTTTTATTGGAGGTATTTCTTTGGGGTTTTTTTCATATCCTTGCCCCAAACTGTCCTTTGTCCTGCCAGGCCCAAGGATTGTCTGTTGTTTATTTAGGTAGCCTGGTCAGTTTCCTTTCCATTTCACTTCACCTGCCTCCTGTCTCTCTGCATGAATTGTATGTCCACATGCGCTGTCTGTCTGTCTGACTGTCTGGCTGTCTGTCTGTTTGACTGTCTGACTGACTACCTGTCTGTCTGACTGACTATTTGCCTGACTGACTGTCTGTTTGACTGACTGTCTGTCTGTCTGACTGATTATCTCTGTCTGTCTGACTGACTGTCTGGCTTGCTGTCTTTCTGACTGACTGTCTGTCTGCCTGTGTGCCCATCTGTCTTTCTCCTGTTAAATATCTGCACAAAGGATAAAGCACTGAAGGAAATAGTACTTAAATTGCATCCAAACTGTCTTATCCTTCTATCTTTTTTTCTTCTTTTTCCTTTTTCGGTTTTTTTGTTTTGTTTTTTTGTTCGTTTAGGGAGCGGGGATGGGATGTCTTTTCATGTTTGTTACATGTGCTTTTTACTTGTATAAATAAGGAGTCAACAAACCTGGACTTAAATTGAATATTTTACAAAAATTTTATCTTTTATCTAGCACTTGTAACACACAGATAATAGATTTTATTGTATTTATGTAGGGGGAGGAAGAAAAAAAAACTTGTTTAAGGGGAAACTACATGAACGGCGACAACAGTGTAGACTGACTGTTTTTACGCCAGGCATGGTTTGAGATATGGGGGGGGGGGGCGAGAGTATTTCAAGAAGACTTGTTTATCTGTTACATCTGGACTTATCAAAGGGCTCAATCCAGATGCCTGGTCTGTCATTGTTCTGGTTGTCCATTCCACTACTTAAGCCAGTTATATTCTATGACCACTGTGGTTCAAAAACAAGCAGTTATAGGTTTACAAATGTATGAAATGCATACTCTTTTTTTTCTTTTTTTTTTTTTTTAATGATTACGTTTATGACTTGTTCCTCCATTGTTACAGAAATAGTACTTTTTTTCCCTTGGGAACCTTTGCTCTAACATGTTGTCTTTGACATCTACAATATAAAGTATGATGTTTTGGAAAAAGTGCAATGTCTGAGGTTTTTATGTGGTGGGATGTGGGGGGGGGGTGCTGTGCAAGTTTGCTGTTTTTCGTTGCAAAGATAAAGCTCACTGTCATACAAACCCCATGTCCTACTGCCAAGCAGAGAGGCAGATGTTGGGAAACGTTCAATGGACACAGAAGCACGCTAAAAAAAAATGTATTGATTAAAAAGCTGTATAGCAAAGTGGTGCGTTGAGGTGAAAGCAGATGATGGCATTGTATAACCGGGCATCTGACAGACTAGCTCTTATTTCACCTAGCGAATGAATAAATAATCTACCTTAATGGTCTTCTATTGATGATGTGCTCTGGTGATAATTGAGGCATGATGTACATCAGCCATAATGGCCAGTTCCTCTCACTGACTGTCTTGTTTGGATGCAGAAGGAGGCATCATTGTAGGAAAGGCAACAAGGGCGGCCACACAGTAGCTCTGAGCAGGATTAGCCACCCATTTGGAAGGGTCAAAGGTTGGCGCTAGTGTCCAAATAAACAGTGGTGAATCCATGCGGGTGGTGAAACTAACGCTAAGACAACATCCCAAACACAAACACAACCAAGCCCGCCTTAGCTCCCTCAAATAAACACACATGTCCCACTGCTCCCCGGTCAAGCTCTGAATTTCGAGAGAGATGGGTGCAAATAATATCACAGCTTCGGCCTTTGTGGGGTGGTTTAGAAACGTCATAAATCAGGGAGGTTTGAAACGCCGTGTTGGAAAAGGCAAACGAACAGGACCACATCTCTGGTTCCTCGAGAGGAAAAGGGTAAACGGAGACGTGAGGGACAATATTTACTGTCTTGCAGATGGTGAATAGGTCTCTGAGGGCTCCCAAAAGTCAAAAAAGGTGACATAAAAAGCAAGGAATGTACCCTCCTTAGGGTCCCCCAGCGTCTCGGGGCACACAGACCATCTCACCTCCAGCTCATCATGGCCATCAACACGCTCATCATCCCTGCTCCATAGAGACACACAACCTCCGTGACCTTTCAGCAAGCTCGGGTCAGAAAAAGGGTGGGGCTCTGCTACTTGAATCTTTTTATTTTTATTTTTCCCTGAGGGTCAGCCCACAAGATGGCTACCTCGCTCCCACAATAAAGACATGGAACGTCCGTTGGAATCGAAATCTGGGGAGGGAAAAACAAAACAAAAAAAAAAACAAAACAAAAAAAACCCTTTCTATTTTTCCCCTCGTTTCCCCACAATGACATTCTGGTCTGTGGTAGCTCTCTTGCCTTGCTCATCTCCCTGCCGCCGTTGTCAGTTCGCTCTGTCATTACCCGGCCACCCGTATTCATAAACCAGCCTCGTGCTCCAGAATGCGCTCATCACTGCACTTTTTAATTGCAGGTTCGACTGACTGTAAATGGCAACGGGGCTTAGGCCAGCTGCTCGGATGACAAGCAAAACTAATTACAGAAGGCAGCTATTAGAGTCCCTTTTATACCACGTGACACACAGTCATTCATTAACATCAGGTCTGTCTGAAGAGCTTTATTACAACAACGAAATTTAAACATTCTTGCGAAAGGAATGAAAGAAATCACTTCGGTTTATCATTGGTTTGTGTATTAACAGATAACACACTTATGCAACTAATCTTATCATTTTGTCAACCAAGGTTTTTCAGTAGAGGCTAGCTTTGTAAAGATTGTCATAATGTGTTATTAATTCTTTGCTCTTGTATGGTAATGTGTCACTTTTTCCTTCTCTTTTTTTCCAAACAGAGGATGTCATTTTGGAGCTTAACTCTCCATTTGCATTTTGAAGCCCTACAAGCAAAACATCTGTCCTTGCCTCCGTTGACATCCACACAGAGCCGTGAAACAGGAAGTAGGTCTGACCTTAGCAGAGCAGGGTTGTATGTGTGAATGTTTCACACTTTGCACACGCACCAGCAAACACTGCAAATGCAATTGCGAGCCCACCTTCACACAAGCCATTTCGCCTGGAGAAACTCAGAGAGAGTGATTTTAGCTTCATTTTGCCCAGGGTGCGAGAATTTAGAAAGGGTGGAAATGTACGAGAAGCGGTTTGTGGATCGTTCACACTGCTTTCCCCGAATTACTCCACCATCCCGGCTGGAGTCCTCTGATCCGTTATGTGTATTTGAAAAGCTGCGTTTGCTTGTCTTGCCATGTGTTTAGTCTAGCGCTAAGCAGCCTCTGATGGAGAAAAGGCATGGACACACAAGGAAGTCCACACACAGCAGGGTGGCTGGAGATCTGTCTGAAACACAACAGTGGAGTTTGGTCACTGTGAACTTGGGTGTTATCATTTAGGGCCAAGTTCAGTGAGGATACCCATGCTTCGGCTACCTGTTTTGGCGTCACCGATGCAGGATTTGCTGCAGATTAATGCTCAGAATACATTCCCCTGTCCTTTCATGTGTACAGAACACAATATAGGGTTTAGTTTGTGCATATGCCTCCATATAAGCAGGCTTGAGAGCTTACATTTCAGACACACTTTTTACATCAACCCCCCCACATCTTCTGTAGGCACACACCTAGCAGAAAGAAACCCCCTGCTTCAATTTATGCCTGTTGTGTTAGCCTACATTATACTGGCGACCTATCACCTCTCTGAGAGACCAGATCAAAAATTGGAGGGGGCAAGGGAAGGGAGGAGAGCAAAGGATTTACCCCCTCAGTGCAGTTTTAATTTTAGCTCTGCTCACATCATTTGCACCGCAATTCCCCCAGGCTAGGCTAAGCTAGTAAAAAGAGACTGTATGTTTTGTCCTGTGGAGTAACACATAAGGAACGAATTACCATACGAGTTGGTGAACGGCATCCCCCTCAAAACTAACCCAGACACACGAACAGAAACACACACACACACACACACACACACACACACACACACACACACACACATACACACACACACACACACACACACACACACACACACACACACACGTATATATACACACACTTTCAAGTGCTAAAAAGTCTTTGTTTGATTAAAATGTCTTTCGTTTGAGAAAAGATCTAAAACGTGTTCATGCACATAAAGGTACTCAGTGTATTGTTAATGATGTTTGGGTCCATAAGCTGTTAAAAGTCGGGGAAGGCAATGACTCATCACAGGCTTGGTATGACGTATAGCAAAATCTACGAAAGCTAAGACTCAGCTGTCTGATAGCCATCTAAGGGTTTAGACCTTGATGTCTGCAGTATTTTTTCATGTTATGTTCCCTAATTTTTTTTAGTCATTATTTTGGATTTCTAATCATTTGTGTACTGGAGCATCATCCATCCATCAATCCTTGTACATGTATGCACTATCACTCCCACGCCACTTACACCTTTCATGAATCAGCATCAAAGCGTCTAGGTAGGTGTGCATATTTTCAGCATCCATCTGTAACTACCTGATATATCTGATTTGGCACAAAATCCCCCACAATGAATGTTGTCCAGTAAATGAGGTTGTTATTTCAAAGGGCCTCCACTAGGGGGCTTTCATCAACATCAACACGTTCTAATCTGGATAATCTGTGGGTCGCAAACCACAAAATGTCTACTTTGTGGGTGCAGAAACGTTGAATCTTGCATAAAATCTTTTTTTCAAACTACGTCAGAGGTGAGTGTTTACAGTCAGTGCTGGGGTGAATTAAGTAATTTAGTAATGTTTCAGACCAGAACTCATACTTTAATGGTTGAGCAAAATCTAGATTAAAATGTTTAAAAAACTTCCGTTTTTCTAGACATGATTTTTTTTTTACCTTGATAATATTAAGATGAGGAAATACCACTAAAGAGAAAACTGACAATATCTCACATGGGGGACTGAACCTGGGTGATGGAGGGAATGGCAGAGAACAGAAAAAAAGGCTGCAAACAAACTAGCAGACCCCAGAAGAGAGCTACAGAGAACTAGCAAAGGAGAATAAGTGAGAGCGAGGTCTTCTGTACTGACACGACCCCGCTGCTGACCTCTGCGGTCCTTCCCGGTGCTAATGAAGAGTGGTGGGGGGCTGGTGACGAGGTTGGGGGTCCCGGAGAAGCATCAAGTTTCACTGCCTATGGTGAGGAAGATGGACGGCCCGGCTTTGCGGGAACTGTGACCGACTTCTGGATGTGGAGGAGGAGAACCGGAAGAGGACGATATAGTGAGAAGAGGCTGGTCAGTGAAAAGTGAGTTGGATAGTGATGGAGGGAACAGAGGAAAAGGAGAAAGAAGCAGTTTCGATGGCGTTAGGCTCTACAATACTATATGTTGACTCCCCGTGTACTTAAAGCACGTGTGCATGTGTAGATGAGACCCAAGGGGCCACAGTACATATCTCAGAAGAATCTGTGCCATAAATGTGTTCAAAGAGCCAAGTTAAACACACACACACACACACAGCAATACGGTACAAACATGCACTCCAGAACACATTCTCATATTCTCAAACTTCTACATACATCGCTCTCCAAAACCAACTCCCCCAACTCTCTCTCACACACACACACACACACTCTGTCAGACACCAGAGACACGTATACACTTCCAGGCTGTGTAGGCCAGGCTGGGGATGCATGGGTGAGTCTCTGCGTCCGATGGGTCATTCCCTGCCCTGGCTCATCCATCCTGGCATTCTTCCACTGCTTCTTTTACAACCGTCTTTACAGCCACTGTAGTGCTCTTAATCTGTTGCCCTGTCAAGTTACAGTCCCCCAGCTGCCCCAGTCCACCGGAAAATAGAAGGAGACAGAGGAGGGGAAGATGGAGGTGGAGTGGACATGTGCCATTCGGTGGACACTTTTATGCAGAGTACCTCAAAGTATGACAAGCGCGTCCGTTCTCTGCATGGGTGGCCCTACAGCGGTATTCGTACCATTCTCCACCCATCAGAGGAGAGGAGCACATCAGACAAGGGTTGGACCTTTTCATGTCAGGTGATCCCTCGTTTAAATTCAATTATTAACAAAGACTGATAATACTAATGGCAGACTATATGGAGAGATGATAGATGGATAGATGGATGGATGGATGGATGACACATACAGTACAATGAATAGCTGAATACATTTATAGATACAGTAGATTGGTGGATGGATGGATAGATGATAGAAAACTTTAATGTTCTCACTCGGGCAATTTACAGCACAGGCTTGAAAAAAAATAAGCAATAGAAATCAAATGTATCTCTGTGTATACAAAAATAAGAGAAACAAGGTGTCAAAATGTGCAATATGCAGTCACAGAAGCACCATTACCCATACGAACAGTGTACATTGTTGTATTATTGCTTGTTCAGTTGGGTGCTTGCCATAATGATCACGGCTGTAACAGGAGTGTAGGAGTCGAGCTTACACAAAACAGTTCACACGTTGTCATGTTTTCATAAAGTACATTTGATAGTTCTGCTTTGTTTTTGCTACATCGCTTCACCCCTTTGAATCGGTGACTTTTCCTCCGTCTTTCCCAGTAACCACGACAGTCTTCCAGCTGCCACTAATCAAAGCAAAACATCAGATCTCATGAGAGCCAAACTTCTCCACACAACACTCGCGGAAGGCAAAACAACCAAACAACCGAGGCCGTCAAGAATATTGGGTGTCACATTTCATTTGATTGGATGTGGGAGTGGAGGTTATTGATTTTGGCAAAGTCCAAGTCATCTGCTGTGTTCCCGGTGGGCTGCTGACCTCCCTGGAACAATGTGGATCCATCAGAGGTTGTCTGCAATGGTAGTGGCGGTGGTGGGAGGGGGGCTGTTGGGGGGGGGGGGTAAACCCTCACTCCCACATCAAATGGACCCTCTCCAGGTGTGGGACCAGGTGCGGGGTTGGTGGAGGCCTAGCGACAGGAAGCTTCTTAGTTTTAATTCCCAGAGGGCCTAATGTGGTCAGGGACAGCGGGTGACCCATGCCCCCCCCCTTCCCTCAGCAGCAGCCCCTGCAGGGGTTGGCTAGGTCGGCTCAGGGGCTGACAGAGGCCGAGTGTGTTTAGATGGGCCAGCTAAGTGTGAATGTGTCCAACCTTGCCGTACGAATGAGAAGCAGGTTGTTGCTAATAACGACAAACCCTGCCTTGGCTAAATCCGATAACATTTATTTATTCATCATCCATACCTGCTTAATCTAAGTCTGGGTTAAGTGGGGCATTTTGGGCAAAGGCAGGACAGATGACCTGGACAGATTACCTGGCCATCAACCAAGGCCCACCCGCGTGATCATTCACACACCATTCATACTGGTGGACTGTTGAAACCCACAGGAACTACAGGGACCCTTCACCGTGGCGCAGCACCTCAAACCACTAACCCACTGCACCGCTCTTTGTGGAGAGAGAAAATAGAGAAATAAAAGGATAAAACTGCCAACCTGCAGGCCTGATGCTAATGTCGAGGAGCCCCTCTGTAAAGGGATCAAAGTCTTAGAGACCCTGGTTATTGATGGATGGAAGAAAATAAGGGGAAGAGTGGAGGGAAAAGGCCGGAGCCAGAGACTCGTGACAGCCGAGGGTCTCTGCCAGATTCCTGTGCTGTCTGCTGTGTATCTTCTCTCTTTGCACTTTATGTGAGGTCCAGCTGTTCCCGTGGCCATGTGCAAGAAATAACACAACATGTTAATATGGACCTGCACCCACTCCAACCTGACAAATCCAAGTTCACATGGCAAATGAAGACTTTCAGGCTCTTACGGGGAATTCCCTGAGAAACCTCGTGTAAAATTCTACATACGAAAATGTCTGCAAGGTTTGATAAACTTTGTGGTCCGGGAAAATAATCAGCATCTGTTTCAGCATGATATGCAGTGTCAGAGATGTTGTCGTTTCAGATGACGTTCACGTTACTACTCCTAATCAGCGTCTACTTAAATATAGACAATAACCATGTGGAGGTTGGAAAAAATGGGACTGTGGCTGCTGGCCAGGACGACGGCTTGTGTGCAGCAGGTGCAAGTGAACATTTTCACCATTTTTTCAGTCTTATTGGAAAACAGAGTGGCATACTTGACAGTGTCCTGTATATTTTTACAAATGAAAAACCTCTCCCTCAAAATTGGAAGCTTTTTTTTTTTTTAGAAAAAAATCAGCTCTTCCATTCTCAGGCAAAAAGTTGATTCATCCAGTGAAAACATGTGCATGGACAACAGCAGACATATTTTTAAAAGACTTGTGCCAATGCTGATCTGTACTGAAACCTTACAATAACACTGTTGCCTCTTTTTATCCGTTTCAGGGGTGCCAGTGAAACAGGTAAGAGGATGCCACTAATCCATCTGTCAAAGCCACAGCAGGCCGCAGTGGTCATGCAGGTTTATATCGTAGTGGTCCTCTGACACTCCGACACACACACACACACACACACACACACACTTCAAATCAGTACTTCAGCAGGCTTCGAGCTTGTGGCTCAGCCTCGGCGCTCTGTGTGATGATCGGCACAGCTGACTTTCGTCTTTGCCAAAAAAACGAAAAGAAAAAGAGAAAAAAAAAGAGAATCGTTCAGCCACGCCGACACCAGCCCCCAAAATGGAAGGCTAACCTTGGAGCTTTTAAGTGAACCAGGCGAACACGAAATTTCTGTTTGAGGCGTAAAAGCTTTTACTTTACCCCCCCCCTCTCCTCCTCCTCCCCCTTCTTTTTTTTTTTACTGCAAATTAAACTTTTGTAGCTTTTCCGTCTGATTTTACGGGAAACATCTGGGGAGCGCGCCGGATAATGAGCCGTTATCAAGCGGGCTCCTATGGGGGGAAGGGGGTGGGGGTGGGGGTTCCGACTCCGTCCGAGACCACCAGGCCGACATCGGGACCTGTCGTTTCGGTGGATATTTTAAGGTGAACAAATCGCCCAGATTTGTCCTTGATTTTTAGTTTAAGGTTGTCGGCTCGGGGATCGTTAAACGCCTCCGCGATCCAGCCACGGTGACACTAAACCGAGACGGGCCTTTTTCTGTGTGTGTCCGAGCCCGCACGAAGCAGAGATGTGGCGAAACACGAAGGAGGTTTCCTCCTTTACGAGGCGGATAAACCCCTGCGGCCTCCTCTCGCTCTCTGCGCATGCAAAACGCAAACGAGCCCGCGCCGGACTACATCCCGTATAGATAGGGCGTGCAGATGATACGCTAACACAAACGAACCCGTTCGCTGCACAGGCCTTCCGCTGGCGCTTACACCCGACGCCTTTGCGTTGTTTCGTTGTGTTTAATGCATGCGGGAGGGTCCTTCGCGTTCTGGGACCAGTATGACCGGAATTGGTCACAGAGATCGCCATGCCGTGCGCCCTTCTCGGGTGCTGAGAGACAATTCACCAGATAAATCATTCGCTTTGAAAATGACCCACGGCGTGTGTGTGTGTGTGTGTGTGTGTGTGTGTGTGTGTGTGTGTGTGTGTGTGTGTGTGTGTGTGTGTGTGTGTGCGTGTGTGTGTGTGTGTGTGTGTGTGTGAGAAAGAGAGAGAGAGAGAGAGAGCGCGGGCTTGTTTTGCATTAGTTCGTGCACAGTTTGCAGAAGCTCGTGCACATTTGAAGTGCGTGTCAGGCCAGCCTGCATCAGAGAGGCATCAGCAACACAGCAGGTCTGCACAGCCTCCCCAGCAGCGCAGCATCCTCCCATCCAGGTGAGGGATATTGCCTTTGGTTGCAGGTGTTTCCTTTCAAACACAATTCTAGATATTTAGAAGAAAAAAAAGGGGGGGGGGTAACGAGCGCTCATCTTGAGAAAGCCAGGCAGGTGGGAAATAAATGCTGATCGTGGCTGCAATAATCAAGAGCTACTGCAGAAGGTGAAACAGGAAAAAAGGCCAAAGTGTTTTGCAAACCTCTTTCATACGTTTTTTTTCATGTGAGTCTTACAGCCGACGTGTGCACCACTCTACAACTGAGTACCCTATTTGTTGTGCTGAGTTTTTTTTTGTATCGACTATATAGAAGCCTAGTCAGTAGATAGACCAAAGGCATAATTTGCTAACAAGCATAATAGTCTACAACCAATGTGAACCTGCACTGCAGGCCTAAAGATAACAATGGAGGCCTTTCACTGTTTAGATTGCATCTAACCACGTCTGGGAAAACAACATGCAAACTGTGTAATGGAGATTTAAAGGACGATTTAAAGATGTCTAGTTAGAGTCCGGCTTTTAAAAGGCAAGGCCGAGAGTTATTGTCCTTATCTGTGGCTGCTGGGGCTGCCCTGCTCGTAAAAGAGCCGGGTTCCCCCAAGGCTATTCCATCTGAAATGATTAGTCCTTATTTAAGAGGACAGGCATTTTATATACGCCTGCTTTTCAAACTGGCTCGAATTTCCCCCCACTGTTAATGAAGCTGTATTTTTTTATGGCCGGTTTAAGTCGGCGTTTTCTTTCCACAACAAGAGGAGGAGGGGGAGGGCGGAGGGGGGGAAGGGGGTAGGGGGGGTCTCACACCCAGCAATGAAAACAGTGTTTGTTTTCCCTAATCTAGAAACCATCAGGGGAAGGCAAGCCCATTTACCATAATAGGCACGTCTGAATGGGCCTTAAAAAAAAACAACAACAAAAAACTTCTCACATATATTTCATATATCAATGAGTGTTTTACATCTATTCCATGTGAGCTATGTGATATGTATGTTGTGGTGTGGGGGAAGGAGACTGACCGGAGGGTGCAGGGTTTGACTCACTTTATTCAGGCCGGACTGTGTCGTGGTGTTTTG
This sequence comes from Lampris incognitus, assembly GCF_029633865.1. Taxonomy (NCBI): domain Eukaryota; kingdom Metazoa; phylum Chordata; class Actinopteri; order Lampriformes; family Lampridae; genus Lampris; species Lampris incognitus. The sequence continues at coordinate 23,262,808 of NC_079221.1, forward strand.
TAATTTATTCACATCAGACGTCAAAGTCTGCTCGCCCGTGTTTAGTCTGTCGGAACATGAATCAAGACCTCAAATGCATCCCGTTCAAAAAAAATACGTGTTTTAATAAATAAGCAAAATGTACACTGGACGGAGTGTTGAGTCGAATTTGCCAAAAGAAAGTCGTGATAAATTTCCATGCAGCGTATTTCAACAACGTAATACCTCTAAATTGCATTGGTCCCTTTTACAAACTAATGAGCCTACTTACACAGGTATGTACAATACGGGTTCATTTATATATCTATATATATATAATATTTTTTTCTTAGAAGTCTTTGAAAACAAACAAAAATATAATCTGGTGGGAGGATAAAGGATGTGTTTGCTGTGGTGATGCGGAGCATTAGTCCCCTCTGTCCTGATGGAGTGATGGTGATGACAGGGACATCTCTCTCCTCCGTCACACACACACACACACACACACACACACACACACACACACACACACACACACACACACACACACAGTCCCAATGTGTCGCTCAGCATGTAACTACACTGACAACAACACAACAACAACAACACAACAACCCCTCCAAGTGTCTGTAGCTGTGTGTCACATTACGTCTGTTGGCCATGCCTCTGAGGTTCGTGGGTTCTCCAATAACTCCTTTACTCTTCCTTTACTCTTCTTTTACTCTTCCTTTACTCTTCCTTTACTCTTCCTTTATGCTTCCTTTACTCTTCCTTTACTCTTCCTTTACTTTTCCTTTAGTCTTCGTACTTTGGTAAACAGTCTGTAAAAAGGAAGAGAAGAGAAAAGTGTCAGTAAACTACACAGGCTGTCACTTCATGTCCAGGCTCTGTTCTTTGGGGTGGCAGTGGCACATTTTGTTTGCAAAAAAAAAAAAATCTGTCTGGCTTCCTCAGCCTATGGGAAGTCATTAATGAATCAATTATTAGCCACTAAGTGAGACCACATGGCCACTGCAGCCGGACAGGGATTTCATGTTGCATGAGCAGCTCCTCTGACTTATGATTGTTTATAATCACCCTATGAACTGTCTCATTACACAGTTAAAAGCTTCTTGGTCTCCATAGATGACAGATAACACAGTCCAACAGGCTGTCAACATGCCTTTTCCCTCAGCAACACAGCCCAATGTAGATTCATTTAATTAGCATCAAATGTGATTTATCGTATGATTACAGATTCTTCATGCCCTGCCCATCAGTGTCGACACACCTTCCTAAATATTAATGCGAATATAGAAATATTGTCAGATGACATGCGTGCAGACAAGTATGAATTACAATAGTCAAACAACAGATTTTGACCACACAATACTTTTTTTTCTCAGCTCTTGAAACATTGTTTTGGGAAAATATATGAGGCATATACAAAGAAGGAACTCTATATGAATATATTTCTAATATATACATATATATATATATATATAATGTATATATATGTGTGTATGTGTGTGTGTGTGTGTGTGTGTGTGTGTATATGGTTTGTATACATATAATTCAAGATTTTAGACCCATACAGTTGCTATTATCCCCTAGTTTTCTCATAGAAATGGTGTCTCTGATATGAATAGTTTTTATAAGAGGTGATATATGTCATGGACTTAGAGGATTTCCTGCCAGTTTTCCAGGTTGTTAAAGTTTATAAACGTTAAGGAATTTATTTCCCATTCAGGTTCAGTGACAGCATAAATGAGCCCGGTAGATCTTGGGAAAAGGGGGTACCTTCCGATTCCCTGTGATCACATGAGTCATTATAATAAAGTTTATTCCGAGCCTCTTGCCACAAACACGAGTTTATAAGACAACAGAGCCGCACGTGCTGCGTGTGACATGGGGGGGGGTCCGCTGGGCCCGAACACAGCCTGGTCTGGTTACTGCGCGGCTGGAGTGTCAGCTAGGGTCTCCGCTGACTCTGCCAGAGGAAACCGTTGAGGGTTGAGGGTAGACCAGATAAGCGCTGTAAAGATGTGCTCTGTATACTGTGCGGCTCACATTACACGTAAAAAAGAACAAAAAAAATCACAACTCCCAAGAATGTCGCCGTCAGACTTTGAGTCGTGTGTGTTAGGTCTTAACAGCTTTGGGTCAATTGCGCCAAATTATTCCGAAGGCTCTCGAAAAAAAGATGAACGAACATGCAGAAACACCGCGACACTTGCTGACTTGGCGCTTCTTACTGGTCCCACTGAGGCCTCGTGTCGGAGTGCGTTCGCGCCAGCGGGAACTCGTCTCGAGCCGATCTGCCGTCCACTGCTGCGGTGTCCACAGAGGACAGCGCTCCGTTGCGGATATCAGTTTCCCCATGATGGCGCTTCGGTGTGGGCTGACCACTTTCTCGCCCCCGCTTTGTTTGTAAAGCGCGAAAGTATCAGCACTACTGCTAAAGACTCACATCTCTCAGCTTTAATGTGTTTTCGAGCTGTCAGGCGCCCATAACTTTCAGTATTTCAGTCAGTCTGCCCTCCCCCCTCCACTTGAAACCGTATTCATATTCGTCAAGGGTTCTTTTTCCTTTTCCTTGACCCCCCCCCAAAAAAAAGAACAAACCAGAAAAAGAAAAAAAACAAGATTTCCGCTTCTCTTTTCCCCTGTAAGACGGCGAAAAGATGGGCTGCAGGTGAAGCGCTGGGTCAGCGCATGCGGGGAGACCCGGGGTGAAACGTTAGCAAGATGCTGAGGCCTTCTCGGTGTGAAATCTCACCACACCCCTAACGATCTGCCTAACTCTGACGTGGAAAACAGCGTTAGCACGATTTATCAGAATTAAATCCTCATTGCATTTCGTTTTAATTCTACGAGCAGCCGTGGCGTGATGCATAACCATATGTAGGACCTGCTGTTATTTCTACTAAATTATGCTTTCAAAATACAGGGTCAAATAAAGCCTGAAGTAATCGACGTTAATTTACAGCGCTGTTGCAAATTCCATTCTCGTTATATTTATATGTAGCTGCACTGTGATATTCAAACGTGAATAGTGGAATCTTCTATACGGTAACATTACACGCTGCATGGAGGGAGAGATGGATGGATTGCTTTTATACAGCGCTTTTCTAGCTGCAACAGTGTGCAGTTTCCTCACATCTACTAGGTCCCAACCACTGTATATCGCCCATATGCTGCATTATATTTCCCCCGTTGTGTAGTGTATTGACCGTCGGTGCACTGTTTTTGCATCATATGAGATGTCCTTGCCATGCAGCCTGTGCATTGTCCTACAGGAAAGCTGCTGTGTGTTGCAGCGCAGATAACCAGCAGGCATCCTTGTAGCGACGAATGAGGGGATTTCTGATACGTAAGACAACAACAACAACAACAACAACGACTGACGAAATTACGGCCGCGAACAACGCTAACGAGAACCAAGTCATTCTACACATGACGAGCAGGTCAGTGGCTGAAACACCTACCGCTTTGGCATTCAGAGTGGCGGGCTCAGCATCACGGGGTGCTAATGAGATGCTGACATCGACCACGCACCCTCCATCCTCCACACGGAGAAGGCGTAACTGAGTCTCTCGTGCGCGACGTAACTGCAGCTGGACATCTTGTTGTCCATCTCGTCGCTCTGCAGCACCTGATAGAGAAAGTCAATGTATCTGGAGGCCAACTTCAGTGTCTGTATCTTGCTGAGTTTATCCGACGGTAGCGTGGGGATGATTTTGCGCAAAGACGCGAAGGCTTCGTTCAGCGACTGAGTCCTTTGCCTCTCCCGGACGTTGGCCAGTACCCGCTGGTTCTGCAGCTCCTCGTACGACTGCGTGCTGCTGGGACTGGGCTTCTTGGCCCGTTTCACCGGACCGGGACTGCTGTCCTCGCTCGACTTCTTACTGTGTCTCCTTTTCCTGCCGAAGCGCTTCTGCTGTCTGTCCAGCTCCTCCTCGCTGGTCACCAGACTATCCACTGGGGAGACGGGAGAACTGGAGCCCTCTTCCATTTCTTTCTTGAAGAAATGCAGGGATAGAGGGGAGAAAACGTTGTCCACTTTTGAAGCCGTGGTTACAAGATATATTTGTGTGTATATCCGAACAGCACAAGGAGTAAGATGTTTGGTTTGGGTTTTTTCTGAAGATGCTCTCTCCCTCTCTCTCTCTCTCCCCCACTCTCTCTCTCTCCCCCCCACTCTCTCTCTCTCTCTCTCTCTCTCTCTCTCTACGCCTCAAGCTGCGCCTCGGATAAGACAGAGTACGGTTTGAACTGACGGTTGGCACGCGGCTCTTCTCTCGCAGGAAGTTTTCTCTCAATTTTTTTAGAAACTTTATCCCAGTTTCGGATGCTAAATAGTTGTGTGAGTGGAGGGGGAGCCAGTATCGGTCTCTGATTGGTCGGCTAATAAACAGGAGGGACCAGTCTTGGGTTACACTTCATGTTGGCTGCTTATCGGGACACGAATGAAAGCGTTTATTTTCTATTTTTCTAATGCAGTGGCAAATACATAGAATCACTGGTCAGTTGTTTTATTTTATTTTATTTTATTTAAGACCAATCTCCATCATGAAATATGTTCTCATTGCAGGCCAGCTCATGTTTTAAATAGGTTTATAGTTAGGCTATACGGTCATATTAAACCAAAAAGGTCTAATGAGAGATTACGAGTAAAAAATATGAGACATGATTTATTTATATATTCACAATTTCTCTATGAATGGACGAAATTATTTTTTTTTCTTGAAAGAAATCTGCCAGAAGTCTTGTTCCTCAAGGCCATTCTAGTTTCTCAGTGACAAACACAAGGTAGAGTAATCATAATACTCTGATATGAGTGTTTTGTAATATGGTCAAACATCTCACATTTTTTGGGGGAATTTCAGGCACATACTTATCGTACGTTATAAATAACGCAGACATCACGTGCCTTACCAAAGGTGTCGCGTACGCACGCACGCGCACGGGGGGGGTCGCGCACAGGTTTATTTAGTAAAGCTGGGAAGGCAGAGATGGACATTTTACACCAGATCCTAATCGAATCAAAAGTCGGTGCGCTCTCACAGTTGTTATAATGGGGAACTCAAACAGGAAGGAGGCTTAAACAAACCAAGTCGCTATCCGGTTTCTGGGACATCTCCAGTGGACGGACTCCGCGCGTTTTGTCAACAGTCCACGTCTTGATCTGTGACGTCATGTTTTCCACTCGCATGCTGCTGCACAGGTGGCTCTTATTAGCAGACCGATATTGCCCACAGTCACAGTGCCGTCCCAATCAGCTGTCCGACCTTTCGAGCTTTTTTTTCGGTGGGCCCGTATCGCTGTATCTGGAAGGCTACAGCCAATAAAGCGCCCACAACGTCCATCTATATCTTAACCCCTGTTAATAAAATATTCCCTGGCACAGATTTAGATTGGGGGGGGGGGCGAGCTTGAATTGTTGGTCTAACTAAAGTTTCATCAGTTTTTGCTGACTTGCAATGTATAACATGGTGAAGGTGAGGTTGGTTTAGTTTAGTTCAACGGGAGTATTTGAAAACAACCTGCACATTTTTTTTAAGATCTGAAATGATCAGCTCATATGTGCTACATCTGAAGAGTCTAGTCAACACAAATGGGGTGGAACCAAGTATCTCTCGACATTCCGAATTAAGGAGAACTGGCGTATTCTCAAAGTTGCACAACACTGTTTGAACCATGCATACTCACTTCGGATTGGGACATATCCTGGCTTTTGCATAGAAGCCAATGCTGCCTGTTGGCCCATCAGAACCTGCTCTGGGCTGTGTTCTGGATTCCAGCGGTAATGGTGACTGTCATACTCCTTTTACTCAATGCCAGCACTTTAAATTCAGACCCTGGCATTTCTCAGCAGAGGTCAAAGCCTGGTCAAGTTTTGTAATGTGACTAGACTCATGCATATATACCTTTATGTTTAAAAAGAATGTAATGTTTTACACATGAAATCCTCAGAAATGGTATGTGTGCATATGGTACAGCATCTGCACAATTGGAGGTGTGTCAGAAGAGGCACATATATGTGAAGACATACACACAAGGTGCAGATGCCTGCAAACACACACATACACACACACACACACACACGCGCGCACACACACACACACACACACACACACACACACACACACACACACACACACACACACACACACACACACACACACTTTCCCTGATTATGCCCCCTGACCCTCTGCTCTCTGCCTCAGCTGCAGGAGGCCTCTATGCCCAGGGGAAAAGAGCTCTGACTTGCACAGCGAGAAGCTGATCCTGCACAGTGCCTGTAAGGTAGGCTCCACATACACAAACCACAAGAAGAGGAAAAGAAAGGGGGCCCCCCTCTCCAAGTCTATTCTGCCCGTGCTCTGGGTAACAATAAGTGTGTTTTTTAGCCAAATATGCAAGCAACAAATTGACAAGGATGATGGCGTGTCCTGTTGCTAAACCGTGGAAAGGCTTTGCTGGTGGTACAGTCCACTGCAAATCCGTGTGAAAGTAATTCTTCCTTAAGAAGCTTGAGTTGACCATTTACAGCACAGTTACTGAGTCAGCGCTTTCACAACCCACCTGTAAGTATTGTCTATGCCAGGTGCACATCTGTGTTTAAGTTTGCAGTGATCCTTTGCGAGGGTTACCTTTATGAATACAGTATACAGCTAATCATGATGGATAGCATGTACAGTACATTCTTTGAAACAAAAGATTGAATATTTTGCTGTACTGCTACATGAGGGGAAAAAGCTTTGATAACGAAATAACAGTAACCTGTCGGCCTATCCACACTGGCCGGCCGTAAGACCAACTTATCTTTAAACTTGTCTGGGTGTCAGAGAGGCGGGCATGATCAGTCCCTTTTACCTTAGCAACCACCCCGACGGAGAAGAGGGGAGAAGGAGAGAGACCAATAGAAATAGAGAAGGGCACAGAGCGAAACAATATGAAGTGTGATTTAGAGAGATAGAGTGAGAGAGAGGAGGGAGGGAGGGATGGCCAGCTTTGTCAGATCAAAGATGAGCTTGGGCCGTAATTCACCAGTCGAGGATGACGTACCTCTGTCTTGTCTGACACCTCCAAACCAGCTCCACATGGCCCCAAGGTTCGGCCTTAATAAGCCCAGATCCTCTCTGCTGAGAGGCTGTCACATCAATCGGAGTGCATCCGCACCGCACACAGGGCCCACTGCCTTCACACCAGCCTCATAAATAGAAACGATTGAGATCAGGGGAGACAGGAAGAGAGAACGGGAGAGAGAGAGAGAGAGAGAGGTGTTAAACGAGAAAGTACAGGTAGAAAAAGAAAAGCTTGGGGAAGGTGGGGGTTAGAAATGATCAGCGATAAAGAGCAGGGATGACCCACCTTGTAGGACATCTGTCAAAGGCTTTTCTGGTGCGACCCTGTGTTACAAGCCCAGTGCATGGATGTGGGCTTGGGGATCTGCCAAGGCCTCTGATCTGACTGAGAGGGTTATGGGCGTGTGAGAAGACGTTATGGAGGAGATGATTTGTTGGAAGCTGTGATGAGGGGAATTTTACTGTCCATGTGTGCTGGGATTGGTTACCTTCGACTTTGCCCCTGAGCACCCCTCCGCGGCTCACCCCAAATGATCTTGGCAAGTGGATCTAAAGGCATAGCCCATGTGTGTGTGTGTGTGTGTGTGTGTGTGTGTGTGTGTGTGTGTGTGTGTGTGTGTGTGTGTGTGTGTGTGTGTGTGTGTGTGTGTGTGTCTATGCACCATGCAGTACACTATATGTGTGAAGATTATTTGAATAAAACTGGATGTGTATCTGCACTTTGATGTGTGAGAGACAGACAGATGGAGTGCGAGGAGGAGTGCACGCGTGCATTTCAAGATGAACCAAAGATGTTCTGCAGAGGAAAAGCCCAGCTGGTTCTCATTGCTCAGACTGCAGTGTCTATTACCAACAGCGCAGATGCTTTTAAAGCTACTACTAGCCCCCCCTGCTTCGATTAGGACAACCATTTACATACATGTACTACTGCTCCTCTTCAGTGGCCCTGCAGTGTAACCAGGACCACGGAGTAAAGGATTACATGAATAGCAGCATGATAATCTCATCATAAAAAACAGTGTATTTACAATGTATATTGTAAATGTATTTACAAATATATAATGACAAGGACACAAATTATTAAAAGAAAACCAGGCAGAATAATCACAGTGAGGATAAAAACGAAACGTAAAATATGGCCAAACAGCCGATGGAGTGCATTTGTGACCGTGCTTCAGTGGAAGACGTTGAGTTAGCTCGCATGACCTTTCGGTTTACTGTAGGAAAGGATGGATGGATGGCTTGTTGGATCGGGAGAAATGTGTTTACATCATATAGGTAGTAACATCAGGCAGCATCAAATTTAGTAATTTCCTGATGTTTAAGAGGGAATATGTTTATCAGGATATATTTATATAGGATATATTTATGAGTTTTCTGTCAGATTATAGTGGCTTTGTATAGCTATTCAAAGCTATTTTTGATTTTTGATTTTGATATAATCTATTAATTATTAAGTATATTTATTAGGCCCTGTGATGGGCCTGGTGGCTTGTCCAGGGTGTCTCCCAACCTGCCACCCGATGACTGCTGGGATAGGCTCCAGCATCCCCGCAACCCTGAGAGCAGGATAAGCGGTTTGGCTAATGAATGGATGGATATTAATGTTTATATATATATATATATATATATATATATAAACATGAATATCCATCCAAAGGATATATTCATTTATATTTATTTGAATATATTATTTATTAGGCTATATTGTTGCCTATTGATTTGGGTTGAAAAAAATACTGTGAGTAACTGAAAGCAATCAGCGCAGAAATGTTTGGCTGTAATGTGTTGGTGTTTAAAATTGGAAGCAGGTATTGAATAACCTGTAACAGATTTCACGTTAACCCTCCTAACCATGATTGACATTCAGTAGCATGGACATTTGATGGATGGGTGGGTTACAGTGAAACCCAGTTTACTGCATTCATTTCCTTTAGCCATGATTTGAATCTTCCCTATGGGGATTAATCAAGTTTTTCTTATGCTGTTTTTATCGGGGTTTTTTCTCCCTTCTTCTTCTTATCTTGAATCAGTGGGGAAGTTATTGCCCCTCACACAGGACCTGTAAAGGAACTGTGCAGTTGGAAGGAATGGCTTCACGTGGTCCGAATGAAAAAAAGCATAATTTATTCAGTAGCTTCTTAAGGCCGTGCACACAGCTACACAATTACGCCGAACAACAAAACCAACATTTCTGCACAGCCACCAAGTATAAACGCTGAAAACATCTAGACAGCCCTTTATCGCCGGCGCCATCACTATCGGGAGCACCTTGAACAGCTCTGAATTTTTTATTTCATGGATTTTTTTTTCTTTGCCTTTGTCCTCTACCCTTTATCGTAATCTTGGTTGGGGAGATGTAACGCTGGACAGTAGAAAATAAAAGTTCAACACACGCAACAGCCGAGGTTCTTGTATTGATCACCGAGACGCTTTGTCTCGGCAGAAACAACAGCTTCTTTTGCCAACGGAAATAAATGTAAGCTTTGTCTTTTGGTTTTGTTTTTTTGTTTTTTTTTATTGCACACTTTTCTTCCAGTAAGCTACAGTGGTGAAACTGTGAGTCAGCGAATAGTCAGTTCTTAATATAAAAAAAAAACCCGGGGGATTTAGCGTTCATGCTAAATGGAAACGAGGAAAATCTGAGAGATATCAGAATACACACGATTTGGAAAAAGAAGGCTGGCCTGCGTAGGCGCTGTTTCTGTGTTATTTCTATTATTCGAATTAAATGTGTGCATTGCTATTTAGGTGCTGATTAGTTTCATAAACCTCAGGGCCCTGAGACCTGTCTGGACACCACTGAGTGAAATGAGACAGGAAACACTCTTTTCTTGATTCCCAAATTAGAAATTTCTACCAATTGTTGTTTTTTTTCCCAATACTGTTCATTCCATTTTTGCCCAAGTTCTATCCAACAGCAGAAACCCAAAAGCATTGTAATCCATTTATAATACAATGACACAACAACACTGGTGCCCTAGAAATTGCTCAAAGGCAGCAGTGCCAACAGGAGTCTACGTCTAACATCAGCGTCTGTGGTGGCTGAAATAACAGACAATATCAGTCAACCAGTTGTATGGGGAAATAAAACTAAAAGCAACAGCATTCAAAGAGCCATTCTTCAGTGACTTTCAGTAACTGTGGGACCCCGTTCATTCATATATCCACACTCCTCCACTCTGCCGCCCTAGGGCTGATGACAAGGTGTTTCTGAAATCGCATTAGGGGCCCTTTCATAAAGGTTTCATTGGGGAGTGTGTAACAGCTTGAAGTAGTTAGGCTTTGTTTAATACGATGCAGGCTCACTGCTCGGTGCTTTGTCTCCTGTGTAGACAGGGGCCCGGGGTGCCAGAGACCCCCTTTTTTTGGAGTTTACTTTGATATCAGGAGCTGAAAGGGGCAAAATGGGGCAGAATTTACCCCCCCACCCACACACACACACACACACACTCACACACTCACACTCATCCACCTACCCAACCCCAACCTCCCACCCCCAACAACCTGTGTATTTCATACCTGAGTCTTCCCTGTGGAGTTATGGCCATGCAGTGGACAAGTCATCCTTTGAAGTGCAGCTCACCAGAGCCCTTTACCCTACTAGAGATGTGTGTGGAGAAAAGAAATCATGATATACTGTGTCCATTCCAGACCCATATTGTATCTATTAGGTTACATGGTTCCAGTTCCAGCCAGAAACACTGATCATTGCACAAAATGATGCTGCTAGAGTACCACAACTGCTGTTGTCAGTGTACTTTTCCCAATGCATGTTGGCGTGAATTTAACAGTTGGAGATGAATGGTTTGTTTGTTAGGTCACTTTGTCTACTGAGAAGGACCTTTCTGTACGGAGTCATGACCTCGAAGTTCAACCAATACTCAACTCAAATGCACTTCATTGACTTGACAGTTGCAAAAAACAGTGTTGCTGCAGCAATTATGTCAGCTACAACGCAATTATAATCATTATGCATATACTATTTCTAGAAACAGAACTTCAGCCAGGCAAAACAAGAGGAAGGGGGGAGGTGGGGGGGACTTGTTGATAGGGTCAAAGTAAATTTACAAAGCAAATGACAGGGAGACTATGCACTTGGGTGCTGATGGGGGAAGTTCGCCAGCAACCTCCTGCGCAAATAACACAGTAATTAGTCCTGCACTTGTGACCCTGGTGCCAAGGTTAGCAGGCTGGACCAGGTTCACAGTGTCCTGTGTTGGCCAGGTGGCTGAAGCTAGGTTAGGCTGACCCCAGTCAGCTTGGAGTAACCAGTAGGGGGGTTAGACAAATAGAGTCCTTGTTTACTTTACTGATTGGGCTAAAACAATGAGGATGGAGATTACCGGATGTCAACACAGGGGTGGCATTTACAGTCCACTGTCACTCCCCACTATGTCACCTGTGTCACCACCATCTCTGGCTCTAGCAAAGAATTCCGTAAAGCTGCGGGGTAATAAATATCCCAGTCACATAGCTGGGTCACTGCATTCCAAACTAGCCTAGGCTGTTCAGCTGATTGAGTCACACTGGGAAGAGGAGCATTTGCCTTGAAATTCAAATATGTCATTTGTCTGTCTTTGATTGGCATAATAATAAATACTAAATTATGAATAATTTGTGGAATGCATAATAAAACTGTGTAGAAATATAATGGTTAACTTCCACCAACCCCAACTCACCTTTTCAGCTTGCTTACCCGCGTTAAAAAGTCTTAAAAACTGAAGCTGTTGATTTCTCTCCACTCAGCATGTTTGCTGTGGCCACCAGCAGGGCTGTGATTCCAATCCAAGGTGGAAATTATTGAATGTCGCAGCGCTCGTCTGAGAATGCTTCAAATGAGGCACCCCGCTGTCCAGGGCCCTCGAGGAGGGGTGCCCAGAGATGCATTGTAAAGGCAACACCACATTTTCCCTCCACGCACTCTGATCTGAGTTATTAGCTCTAAGGCTAAACGCACAATCCTGTGAAGAGGAGCACTAATGAGAAAAGCAGGTGAGCTATTTAACTGGAGGTTTGCAGCTATTAAAGAGCAAGCACACAGAGTTGCCACAGCAACCGGGGTGCTAGTCTCCTTAGGGAAGTCGGTATTTTCAATCTAACACAGAGGGTAGCTGTTTTTAAACTTTGACAATAACCAACTTTTAAGTAGGTTATTATGTAGAGGTACTTTATAGCACCCAGGGTGTAGAAGTTGCAGTAGCATGAGTTCTTAATTGTTCATTAGATACAATGGCTCCTTTTTTTCCCCCTTAAAGGGCCAAGTTACTTGATATTGTTTACTTTTGGTTGAATAGGATAGAAAACTGAAATGTACAGCTTTATTTCAATGACTGACATCAGTCCTGGATGAAATCTCAACATTAATGTGCAAATATGATATGATGATCCATATTTTTTTGCAATAAATCTGCCAAATCTAATGTTTGAATGCTTACTTGTTCATTTTGGCCACAGTATGGTTGCACACACAAAAAAGTAAGTATCATTGTTGTCACTGCCACTGATCAGAGAGACAGCTGATCCCAACCGGCCAATCCCCCTCTCCTTCTCCTTCTAAAATGTCCTATTTCTGAGCATTTTTCAAGATGAAAAGGCGCAGACCCAACTGATGGTGAGGGGCATCATTTCTCTTCAAGAGACCAAACGGTGTAGCTGAAATTAAATGTAAATTAAGTTGAGCAGAGTGGACAGGGTTAAATGGGAATCGAGGAAAAGAGGGTATCCGTTGAAGGTATACGTCATGTCAAAACAAAAGAGAAAAAGGTGAAAAGGTTACATATGATAATAATGACTGCAAATTTGGTTGTGTCTACATCACCGTCAATGACCATGAAAAGAACCAAAAAGCCATGGCCATTGGCCACGCAAATACCACGTATCATAAATACAGTGATATCAATACTGGTATACATGCTGGGACCCATTTCAAGTCTGATGTTATTTTAACTCACAGGTGGTATTTTGTGAGTAATAAGATGTCTACATCAGTAGCAGTATAGCACCACATAGAACTGTATTCAAGATCAACCAAATTAGACAATTTACATGTATGTGACAGTGTTTACCGGGTAACAATCAGAATCAGAATCAAAATCAACTTTATTGGCCGAGTGTGCATGCACAGGAGGAATTTGACTCTGGTTCACAGCAGCTTCTAGCACTTGCAGACATCACTCACACACACAAAAAAATAAAAATAAAAATAAATAAATAAATAAATGGCACAACGACAGGACATTGGAGGCAAGCATGTATGCACAACAGGTATGTCACTGCTTTACAGAGTTTTGTTATAGTTGAATAATCAACAACATATGCCCATATATTATACCATATTACTTAAATATTACATTACCCATACAATATACAATATATCACACCACGACTCCACAACCCATCATATATAATACTATATACTCACATTATATTACATTATATATTCTTATGTACCAGAAGTATACACTATATATTCACCTACCATCCACCTCACAACTACATACTATATTATATACCTATGTTCAGCCACAACAACAATGGCAATATCAAAGAAGGTTGAATCAGTTCATCTGGATACAACATTTATTGACAGAAAATAAACATTGTATCCAGATTAACTGATTCAACCTTCTTTGATTTCCTTACCTGGATTGTTGAGCATACATCAAGACATTAACAGTAATAATTTGTAACCAGTATATAGCAGTTGTATGTGTATTTACAATTGCGCATTTCTATTGCACAAACATTTGTATCGCACATCTAGTTTAATAGCATTTCAGATATATAATACATTATTATTGATTATTGTTATTTTTTTTAATTCAATTAACACACTCAGTGGGTAACTCTTTTTTTTATCTCAAAACTAGATCGGTTCTTGTCTAGCTATTGCTCCCTTTAATATGTGTGGCTTGTAATGATGGAGCCATGTAAGGTTATCTATCATTATATTAGATTTAAGTCACTATATAGGGGAGTGCCAGGCCAAAGTCTTTAGCGTGATTGCAGGGTCATGATTCCAAATGGATTAGGAGTTTGTGATGTTGTTGCTGTAGTTGACAATATTTTTCTTTCACTTTCTGTCTGATCTCCAAATGCGACATTACTCTTCCTCTGGTGAGGGGTGCAAGCGAACCAGTGTGCTTCTGGCAGGAGGAAATTGATCATTCTGACCCCTTTTAAACACTCTACCCTGTTTTGCCATTGCAGATTTATTTTTTTTGAGAGTCTACCTGTGAGCCATTATATATTCTGTATCTATAGTCATAGTAGTAAGTATAGGGCGTCTGGGTAGCGTGGCGGTCTATTCCGTTGCCTACCAACACGGATCGCCAGTTGGAATCCCCATGTTACCTCCGGCTTGGTCACAACAACAAACACAATTGGCCGTGTCTGCGGGTGGGAAGCCGGATGTGGGTATGTGTCCTGGTCACTGCACTAGCGCCTTCTCTGGTCGATCAGGGTGCCTGTTCGGGGGGAGGGGGAACTGGGGGGGGGGGATAACGTGATCCTCCCATGCGCTATGTCCCCCTGGCGAAACTCTTCACTGTCAGGTGAAAAAAAGTGGCTGGCGACTCCACATGTATCGGAGGAGGCATGTGGTAGTCTGCAGCCCTCCCTGGACCGGCAGAGGGGGTGGAGCAGCGACTGGGATGGCTCAGAAAATAGGGTAATTGGTCAAGTACACTTGGGGAGAAAAGGGGGGGAAAAAAAAGAAAAAAGATTAGCAGTAAGTATAGGTGTAAGAAAAACAACAGCGACAAATAAAAAAGGTTGAACTGTAGAGGCTGACATTTTTTTTTTTTTGCAGTCCCTGATTCTCACCAATCTGTTGGTGATGCAGCTCTTCGCTGTATATCCAATGTTTTTAATCAAAGACAGCTGTGATTTAAAGCTATAAGCTTTGCGCTCAATGGCCGACATATAGTATATTAAAGCCCTTTCTAGTACGCTAAACTGTCTCATTTTAATGTGCAACAACTGGGTTATTTTGCTATATTTTAGTGCCTACCCTCAACGTAGATCTATACACAGATGTGTCTTCCTTCTAATATTACTTGTTGCTCTGCGA
Organism: Lampris incognitus; assembly: GCF_029633865.1. Lineage (NCBI taxonomy): Eukaryota > Metazoa > Chordata > Actinopteri > Lampriformes > Lampridae > Lampris > Lampris incognitus. The sequence continues at coordinate 23,277,910 of NC_079221.1, forward strand.
GGCACTGGTTTAGTGTCTGGTTAAAATGCCACATGTTCAGACCTTGTCAGCTATCTTCCACAAGCGACTGATGAATTGAAAGCTTTGTTTAGATTTTAGAGATTTGTGACCCTATCGTGGAGCGGTTCAGCTCATTTCACTCCAGACCCATACCACCCATCCAACAGGATGTGATGCGCTAATTATATTTACAAGTTGAAGGCCCAGACTCCAGAGTTTCACCGTGCAGCGTGGTAAACACACCTGCCAGCCTGCAGCAGAACAGCCGCCCTGAGCTCCGAGTTTCACTGTGTTTGTCAGATCCAGTCTGCCGGATGTTAAATCAATAAACTTTCCCCCAATGCAAAAATAAACCAGGCAGGGTCCTGATGCAATCCGCAGACTGGAGGAATCTCACTTGCGCTGGCCCCTGAGCTTCTCCTCGGCCGAATCATGTGTCATCCAAAAGGTATTTTAAGGGTTGATTTCGAGAGGTCAGGATCTTAGGGCAATGACTGGAAACTGCATGCTTCCAGGTGATGAATAATTCATTTCCAGAATGCTGTAGATCTATTTTGGATAGGCAACCATCTGCTAAAGTTTATCTCTCATTATGTCTAAAATACAGACTACCCTGTCTGTAAAAGTGTTGTTGCTTTGTAGGCCAATAACTCAACATCAACCCTTTCAAAAATACCACTCACTGTTTGAATTTTGTGATAACAACCTGTGTTTATGAGTCACTGTCACATTGCTTATGGTGAATATTTAATATTGAATGGAAATTTCTCATGTCAGCTCATGTTAGAGGTACTATAGCTTGTTAATCTCGAGGTGCTTTTCAAGGTAGCAATTAGTCTGGGCCTCATGCTAGGTTAGCTGTTAATTCTTTTGTCATTGTTTGACAACACAAACACAATTACCCATGTTAACAGCAGCATTTAAGGAAACTAATTTCTTGACAAGGTACAAATGAGATAGTACTTTCATTGCTCAGCCCCTTAAAGCTTTCATTCCAGATACAAAGCCTTGGATCAGAAAGTGCACCTAGTCCTGGAGATCCCACAATAGATTTAGCATGTTAATTCCAGCAGGGGGAACCAGGGGTCACTGAGCTTGCAAACTGACCCAAAAGGTCAGTTGTCGTCAGGGATGAGATACAACCAAAGAAGAAAAAGATGTAACGTGGGACTTGTTAAACTCCAACCAAACCAAATTCTGATTTTTTTACCATTCCAAACATTTGAATTCAAAAGGGCTAAATGCAGTTTCACTGACCTTCTTTCAAACCAGGTCAAGAATAAAAATCACTTACACCTGCTGTTAGTGTAATTGATCATCTGTGGTGTACATTTACATTGAGGCTAGAAGAGCAGGTGCACTGTGTGGCTGGTGACTCCAAGCAAACATCTGTACTACCTATGAGAGCTTTAAATCACAAGAATGTGGACACACATGCAAGTGTGTGTGTGTGTGTGTATGTGTGTGTATTCAGCTGAATGCTCAGATACATGGATGATGACAATAGCACGTACCATTATTTTCTTCCCCCACAGTGGTGAGTTTTCTCTTGTTACAGCTTATGTATTTGGCTGTGACTTTGTGTGTGTGTGTGTGTGTGTGTGTGTGTGTGTGTGTGTGTGTGTGTGTGTGTGTGTGTGTGTGTGTGTGTGTGTGTGTCCACATCCTTATGATTTGTATATTTTCAAGCATATCCACCTCCTGAGGAAAGACTATTCATAACAAATTCCTCTTGGGATCAAAACCAATTTTACAGACTATTGCATAGAGAGACAAATCTACAGACTTTACTTTTTGCAGGCTACCAATTAATTTTTGATATTCTGTTCCACCTTTTTACAAAGCAGAAAATGGGCCATTCTATATAGCATAACACTGCAAACAACTTTTTTTTAAAAAGTATATAATTATGTTGAAACCTTTTTAATATCTAGACTTATTGTAATTGTTGCAGGACCCAGTTCTGAGTCCCAAGCCAGCATTTCATCGCCCTACATCTCAATGTAGTTCCCATACCGCACCATGCTTCTTCTTAATTGTTTCCTAAGGGCTCTGTTAGTGACTCTAAAATTACATGTATAGAAGTACAATGAGTATGTTGACTCCCCTCGCCTGTTTTACACATCTGACATACCTGGCGTGGCATCGGCGAAGTGTAGCGAAAACGGTCTGGCTGCACAGGAAACTATACAGTTACAAAAATTAGTTATGTAGTTTTGTCTTTCCACATCATCAACACACTGTGAGAAACACAGCCAGATGATGACACGACGGTCATTTGTGCTGACAGATGAACTGCGTCGGGCAGTGTGGTAGCGGTGCTGTCACCGTCAGTGTGGATCAGAGGTAGCTAGGAGGGAACAGCTTACAAAACTCCCAGAAGGGGACCTCTGGAAGGCAATGGTGAAACCAGATGCTGTGAACTGGCTTTGGATAAATGGACATGCTTGGTTTGGATGTGAATATTGTGACTTCATTGTCACCTAGAGGGCTCTCAGAGGTAATACCCACAACTGGTTCACTGCAACTGCTAACATAGCATGTGCACATTCCCTGTGAATTTCATGGGATCATATTTTTAGCATTTATCAGAATACAGATTTTTAACAGATACTCTTATTCATATGTCCAGACTACAGCAGCTCCAGTTTGCAATTTATTAACATTAGAGGCAACTAGTAATATGGAGTGCAAGGACCAAAGCCACAATGCCATGGAAACAGACATAGCAAACAACCTTCTGTCCCAAAAATGGCCACGTATTTTACAGAAGTAGGTAGGTTTAATAGGTTGAAAAGCCTTCTTTTTCCCCTACAAAATCAAGTTCGTATACACACCCAAAATGTGCTTTCAAACACACACACAGGCACCTACATCAGAACCTTGGCCCCCGCTGAGTAATATAAACAGTGATAGGCCTCACTGATCAGGAAAATACACCACCCCAGTTATACAGAGTATCATGGAAATTCTTTTAAATGGGGTCAAAATCAATTCACCGGTGCCTGCCAGATATATCATCATGTTCCCCTCAGTAGTGGCAGACACTGACAGGATCATGCAAAGGCATCGTCACTGGAAGAAATTTCTTGACAATACAACAGAAAAACATAAACTTATACATCATCTACTGAAACATACACCAATCAGCCAAAACAGTAAAACCATCTGCCTAATATTGTGTGGGTCCCCCTTGTGATGCCAAAACAGCTCTGACCCATCGAGGCATGGACTCCACATGACCTCTGAAGGTGTCCTCTGGAATCTGGCACCAAGATATTAGCAGCAGATCCTTTAAGTCATGTAAATTGCGATGTGGGGTCTCCATGGATTGGACTTATTTTTCTAGCACATCCCACAGATGCTTGATCAGATTGAGATCTGGGGAATTTGGAGGCCAAAGCAACACCTTGAACTCTTTGTCATGTTCCTCAAACCATTCCTGAACAATTTTTGCAGCGTGGCAGGGGGCATTAAGTTGCTGAAAGAGGCCACTGCCATCAGGGAATACCATTACCATGAAGGTGTCATCATGGGCACTCTGACCGGTCTGCAGAGAGCCCCATACGCAGCAAGCTGTGATGCACTCTGTGTTCTGACGCCTGTCTATCATAGCCAGCATTAACTTTTTCAGCAATTTGAGCTACAGTATCTCTTCTGTGGGATCAGACCAGATGGGCTGGCCTTTGCTCCCCACGTGCATCAACGAGCCTTGGATGTCCATAACCCTGCCACCGGTTCACCGGTTGTCCTTCTTTGGACCACTTTTGGTAGGTACTGACCACTGCATACCAGGAACACCCCACAAGACCTACTGTTTAGGAGATGCTCTGACCCAGTCGTCCAGCCATCACAATTTGGTTCTTGTCTAAGTCCCTCAGATCCTTACGCTTGACCATTTTTCCTGCTTCCAACACATCAACTTTAAGAACTGACTGTTGACTTGCTGCCTAATATATCCCACCCCTTGACAAGTACCATTGTAATGAGATAATCAATGTTATTCACTTACCTGTCAATGGTTTTAATGTTTTGGCTGATTGGTGTATGTGATAGTCTATCCAAAATGCACTCTTTTCTTCATCTTAATAAGGCAGCCAACCCAACTCCCTCAACGCTGTTTTGGTTTAAAAGCTGATATAGAGATTGGTTTATATTAGGATTTTCAACTTGTTCATATAGCCCTGTGATGGCCTGGCAGCCTGTCCAGGGTGTCTCCCTGCCTGCCGCCCAATGACTGCTGAGGTAGGCTCCAGCATCCCCATGACCCTGAGAGCAGGATAAGCAGTTTAGATAAAGGATGGATGTAACTTGTTCATACATTTTCTGTTTTTTGATTTTTTCCCCTCTTTTTCTCCCCAAATGTACTTGGCCAATTACCCTATTTTCCAAGCCATGCCGGTCTCTGCTCCACCCCCTCTGCTGATCTGGGGAGGGCTGCAGACTACCACATGCCTCCTCTGATACATGTGGAGTTGCCAGCAGCTTCTTTTCACCTGACAGTGAGGAGTTTCACCGGGGGGGATGTAGCACGTGGGAGGATCACACTATTCCCCCCAGTTCCCTCTCCCCTCGAACAAGTGCCCTGACTGACCAGAGAAGGCGCTAGTGCACCGACCAGGACACACACCCACATCCGGCTTCCCAACCGCAGACGTGGCCAATTGTGTCTGTAGGGATGCCTGACCAAACCAGAAGTAACGCGGGGATTCGAACCAGCAATCCCCGTATTAGTAGGTAATGGAATAGACCGCTATGCTACTCGGATGCCCTCCTTCATACATTTTCCAAGTTGTGGCTAAAAAAATAATAATCACAAAGCATGTTTATTACAGTTGGAAAAGTATGTTAAATTGACTACTCTGGTTCAAATTGTATCCCCCATCCAATGGAAGAGCATACTGGACAGGATAATGTCACACTGCATTTCTAGCTGAGTGTTGACCTCTATTGATCAGTTGTGTGAATAACAAATAAGTATAGCTCAAAACACAAACGCAAAACACAATACAAAGATAGAGGATACCTTGCACTCTGTCGAAATGCACCGCTTTCAAAGAGACAGGCAAATTTTGATTAGCTGTGATTGCTAGATTGCTACATACAGTACACTGAGGACTGCAGGTGCAATGCAAGTATTTACAATGACAGACCTTGTCACAGACCTGCAGACAACAACAAAACCACTCAACTGGCCCCACTCTGGTGTTTTTCTATGCAGGAATCTGGGAGATGAGCCACTGGTATTTCCAGTTTGTTTTAATTACTGCAACTCAGAGAACACCTGCTGAGATCTCCTACCCATTACGCTTCAGGAAAGCCAAAGAAAATTACACCCAGCCCCTGTAAGAGCCGGCTCAATTGGTTGCATCGGACAGCAAAATTGGACATTGGATGGACAAAGATGTCTCTCATAGTGGTAGACCCAGGATGTGCAGTGCATATGGAGCAAGGTGGTGCGTAGGCCTTGCCAGCATGTACTTGTATGTGACATGGTGCCTGCTCACCCTGAACCCCCGAGTTGACTGATTTCAGGGCATGTATGTAACAAAGTCGGCTTCAGTAATTTCTGTGATAGATTTACTTTCCTCATTTGAATCCATAAGTGCAATTTGCTTCTTCATACAGTGCAACCATCTGCCATACTAGTGAGAATAAATGATGAGGGAAACTGTGAAAGGAGCCTCACTAACAGGCAATGGGGAGGATAACAAGACACGTTTCCAAAACATCTCACCAGCCTAGGTGTAGAGGTCAAACGACAAAAGTGACTTTTTGTTTTTCAGATATTTATTATTGCCAAACTTCCTGTTAAATTAACAAAATCATGACTAATACAGAACTTATACCCTTTAAGCCTCTTTGCATTTTAAATGCAGACCCCCCCCCACCCACACACCAAATTGTGAGAATTAAAAAAAATGTTACAAAGGCCAACCATGATCTAGAAACAGCTGTAGAAATAGACAAAAGGAGCGTGTACATTTTCTCAACCAAATATATATGTATATATGTTTTTTTTTTTGCTTCACAGTCTAATCTAATGTGTCCTTCATTGATGTCATTGGTTGACACTGATGACAATATGGAGGTATACTTAATGACTCATAGTCAGGGTTATTATTTGAGAAACAAAAAATCAGTCAATAATTTCATACATTTTTTTCCACATTAAACAACCCCTCTTAGGAATACAAATGAAAGCAAAACTTTGCATCTAAACACTGAGCATTTTTCACCAGATCCCACTGAAAATAATTCATGAAAATACATGTCACAGCCATCCCTACATGTGTCCTGGCCACCCATCAGACAACACAGTTAGTATGCTACCCCACCTATAACAGTGTTAGAAAATGGGTGAAAAACCCTTTATAGATACAGTTATCCTTGTTTTAAATAACGGTGATTGTGAGTTTGACGAATTATATGTCCACGTCAGGGGTTTGGACATTTCCTGTTTGACAGGGACACTCTCACAACACGGTCTGAATAATTTACGTTATCTTACGTAACTTACGTTCATACACATTAACGTATGAACCCCGTTAAACACAGCCACGCTATTAAAGACACTAAAGAAATAAACTGTCCAGGAAATTACATGCAAACATTCAATTCAAGAGCATTTCACATGGTTTGTCATCAATACGTGATAAATAGAACATAAATACAAATAAATAGATAAATAACTTGATCGATAAATGAGGTTGCACAAGTCATTCAGTACGTTACGGACGCTGTGTAGTGCAGCTAGCCTTACGGCTGTGTGGACTCAGCACCTGACGTGCTGAAACAGGGAGCCTCGGCGTGTTTCTCCCTCGCATCGTCTCATTTACATGACCAAGGCCCTTTTAACACATCGACTCACAGCAAGCGTCACGCTAACAAGCGAAACGGTCTGCATCTCAACTCCGAAAACACTCCAGTGTTGCACGCAGAAGTACAAGTCCTCAAAAGTCCATTTACGTCCCATGCCAGGGTACGCCCCCCCCTCTCCCCCAAGATGAGGGCCATCCATGTGGGCAAACAATGCCACCCTTCTCCCTCCCCGCTCCCAAAGACAATAGCTCTCAATTACCAGTCAACAGTGAATTATAATATTAAAAGCCGCCGAGGATGAAAGGGTGTGTATGGGGTTGGTTGAGGGGAGAGTGAGGTGGGCAACTTGGTGAGAAGTCTACAGATGTCGGTGGGCTTTGCCACGCCGACCGTCGGCCACTCAGGAGCGGAGACAGAAGGGCTGTGACCAACCGAACCAAACAGCACCCCCCCAACAATCTCCGCAGAGGAGCAAGAGGCCCCTCGTAAGGCCACAGTTAATCCCATTTTATCCAAGAGAGGCGGGCAGTCAGATCTGAAAAGGCGACAGGATCAGGGGGTATGGGACAGAGGGAGACAAAAGCAGGATAAACACAGAAGTTTAGACACATTTTAATGACTGTTTAACAAGTCACGGGGTCTGTACCTCATAAGGAGAGGGCCACACTCACTACTCAATGGGCCCATACGCCAAGCCCAAGCGCAGATTCCCACAGAATTAGTTAAGTACAGAACGCAGCAGAGTGCTGTAAGTACACTCGCGTCCTCACAAAACAGGGTGCTTTGAGCGCTGACGCCCAGGGGAGAGACACCTGGGGAGAAAAGCGTGGTGCACGCACAAAGCAAGCTACCACAAGGGACCGTTAGCTTTTTATTCCAAGTTAGTGAGTCATTCATATGTTTTGGATATTAGCACAATACTCTTCTATCCACTCAATAACGTGATTTTGAGTTGAGTGTAGTGATTAAAAGCCTATGCAGTTCCCTTTCCCATGGTCTGACAGTGGAAACGGGTCATCGCACGCACATGTTAATGGTTCTGTAGTGTACCAACTATGAACTGTGGTTCAGTACTATTTACACTGCTGCCGGCGTAATGTGTCAATAGCCCACATCAAGCATCCGCTCTCACACTTGATGGACAAGGGCTGGTGTTTGACAATCTGGGGCATCCATGAAGTGCATCAATCTGTAATTTGGGGCCTGAATGGCCTGTAAGTTATGTTATTTTATATGGTGGAGGGTGAGAGCAAAGCTGTGGTCTTTTGATGGAAATATCTTCTTAAACATAATGCATATTAACGATTATGCTATACAATATTGCACTCATTCATTCCCCCATATGGCCAGTATTACAAGTGCAGACTCCTGAGACACATTTGCAGATTCTTGAAGAAGGCAAATAGCAAAAAAAAAAAAAAGAAAAAAGAAAAAGTTAAAATGCCTGTGTAGGCCAAACATTTTTTTTTTTTTTTTAAATGCTGTAAACGAACTGTTCTTATTTCAGTTGTGTTTGATGTAGAACTTGTGTTCTGAGGGCTATCCTGAGTTAATAAACACTATATATATATATATATATATATAACTTCAACAAACAAGGAGCAGAGAGAGAGAGAGAGAGAGAGAGAGAGAGAGAGAGAGAGAGAGAGAGAGAGAGAGAGAGAGAGAGAGAGAGAGAGAGAGAGAGATAGATAGATAGATAGATAGATAGATAGATAGATAGATAGATAGATAGATATTTATTGGCTCACCACTGGTGTTCCAGATGGCGTTTGTTTGATTTTTGTAGCCATTCTTCATGCACTCGTCCACGTAGGCTTTGGGATCGCAGCCCGACATGAGAATCTCTCTGAGCAGGGCGATGTAGGCTATTGCCAGGCGGAGGGTGTCTATCTTCGACAGGCGCTTTTCGTAAGGAAAGGTGGGCACATGGCACCGCAGCTCCTCGAAGGCGGAGTTGATGCTCAGCATCCTCTTCCTCTCCCGGATGTTGGCTGCGTGCCGCTGCACTTTGTACGGGTGATGATGGGCGACGAGCCGCCGAGTCCTTCGCTTGGCGACCCCGAGGGGCTCGTCCGAGGAGGAGCTGTCCGCCTCTGCACAGACGCCCAGACCCGGAGACTGCGAGTCCAGGTCGGTCAAGGTCAGCTGGGCGTCTGGGAACACCGACTGACAGCCGAACGACGACCAGGGGGACAGCTGGCCTGTGACGGTGCAGTCCAGGAGCAGAGAGTCCAGCTGGGTCTGGAACTGAAAGTTGGGCTCCATCTGTCCCCAAAACGCAAAATCCGTGTTGCCATCTTGATCGAAGTCAAAAAAGATGTCCTCCATTTCTCAGACAAAAAAGTTAGGTGTTTTGATTTCAATCCCAGACAAAATCGCGAGTGGGTAAAGGTTTTGACTGGTTAGTAACTAGTATGTCTCTATTAAAAACCAGTGGTGACTAGATTCGTTGTGCCATCTACCTGTGCGTCTGGGCTTCCTGATCCCTGGGACACACGCGCGGACGCACGCGGCGGATTAAATACCCCCCGGGAGACAGGGCGCGGGAGCCAATTCTAAAGGCTGAAAGGGAGCTCATTAAGGACTCTTTCCCCCCTCTCTTAGCAGATCTCTCATTGCTTTTAAAGCGAATCACAAAGGAATCAGTTGATCTCCAAATTGCCTACAGCGGGGGGGGGGGGACACGTGTTCAATAATGAAGTTTCCTCAAGTGGTTCGCTAATATTTACAACACACACACAAAAAAAACTCCGCATGAAGCAGCCATTGGAGGGCTTGTATCTTGCAATATGGTGCAGCAGGCCAGGCGTTCTTGGCAAACCCGGTGGCCACTGAATGGGCCTGCATTATCCACTGCAACTCAAGTGACAACAAACATTGCTGTCAGAAACATATGAGAGCACTTTACTTATATCCAAACAGTCTGAGGTTTCTTCTTTATTTTCTTCTTCTTCTTTTTGTGGCTTGATGGAAGGGGCCAGTTTTCCAGCTCCGCCAGTGTTATCTCCTAAAACGTCAGCCTCGATGTTCATTACATTTAAGAACTGCATCCTACACCTCTTACAGCATACGCACGCAAGCAAATCGGATGCATCCTACAAAACGTAAAAAAATAAAAATTAAAAAAGCAATAGTCCAACACTGTCCCCCCACAGCTTGTTCCGCACGATTTTGGTCTACCAACCACATTAATACGCACTCAATTTGCAAATGACACATCAAGTAAGCTATATGGCGAACCGAGGAGAATGCGCATGCTGTAATTATGTCGAAGTTAATGAAATATATACCCAAGCACTTTCACCGAAGTTGCCCAGCATTTTACGGATAAACTTTAATTCAGAAGGGCTGTGTAGGTTTCCCGACATGTGGTTCGGTTTAACAAAGTCCTCAGCGATGCAAATTGAAAGGCGAGTGTTTGTTGCAGTAAACACGACGCCTACCTCTGCGGAGGGAGACGTAAGGAGAAGCGTGCACCTCCGGTTCCGGGTCTCCGAACGTACACGGAAAACACAAGGCAGGGCTCCAACTGTTCATCTGGGCCTACATGGCGTGTTGTGAGGGTCCCGGGTCCCGGTCCCCCCCCCATGATTATCGATAGTCTACAGGTTTCTTTGAAAGATCCACGAGGCAAGAGAGTGTGTGTTGAATACTATTTGCATGGTGATCAGCTGACACCTATTGGTTTGGTGATCATTCCAATTAACAAGCGAATGTCGACATCAGGCTACGTGTCACGCCAATGGGGCAAGTTGCCTATGGTGTTTTATTCGTAGCCTATCTCCAGTACCCGCAGGTATATTAGTGGTTTTTTTTAAGTTTAACAAGGCGTAGAAACAATTTGTACATTCTAAATCATTGCAGATGTTATTTCTTGCTGACAAATCTCCATCAGGCTATATAGGGTTTTAATATGCAACGCCATGCTTTCACACACTACCAGTTGGTTATAATGTAATTTAGGCAAAACTCGAACATTTTTTATGTCAAAAAGCAGAAAAATAACTAAAACACATCAGTTCCCTTCCTGTCCAATGTTTGTTTTTCCGATTTGTGGGTTGTTTTTTTCTGTATCACTGATGGTATCAAACTTGGGCTATATGCTTGTTTTCCATTGATCCGCTTACCGCAATTACGCACAGAAAGCCCCAGTGTTTCCTCAGCCCCTTATTTGTTCTACAGGTCAGCTAAACTATGAATCGTATGCTTCCTCTGTGACATACAAGGGGAATTTGAAAGCATTTTGATTAATAGCATGCATTACTATCAAGCGCAGCATCTTGTTTTTACACGGTCCAAAGGCCCCAACATCGCTCAGGAGTGTAAATTGCGCACGGCGGGGAAATGTGTGCATGGCGTAATAAGTCCGGTCAGAGATATTACTGAAGGCTTGGCATCGGCTCCACGTTCCGTTTACATTCTGTTCTGGAATTCTTTCGGCTACAAAGTGATGAATGGTGGAACTAACAAACGGCTACAGCGTAAAGCATTAGGCTGTGTGCATGGCAGGCTATGGAGACCGTAACCCTATTACATGTTAGCAGGTGCCATGCATGGGTCATCAAAGCGAGGCTGGGTAACCCATAAATTGATATGGTCTGTATCTTTTTTTTTAAACTGCGTTAAAGTAGCATTATGAGCTCCGGTGAAACTTTCATCTGATTTACATCCACATCCGTCAAAAGAAGGTTTATTTCAAAGGGTTTCTTATCATTTATTATTAAATCATTCGTCTTATAGGCCTGCAGCAGCGGCGGCAGCAGAGCCTGGTAGCTTTTCAGTGAATCAAGACGCTACAGAAGGGTAGCGCGAGAAGGACTTCCCCATGCGGAGCAGCTCGCAGGAGAGCGCGTGTCAGGACCTTCTGTCGGTCTGACGGGCGGCAGCTCGTGTGCAGCTGACGTGCTTGGCTGAAGAGCGCGCTGTCACGCGCAGACTCGTCGATCCTTTGTCCGTCTCACAAGGTTACGTTTTTTTTTTGTTTTTCTTTTTTTTAATTTAAAAAAATCCAGAAAAAGGCCCGACCGACCTTTACGCCGACTGAAGAGAGTATGAGACAAGCGGCCCCCTCATGCGCCTCTCTCGACCATAAATAGGCTATGATATCAGTTAAGGGCAGTTTTAGCATCAACAAAGATATAGCCTAAAATTTTTTTACAAAAAAAACAGCAAGCGACCATTGACACAAATCACTCAACCTTACAACAAGAAATGAAAAGTATTGCAGCGACCGGACCGGGGAGAGCCGTCGCTCTGACCGCGCTGGGGGAGCGCAAGGGATTCTGGGACTGTTAGCGTTCGTGTTCAAATTATTGTTTTAGCGATGTTGTGTTCATGTTTTGGTTATTGTTGTGTTGTTTGTTTGGGGTTTTGACTCGGGTAGACGACCGTTTTACTGACTGACTGACTGCTGAAGAACCGTGACTTAAAAAAAAGTTTAAAAAAAATACATGTTCTAAATAGTGACCGGGTGGCGATATTATGAACCCTACATAGGCCTCGCCAAAATCCCGTTTCTGGCTTTGTCACGTGTGCGCCACCGTAGCAACGCGAAAATATGTTGTTATGGGGTTAGCGCTCATCAAGGAAACGCTGTACACCCACAATTTAACCTGTCTAAGTTATCCACAATCAACATTAACGTTTTTAACTCAATCTTTGCTTGCTCCACGTTTGAGCATAGGATACTTCACCCCTTACCTCCGTTCTGTTGTTGACAGCCAGCAGTCCAAAATTACAAAAGCAGCCGGCTGTCCAAAATTGCGAAAAATACAAAATTACAAAATTGAGGGTAGCTAACGTTAGCTTTGCTTCGCACCGAGTTGATAGTTGATTGTTTCCTTAGCAACGCAGCGGAAATCCGGCGTCCGTTCGCGAGATTTGGGACAGGGTACGGGATTTTGGCGAGGGCTATGTAGGGTTCATAATATCGCGACCGGGTGGGGGGCATTGTTCGGTAACCATTTTTGGGGGGCAAAAATAAAAGCACTCCCGGGGTCGTGCGGTGTATGGGACAAGGGAGCTGTCATTAAAACGAGATCCCTGTCTCTTGCCTCCTTCTTTCACACCGGCTCCCACAGTGTTAGTCCATGGGCCAGAGCCCAAAATTTCCTATTTCGGTACACTCAAGGTGGCAAAACTTACTTATAATTTTTGAAAGGATCCATGTCTGTAGATGATATTTTGGTATGATAACCATTCCTGAGTGGCAGCTGTATCACAGTTATCAGCTCATGAAGTTAACCACCCCCTAAAGTAAATTGCATTTTAGACGCTGGTGCATATCCTGGTTTAGCCTCATGGTCAGGACATTTTTCAATGTTCTATAATATTGTCTTTGGTATCATTTTAAAGGGGGCCTTCTTAGCTTTCATTCAAGCCCTGTTGTGGATATTTCTCACAAATATAGAGGTCACTTGAGCTCTTCAACCCGTCAATAACACACATCTTTCTGCAATGTTCGCCTAAACTATATGCTTTCTTTTAGCCCTGTGGCATCTAGGAATATCAAGGACACAAAACACAAAAACTGGAATACTCACAGGACTGTAAAGATTCAGGAAATGTATAATATACCCATACTATTTCATTGTGCGAGGTGATTGTGAACCTTAAATTAGAAGGGCATTATTACTAAGAAACTAACTAGACCAAAGCCAGTTAGTCCATGGGTCAGACCAGATATCGATATCACCTAAGGTGACACAACTTCACTGGTGCCATTTTATTTGGTACACTAACAGAAGTAAAATAATACATGATAACCTTTCCAAATGAGCAGCTATTTCATTTTTCTTTCAGGAAACCTGTTTCTGTGCCTCTCACGATTGTGTATTTGCCCAGATTTTTACAAATATAGCATTTCAACACCCCTGGTACTGATTAGCCTAGCTTAAACTCTGGGACAGTTCTTAGTTGGCCAACAACCAAGGATAACCAGTACTGTGTACTTCCATTCATTGTGCTAAGCTAGGCTAACGTGCAGCCAGATAGCTTTCTACTAAACACATATAGAGGAAACTGGTATCTATCTTCTTGTCTCACTCTGGAGAAGATTGTAAGCTAATTTCCCATAATGTTAGCATGTTCTTTTAATGTATATGTTAATATGATTAGTTAAAGTGGCTACGAGGAACTTTCATCTTGTGTTGATTTTAGCGGCCTCATGTGGACAAAATACAGCTGTTGCATAGCAACTAGGTAATGTATCTATTTGTGGCTATGTAAGATAAATAATGGTAATATGACGCTGGTGAAGCAAAGTAAACTTTGTTTTAGTAGTGTTCATACACCTAAGTTACATGTATTTGTTTGTATGTGGCAGGTGAAAACTGACTGAATATGGCCACTGGTGAACAAGCAAGTTTTTACCCAATACCAAAGCGCCCACGGGTGGAGTGCATTATCCACTGTTCTGATGATACAGATAAGCTGGTTTCACTACAAAGTGTCGACTCATGGAGAACTCTGCTCAGGGCAGCTCAGATACGAACTCATGCACCAGTTTTGAAACTGGCAAAAGACATTCCTGAGGGACAGATTCCAGCAATCTACTACCACAGAAAGTGTCGCAGTATCTTCACTATGAAGCAAATTCTTGATGGCCTCCTTGCAAAAGAAAAGAAAAGTTGTGTCTCTGCTGAAGAGAAACAATCTAAGAGAGCAGCTCGACATGCTCCAAGTACATCTAGGACTTATGATGCAGAGTGCATATTTTGTCAGAAAAACAGCAAATATTCCATGAGACAGAATACGAGAGAAGTACTGGTGCAGTGTCGAGAACTGCGAGCTGATGCAAAGATCAGGAGTGCAGCCACAAAGAAAAGGGACAGCAGAATCCTTGCCATTGTGAGTAGAGACCTTGTAGCAGCTGAAGGGCACTACCACAGGTCATGCTATAGACTTTACACCAAAGAAGAGGTTTCCAAAGGAGAGGTTGCCAGCAATGAAGATGATGATGCTGCAGCCCAGTATGAAGCTGCTGTGAATAAGGCATACAATGAGCTGTTCCTCTTCATCAGGATGGAGCTTTTTGGCAATCCTCAAGTGATGACAATGACTGATCTCTCTTCTAGACTGGTAGCTTCAATGAACTCCCAAGGCATTGCCCAAGTCAAGGAATCAACCAAGAAGCACATAAGGCGAAACCTGGAGAGTGAGTTTGCTGGAGCCTTGCAGATATTCCCTGATGAGAAAGGAAAATTCCTCCTCTATCCCGATAACTTGTCCATGAGGGAACTTGCCAAAGAAAATCAGTCTCTCAAAAGGGAGCTGCAGACCCTGAAAAGTGTCAGTGCACAAGATGTTATAGCCAAAGCAGCCATCAAATTGAGAGCAGACATTAAAAGTCAAGATGTTCCTCAAACCTGGCCGCCTGAAGTCAAACCAGAAGCAGAATGTCCTACCATTCCAGAGTCGCTCATTATCTTCCTGTACTCTCTACTCACAGGCTCAAATGATCCTGATCATGCATCCCAGAGAGTGCAGTGCCTTCTGCAGTCATTTGGCCATGACATAGTATATGCAGTGACATGTGGAAATACCAAGCCTTCCAAGCACATTGTTCTGCCATTCAGTGTCAAATCGTTGACAGGAAATGTAGAGTTGATAAACATCCTCAACCGACTTGGTCACAGTGTGTCCTATTCACAGATGGAAGAGATCAACACTGCCCTGTGTCTCCAGAAACTCTCATCATCAGGGAGTGGCATTGCCCTTCCAGCTAACATCCATCCTGGCATATTCACAACTTTAGCCTGGGACAATATCGACCGTCTTGAAGAAACTGTCAGTGGTGAGGGAACATCTCACAGAGTCAATGGGATTGCTGTGCAAGCAAAGCCAGTCAACCCACTTCCTGTCCAACCCATGCCCACTGTTCCCAAAACAAAGAAGAGAAGCATTGATGGACCCCCACCAATGTTACCAACTTACAATGCTGGACAACGGGTAGGGCCACCACAAAGCAAAAAGTCAGATGCCGATACTGCAGCCAATACTAAGCTTGCCAGAGAGAAAAACCTTCTTTGGGTCCTAGCACGCATGTCACAACAAGAAGAACAGTCAGTCAGCAGCTGGGCAGGCTTCAACATCCTGACTCGAGGAGAGATGACGGTCATCCTCGACAATATAGGCTATCTGCCTACCATCAATGCTCCAGCGACACAAATGTCTACTGTCAACGAGGTGCTTAACCAGTCACTGAGCATCATGCAGTGCTTAGGCCTGAGGAAGATTGTCTGTGTCTTTGACCAAGCCCTGTATGCGGAGGCTGTCGAGATCACATGGAAACACCATGACAAGTTCCATGATATCATCGTTAGGCTTGGGGTATTCCACACCATCTGCACACTGCTGGCAATAATAGGAAAGCGTTTCCAAGATGCTGGACTCAAAGACCTCTGCATTGAGTCTGGCATGATTGCAGAAGGCTCAATTGCTGGTGTTATGGATGGCTGCAAGTACAACAGGGCAGTGCGACTACACAAGCTCCTGTATGAGGCTCTCATGCGACTGACCTTGAATGGTTTCCTGTCCTGGTTGGAAGAAACTCACAGGAATGACATGGTTCACCTGAATGAGACACTGAAGACCATTGACAGCCTTGGGAAAGAAGTCTCACAACATGCTTTGAAGGAGGTCCTCGAGAACAGCTCTTGTACACGCATCATGGATCTATTTGAAGTCTACCGTGAGTTCCTTAGAGGTGGAAACGGCAGCCTCTCGAACCTCTGGATGTCCTATTTGGACATGGTTGAAATCTTGTTGGGGCTCATCCGAGCATCCAGAGAGGGAGACTGGATGCTACAGTTGGCTAGCATTCAAGCAATGATCCCATGGTGCTTTGCTTATGACAGGATGAATTATGCACGCTACCTCCCCTACTACTACGCCCAGATGTCTGAGCTGCCCATCACACACCCAGATGTGTACACAGAATTCATGGAAGGAGGCTTCTCAGTCCAACTGGGCTCCACCAATCCCTTTGGCCGAATCCCTGTTGACCAAGCTATAGAAGAAACGGTGAACAAAGACACCCAAACAGCTGGAGGGACAAAGGGATTCAGCTTGAAGCCAGGAGCTGTGACCAAATATTATCTCACAGCTGAGTATAGAAGCATGTACCTCAGACAGCTGAGAGACCTGACAGGTCAAGGCAGGTGCAAATGGTCTCATCCAGATCTACAGAGTCCAAGGATCAAGAGAGATGAAGCAGATGTCCAGTCTCTCATGGACCTTATGGAGAATAACTGGCTCAATCCTATGTCCCCTGATGAGATTGATTTGGTTAGCCTCTCCACTGGCAACATGGCTCCACCTGATGTGACCATAGATCTCTTGAGAGCTCTTGAGAAAGGAGAAGAGGCCTACCAAGCATTCCAGCAAACAAGGTTAGATGCAGACCCACCACCTGTGAAATTCCACGACAAGATGACCAAGCAAAGTCTGAAAACATTCTCCAATGTCAGCACAAAACAAGCTCATGGAAAGAAAGCACAGGATGTGGTTCTGAAGGCAGATAGAAACCTTTTCAGTCACATGATCCTGGTGGCTGAAAGCAGGAAGGTGAATCCGAAGGATGTCCTTGCCTACCCATTGGGCCCACTACCATGGGCACTGGCAAATGCTGATGGGTCCTTACGAAAAACAAACAAGGCTGCACTTGCCAGAGAGCTTGAAAAGAATGTATCTCCTGCAGAAGACATCCCAATCCCATCTACTTCCATCATTGATGGGATGAGCCTGGTCCAAAAAATGAATGGCAACAACAAAACCTTTGCACAGGTGGCAGAGTCAGCCTTGACCCAGGTCCTCCATGAGGGAGCACAGAGTGGGAGGATTGATGTTGTTTTTGATGTCTATCACCAGACTTCGATCAAAGATGCTGAACGACTGAACCGGGTTGGAGACATCACTCTCCAGTACAAGAATCTTGCAGGGGGACACCACGTCCAGCAGTGGAGAAAATTTCTGTGCAGTTCCTCCAACAAGACCAGTCTCATCAAGTTTCTGGTGGAAGAGTGGAAACTCCCACGATACAGAGCTATGCTGCATGGCAAGGTGTTGTACATGACCTGTGAGGAAACCTGCTACAAGTTGACAGAAGATGGGTGTGAGGAAGCAGCAGAACTGCACTCCACACATGAAGAAGCTGACACCCGTCTGCTCCTGCATGCATTGCATGCAGCAAATGCGGGCTCAAAGTCAGTTATCATCACAGCTGAGGACACTGATGTCATGGTGCTTTGTCTTGGCTTCCAGAAGGACATCACCTGTCCCATCTACCAGAAGTGTGGGACTCAGAACCGCACACGGTTTGTCGACATCACCAAACTGGCAAGTTCACTTGGAGACAGCATCTGTGACAGCCTAATTGGCTTACATGCCTTCACAGGCTGCGACACTGTCAGTGCATTCGCTGGTCGAGGGAAGCTGAATGCCCTGAAGATAGTGAGAAAGCACACTTCCTGCCAAGAGACTTTTAGTCAACTGGGACAGACATGGAATGTGAGTGATGAGCTGTTCCAGAAAATTGAGCAGTTCACCTGTCGGATGTATGTTGCTAATAGCAGCACTGCTGAGGTGAACAAACTGCGTTACCAGCTCTTCTGCACCAAAAGGGGAGAGGTTGAGTCCAGCCAGCTGCCACCATGTAGAGACTGTCTCTTTATGCATGTTCAACGAGCCAACTATCAGGCAACAATATGGAAGTGCTGTCTGCAGGCTAACCCTGTGGTGCCAAGCCCTACTGAGTATGGATGGACAGACGATGAAGGCAAGCTGGCCATTTACTGGATGCGCTCCCCACCTGCACCAGATGTGGTCTTGGAAATGATAACATGCAAGTGTGTGCATTCATGCAAAATGCCAAGCTGCATGTGCCTGTCAAATGGACTTCCATGCACAGACATGTGCAGGTTACAGACCTGCAGTAACCAAAAACAGCAGGATGGTCCAGAACTGGACTTTGAACTTGGGGAGTCAGATGATGAGAGAAACGAGCAGTTTGATGAATGACAGTGTGATGATTCTGATGGTATTACTGTGGTAGTAGTCTATTGATGCACAGGATGTTGATTCTGGACTTGGTTACCCAGAGCTTGATAACAATAATGTAACCATATTCACATATACCCATTACCCTACCCATTACCATTACATATACCCACTAATGATATGGGATTACATGTATCATTGACTAAGTATATGTAAATGTCAATGTTGTTTAAAATATTAAAATAGTTCATTACCTCACTATGGTATTCCTTTTTATCATGTATTTTGATTGTGTATTTAGACAAATGTATAGAGACCAGTTTGTGACCTAACTGGCTTTGGTCTAGTTCTCATTTAAGGCTCACAATCACCTCACACAATGAAATAGTATGGGTATATTATACATTTTCTGAATCTTTACAGCCCTGTGAGTATTCCAGTTTTTGTGTTTTGTGTCCCTGATATTCCTAGATGCCACAGGGCTAAAAGAAATATATAGTTTAGGCGAAAATTGCAGAAAGATGTGTGTTATTGACGGGTTGAAGAGCTCAAGTGACCTCTATATTTGTGAGAAATATCCACAACAGGGCTTGAATGAAAGCTAAGAAGGTCCCCTTTAAAATGATACCAAAGACAATATTATAGAACATTGAAAAATGTCCTGACCATGAGGCTAAACCAGGATATGCACCAGCGTCTAAAATGCAATTTAGTTTAGCGGGTGGTTAACTTCATGAGCTGATAACTGTGATACAGCTGCCACTCAGGAATGGTTATCATAACAAAATATCATCTACAGACATGGATCCTTTCAAAAATTATAAGTAAGTTTTGCCACCTTGAGTGTACCGAAATATCGTCTGGCCCATGGACTATGTTGAGATATGACACCAGTGTATTTGTATGACTATGTGTTACTGTGTACTATTATTTTGTTTACGACTTTGTCCACAAGTGGGCGGTGTTGCGCTTGCATGCGCGGATTGATTACGTCACTGAGACGCCGTTCATTTTCTTCTTCTACAAAAACTACCGAATAAACGAAGGCTGCATTTTTTCCCTCCAGCAGAAGTTCGGTAGTCAGTACGATTCTTTATAACGATTTAATAATCCACTTCATCTGCGCGGAGATAGACATAAAGTATTAGTCTAGTCTTCTAACAGGTTATGGGCCCAGATAACGTTGGATTATTTAGTGATTTGATAAAAGAAGTACACGAAGTGTGATAACCTCGGATGGCGGGATGCGCGCAGGTTAGCACGGAGTAGCAAGTTAGCAAGTGTGAAGCTAGTTAGCATCGAGAGAGGCTATTGGGAAGCTAACGGAACGCTAAGCTAAGCTAACGCTACCTAGGGAGATGGAGCGAAAGAAGAGCAGGTGGCCCACATTCAACGGACAGGCCGATGAGTATGAACTGTGGGAAGAGCGAATGCTCTGTTGCATTCATGGTGTGGGGCTGAAAACCACCATTCTTACCGAGCCCGTGGGACCTTTGACAGTGGAAGAGCAGGCCCTAGACGAGGAGCGGAACGCGGTCGCCTACTGCGCATTGGCGCCTTTATTGGACAACCCAAGCTTGGGACTGATCTTCAGAGAAACGAAGGACAAAGGTAGAGAGAGTCTACGGGTTTTTCGGGAACATTACATTGGTAAGGGCAGACCCCGGATTGTCACTCTGTATGTAACATTGACTGGGCTAAAGAAAGCTGATAATGAGACGATAACCGAATACATTATCCGAGCTGAACAAATCATTACGGCTCTCAAAGGGGCGGGAGAAGCACCGAGTGAGGGACTAATGATGGCCATGGTGATGAGGGGGTTACCTGAGAGATATAAGCCATTCACTCTAATGGTGACACATGGCGAC
Source organism: Lampris incognitus (assembly GCF_029633865.1). Taxonomy (NCBI): domain Eukaryota; kingdom Metazoa; phylum Chordata; class Actinopteri; order Lampriformes; family Lampridae; genus Lampris; species Lampris incognitus. Next base: position 23,298,603 of record NC_079221.1, read on the forward strand.
AGTGTGTTGACATTGGGACAATTTAAGGCCAAATTGAGAAACTTTGAGGCGGCAGAAGATGTAGCTAATGCTACAGCATCGGACGAGACGTCCGAGAGGGTGATGAAGGCCCACGCAGCGCCTAAGAAAAAGCCAGTGAAACGCTGTGAGGGACATGATGAACAAACGGTGTGCTGGCGATGCGGTGACAAAGGCCATCGGAAATCGGACTCTTCACACAGCCTGTGGTGCTGCTTCTGCCGGGTCAAGGGTCACACGGACAAAGTGTGCAAGAAGAAGGACCGCGCTGATGGAGCCAGGTGTGCACGCGAGCAAGGTGGCGGCGGCGGCGGTGGTCACGGAGCAGGTCAAGGTCAGGGACCGGGGAATGCTGCGGAAGAAGAGAACTACATCTTCAGAGTGCAGGCTGGAGAGACCAGCTCAGCAGGACCAGGACGACGGCAACAGTTCAAACCAGGATTGATTGTGGACTGTGGGGCTTCTTCCCACATAGTCAATGATAAGAAGAAGTTCAAGAGCTTTGACAGCTCGTTCGAGCCAGAGAAACACTGCATGGAGCTGGCGGACGGTAAGCGCACCTTTGGTGTGGTGCAGGGCAGGGGAGATGCTACGGTATGTCTGCTCGACAGTGAGGGGCGACGGTGTAGAGTGACACTGCGGAACGCACTATATATTCCATCGTACCCCCAGGAGCTCTTCTCTGTGAAGTCTGCGACAGCACACGGAGCCAGTGTGTTCTTCGAAGAGGGCAGAGGTGCCCTGATGTCACCGGATGGTACCGGGTTTGACATTTTTGTACAGGGGAAAATGTACTATTTGCAAACTGAATGTGTTGTTGAAAAGTGCCATGTGAGCCATGATATAGAAACTTGGCATGAGATAATGGGCCACTGCAACTATGACGATATCATAAGGCTACAGGATATCACTGATGGTATGCATATAAAGGGTAAAGTGTGTAAACCTGACGAAGAGTGTGCAGTATGCATAGAAGGGAAGTTTACCCAAAACAGGAACAGGAAATCTACAGACAAAGCCAAGACACCACTGGAGTTGGTAAACACTGATTTAGCCGGTCCTGTGGCAAACGAGTCCATTAATGGTTTCAGGTACATGCAATCATTTACAGATGTGTGCACAGGGGCTGTGTGTGTTTATTTCTTAAAAACAAAGAGTGACACAGTGCAAGCGACCGAGAAATTTCTGGCAGATGTAGCTCCCTATGGGACAGTGAAATGCATAAGGTCGGATAATGGAACTGAGTTTACAGGCAAGGAGTTTCAAACCCTGTTGAGAGGGAACAAAATAAGACATGAGACGTCCTGCCCATACTCTCCCCAAGAAAATGGTGTTGCAGAGAGAGAAGGACGCACACTATTCGAGATGGCAAGGTGTATGCTAATAGATAGTGGTCTACCAAAGAGCCTCTGGCATTATGCCGTACAGGAGGCAGCCCACACCAGAAACAGATGCTTCAACAAGCACACAGGCACTACGCCATACACGGCAATGACAGGAAAAAAGTGCAACATGGCTAGAATGCAAAAGTTCGGGACAGAATGCTATAATTACCAGCAGGACAAGGGAAAGTTAGATTCTAGATGTGAGAGGGGGCGTTTTGTAGGACACGACAAGAACAGCCCGGCCTACCTAGTCTACTACCCTGACCAAGAGAAAGTACAGAAACACAGACTAGTTAAATTTGTACACAAGGCAACTAGTGAAAATGAGACTCAAACACCAGGTCTGCACCCAGAAGACTGGGTAAGAGAGAGAAAGTCTGTTGAGACAGCTGCAACTCAGCCTAGAGTACAGAAAAATGTACAGACTGACGGTACACAGTCAACACCCGAGGATGATGACGAGGAGCACCCAAGGGTGACGTCACAAGCCTCAGCCAGTGGGAGGTACCCCCAAAGGGAACGCAACCCTCCGAGATACCTGATTGACTATAGTCAGGGTGACAGTGATGACAGCTCACTCACTACTATAGATTATGCATACAGGGCAGTGTGCGGTGTCCCTCTGACCTTTAAAGAGGCTATGGAATCGCCAGAATCAGAAAAGTGGTCCAGGGCAATGGACGAGGAAATGGAGTCTCTAAGAGACAACAAAACATTCACCCTTACGAAATTGCCAGAGGGCAAGAAAACAGTGGGAGGAAGGTGGGTGTATCCGATAAAGACAGATATAGATGGACACGACAAGTACAAGGCTAGATTTGTAGCAAAGGGATATAGCCAAAGAGCTGGGGTGGATTATGGGGAGACATTTTCGCCGACAGCCAACCTAACAAGTGTTCGAGTGCTTCTACAGAAGGCGGCTCAATATGACTTGATTTTACACCAGATGGATGTAATGACGAAGCCCGCATCCAAGGTAAAACTGAAGACATTTGCTAAAGCAATGTTTGGTGTGTGAAATGTTAGTGGTATGGGTTATACCAAGTTTTTTTTTGTTCTATGAATATGAAAATGTATACAGTAAGCTCATGATTCATAAGTGGGAGTGTTGAGATATGACACCAGTGTATTTGTATGACTATGTGTTACTGTGTACTATTATTTTGTTTACGACTTTATCCACAAGTGGGCGGTGTTGCGCTCGCATGCGCGGATTGATTACGTCACTGAGACGCCGTTCATTTTCTTCTTCTCCCAAAACTACCGAATAAACGAAGGCTGCATTTTTTCCCCCCAGCAGAAGTTCGGTAGTCAGTACGATTGTTTATAACGATTTAATAATCCACTTCATCTGCGCGGAGATAGACATAAAGTATTAGTCTAGTCTTCTAACACACAGTATACACAGCCGAGACTGTCCTCCACCAAAAAAACGACCCACAGGTCGTTTGTACAAGCAGCTTATTACGACCTACGTACACTTACGTTTTAAGCTACTTCCTCGCGGTCATCTGTAATTATAACACTGTAACGTGCACGAATAAATAAACTCGTTAGCCCTAACGGGCCAGACTCTTTAGTCGACTGGTTAACGTAGTCGCCCGTGGTGCGGGAGATCCGGATGGTGGCCCGTGGTGCGGGAGATCCCGGGAACTTCCGGCTGCGGCAGTTCCCGGGCTGCCCCCCGAATTCGCCACAATGCAATACGTTACTTTCGCTGTATCAATAAGCTATCTCCTTCCATAAGCTATCGTGAGAACGAATATTAATAAAAGCAAAGTTCATTGTCACACAGCGGATAAAATGTCCACGCTAGCTGCCCTTCTAACTTTTGGCTAACGTTTAAGTTAGTTCTTATAACGTTATTCATAGGTAAACATACTGCCAATAGCAATCTTAGTTAGTATACTAGACGGCGAAACAACACAAAAACGCACTGACTACATATTCTATTGTTCTCAAATTGTTTTAAAAACTCGCAGTGCAGAGGTGAAAAGTATCTGTGGCATATCTCCTGCCGCCGGTAGGGGCGCTAATGTAGGAAACGCTCCTGTGGGTCGTATTAGAGGACAAACGACCTATGTGGTCGTATGGGTTGGGGGACTTGTTATAACAGCCAGATGGCGATTTGTTTAAAAAAAAAATCAGCGGGCATGGTGGGGGACAACTTGCCCTGCTGGCAGGTGGGGTTGGGGTAGGGGGTGTGTGCTTAAAAAAATCTCAATCACCTTTTAAACTGTAGCCACAGGGCTACATATCCCGAACCATGATATATATAAAAGAGAAATCCCGAGGGCAAAGCTATTAGCGTGCAAATCTCTGTGGATAGAATTTATGTATGGATAATATATTTCTTCATATCTTCCAACATTTGGACATGTGCGGAGAAGGGATGCTGCATGGGAATATTGGGAGAAGGATGCTGAATATGGAGCTGCCAGGGAAGAGGAAAAGAGGAAGGCCAAAGAGGAAGTTTATGGATGTGACGAGAGAGGACATGCAGGTGGCTGGTGTGACAGAGGAAAATGCAGAGGACAGGAAGAAATGGAAACGGATGATCCGCTGTGGCGACCTCTAATGGGAGCAGCCAAAAGTAGTGATAGTAGTAATATCTACCAACATTCCTTGATTAAGATATATCACATAGCGCCATTAACCCAAAGGGGTTGGAGGGGGGTAATGGCAGTTTTACAAAGGGCATGTTTAACAGGTGAGATAGTTTCCCCCTGCACCTCCCCTCAAATTGACCCCTGATGACTGCAACTCCATGCAGAACTGCTGACTTAAGGGCCTCCTGACACCCTGGGCCTCTGGGCCTGGTAGGCCTATTCAGTAATCCATCCATCTTTACAGCTGTACATTGACAAGAAAGTGGACTGATGTGTGAAGGTTGTTACACGCTTTGGCTGGATATTGGCTTTGCAAGAAGACGGGCAGAGTGTGCTCAAATGATGAACACTGAATGCTATTTCCTGATTGCAAAGTGTAACAACAAAAGTTTTTTCATTCAGCGCAATCCATTGATTGACACGCCATGTTTCTTTGTGGAAAAATTAAACAAACTCATAAGGCCTTAGCAGCTATGGTCCTATCTAAGAGGCATTGAAAAGTCAAGTGCGTTTTGGAAGCGCATGAGGCCACATGCTCGCAATTAACAACCTGGTTTTTGAAGTCATCTCCCACCTGGGAGTTACAGTGAAGAAAACAAAGGGAGTCAATGCAACTGCGAATCAAAAACTTGTCCTGGAGTTGATCCACACCTGTTCTCTAAAGTTCCTTGTAATATTATTTCATATTTAATTAATGGCACATTTTTTACTGTATAATTTTTCCTCACAGTGCGTGTGTGTCATTTCCTACAATTTATTATGTATAAAGTGCCAAACCGACAAACTATTTTTCTTTCATTTTCTGTGTCTGTGTCTCTCTTTACTCACTCACATCGAGAGACACACACCGAGGCCTGCCCAAGTCATTTTGGGGCCCCTAGCAAAATTTTGATTTGGACACCCCCACCCCTTTATATACATATATATATATATATTGCTTTTACTCATGTGACTGCTTGCAGCCTGACTGCTTGTGGCCACGGGGGCATGTGCACATGGCTACAGAGCCCTAAGCCAACATATAGTTAGTTCGCTTGTTCCTCCAGCCAGCCCTGACGCATGCCCACACCAGTACAGAGAGACTCCCCAAATATACAGTGAATTTGTCAACAATGGACTTGGGGAAGTTCACATGATTTCTGATGGAAATGTAAACAGAAACATTAACGTATAAGCATTCTGTTCTGTAGTGCAAATGCTGTGTGTTTGGACTGCTTGGGTAACAGGGCTGATAAACATCTTGGTACTTAATGCCTCTGGGATCCACTTGGCTGCTAGGAGAATGGCATGGCAGCCAAGTGTAATCTTCAGAGTCAGCCACAAACAGCTCTTTCATCTGGGCTGAGGCCGGGTCATTACAGTGTCACGGCACAGTGAAGTGATAGCTCACAGCAGAGGTTAACCTTGACCATAGATTAGGGCTCAGATTACTCCAGGCCTTTACCTTTAAAGGTAACGTACAATCAACAGTAATCCCATGTATGCACCTAGCATCAAAGACGAGGCTGGTCAAACGGGATGAAAATAATGCAGGAAATGCCATGACTGATTGCATGCAAGTCGTTCTTATATATGTGAATTATCTAAGGGTTGGGGGTACAGTTACGATACATAAATCGCTATTACATACCTGACAGTTAAAGGGTATGTTGTCCCTCTCTTGTGTGTCTATATGCATTGTGCTATGATATAGTTTCATAATATAATCTATGCACCACTGCCACAAACACAAATTCCTGTCTTTTTATTGTAGTTGGCCAATAACGTGAATCCTTTTTTTTTTACATTTGGAAGCAGCTTCCTGGCTCCATGCCCATTCCTGTCTGCATTTCTAACCCAGGTCTCGTCTGGAAAAGGCATCACAGTCGTAAAGTGGGCCTTAAGCAAACACCCCTTCTGAGGGGGGCACCACCCCTCTCCACAGAATCGCAAGACCCTTTAACTGGCTCTTGCCCCATAGTTTGGTGAAAACACAGGGCTGTCACTGCTTGGGTGAAGCAGAATTTAGTAAATAATGTGACAATATATTTGGGCATTTGTGTATATAGTTTACAAATTCTAGTTCAATTTATTCAAGCTACAAATCAATCCAATTTGCACAAGATTCCCATTCTGCAACTGTCACTTACCAATCTTAATTTCATTCCCCTTGCATCATGATTTATCATGGGACTTTTTGTGTGAGGTCTCTGTGGTTTTTGAGTATATGTTAAAAGATACTGAAATTCAGGAGAGGAAGCCATTTCCAAGCGAGTTTGTAGCCTATCACAGTCTAGCCTGTCATGAGGACACCTGCCAAGTACCAGATGTGAATACAACTCCCTTGTCACCATTGTCAGACAGAAACTGCTAATCTGCAAAGAGTATGTTTTGTTTTTTGTTATTTTCAGGAATGCAGAATGCATAATTTTTCCTGTTTGTTTTCTAATATACATTTGGTTTTGCTTTGAGTTTGAAGTAGCCGTCAGTCATGGAAGTTACCCGACAGACAAATGGATGTTTAAGAATTTAAATTATATTGAGAAAAAACAAGAACTGTTAACATTTGTGGTTGTGTGATTTCATTTGTTTTCAACAGCAGCAACACTCTACTGGAGACATAAGAGGGGATCAGTAGACCATTTCCAACACAGTAAGCAGCCTGTGGGCATCATCGAACCAGACACTTGTTGAGACCAGATGTGAATATAACTACCATATAGTAGTACACTGACTCCACCTCAGTGGATCACAGCACTAACGGGGTTGGGACCGAGTTGAAGCACACAGGTGCACCCGTGACACTCAGGAGATGGCCTTAACAGCTATGAGGGCTTCTAAGGTCACAGCGGAGACATGCCGGTGGACACATTATCACTAATGACCATCTGCTAGCTTTATTGGAGGACAGTTGTTTTTTTTTCCTTCTCTTTGTCCTGCCTCTGTTTTTTATGGAGATGGAATGTTGCACCAATTCCCCATTCTAATAAATAGAGAATTGCTGAAAGTAAAAGAAACACGTCTGCTCAATCTCCTCTAGAAGCAGTTTGAGCAGCGTTTATAGCTTCTGTTGTGAAAACAATCATAGCCGAAAAGAAATGCCGTCATTTATAAGGACGAGCCTCTGTATTCACAGGATGAGTGGTGTATAGGATACTGTGTCCTCCGAGGGCTGATGAAAGAAAATAGCTGTTTTAATTCATGCAACAATGCCGAGTGGAAGAGGAAAGGGTGAATACATCATTGAATGCTTAGAGACTGCTGGGACAATACAAAGTATGTGACCAGAGAGCATCTCTAACCCAGGTCTGTGGCAAACTGGGCGATTATCTGATAATTAAATTACCTCTATTTTCCCTCGGTTCAAAAAATGTTCTCCTTTAGGTGACAGATGCTATTGGGCTCTAATGGATTGATCCTTATGAAGTGAGAAAGTGACATATAGCTATCCTCCTGGTTGGATCTATTCCTGTTTCACCCTTATCAAAGATCACAACTGATCTTTCTATTAACAAATGCAGAATAATTTCACAGGACCACAGGACAACATAATATGATGCCCTCCCCATATCTATTCAAGGCATAACCCCCTTAGGATTACCATATAAACAAACATGGCTGTTCTGGTATTTAACGGACCCAGCTAACTTTGCTAGTAATTAATTTAGTATGTCTTTATCCTGGTTATAAGGCAATACTAAATGTTTACACAGAAGTCAATAATAAGCTGTGGTTAAACCTCTCCTTAAAAAAACACATCACAATCCAGGGTCTTTTAATAACTATTGACCAGTCTCTAATCTTCCATTCTTTTCTAAAGTCAACAATTTTTGACCCATATAGAAGAAAACCATCTATACTTAGCACAAAAAGTAAGGAAATTTGTGTTTGGTAGATTATTTCTTTGTTGTAACAATGCTTCTTGGCAATAAATCTTATACCATTGGAAAGCCCGTTTATTTCCCTTTTAAATGGTGCCACATTTGTAAGGAACATTCATTTGTGGGATGAGCAGCAGGGCTGAGTATGTGGGTTGCGCCCATGAAAAATTTGCCAAATCTTCTCTGCCAATGTCAAACAGCTTATTTTGCTGTTGCTATTGACTCTTGTTTTGAGCTTCTGGTACCCCAGGTGCTGACAATCAGGTGTCTGATATAAGATTTATTGCCAAGAAGCATTGTTACAACAAAGAAATAATTTACCGAACACAAATTTGTGCTAAGTTTATATGAACCTTTTCAATCAGCTTTCAGGGCCTGTCACTCCACTGAAACTGCTCTGACCAGAGTGGTGAATGATCTTTTACTAGCTGTGGACTATGATTCCACTTCTGTGCTTCTACCACTGGACCTCAGTGCAGCCTTTGACACCATTGATCACTGTATACTATTAGACAGATTAAATTGTATTTTGGTGTCTCTGGCTTGGCTCTCTCTTGGCTTAAGTTCTACTTATCCGGAAGAACACATTGTGTCTGTTATACCAATATTAAATAAAAATTGTCTGAAGGTAAATATGGTGTACCTCAGGGCTCAGTTCTTGGCTTTCTACTTTTCTCTCTTTATAGTTGACCTCTTGGCCAATATGCCGTTATGGAATAAACTCCGATTGCTATGCTGATGATACTCAGCTGTATGTTCCTATAAAGGCTGATGATCATACTCAAATGACTAATTTAGAGGCCTACTTGGCTGCTGTGAAAAATTGGATGTCACTTAACTTTCTGCATTTAAATTCAGATATAACAGAGTGGCTGGTCATTGGCCCTGCTAGACACAGACACCGATTCCATCAAGTAACGATATAAACCGATAACTCTGTGATTTCACAAGGTGTGGCAGCCAAAAATCTTGGTGTTATGTTTGATCCCAGCCTTTCCTTTGATTACCACATAAAAGAAATCATCAAGACTGCCGTTTTTCACATACGTAACATAGCTAAAATTAAGTCTTTCCTGTCCATGGTTGACGCAGAGACTCAAATACATGCATTTGTTTCATCCAGACTTGATTACTGTAGTGTTCTGTTTTCAGGTCTGCCACATGCTAGTACTAAAAGTCTTCAGATGGTTCAGAATGATGCAGCTAGAATCTTAACTAAAACTAGAAAAGTTGAGTATATTACACCAATACTTGCCTCTCTTTATTGGCTTCCTATCCATGTTCATTCAGACTTCAAGGTGCTTCTGCTGATGTATAAAATCGTAAATGGGCTTGCCCCATCTTACCCTTAAATCGTACATTCCATCTCGAGCTCTTCGCTCTCAAAATACATGGCTCATGTGTGTACCCAGTTAAACAGAAGTAAGCTGGTGGCAGGGCCTTTTCCTATCGGGCCCCGTTCTTGTGGAATAATCTGCCTGCTGCTGTCAGACAATCAGAGTCTGTCAAATCCTTTAAATCCAAAATTAAAACTCATCTTTTTGCCTTAGCCTACAATTAGTTGCCTTTAAGTTGAGTGCTTCACAAACTGTACTGCATGGCGGGCTGGTTTCTATCTGAATTAATTTACCAACCACTGTTCTGCCAATGAGATTATAGCGTATAGATTATTGACTATTGCAAATTGGTCTCTTCTCTCACATGTATTTTTTCTCTCTTTGAATGATGTCTTCCCCTTTCTCTTCTTCTGTGTGTGAATGGTGTGATGTGAGTCTCCCTTATGTGCATGCGCAGTCTGTCCTCCTGTCATGTCTCCATGGTGATGGTGGTCGCCACCTGGACACTGCTTGGCATCCCCCCATCACATTTTCGTTTTATGTATCTTATAAATCCATATATTTTGTTATCCTGTTTTACTGTTATATCCTCCTCTCACCAAGATGTGTGACTATTTATTTTATTTTTTTACATGGTGATGCTGGTCGCATGGCTCGGGTCCTGGGCTGTTCCAGTGGAATCTGAACACTGCTTGGCATCCTCCTCATCATATTCTTCATATATTTTATAATTCCATTATAATTCTGTTATCCTCCTTCAGCGTTGTACTCTGTAAATTGTGTAAACACAACATCCATTGCATGTTGTCCATCTTGGGAGAGAGATCCCGCCTCTGTTGCTCTCCCTGAGGTTTCTTCCTATTTTTTTTCCCTATTAAAGCATTTTTTTTTAGGGAGTAGTTCCTTATCCGATGTGAGGGTCTAAGAACAGGATGTTGTGTTGCTGTAAAGCCCCCTGAGGCAAATTTGTAATTTGTGGTATTGGGCTATACAAATAAAATTGACTTGACTTGACTATGGGAAGTAATCAGTCAAAGGCCATGTTTCAAATAAAGATTTACATTGGTTAAAATAATGGGATTTTTTTTAACCTGGGTTTACATAGATTGTTTTAGATAACTGGACCAAAGTATGACAGCTCTTCCAATAGGCTACTTCCTGTTGTATCTGCCCTATCATGGTATTAACAGTCCCCCAACAAAGAATGCCCAATCAATTTTCCCCACCTGTCTTTGTATGCCCTTTGTTTATTTTATGTGTATTGCAGAATATCGTAATGTGAGTGTTCCTACTTGCCATCCTGGGTCTGTGTATATAGTAGCAGACAGTAAGCCATAGCAAACTGAGTGTGGCAGGACTTGTGCCATGGGAGGATTTAGAGATGGAGGGACGGACACAAGTTTGACGGTTTAACACAGGCGGTTTTATTTAATAGAGTCTCTGTCTCTTTTCCTCCCACTCCGCATGGGCCGGTGCACTCTGGTGCTGGAGGAGCCGCTGTCTCGCTTTCTTCTTTCAAAGCCCCAGAGTCTCTCTCTCTTGCTCTCTCTCTCTTTGTCATATGTTGTTCGCTCTGCCTGTGAGTGTCAGTGTCCATCAGTGTCAGTGCAGGACCCAGCTTCACTGCAGAATATAAAGGGACAGTTTCTTAGTTGGCATGCCTGAGGCTGATCACTAAGCCTTGCTTGCATGTCAGCTCTCCCAAAACCCAGGCCCCCTCTCTCTCCGCTTGCAGGCAAGGCTAAATCCCACTACCCCATACCCCCCAGCACCCAACGTAGACTGGAGCCACATCCTGACAACAGCAAACTCCCCTCGCTCCCCCGAGCAAGAGAGGACATCGGCCACAACCATCTGTGTCCCCAGCCTATTGACCACCTTGAACTTGTCACTCTTGTGGCCCCACTGTCTCCCTAACCACCTTATCAAACCCTGGCCAATCCTAGCCTAATAAAAGGGGCCGGGACAGGTGGGAACTGACTGCGGCCTGCACATTATGCTTTTTACCTTGATATCTAATTTCAATGGTCTCCACTGGATACTTGTGAATATCCCCATGCACACACCAAATTTCCACCCACAATGCCTCTACTAATGCTCAGGGTCGAACTAGGCTTTGGTGGATCAGTGTCTGCATGCTGCCTGTCAAGAACTCGAACCACCTGGCCAACCTCCACTAGCGGACACTTCTTCCACCAGTGATCTGGCTTCCTGGACTGCTAGCACTCCTGGCTTGCTATTCGAGGCGCCCCCTGTGGACCTGTGAGAGCTGAGGCTGAAGTTGGGCCCTATGGTGTAGGGAAGAGGGAGGGGTTAAAGTGGGGACAAGGTGTCAGGGTTATGGGCTGCCGTATGGAGGTGTGTATGAGTGTGTGTGTGTCTGTGTATGTGGGTGTGTCCCGCGCCGGTCTATTCTGCTGGCACCGGGATTGGATGGACCACCAGTGCGAGCTGGCCATCTCTGACTGGAAGGGCGAGGTGGTCATCTGCCAGGGTTACAGTATTGCCTAGGCCCTCTGGACGGTAGCACTGGACCTGGTCAGCAGCTGCAGGGGGCAGGCAGGTGATGAACTGCTCCAGTGCCATTAACTGGATGATGTCATCACTTTCGTCTGGGCCTGGTTGCACCCACCGTCTTGCGGCGTTGTGGAGCTGCCATGCTAGAATGAAGGGACATCCACCAGTGTCCTCCAAGGCGAGAGTCCTGAACCGGCACCAATGTCCTTTGGGCGTGAGCCCCCCCCCCCGTCTAGGGTGTCTCGCCAGACAGAATATTAGCTCCCCTGGGAGGACGTCAACAGACTGTGTGCGGCGGCTTGTGCCTCCCCGGTGAGCAGGGGAGCACCCATTCCTCTGGCCTCCCACACGCCAACGCTGTGCTCTCAAAGATGTCTAGAAAAGCTCCTGGGTCGTCGGTGGATGTCATCTTGGGGAGGGTGATCTGAGGCCAATAAGACAGGGAAGTGGCCAGATCATCCCTCACAGGCAGCTGGAGGGAGCAGCAGCTCCCGCAGACCCTTGACTTCTACCTGCTGGGCAGCCAGCCCCTACAGGACTTAGGTTTGTTGTTGCTGCAGTTTGGTGATACGGTGGAGGGCTCGCCCCATCGGAGACTCCCGTGGCTCCATCTCTGCATCCATATGGGCCACCACTGTGGCAGGACTCATGCCACCGGAGGGTTTTGCGATAGAGGGACAGACACAGGTTTGACGGACAACACAGGCCATTTTATTTAATAAAGTCTTTGTCTCTTTCCTCCCACTCTGCACAGGCTGGTGCGGTCTGGTGCTGGAGGAGCCGCTGTCTCGCGTTCTTCTTTCAAAGCCTCAAAGGGGTGTGTGTGTGTGTGTGTGTGTGTGTGTCTCTCTCTCTCTCTCTCTCTCTCTCTATGTCATATGTTGTTCGCTCCACCTGTGAATGTCAGTGTCCATCAGTGTCAGTGCAGGACCCAGCTTCACTGTAGAATATAAAGGGGCAGTTTGCTAGTTGGCACACCTGAGGTTCGCTATCACGTTGGCTCTCCTGTGACCCACGCCCCGCTTGCAGCTGAGGCTAAACAACACCTCACTACCACACTGAGCATCGGCTTTCTAATCACCTGTTATCACCATATACCATAAACCATTTACATGACTGTTTCTAAAGTGAGGGTGAAATTGGGCTTCATCAGTTCTTGATCAGTTTATTGGTTTGCATGTGAATATCCTCATTAACCCTGGTTTCACCTGCAACTGGGTTTGTTGATGCAGAATTTGACTAGGAAGACACCAAAAGAAGACAAAGAATTTGTTTTCGAGACCAAAAGCCATATTTTACCATCAAGCATATCCTGTGTGCATTTGTGCATGTGTGTTTTCATTGATCACTGTGTGACTCATTCTGATGTTTACTGATAGCAGTTGAATCATCTGTCCTTGCAACACTGTGTCCACTGTGTTCCATTGTCCAAAAAAGGAAGTTCTACATCAACTTAAAAGAAAAAGGATCAGTGCACATTTAGGTAACAAGTTCAACATACATGCCAAGCTTTGGTCTAGCTGGCTCTTATCAGGGCCATGCCATAAACATGTAGTTAACTTGTCAAGAATTTGTGATTGTGGTCCAAAGACTTGGTGACGCGCATTGTGGCAAGTCAACAAGCTCTATTTCAGTTAATTTTTCTATTTTTATTGTCTCTACCATCACAGTATCCCCTTTGTGATGAAACCTGTGATTTTTTTTTCTCCATGATTTTCTATTGAACCAAATCACCACCAAAGAAAAATGAGTTGGAAACGCAAAGTAATTCACTTTATCTCTGTTTTTGCACCTCAGCCAAACCATGCTTGAAGTAACTCCATCATGAAAAGCACAATTCTTTTGTGGTACACTGAAGCTCAAATTTATTGAGGTGTCTCAGAACTTGGCTGTGTCTCTCAACACTGCCTTCAATTCTTCTTTTCACTCATGAGATTTTATTCATTCGTTTAATGGATATTACAACATAATCCCTTGGTCAAAAGGGGGGAATACATAAAAGAGGATTTTATCCTTCTAAGCTGTCATATGGTTTCATATATGACAAATAATAGCACGGCATATATTATTAAAATATATAGTCTGGAAAAGCCTATTCAAGAGCAAGACAAAAAAAATTCGACGTCTTGTGCTTATGACAGTTGGCATATGAAGAAACCTCTCTCCCAGGGCAGATAGCCATGCATAAACGAGAAAGAAGGAGTCAGTGGGCAAGTAAAAGGAGTAAGTTCAGGCTGTGAAACGAATAGGAATTTATTTTTTTTCAACCAGGTCCCAGCTGAAAGAATGATCGCTCCATCACTTTTCCCCTTAGTTGCTGTTGGCACACTGAAGCCAAACCTGCATACCAGAGAGGAGTCACAACTGCACAGACTTCCTCTGAAGGAAATAAAAAAAAAGTTGACACTCAGTGGTCAGTGTTTGTCAAATTGTGTAACGTAAGAAGTTCTTGGCGATGTGATCACAGCAGGCTCCCTCAAGGCGAGTTTCCGTAAAACTAGAAAACATTCAGGTTAATAGCCAAGCAGTGGTTGACCAATGCTTCTGAGTGATCTGCCAAATGCCGGTAAGACACTGGACAGGTTATAGGATTTCACATGACAGTAGACAACGAGGTGGTTGATTTTCCTCAAACCTACATTAAAAACAACTTTGCTTTCAGGTGAAGTGCATATTGTCCAGTTGGCCGTGTAAAACACAAGGACATTCCACAATTCATTACAGATAAACTCTTGTTACATAATGACTATTGATCTATTCTGCAGAATACTGTATGCAAAAGGTTATTAATCTATTAAAAAGAGACTGTTTCAATATTTCCTCTCCAAATCAATGAACACCTAATTTTAGGGGGAGAAAAATCCTAATATTCCTCATTCGTTGTGTCTGAAATATTTAGGTATAAGTCTTAATTGCTATATCAAGTAATGAAATTTTGGGGTGTCCGGGTGGCATGGCAGTCTATTCTGTTGCCTACCAACATGGGGATCACTGGTTCGAATCCCAGTGTTACCTCCAGCTTGGTCGGGCATCCCTACAGACACAATTGGCCGTGTCTGCAGGAGGGAAGCCGGATGTGGGTGTGTGTCCTGGTCGCTGCACTAGCGCCTCCTCTGGTCGGTCGGGGCGACTGTTCGGATGGGAGGGGGAACTAGGGGGAATAGCGTGATCCTCCCACATGCTACGTCCCCCTGGTGAAACTCTTCACTGTCAGGTGAAAAGAAGCAGCTGGCGACTCCACATGTATCAGAGGAGACATGTGGTAGTCAGCAGCCCTTCCCGGATCGGCAGAGGAGGTGGAGCAGTGACCAGGACGGCTTGGAAAATAGGGCAATTGGCCAAGTACAACTGGGGAGAAAAACGGGGGGGAGGGGGAGTAATTAAATGTCTTACTGTCCTTTAAAGATACAACAACGGGTCTCTAATTTCATGGTCAGTTTGTAATAACAGGTGTCACACATGGTCTGAAATATATTTTGGATAAAAAAAAACTCTTTTTTCTTATTTGTCAAACAACTTCACTGAATTTCCTTCCTTTTCCAAAATCAATCAGTTCTACACAATTCAGATATTTGCAGTGATCCTTCACAACAGACCAAGCCACATAATGAATGCAAGAACCGGTATATGGTTTGTTCGAACATACCCTATATGAGCTTCACATGGACGTTTTCTTTAAGACAATACAATTAATGTTGGGCAGTTTGGACTTCCAATGGAAAATGATTGGAAGACATTTGAATATAACTGTGTGTGTTTTTCAGACTGAAATTGTCACATGTTTATTGCCCTGGTATGGCAAATCCCAACCAATGGGTACTCCTTGCAGCTTAAAACAAATAGCAAGTACTCCTTTGTTGATGCAATGTGACCCAGACCTGAGCTTCCCCCACATCCAGTTGAATACTCGAACCTCAAGCCTGCGAGGCACGCGAGCGTTTTAATCAACAGCAGTGAATTAATTCAACCTTTGAACACAGCAAAGTCACACATTGCGGCACACACCAAAGCCCGAACATCTGAGAACAATTAAACGTCTGGTTTCCATGAAAGGCTGATTTGCCGCATGACAGTTCCAGGAGGGCGGGAAGGGGGTGGGGGTGTAGGGGTGGGGGTGGGCAATGACCCCAAGAGTGCTCCTGTGCCTGTGCCAAATCATACCACCAGAGACAACATTAGCATTGAGGCTGGAGCGATCCATGAAACAAAGTGTGAAAGCAATGCTGAAAACAAAAGAGCCGGGAATGCAAACACGCCGGACCACGTGAAAAAGCGTGGGGGCTGAATTTCTTCCCGGTACACCATGCTGCTTCCTTCACGGCGCCACCTCAAAGACCTCATGATTACTCCAACATGGCACACGAAGAATTAAACTATGCCATTGAGCAAGAGGCTGGCCACTTGCACAAGTCTGGCCTCAAAATGCAATGTTAATTCATTTATTCATTTGGCTATACTTTAGGGAGAGCGAGCCGCATGGACGGAGCTTTTCATGTTGTAAGGTTCCTTTAAGAACCATTTCATCACACATTGACACAAACTCTCACCTGTCAAATATAATAACTAAAAAAACGTGATCTGCCTTTGTTGATCTGATTGTAGCCAAAGCTCTTGCTGGCTCCACATAGGTCCTCTTCCAACACCTCCCACAGAGGACCTTTACTCTCATGGTAGAACAAAGGCTAGTCTCCCATAGAGGCCATACAACCATAATTGCTGAACGCAAAGCCCCCAGAGACCTCTAACAAAAGGTCACGGTCCTTGTGGCGATGGTCTAATTTTACACTGTGAGAGAGAGGAGAGAGAAGAAAGTCCACCAAGAACTGATGATGGTTATGAGATGGTTACATATCTGGAACGTGTGCCAGGTTGGGATGAGACAACATTTCAACGTTCTCAAGTCAAGTCAAATTTATTTGCAAAGCCCTTTTAACAAACAGATGAACCCCCCCTGTGTGAACCATAAATCCACCAACAAAAGGAAACAAGTATCAGTTAAAGATTTTTTTTTTTACTCTAAATGAACAACAGTTCATTTATACAGGCTTATAAGTTCCACTGTGGGGGAGTATTAAAAGAAAGAAAGAAAAAAATGTTCACTCGGTCTCTGTGCAATGTGCTTTTTCCATTTCAAGCACCCCCTACTTCATCCCACTCCCAACATGCACATCAACACACATGCAAACACACACACACACACACACAAACATACACACATGCACCAACAGGAACATGTGTGCCTCCATCAACATGGAGGTATTTTTAATAGCGTGGATTAAATGGATCAGGTTGTAGGTGTTGCCGTTTCCTGACTGTTTTAACTACAGCCAAGGCCGACTCCCTCCCACCCATCCCACCCCTGCCTCTAAGGAGGCCTAATATTGTAACATTTCATATAAACAAGAGAGTGGGAAGGAGGGTTAGGAACCCAGAGAAAGAGAAAAAAACTGGGAAAGAGAAGAGTGGGGGCCCAAGGGAAAAAAGGATAAAAAAAAAAGATTATAAGAAACAGATCACTAAACATAAACACCAATCAGTTGACGGGAGCAGAAACAGGAAATCAGATTCCCAGGAGCTGGAAAATGCATCCATGAGAGAAAAATGAGATCAATGAATCATTGTGTTTCGCCTGCTGCAGTTGGGAGGGAAGGAAAGGAGAGTTTGGAGAAAAAGAGAGAGGGAGAGAATGAAAAAGGATGCAGAGAAAGAGAGGAATAAGACAGGGGGGAAAAAAAGACCAGAATAAAGGGCGGGACAGACACCAGACAGCCCAAGGCCTTTCCTAGCTCTTCTAGCTCGACCCCCCCACCCCAGCGGGAGCATTTGTCTTGGCTCGGCAGAAGCTGCTCCACCACCATGCCCTCCTGTCTTCTCCTCCGTCTCCTCCCCCTCACTATCTATCTTCTCGTCCCTCTCCCGGGGCATTGACAAGGAGATGGAGGATGGAGCAGAGAGGCACAGCTTGCCAGGCCAAAGTCTTCCAAGGACTGGAGGTCCTGCGGGGCTGCTGGATGATTTGGCATGGCAGAGCATCCTGTGAAGATGTTTCAAACACCCGTAGCCATGTTGTTTGCTGGATAACAAACTGTCAAGAATGCAAACACTTTGAAAGTGTCTCGCCCTTATAACCTGTCCAGCGAAGGCACAAAAAAAAATCAACACAAGGAATAATTTGAATGCTATGGCTGGTTTTCTGCTACTGTAAAACTCATTACAGCTTATAAATGGATTGCTTCTTGCAGTTTAACTGTTGCCTGGATCGCCAGACTACTTGCGATCCGACCACCTGTTTATGTGTTCATTTGCTTGTTAATCATATGTTCCATTTTGAATTTAAAGCCATAAATTGGCCTGGTTTGGGACTCCTTTGGGGAGGCGAGAGAAGTGATGTGATGCTTCTTAAAGCATGTAGGTTCCCTCAACCAAGGCACCATCTTCTTCAATCAAAATATTTGGAGTGTATCCTTTCCAGAGACAACTTAGAATTGTTTGTGATAATAAATTAAGTTGAGATTTGCCTCCTTATGATATGATGAATAATTACACTGTGACACACATCCATATTTCAGAGTACATCTATTGGCAAAAGGTTGCTACCACCATAGCTACTGTAGCCTACCTATTTCCAACCCATGTATGCTAGTGAGGTGTAGAAACTTCACCCATTTTACTCCTCTTACCTCTTCTACCTTCTTCTCGTCCTTCCCTTGTCTCCAGCATGCTTTTTCCTGGTAAGCGATGAGTTAAATAACTGATTAAAGGATGGGCGTAGAACCGGAGTGATGGATGGAGCCATTGCCACCCATCCTCTTGAGTGATTCCTGCTGAATCACCTGAAATACTGGAGCCACCTAGTGATGTGGATGATTCATGGCATTCATCCCTGAAGCCAAAGTCATCATGTGACGCACCAAGAATGAATGTGGCTAATCTAGCCTTCCAATTACCGGATTTACATGGAGAACAATTGGACTAAAGCAAAAAGAGAACAAAAACAAACCCTTTAAATGCTATGTCTAAGTTGTAAGAGGAAAACCACAACAAGTAAATGCACTGGTGGACAGTTGTGAATATTTGAAGTGAAATACTTTTGGTGAAAAATTCCCAGTCTTAAAAGCTAGGCACCAAAAAGACAAAGTGCAAGACCACAACACAAGACCCTCATTTCATGACAAAACCCCAGTGTCCTCTGCTTCAAATAAAACAAAACTAACATCAGACTTGACAAGAGTTCAAGCAGTGACCCGTTGTGGATGGATTGAACATTCCCACTGTTCCAGAGAAGTCAGGTTAGTACATTTAAGATAATATACAACCCGGATTTGCTCTATGGGGTGAACAAAGGTACATAGTATAGCAGTCGTAGGGTGGCCTGGGGGCCGGTGACCCCCCCCCACCCCCCCCTGAAGACCTGACACCACAACTACCTACTCCTGGGTAAGAAAAAGGAAGCTCTGGTTGACAATCTTGGGGTTAGCATGAGGAGAACTTGGCCAAGCTGGCGCGAGTCATAGTGTTTTTGGAGGTAATGAAAAATAATTTCCTCCTGAAGATGGGCCTCATGGGAGCCAGTTTGGCCCCGAGCAGAGGAGTGTGAGCCACGCAGGAGGAATTCTGAGGAAGGGTGACTGGGAATGTCAGAGGGAAAATGTCAAAGACAGACAGTGGCGTTAGGCCGCTGTGTGTGCCCCAGACCTGTTTATCCAAAGGCTTGATTACACTGCAGTATGAAGGAATTTTATATCTGCATCCAGTCACCCTGAAGCAGAGTGGAAAATAAGAGTCAAGCAAACAGACATCAAGTCACAAATGTGCGGTGCAGAAATGTCAAGTTGGAGAAATTCGCTTGAAATCCAGATTTTTTTTTTAGTTGATGGTATTATGTAATAAGCACATTTTTTGTAATACTGTAAGCGTTTGATAGAAACTGGAGTTTTGTTCGTGACTAGCGTTAGTCTCCAGAGGTTATGGGAAGGGAAGTATAAAAGCATCATGTTTGAGTGAAACAATTATCAATCAGCTTGACTCCATGGCAGAAAAATGCAGCAACTTTGAACGGGAATACTGTTTAGGTATTAACATGTATCCTCTGTTGCATTGGGTAACCCAATCAGGGCTTTGTGAAATCTCTTCTTGTCTTTGAAGTCTCAGCCATTTTAGCAAGACCCTTTGAGAAATGTCATGCCTAAGGAGACCTGTGTATTTTTGTAATACTCTCTGTTTTTACCCAGCAAAAGTACACTTCCTCTCCAAAAATCATCCTGCTTACTGTTCCAGTCACCACCTCTCCCATGTGCTTCTGTTCATTTTCCATGATGTGACACATTCATACGGCATCACACTTAACTTAAATCCTAACTTTTCCCACAGCCATGGAGATAAGACATTAGACTCCTCATAGTTGATGGTTTGGATGGTTTTCTTTTGTCACCCGATACAGTCTGTCTATTGAAGGGCAACCCTCAGTAGAAAAACCTCACCACCTGCATTTGTCATCTGGGGTCAACTAATGTGCACCCCATCTGCCTTTGTCTTTATCCATCTCTCTCTCTCTCTCTCTCCCTTTCTTTCTGCCCCTCTCTCTCGCTCCCTATCTGTTTCTCTCTCCCCTCCCTCTCTTCCTCTCTCCCCCTCTTTCTGCCTCTCTCTCTCCCTGTTTCTCTCTCCCACTCTGTCTCTCTCTCCCCTTCTCTTTCTGCCTCTCTCTCTCTCCCCCCCTCTGTCGCTCTCTCTCTCGCTCCCCTCTCTTTCTGCCCCTCTGTCCCCCCCCCCCCATCTCTCTCTCTTTGAATCAATATTGGTTCTATGATGGACGTTGCACTCTTTTTGTGCATGTTAATGTAAAGGAGCGACTATATTTGATGATGTCATTTGTTTTGTTTTTTCTTGTTCAATAAAGTGCTGTTGTAAAATTCAAATTCAAATTCTCTCTCTCTCTCTCTCTCTCTCTCTCTCTCTCTCTCTCTCTCTCTCTCTCTCTCTCTCTCTCTCTCTCTCTCTCTCTCTCTCTCTCTCTCTCTCTCTCTCTCTCTCTCTCTCTCTCTCTCTCTCTCTCTCTCTCTCTCTCTCTCTCTCTCTCTCTCTCTCTCTCTCTCTCTCTCTCTCTCTCTCTCTCTCTCTCTCTCTCTCTCTCTCTCTCTCTCTCTCTCTCTCTCTCTCTCTCTCTCTCTCTCTCTCTCTCTCACCAACATTGTATTACCAAAGGGGGAAAAATAAATCTGTTCAACTTAGACTACCTCACCCTTCGCCATCCTCATCTCTCTAACTGCATCCTCCTCTTGTTTACATCAACACCACAGATAGCACTACGTGTGCCAGTATTTTGATGGGTATTCCTAAACTCCTTTGGTCAACATGGAGATTTGTTAGCATACTGCCGCTCAAAAGTTGACACTCCATATTAAACACTTCAAGTATGTTGCTCAAAAATAAAGAAAATTACGTTTATTTTCTCTGTGATGTTTATATAGTTCTGCATTAAGGTTGTAAAGGGTTTTGGCGGGCAGACCATCATGAAGGTCGCTCATTAGATACTCTGCCATGTAGATATTCAGTTTAAATGAGAAATCTTGATTAAAAACAACACAAAAAAAAATCCCACCACAAATACAGCAAAGCGGTCTTTCTACGGCAATATGAAGCTGAGGGAATTTGGCAGATCCCAACTTCTGCACTGATGTGCCGTTCCGCTATTCGCCTCTTGTTAAATCAGCTGGACCCTGGAAGCTTGGAAAAAGACCATTGTGGAAAATCCCCCTCCCACTGAATGTCCATCTCTTTGTCTTATGAAAGAAAAATGCTAAATATTCTAACCGGGTCTCAACAGGGTGAGTAACTCTGACAAAAGTCTTGTTTGGGACAGTTTCAGAGTACTAGCTGAGAAACCTGTGGACTGTTTTTATGAAAAACAATGAATAAAGATTGACATTATGTATTCCTAATTTGGTGTATTTTGATAATCACAACTTTTCTTTCATGATTTGATATAGCTATAGACCCACAACCAATGTTCAATTCAGTATTTGTTAAGCTTGTTACTGGTGTACTATACTCTATATACCTACAATATGTCATTAAGGCCTCCCGCTTCAAAAGGACTTTGCAACGTTATGGGACTAACAAACTAAATTTGACTTCTCCATTGAAAAAGGTTCTCGGCTGTTTGCCCAGAATAATTTAGTGACTTATTTCAGGCTTCCTATGGCCCAACCTTGAGTTGTGACTCGGTCCTTGAGAAACATGGCTGTAATCTAATATGACTTCAATATATGGAAGCTATTTTAAGTTGAAGACATGGCTAGGTAAAGGAAGGAAAAAAAGAAGTGCCTCTAGAAAGATGATAACACTTTGAAGTCTGTTAATCTTATTCAAATAGCCATCAATTTAAACGTAAAATGAATAAATAGATAAATAAGTAACAGATGGACACTGCAGTCATCCATAATTTCATAAACCATTCATTCACTTCCATAACTCACAGCAGTTATTGACAAGTCTGACTTGTCTATTTCTAATAAAAATAGGAGTCAATGACAATATATGTTGAATAGTACACATGGCCAGCCATTGAAACTCTAGTTAATGTTAAACTCTTAGTTAACTAGAGTTTCGATGGCCATGTGTACTATTCAACGTATCTGTCAATACATGCTGTATCCAGATGAGCTGATTCAACCTTCATTGATTTTCTTACCTGGATTAATGAGCATGCATCAAGACGAGTCAGTGATATGCTATGTGACTTTCAACTCGTTATATTAATTAACCAAGCACAATAAAAATGTTACATACAGGGCCATCTCATGCATGAATTTGATGATTGTTTGCCACTTTTAAAACATTGCATAACTATCATTGGGGGACCATGAGACCGTTTTTTCCCCCTTGCATATAAAAACACCGAGACACGGCAAACCCATGACCTTTGGAGAGGCCAAGCGAGCTGTGCTGCTCGCGTATAAAGTGTTTGGCTTTCCCAGGCGCGTGTTTCGAGGCCAGACTTCAAAGAGCACTTGAAAAGGTAGAGATATCTACCCCGACCCCAAAGCCACTACCCGTTTCCACAGGGAGAAAGCAGAGCAATGTGGTTCTTATTATTTGATAAGCATCCCATATTTTCAAAGGTATTTTAATGACCTGCGGCTTGTGCTTTCATGGTGCGGGCCGTGGGACTCTCCAACGACCCTCTGAGAGCTTGTTCACGTCAGGGCTCTGATCAGAAAAGGGGTAGCGAGGTCTTTATTACGATATGACACCAAGCGCTTAGACATCACACAAGCGGGATGATGATCATTTTTCCTTTCTTCCACTCCACTGGTATTCATTATCTAACTTCTTTTTCCATCTGTCTGTTTATTTCTCGCTGTCTGGAGATGTCAGAGCAACCGCCTGTTCTTTCCCCGCTGTGACAGGACCAGTGTGTACTAATGGCCGTCAGAGGGAATGGATTGTGTATTGTTTTAGGCTGTGTGGCGCACTGGCTGTCATGGATGGCCTTGGACAAAGCCTCCTCAGGCCCCCGTGTCTCGCTGATCTCACAGGAACCGTCTGTGAGGTCTTTGTCAGCCACGTCAAACCGTGCACTGATAAGTTTATGCTGAAGAAATTGGCTACGCCACACCAGTTATTCCGCCACATCAGTGTGGAGATCCATATCAACCCTGACTCCAACCACCCAGGCACTGCAGTCAGTGTACGCGAGTGAAAAGAAAAAAAAAGCCTTTATAAGTATGTCAAATATACAATTTTTAGAGGCTCTCTATAAATGTTATACATTTTCATGCTAAGGATTTCACGCAAATTATAGAATTGAACTGATTAAGCGCACACCTTACAACAAATAGAGCACATGGGTTAATTCCAGAAATCAGATTAGATCAGATTGGATGATCCTTGCAAGGAAATTGAAATGTGCATCACTATATAAGATCTTTTGACTTAATATAGGGTTACTGAGCTGTGCCCTGTGATGAAGCCAAGTGATTTAAAATGAACACTCAGCAGCTGCAAATCTGTGAACAACCGTTTCACAATTTACAGCCTCGTTGATTCACATGCTATGTGGTAGGAGCGTTACTGTCTGGCTACTTTGAACTGACCGCGCAAATAAATATAAAAAATGGAATGCCACCAGTAAAATCACCGCAAAGCAAATTTCTCAAGATATTTGTTGTGTATGTAGCATCGGGATGCCTCACTTCAGTATTGTCAGGTTCTTTCAAAACTTCCTGACAAGTTCCAGTCTCCAGTGCCGTTACCATTGTCAGCATACAGCCGCATTGTTTGCCTCCGTCAAGCCAGACCGCAAAAGCCAAGTCTCACCCTTCAGGGGTTGGAGTTCGCCTCATTTACCGACATCAGAGTTTGTTTGTGTGGATGAGTTATGGACTTACTCCACTGGTATGTTCTTTTGTGGCGATCACAAAGGCCCTCACAGTGACTTGGAAGCCTGTGCAAAAAAGACACACAGCAATATCTTTGTTTTAGCAGGACTTTCAGGAGGTGGCTCTGTACACAGCAAACACCCCTATCTCCCAACAACACCCCCCCTCCACTTCCACTTCCACCCCCACCCCACCTCACACACACGTGCTGTAAACATGCTTCTCTTTGGATCTCCCCACCCTCCTGCACCCAGCCCCCCCCTCCTGCACCCCTACCCTCCTGCACCCCCCCCCCGACCCCCATCCCACTGCCGCCTTTGTCAGACTCAAAGTCAAACAATGAGCCTGCATCCTATTACAGTGTTAGGCCTCTAATAATGAATCTGGAATATGTATCGCTCACCCTTGAGGCCTTTGTGCACAGTGCGTATGTTTTCTGGGAGAATACTTCTGAGAATATGTCATTTTACTTTACCCTGTTGAGTTAGGGGGCTAGGGCGGGTAGGGGTGGGTAGCAACTGGGGGCGATTGAGTCATATTGCGGTTTTTCATGCAAAATCCTGACTCTTTGATGTGTTGCAAAATAGACAGAACAGTCAGAGTGACACTGCTTTACACTGTTTGATTCTGCCTCATGTCCGCCCGAGTTTTCTTTTTCTTTTTTTTTCTGTGACTGTGAAAATGTGTTGTGGATTCTCAAGCTGTAACGTATTGTAAATTCTGTCTAAAGCGACAGCCATGTGTATTATGGGGATGCATCCTGTTCTAGTGCATCATGCTCTAAATATGTGGTGTGTGCAAAGTAGTTTTTTTTTTTTAACCAAAACTACCCTGGCCTGAGGGAAATGAAACCAGGAGACCACGAGGGTGAGGCTATCGGTGCTGGACTGTATGTGTAACAGCCATTGATCATTATATCATAAAATGATCAATATGCTACTGCCAGATTAAATAGATACAGCTATATTCTGTGAAGGAGCGCCAGATTTTCAGGACAATTGATAGGAAAGAATGAACAAGCATGAGTGACTGACCAGTAAGCAGCAGACAGTCACTTCTTCCAGGAAAAAGGCCTGCTGAAGGGTGGGAAGTTGCGATTAACTTGTGCAAATTTCAAATAAATCAAGCGGCAAAGACACAACAACAGGAAAGGCAGATGCGATACCATATAGAAAAGCAATCAATGGCACAAGGAGACAGTGGGCAGATGTTGGACACACGACCTGACAAGGGAAATGAATTAGAAATGGTGCGTAACATATGAAGTCCCTGCCATTCTGGGTCTCTGGGCTCCTGGCACAGTGGCCTGGCCATCAACATCCTTATCCAATCCCAACCAGACCTGGGTCAAATGCTATTTGCAAATACTTTTCATGGTTCGTGTACGCCTCCGTTTGTACCAGATGTGCGGGGTTTGCCAGAAAGTTCCGAAAATCCAAGGAAAGTATTTGAATGCCTATTTAGCCTGTGTCTTTGTGAGTCACATCGTAGCCAACATCATCTGTGTCGAACCTGCGTGTGCTACTGCCTCTAATAATTGCTTGAAATTGTTTTTTGACCGACTTGAACAGGTCTGCTTCCAACAGCTCCTTCATAAACACACACCTGTGTCTGTGTACGTTTGCACACACATGTAAAGACACACAAGCCACATTCAACTACCGCACAGGGATCATTAAAGTTCTCATGTATCTATCAACCTATATGTGCACGGCAAAACTCTTGTGGAAATACAGCTGTACACACAAATCACATTGAAAAATACACGCAGTCATGTACTTATCCGCACAAGTGAAATGCAGGGGTGCTCAGTGTGTTGGTGCGCAGCTCAGAACTCGCAGCGCTCCGAGCTCGAGTCCAGCTGGTTTTCTCCTTTCTCCCTTATTTTTTTTCCCTCCCTCTCTCAGACATAGCAGTCCATCAAGAAGAAATGCCAGTACACTGATGTGTATGGCATGAAGATCAAATATGAATGCACTGTGAGTAGCCCGAGTTATGAATGAGATCTGACACATCTTTTTGATCAGACTCAACAAAAGGGCGGGAGGCAATAGACAGATGGGACGAGACTGGGAGACAGAAGGAGAAACACTGGGCGTCGGGAAGAGGGTGTGTGTGTGTGTGTGTGTGTGTGCGTGTCTGTCGAGGCCAATCCATCAAACAGCAGCACGCGCTGCCGCTGAGCCATTCCATGAGATACAGGGTTCAGGATGTGGGATTCAGTCTTTTGATTCCTCATCTCTTCATTACTCTTTCCTTCTCCTTTTCTCCTTCTCGCTCTTCTCCTTTCTACCCTTCCTTCCTTTTTCTTCTCTTCTTTATTTTCATTTCTTTTGTCATTTTTTTTTCTTTTTCTTTTTTTTTTTGGGTTTCATCTAAAATGCTGCTGCAGCCAGAAGGAACAGATTTGCAGAACCGCTTTGATCCTGTCATTGTGATTCTTTTTATTTGCCTCAGCCACATCCTTCTCTCCGCAGCGCTTGCCCCAAGATGCTTTGAATTAGGCCGGAGGATAGGATGAGAAAGGAGATGGGGGTGGGGGGTGAGGGTGGGGGGCATCCTTGCTGACTCCGCAGGAGGCGACACTGCGGTCCCAAGTGTGACCTGGGACAGCGGGGTGAGGAGTGAGATGTGGAGGAAACCAGTCAATCTTTAGTAAAAAAAAAGAAAAAAGAAGTAGCTTCTCTTTCTCATTCCTAACTCTTTACTGATGGACTTCTCTCGTGGTACACCATCATTGCAGGGACACATGAGTAACTGTTTCATCTATTGGCCAGGACTGATGGATTTGACCCTTGAACTCTCAGCCATCGGTTGCTTGATAAGTTGGAATTTAAGTGGATTTTACTGTAGCGCTCACGTCAGGTCTCTCTGGACACGAGTGACGGTTAAACGCATGCAAAAAGTGCATTTGCCCATTTTGTTCAGCCTTTGATGTAGTTGGTTTGTGGTTTAACTTAAATCTTGATTTTTGTTTGTTTGTTTGTTTTTTGTGGAAGTGCAGCAGTCAGTGCAGTGAAGGTGGAATTGGTTTTCCATTTCACAATCAGAGTTACAGATTAAGCCTAAATGCTTTGTTTCTTTTTTGTTTTTGTTTTTTAATGCGATGACAATTTTTCATCTTGATTTTTTTCTTTTCTCTCCTGAACTTGTTGAGCTAGCTAGAGTCTCCTGGATAGATTCTAGCGGTTCACTTATTTTCAACCCCTATAACAATTTGGTGTTTCTTTTCTTTCTTTCTTTTTCTTTAGTGATACATTTGCATTATGAGGGACTCTATCTTAGATGAAGAAATAGCGGGTTTTTTTGTTTTTAATTTTCTTTCTTCTTTTGTGATGTTTTTCCAATTTCATGTGCAATTTAGTAAAACTGAGCTGACTGAACTTGATGTGGATGGCACTTAGTCATACCACTGGGCTGGATCAAACACACCAGAAGCCAGTGGTATGAGTCAGAGGAGTATGTCAGTCATTGTGGTGGATAATGTTCTACTCTTTCGTGGTCTGTCTTTGGTTTGTATTTTGGTCGATGCTGCAGTCTACCCACCCACTGGCCATCGGCCTCATCCCGAAGAGGATGCATCTTAGCTTTGTGTGTGTGTGTGTGTGTGTGTGGTGTGTGTGTGTGTGTGTGTGTGTGTGTGTGTGTGTGTGTGTGTGTGTGTTTGTGTGTGTGTGTTAAAGCAGGGGAGTAAACCGCACGTTAAAGCATGCGTGGGTTTGGTCAGGTATGGCATAAGCAGCTTGTACAACTGTTTGTGAGTCTGTTTTAATGTAGCCCATAAGATTGTGCACTGTGTGTTGGTGCCACTGCCAGGTGTGTTTATTTGTCCGTCCATCTTCATATGTGTATATCATTATGTGGTTCTAATTAACTATGTCTGAATTTGTGATGGTGCACTGCATGTGTGTGTGTGTGTGTGTGTGTGTGTGTGTGTGTGTATGTGTGTGTGTGTGTGTGTGTGAGAGAGAGAGAGAGCGAGAGAGAGAGGGGAGAGCATGCATGTGCACCATAATAATCAGAACAAATCTTAAAATAGCCAAAGGCATAAGTCTTGCAGAAATTAACAGATTTCAGCTTCACTGCAAACACACCGTGTGTCTGTGAATCCAGGCCATAAATGGAGCCTCCTTACATGCAGACGTTACGTCTCACACAGTGCTATTTGCTTGCTTGAGATCTGGCTAAGAACAACAGGGTATTTTGTAAGAGAGAGAGAGCAACAACCAAAAAACATTTCACAAGAAAAAAATAATTAGAGAAGTCTGGAAAAAGAGGAAAAGGAATGGTTTTCAGCTTTAACAAAGCACTTCCAGTCAGGTTCATCTTCTTTGAAACCAACAACTATTTCCTTTTTCTTTTTTTTTTCTTTTTTTTACTTCTCATGAGTGGGCACTTCTAAACATTTTGTGTTTTTCTGCAAGCTATTCCGTCCAGATGTGTTCTTTACTTTTGCATTTTCCAAGAGAGCTCCATTAAAATTAAGCATCATTCAAAGATAAACCATGTAAATAAAGCGTGTCCAAGGAACCTGTGGTCTCGAGATTTTCCACATTATACAAATCGACAAATATTCAAATATAAAGCAAATGCACATCCTTTTAAAACTCATCTGCTCTGCAGTCAGGCTTTCATGAGCCCGGGTTTTACAACACCGTCAAGAAATTGCAGGTACAGTACTGTAGTCCAGCTTCTCTGCCAAAGGAGAATGATTTAGCTGTGCCTGATTACACATGCCCCGCTTACTTTTACAGTAAAGACATGAGATATATGGCTCTAGGCGTGCACAAAACCTGACAGTGAGAAGTGTGTGTGTGTGTGTGTGTGTGTGTGTGTGTGTGTGTGTGTGTGTGTGTGTGTGTGTGTGTGTGTGTGTGTGTGTGTGTGGGGCAGTCTATGACGTAGTGAACACCGTTATCTGTAAGTTATGGTGTGGAGGTCTTCAGAAAGGCTGCAGACATGGACTGCATTGAGAGCAGAGTGCAAAGCCTACATCAAACGGAAAAGGAGCCATACATCTTCAGAGTGTACTAAACATATGTTTTAGCATCTAAAGATACACAGACCACGACAATATCATGCATAAATTAAAGATTTCAAATTTTCAATTTGCTTCACTGCCAAAGTTACCTTACACTTCCACATCTGACAAGTAAGTGGAATGCTTAAAAATCTGGTCTTGGTGAACTGGGAGATCTTTAAGGCATGTTTAACTTGGGGTTCATGGGATAAAAGGCCTCAGCTGGCTGAAGATTTATGCTCGTTTCGAGTGGTGATGAGGATTTTTGAAATGGAGGAGTTATTTGGATGTCGGGATAACTTAACTGCCCGGAGTGGTGTAAATCAAATCCATCTTTTTCTGAGCTGCCTTTACAAGCCAATATGTACGTTCGCTTTGAGCTATGCCAGTTATTTGTCCATTTGCAACGTGTCAGCATCTACATATCACACACGTCTACTAGCTAACTGCCAGTAGGAGCAGGTATGCAGTTAGTAGAGGCTGTAGTTATGTGTATTGCTTTTGAAGCTGCCTGAAGGAGCTACAGTGTGAGCAGCACTCTGTAAGATATCCAATGTCTCTAACAATTATATTAAATTCGTTCAAACTGCAGACCACTTCTCTTCCATATGGTTTGTCTCCCGCCAGGGATCAACTTACAAACCTGCAAACGGCATCTGAACTTTGCAGCCTCCTGCTCCAATTATACATTTCTACAAAAAGTTTATTCTTCTGTCAGCAGTAAGAACTTTAAACTCATGGTGGTGAGATTCAAACCAGCACCGCGTGGTGCATCACTGCTGTCTTTCTGTTGCATTGATCTCAGCTGGTCTACGCAACAACTAACAACAAACATGAGTGTCTGTGCAGCAGAGACTGGTGTCAGATCAGTAACTCTGAGCTTGGAAAAGCCTCCATCTTTAGGACAGTTACACATCTGAACCGTAGAACTGTTGTCCTAAGTGGATATCGATGAGATCGATTTAATATGTTTTGTCGAACACGTCAGCATCTGTTTCTGTCCGTCTTAAAAGAAAAAAGACGTGTGGGCATCTGGGTAGCATGGGCGGTCTATTCTGTTGCCTACCAACACGGGGATCGCCGGTTCGAAACCCCGTGATACCTCTGGCTTGGTCAGGCGTCCCTACAGACACAATTGGCTGTGTCTGTGGGTGAGAAGCCGGATCTGGGTATGTGTCCTGGTCGTTGCACTAGCGCCTCCTCTGTTTGGTCGGGGTGCCTGTTCGGTGGGGGGGGGGCTGGGGGGAATAGTGTGATCCTCTCATGCGCTATGTCCCCCTGGCGAAACTCCTCACTGTCAGGTGAAAAGAAGCGGCTGGCGACTCCACATGTATCAGAACAGGCATGTGGTAGTCTGCAGCCCTCCCTGGGTCAGCATAGGGGGTGGGGCAGCAACTGGGATGGCTCAGAAGAGTGGGGTAATTGGCTGGATACAACTGGGGGGGGGGGGGGGACCCTTAAAAAAAGACTTGTAAACAGTGTCAACAATGATCAAAACCAACAAAAGAACTTCAGGGGTAAAAACCACATGAAATTTAGTTGTGTACATTTGCAAGTGTTTTCACACACACACGCACACACACACGTGATAATAATGCCTGGTTGCATTATAATTCATATTCTCATACCGGCACAGCAGCATGTACACATACTTACACAAACGCACCTCTTTTCATAGGTGTGTGAGCATGCTACATTAGTGTTGGGCTTGATTTTATATTGCCCCCATATAATTCTGTTATGGGGTGCTGAGTAAACATAAGCTATTACATGTTGAAGGAAAGAAGTATGCTAATTTTTTTCCCCAACATATCTCACACCCATGCATGGTCATGCATCATCAGATTCATAAATTCACAGCACGGCAAAGAGTTTTTGTTGCAACTGAAAAGAGAAAAACTAGCAAAAACGAAAAAAGAAACAGAATAAAAAAAAAGGGAAAATACGTTTTGCACATGTGCAGCCACTGACATAAAATCTAATCCCACACTCTCAAAACGTTGAAATCTTTTTCAATCTTGTGATAAATAATGAATTACTGGCACATTGATGAGGTTTTGCTGCTAGTGAATAGAGAAAAATGTGAAATAAAAAGGATATAATTGAACAAATACAGGAAAATAATAACCAAGGCCATAAATCATCCACATAAAATCTAAAACTATGCAAATCCAAATTTGGAAATGCTGCAATATTATCAACTCAGGGTTTTTACACAGCTTGCATGGGGAGGTACATTTCCAGTAAAACGAGCTGATCTTGTCCAGTTTTGCATAAAAACAAAAGCCCCCAAAAAACAGGACATTTGGTTTTACAAATAACTTTTATAATTTCTATTTTACTTGCTCAGAGTACCACAACAGTGGCGTTATCACATTAGATAGGACGGGTTAAGTTTTCTATCGAAGAGAAAGTACACAAGATTAACTTTCAGATATCTTGCTGGGGTTCTTTCTCTCTGGCACCTGTAACACAGCTCTTACACACTCCTTTGCCTTTAGGAGACACCAGGCTGAAAGGACAGTGAAGGAACTAACATGGGTTAGAGAGAGAGAGGGAAGACATACAAAACGGTCCTGGGCCACATTTGAACCAAGGATGGGACATTTTGGCCTGAGCCAGCGAGGTCTGCATCCGCTGGGTAAACCACAGGACACCGCTGGGACGACTGTTCTTAATGGGAAACCTCACCCAGCTGGCACATATGTAGTAACTACATATATAAAACACACTATAAAAAGCAAATACTACTTGATCCATGTCTGGTGAGAATAGTGGAGGAGGTGGTGGCGTTTGGTCCTGCTGGCGGTGAGTGAGCACGGAGAAGAGCGGGGAAGACGTGTGTATGGACCCAGACCAAGCACCCACATGTGGGACACATTTGACACACAAATACTCTCTCACACAATGACTCATTCACTCTCTCACTCATTTACCAAATGACTCATTCACTCACTCACTTGTTTACCAATTCAGTGACTTGTTGACTCACTCACTCACCCACCAACACCCACCCACCCATCCACTCACTCACTCACTGACTCACCTACCCACCCATTCACTCACTCACCCACTCACCAACCCACACACTCACTCACTCACTCACTCACTGATTCATTGACTCACTCACTCACTCACTCACTCACTCACTCACTCACACAAACGTACACACCTACACATACTTGGCAAAACTCCTGCCCATCAAACAATGGGAGAGGACAAACTGCAAACTGTATGCCACATTGCATGTGAAGACCCCCCCACACACACACACACACACCACCCACATTTCTATGCACACATAAGTGCATGTGCACACATGGGCATCTGCATCCACAGACATCATCTATATTTCTGTGTATATACATGTGCCCACACATACACTCATCAGCAGAACACACAACCCCATCAACAACTTCCTGGCATATGCACAAACACACATGCACACACATGCACGTGCACACACACACATACATACACACAAACAAACGCGCACACACACATCCTTTATTCTTGAAATGTGGTGGCCATTATCATAGGATGTGGATGTGTGCTGTGATAAATATAAAGGCATCAGAAGTTGAAATGTTTATGTGGCCCATGTTATAAAAGAGAATTAGAGCAGGCCAGTTTCCTACCTCCTGCTTCCAACACAAACCAAACTGAATACACAAAGTCAATCTGCAGCAACACAGCCTACACCAGGCCAACTATGCACAAATGCACCTACTGGCATTCACACTCTAACACACACACTTGCCCCCCCACACACACAGACATACATAAATACACACACCTGCAACAGACCAAATTAGGCACCTTGTCCTTTTCAACTAGCTTGATTTACTGTTGGAAGTTTGGAATCAGTTCAGTCACTTGAATCATCACGTGCAGAACATGGACATGGTGTCTGGGGGACATTAGTGCAAAGGTAAGTCGACAATTTAGACATTACACAGTGAAACTGTCACTTGGCACGAGGGTACCACATCACAGACAATGGATTTTAAAATGGCTGAAGGGTCAGCTCTGCACTTTGAGTGTGTGTTGGTTGTCAGGAGAGGTAAGACAGCTTTAGGACCCATGTGTCCCTCTGCTGATGTTAGCTTGTAAGGGGGTAACACAACACTGACAGGACAGTAGTAGGAACTGCAGCCTGCATGCAAGCTCACTTAATGTACTGTTCTGTTTTGTTTTCCCCCCTTCCTTTTCTCTTTGTTCTCTCTCCATCTTAATCTTACTCAACATGTTTTTCTTGGTGTATGCTTTCTTTCCTTCATCCTGAGAGTTCTCCCTTTTTTATTTCTGACTTGCTCAACTTTATCCCCCATCCTCATTTCTCTCTCTCTGACTCTATTTCTCTCTCACTCTTGTTTTCTCTCTCTCTCTCTCTCTCTCTCTCTCTCTCTCTCTCTCTCTCTCTCTCTCTCTCTCTCTCTCTCTCTCTCTCTCTCTCTCTCTCTCTCTCTCTCTCTCTCTCTCTCTCTCTCTCTCTCTCTCTCTCTCTCTCTCTCTCTCTCTCTCTCTCTCTCTCTCTCTCTCTCTCTCTCTCCTCGAGGGTGTGGATGTCTTGATCCTTCTCTTCTTCTGTGAATAAGTGTTTTTTTTCTTAAACACATTCTCACATTCAGTGGGTGGAGGCCAGCCTGGCAAATAAGTGAACAGGAATAGATCCAAAAGAGGAAGTGCTGTTTATCACAGGGCTTTCACATTGACTGGCCTGCTGATGGCTTGCTGATCATCTGTCTTCCATTGAAATCAGCAGACAGAGTTGGAATAGACATTTAGTGCTTAGCTATAAATACGTAGCGGCCCCCATAATACTATAGGTTTGGTAAATAATAATATTTGTACTAGTTTGGTAACTAATATTTGTGCTGGTTTTTGGTTTCGTGTCCAGTACACGTGTCAATGACTCTGTGTGTGTGTGTGTGTGTGTGTGTGTGTGTGT
The DNA here is from genome assembly GCF_029633865.1 of Lampris incognitus. Classification (NCBI taxonomy): domain Eukaryota; kingdom Metazoa; phylum Chordata; class Actinopteri; order Lampriformes; family Lampridae; genus Lampris; species Lampris incognitus. The sequence goes on from NC_079221.1 coordinate 23,332,683, forward strand.
GTGTGTGTGTGTGTGTGTGATTTGTAAGCGGGCGTAGATAATCATGTTCACAGGGTGTAATTGACTTCACCACTTCTGTAATTTGTGTTTGTCTCATGTGTGTGTCTGTTTTTTCTCTCTTTCTTTTTGGGATCTGACACTTGGCTGTGACACGTCATAAGAAATGCACTTGAAAGTCGTTAAACTTGAAACTTGCGCCAGTGATTACGCTCACATCCATCATCTATGATAATGACTTTCCAACCGTGAAGGGTGTGGAGAAGAGCGAGAAGGGGTTTTCCAAACAGGCAGAGGACTAGAAACACGTCAAGAGGGGAATTAGCGCCGTCACAAAACAAACAAAAAAACATGCCAGTAGTTGTAACTGGTGCCAGAGAAAATACATACCTGCTGAAAAATAACTGCTTAAAGTGTTCATGTTAAGTACTGTACAACCATATTTACCACTAGACAACCCAGAACGAGATTCCATCTTTGCAGGGGTTAGCTTGACAAAACAATTTTCTCTTTGCATCTGCAGGGATTTGCCTTTCTTCACTCGTGTCTGCAGAACAGCCACGAACCCCACAGATTCATCTCCTCCTCTGCTTTCTCTGCATCGACGGTGCCACCGAGCCGCCACCTGTCCACCTGTCGCTGAGGGTTTAGGGAACCACGCTCCCGCAGAGTGGGCGGGCGTGTGGAGGAGAAAATGAAAGAGCAGGCCTAGCGCGGTAAACAGGGCGTCCTTCAGTACCTCCTCTGATGGGCTGATTACAGAGGGCTGCAGGGGAGGCCGCAGATCAGAGATAATACAGCACAGGAAAGAGGGAGCAGCTGCACTATCAAAAAAAACATGTTTTTAAGGATTTCCCTTTACTTGGCTTTGCCAAGGTCAGATATAGCCAAAGATCAAAATTTGGGGTTTGCTCATTTTCAATTCTATCAGCTCAGGGAAGGAATTTCCCTCGACTCAAAAATGTTTTCGTTTCATCCCTGCCCGAAAATCTTATTCTGACTCCATTTGTCAAATAAAACAAAACAAAACAAAAAAAACAAAAAAAACAGAGATGCTCTGCTATCATTTAGATTTCAGTTACAATTTTGAAAATTCACTGCAACCCTGTTATGCATCGCAGGTTAGGCACCTGTCATCTCCTCACCGTTTCTAACATGGATCTGTTCGCAGAAATGACATGAAAGCCCAGAGACAACATGCCAAATGTGGATCAAGAAACATCTCTCAAATGCAGAAATCAGGGAGAATGCTTGAAGACATCACACCTTAACGCTGCAGGGTAAATGTTGAAGGGCCATGGACGCAACAATTAGGCTGCCCTGCACACACACAATCCACTACTACTTTCAGTTGCTCCCGTTAGGGGTCGCCGCAGCGGATCATCCATTTCCATTTCTTCCTGTCTTCTGCATCTTCCTCTGTCACACCAGCCACCTGCATGTCCTCCCTCACCACATCCATAAACCTCCTCTTTGGCCTTCCTCTTTCCTGGCAGCTCCATATTCAGCATCCTTCTCCCAATATACCCAGCATCTCTCCTCCACACATGTCCAAGCCATTTCAATCTTGCCTCTCTTGCTTTGTCATGCACACACACAATAACAACACAAATACTGAGTCACAATCTCACCGAAAAGGTGAGATCGTGGATACAAGTGGCTGAAATTAGTTTCCTCCATAGGGTGTCTTGGCTCAGCCTTACAGATAGGGTGAGGAGCTCCGACATCCGGAGGGAGCTCGGAGTAGAGCTGCTGCTCCTTCGCGTCGAAAGGAGCCAGTTGAGGTGGCTCGGGCATCTGATTAAGATGTCTCCTAGGTGCCTTCCTTTGGAGATTTTCTGGGCATGTGCGACTGGGCAGAGACCCTGGGGTAGACCCAGAACTCGCTGGGGGGACTACATGTCCAATCTGGCCTGGGAACGCCTTGGGATCCCCCAGCAGGAGCTGGAGGGCATTGCTGGGGAGAAGAATATCTGGAGTACCCTACTTAGCTCGCTGCCACTGCGACCCGACCCCGGAGAAGTGGCTGATGATGAGATGAGATGAGATGTTGAGTCAAAATAGTTTACTATGTGTAGTGTAGGTTTGATCACTGCTGAGAGTGGCTTCATTCTATAGATTTGGTCATTGTGTGACATCTGAATTACTCTTTACCTTTCTGAGGTCTTGGGCCTAACTTGATATAACACACGTGGCAATATCTATGACATAACCACTCTCATCCTTTCCTCCAGCACCCGAGCCAGGTTTCTATGTAGGTACTAACCCTAGTTAAATGAACAACTACAACAAACAAATGGACAAACAAACATACAAACAAACAAACAAACAAACAAATCAACCAGAAATAGTCACATCATGTCCCATGACTTGGTACAACATTTTAGCCAAGCCAAGAAAACCAAAACCCAGGGTTTCTCCCATCTCCCATGTCGAGCACCATGTTCTCTCACGTTAGTCTCAGCAGAGTGTCACTGAGCCAGAGATGTCATCTGAAAACGTAAATCAAGTGCCCCCCTCCCACACAAAACCTCCACCCCCTCACCCCCTACCCCCAACTCTCTAGGAGTTCAGAAAAGCGTCGGAAACCACAAGAGCCGCATACGCCTCCATGGAATTCGCTGAGGACAGGATGTTGGCTTCACAGTCACGCAAGACTGCACACATCCCAGGCTAAAATCCCTTCCCATTAAACACTGTATGATCATAGTGCATCCAGTCATGCCCAGAAAACATATGAAATGAAACACTACCTTGTTATAGCCATCTGTATAGGCAGCTCACAGAGGCAAGAGGCTAAAACAGTGACTTTAAAGTTTATTAGAGAATATCAACTTGTTAATATGAAATTGTAATGAGTAACCTTTACTGGGTTAGACTACTTTTCATTAGATGAGGTGTTTTTTCTTCAAAACTACCACAATCTGGATTTCGAAGAGTTAATTTTGTCGTTATCAACTAATATATCATAACAGGCTCATCTATATTGGTCTCTATGATCTTGCTATGTAAATGCTTTTTTCCTTTCACCCCTTAGAGGGATGCTGCAGGAATGCATTGATAAGACAGCAGGACAATTCCTGATAGAATAGAATACACTTTATTTGTCATTGTACATATGTACAATGAAATTAATTCTCTGCATTTAATCCATCCTAGCTGTGTAGCTAGCAGCAGTGGGCAGCTGCAGCACCCGGGGAACAACTCCAGTTCATCTTTCCATTGCCTTGGTCAGGGGCACAGACAGGAGTATGAACCCTAACATGCATATCTAAATTGTCCTTAGGTGTGAATGTGTGTGTCGGCCCTGTGATGGCCTGGTGGCCTGTCCAGGGTGTCTCCCTGCCTGCCGCCCAATGACTGTTGGGATAGGCTCCAATATTCTGTGACCCTGAGCAGGATAAGCAGTTTGGATAATGGATGGATGCATGTCTTTTTGATGGTAGGAGGAAACCAGAGCGCCCGGAGGAAACCCACACAGACACAGGGAGAGCATACAAACTCACACAGAAAGGCCCTGGGACGGCCTGAGGTTCGAACCCAGGACCTTCTTGCTGTGAGGTAACAGTGCTTGTGTTGTGTGTACCTGTACATTGTGAAGGGTAAGCATTGAGTGTAAGGCTATTCTTGAAACAACATGGTGACACACATACACACACAGACACACACACACACACGTGAACATTCCTGTCCTATATGCCAACTACTGTAACAGAAGAATAATGATTATTGCACTCACTCAGACTCCTGACAATATGTCAGTCTCACCTCCAAGTTTTCTTTTTCAAAGCGTAGTGCAAATGGCTGTAGACTAACCATGGGGCTCAGCTGAATGAATCACACAGACGCAGATACTCTGAATTTCAAGTACATGCAGACCAAATGGTGCCCATGCACTATGTAAGCATCAAAAAGATCTACATCCCATTAAGAATCAGAATAAATCCAATCAGAGACAATAAACGCACAGGAATTTGACCTGTGCATTAAATCAAATTCCTTTGGTTTAACAGTACGTTAAACATTATCTCCTCAGTTCCTGGATTTTAGATCTTTGGATTTTCTGTTCCTGAGGTGGTAGTAGTGGGAGGATTACCTGACGCAATCAGATACGTTTTTGCTAGCCCTTGACATGGCAACAGAAAACGGAGAAGACTTAGAGTAAGGACTGGAGAGTCCAGCCAAATGTGGCCGTTGCCAGAACCGGTCCCCTGAATGTCTCCTCCAATCCTCTCTCTCTCCTCTCTGAGCCGATCTGGGAAGCCGCTTATCAGGGGAGGAAATGACTGATTTGAAGTAGCGGTCCACTGCGGCCTTGGAGCTGATGCTGCACAGGACAAGCACACATTTGTGTACATTCAGACACACACACACACACACACACACACACACACACACACACACATCGATGTGCATGCATGGAAACACACACTGTATAATTGGATGCAATTTTAAGTGAGTATTTGTAAACTAGAAAATTGAATCAGAGGCCATCTTTCTGTTACGACAATAATAACTTCACTATAACAGGTTTCTTACTGAAGGAACAGCGACTTCCTGAATTTTTCCTTGAATAGTTCTCTGGTTAACAGCTTAAGGGCAGCTTACAATAGAAGGACTATATTCCATAATATTATGTTTTCACTTTGGAAAAAAAAAAAAGGTTTCCTAGCGGTCAATGCTTAATGTTGGAAAAAAAGAAAGAAATGCTATCATAAGTGTTGTTTGAAAGGTTCAAATTGAACAAAAAATTCAACATCTGTAGTGATGATTTTTGTGTTTCATGACAGTTATCATTTTGCCAAAGCAGGTTGTCGCATTTATTAATGGTAGACATTCATAGTCACAGTGGACTGGAGCTGTGAAGGCTAAGAGTATTTCATCAGTGGATTGTGGACATAAAGAAGCTTGTCTGTTGGTTTGGGCGGTCATTGGGAGAACTCTGTAGGAATTGCAAAAATGATTTGTATAGTTGCAGAAAGCAGACATCTTTATGTCCATTAGTGATTAAGAGATGTGTGCAAGTGCATGATGGGTAGCTATGTACATGCATGTGTGTGTGTGTGTATGTGTGTGTGGTCGGGCTAACTGGGATTGTGGGATTTAAAATGTGGATGATTTGTGAGAACGAGAGAGACAGAAAGAGCTTAGGGGCTGTGGGCACCGTATGGGAGAGAGGGTCCAGGTGGGGATTTAGACCCGGGCCAGGATGGTGATTATATGACTTCATAACCAACAGCTGGGATTCAGGAGAAGGTTTGGCTTTAAAGATTGGATCTAATATCAATATCATTATTTTTAGGCCAGTAGGTCTCAGAAAGAGCATAATAAACTGGGAAAAACTCAAACTGTCAAAATACAAAGATATACGTTTTTTCGGATGTGAGATCTCAGGTACAAAGTATTACAGCAAATGTTTTTGTCAAGAGATTTAATTCAGTTCACTGTTTGCACTTCAGAGTACGATGTGTACGACATGGTACACAAGACATGCTTGTCTTCACTATCGGCTAGAGTTTGTGTGTGTGCATCTATCTATCTATCTATCTATCTATCTATCTATCTATCTATCTATCTATCTATCTATCTATCTATCTATCTATCTATCTATCTAACTGTCTGTCTGTCTGTCTGTCTGTCTGTCTAACTGTATATGTACTTATCCAAAAATTTTACATTAGGGAAAGTGTACCGTTGCCAATCTCACGAAACGGGACCTCCGTGATGTTGCTCTGGAGCTGTCATCTCTTCTCTCAGGGGATGCAGGCCTTTTCCATGCCTGCAGGTTCCAGCTCGGGTGTGGGATTCCCAAGGCCTCAGGAAAACACAGTTTATAACATTCCCACACTGATGGTCACTGAATGACTCTCTTCCTCCTCTCCCCTCTTCTGTTTTCCTGGGGTCTTTGCCTGCCTATGCTGTTGTCGGGCAGTGGTTTTGGGAAGCGGCCCAATAGTTCCTGGGGTTGATTCGTGTGGAGAGGGACGAGGAGGAGGAGGAAGAGGATGAGGAGGCGAAAGGAGGGGGGGGGGGACTCCCCCTACCACTGCCCTCAACCCCTCCAATGTTGCTGGCTGTGACAGCTCCAGAGCTTTGTTCCCCATCCAAGATCACCCTCTCAGCCACGGGATCTTCTCAGTGGCGGAAAATCCTTCCCATGAGCCGAGCAGCTCCGCGGAAGTAATTAAGCATGGGTAGTTTGCTGTAATGGACATTGTCACGCTGCCACTGCTTCATTCCCTGCCACCACGCCATAGATACAGGGCTATCACGCTCCACTGATAAACTCACAACAACGTGTGTTCCCACTGTTGGTTTCTGTTATGACATAGTGGTTGAGCTCAACTACAGATGAAACATACAATCAATTTTTTTATGTTTTACTTTTTTTTTCCTTCGGATGGAGGGAAGAAAACATTGAGAGTTTTGCTAATTCATGGCAGCATTTTCTGTAGAAGGAGATGGGACTTCACTCTACTGGTTTAATATTTTATAGAGAAATGTGTAATGGCCTTTAAAGCGCATTAGAATTAGACTATAAGCAAGTCAACTTTCATTATCATGCCACAAAATGTACACTCACCCCGTGTTTAAGTCCTGTTTTATTTGCACACTGGGGATAATGTGGCAAGTTCCGATTATGAGAGGTTTAAGGAACTCATAATAAGTACATTACAAATGGTTTTGCAGCCTTAAAAGCCCTTATCCAGCATACTTAGAAACTGAAACAAGACAAAGAACATCCCAGGATGGGGGATATGAACCCAGTAGGCTGATGGTCTTCTAGGTATGATGAGCAGTCCGCTCAGTCTCTCCTGCAATTATGAGGCCATTTTCTTTCCAATTTAGCTCTTTTTTTAAAGCTCTTCCATTGTGTTTTAATGGCACTGACTGCAGCTGTCTTCACACTTGAAAGAACAAATCCTCCTCAGTTTCAGAAATATCATCGCTTGTGGAAGGCCAACAGCGCTTGGCAAGTTACGGTGCATGTGCGTTAACTAAACATCACACAAATGCAAGGGAACTAATTAAGCGTGAGAGCCGAGTAAAAGACTGTGACAATAATTACAGAAGCAATCACATCCTTCCTTCCTTCGCCGCAGTTCATGACTGCCGGTTCCTTTGGAAAACAGTCAAATTACGACTCATTAAGCCCCTCTGTGGTTTTTAATTAGAAGAGACTTGGTTTTTTTAATAAGTAAATAAGATTCTTTCAAAATTTCCAACCCTATACGTCTTCATTATATCAGTAAAAATCAAGGACTTCCCTGTGTTTTTAATACTGGAACACTGAGTCTTTTATAGTGCCAGACAACCTTAATTGAGGAAAAATGCTTCCGGAAGTGCATTTGTAATCCATGTGTTAGGTTACAGTATGACACAAAAACGAAACGCAATCAATATTTTCATACGGTGTTCGCTCACATTTTTCTGTTGAATTGACCTGACACGACTACTATGGGAACAAAGTGCTTTTCTTCAGTGGGGTGTTATATTATTCAGTAATAAATGTCCGTTTCAGTGTGTCATGTAGAGCCACTTTGTGTAAGGCTAGCTCTACTAGTCACGCAGTATGTCATAATAAACAAAAAGTAACTTTATGGAATATGATGAATGTAAGTTGTTCCGTAGCAATGCCAGAATATGTACATGTGTGTCTGTGGATTGTCTGTGTGTATGTGTGTGTGTGTGTGTGTGTGTGTGTGTGTGTGTGTGTGTGTGTGTGTGTGTGTGTGTACATATGTGTTTGTGTGTGTGTGTATGCGTATGTAGTATGTGTTTGTGTGTGTATGTACGTGTGTGTATTTGTGTGCGTGTGCGTGCATGCATGTGTGTATATGTTTATGTGCATGTGTATGTATGTGTTTGTGTGTGTGGGTGTGTATGTGTTTGTGTGTGTGTATGTGTATGTGTATGTATGTGTGTGTGTGTGTGCGTGCATGTGTGTGTGGGGGGGTTGGTGGGTGTGTCCATGTGTGGCAAACAATACACAGCGGTGTGGTCATTGAATGAAAAGTAAGAGTTCCTGAATGCCTGTGGAATGAAATCACTCAAATAAAGTGCGTGGCTATTGGTAATACTTGCCAGTACACTTGCAAGTGCGAGGAAACAGGCAGTCAGATAAATAGGTAGACCACAGTGATTGTGTTGGAACTGCCTAATAACTTACAGGTGAGTGTCGCTCTAAACAAGCCCGAGTGGTACTCTTTCTCTCTCTCTCTCTCTCTCACACACACACACACACACACACACACACACACACACACACACACACACACACACACACACACACACACACACACACACACACACACAAACAAACAATCCCAAGTACACTCAATCCATGGAAACAACTTTAAACCATGTTTCCTACTTAACTAAATGTTGTGGTCGCATCATGAAGAGAATGCCCTTCTTAAAATAAGACTTATGGAACTATTAACATCCGTTGCATGTTGGCCTTAAACGTAAGCGGAACACTGCGGTGATATTAGCAGAGCCTGTTGAAATGTTGATTGCCGTTTGTGGCAAAATAAACTTAGGAATGAACAACAGAGCACACAACTTGGTGTGTGTTTTTTTTTCCAGACTCTCCCAAAACTATTTAAGGGAATAAACAAGCTTTGGGGGCATTTCCGTTGTCTTTACATGGGCATGGCTAAAGATTTGTAGTGTTTGGCATAATTTTATTGTATAACCAAGAGTAGAAATGACATGTTCAAATGCTCGCCATGTTATTTAGGAAAGACACAGTTCATTTGAACACTTATGATCCTGTACATTGATTATGTCAGTCACGGCACATGAGCAAATCCTGAAACGTACTATGTATATGTGACACTTCATTAACTCCTGTGCATTTGTGCTGAGGGGGGACAAGCATAGTCCTGCACATATAGCACAGGATCTGGACTAGGCTTGAAAGAGAAACCCCTCGCAATGGAAACTCCCCACAGGAAGATAGTGGTTTACCATCTATCCAGTTTCTGCTTCATTTTACATTGGGGCAGAGGAGTTTATTCTGGTTTGTGTGTGTTCTGTTAATGAAAGACTTCCCTTAATGAGATGTGAAGGGATGAGGCTCTTGAGGACAGATGCTGAGGTCTCCAGCTGAATTCCCAACACAGGACCAGGGGTTTGATAGAGAGAAAAACAGGGTGAGAAACAGATAGAGACAGAATGGGGGGGGGGGGTGTAGCAAAAGAAATACAAAGAAAAGATGGTACAGACGAGAAGGATGACTTGCATGCTCAAAAGGAAGACAGTGCCATCTAGAGACCTCATGGAGACAGTATTTTTGCAAACAACGGCGCAAACGGGCTTGTTTCCTCCCACTGACACTCACAAGCACACATGCACGCACGCGCGCGCGCACACACACACACACACATGCACACACACCACTACTGTTAATTATACTCTAAAATTTGCAACACGTTGTCAATCTCCTTTAAACCATTACTCTTTCAGAAAGCAACTAAGTACATCTTTTCTTCTCTTTGCCAGAAACATTTGGACCCAGAGCTCGCGCTCACTCGCGCACTCTCTCTCTCTGGTAGTCTTGTGGTAAATGCATTTGTGAAAATTTTAAATCTCACAATCCCAAAAGGGGGTCCTTTTTGTAATATGTTTGAAACTGTTTTCCCTGAAAATATGTAAATAAAGGTCTTTTTAAAATTTAACAACACTCACTCTCTCTCTCTCTCTCTCTCTCTCTCTCTCTCTCTCTCTCTCGCACTCATACCCCGGCTGGTTCCACTGGCAAAGTCCAACAGTTCCCAGGCCTCTGGTTTTCCATCGGGCGGTTGGGCTTTAACCAAGATGTGGTTTTCTCAACCGTCAAGACATCCAGGCTCATTCACTAGCTCCACAGTGATTAACACTCTCAGCCAGAATTCAGTTAGCTATCATTCCTGTGTTCAGTTTTATTTTCTTATTCTTTATGGGGCAATTCTCTTTCACAGGCAAACAGAGAGAATTGCAACAGGCACAATGAGAGACACAAAAAGAGCAAGAGGATGAAAACGTGAGTGACAGATATAGAGGGAGCTGTATGGTACTTTTCAACTCTTGAGATATCATTATGCCTCAGCATCAACTGCGCCAACATGACGTTTTGTATGTGTAATGTCACTAACCAGACTCTTCTCTTCTGTAGTTCCCCGGTGGTGGAATGAGTTATCAAGCTCCATTTGACCCGCTGAGTCCCTCTCCATCTTTAAGAGGAAGCTAAAGACCCAGCTCTTTCTCCAATACCTGTACACCTGATGGTAGCAATATAGAAAAATAAAAATGAAAAAAATCGCTATGCACCCTTTGCATTGTCTTTGTGCACTGCCTGTTGACACCTACGTCCCTTTGGACTGCAACCTGTTTTTTTTGGCATTTACTTGCATTGTTGTCTCCTGACTAGATACTTGCTTGAGTCGTATTAACTCTCAGATGTACGTCGCTTTGGATAAAAGTCTGCTAAATTACACTGTAACTGTAATGTACGTGGCAATTTAAGTGATTCTGGATCTTTAAAATAATGTAAATTAGAGTGGTTACATAGCCCTAAATCAGTTACGGTCTCAGAGGGCCTCAGAGCCATTTACATGACATTCTTCTAAAATATGTAAATATGACAAAATAGGTAAAAGACAATGCATGCCACGTCCTATCCTTTCTGATTATTGTTGTGTTATTGTTCGGGTGTTTGACTCGGACTGACTTGTAGGACCATGACTTGTAAATTCAAAATTTACCTTGTAACGTGAAGCCATTGTTCGGCAACCATTGGGGAGGGGCAGAATAAAGGAGCTCCCCTGGGGTTGTGCGGTGTACGGGACACCGGAGCAAACTGAATCCTTGCCTCTTGCCTCTTCTTTCCCGTCAGTTCCATTCGGTTCTGGCGGTGCGCTAAAATTGAACAGTGGCCGACTCGCCACATTGGTGTCAGAAGTCGGATTGAGCGAAAGAATGGAGAGCGATCCAGAGACTGGAGCGGGACATCGAGCAGACCCTTTGGCGCCTGGGAACCCTGGCGTGGCAAAAGACTGAGCCCGCCAGAGACGGAAGTTTTCCAGCCCAACCTGACCTGCACCGGAGAACAGCTTCCCGCCAGCGCCGTGGACCGTCGATCGCCCCCGGAGGCCAAGAGGACCAGCCCCGGAGAGCAAACGCCACCCGACGCCACCGATCGCCCCCTGGGGGATAGGAGTACCAGCGCCGGGGAACGCACGCTGCCTGCCGCCGCCGATCGGCCCCCAGTGGAGCGAGTGGTTGAATCATAGAGTCAGAAATAGTGGATTCAAGATCAGCCTGCATTGTCCGTGTTGTACGTTTGTACCATCAAACAACCACATCATTCCCAACAAGAGTGAGGAGCTGGAGGCACGATTTGCAGGTATCGACGACAGTTTTGGCCGAGAGCTGAAGGTGTTTAAGAGGCGACCATTCTACCACGCCGGCTCGCCACAATAATTTTGTTTCTGCTACTTACACTTCAAAGCAGGAAAAGCAGTTTGGATAATGGATGGATGGATGGACTTACTGTTATGTCTGCACACATCGACAGTGCTGCATTTGATTTGGTGCTGTTCTATTGTGCTGGGATCGATTGGTGATGCCTGCGGGCTCTGGGTTGTTTGATCGGGTCTGCCTTTGATGCTGTGTCAGTCTAAATAAAGAATGCCACGGAGAGGTTGTGTCGAGCGACAGCGCTGTGTCCTGAAGTGATTTAAAAATACAATACTTACAGTTCAAAAGTTATAGGCCAAAACGTAAAGTTTGTTATTAAAGCGCCGCCAACTGGCCAATCAGTGTATATTATATACTTTTCTCAGTAGTGGATGAGATTTCCAACCTATTGCCAAGTCTTCTTCAATTTTCCCGCTTTTTCTCCCCAATTTGTATCTGGCCAATTACCCCGCTCTTTCTGCGCCGTCCCGTTCGCTGCTCCACCCCCTCTCTGCCGATCCGGGGGCGCCACGGTCGACCAGAGGAGGCGCTAGTGCAGCGACCAGGACACATACCCACATCCGACTTCCCAACCGCAGACACGGCCAATTGTGTCTATAGGGACGCCCGGAAGTAACACGGGGATTCGACCCAGCGATCCCGTGTTGGTAGGCAATGGAATAGACCGCTACGCAACCCGGACGCCCCTGAAACCGTAGCTTTTACGGTTTTTTGAGACGCAGATACCTTAAGGGTAGAAGAAGCCTTAAGGGCGGATGAAGAATCAATAAGCCTCACCCACTTTAATCAACCATTACCAAATATTATGTATCAACTGCGTCATGACCCAATATCGGGCAAACCGAATTTCCACGAATCCATGCAACCAATTATGATAGAAACTTTTTGGATTTGTGGCTCCCCCTAGAGGTTATGAGCGATACACTTTAATACGTCAGTTTAGTGAAAACGGAACGTGTCTCAAATTTCAGGTTGATATCACAACGCGTTCATGAGTTATTGCAATTTTTTTTGAAATGAGCTATTTTGATAAAATGTGATTGGCTTGTATAATTAAATGGACATGAGATTTCCAACCTATCTGCCAAGTTTGGGAACTGTGGCTGTTCCGGTTTCTGAGACCCAGATACTTGTAGGACAGAATAATAATAATAATAATAATAATAATAATAATAAGCCTAACAGATACAATAGGGTTCCTGCAACTTCGCTGCACCCCTAACAAAATACACAACTGGAATTTCAGCATTCTCAGATGTATGTGCCAATCTTTAACAGTGTAATCATGTTGTCAACCAAATACACGTAACTGAGAAATATTTTTAGAAACTGGGTAATATTTTTATCGTTTTTGCGATCGTACATCAGTTAAGATATTTTACTCACCAGTGTTATTGTGGAGATCTCAGACACGGGACCACCGCTGGACTCGGCTTTACAGTGGAGTCTTACAGGGCCATAGATTGTCAGACATGCTTCAACAGGTCTGATTCAACCCACTTATCGTAGAATAAACCTATTTTCACAACAATTATCTAATTTTTCTACAGAAAAACATGAAGGTGATGACAAGATATTAGAGGGTGATAAAATCATGTAGAAATTCTACACATAGAATCTTTAAGAAACACCATCATGTGTTTACATTTTATGCCGTCAAGTATTTTGCAGTCGGACTTTTGGTGACTACATCTAGACTATAAGTAGCCTGATCAACTATGTGAGTTGAAACTTTTCAGTCAATTAAGATGAGGAAACTTCATGATCCTTGGACCTGAACGACTTGTACAAAATATGTTGCATTATTTAAAAAATGAAAGACCATTGGTGGGGTGAGCAGTCTAAACTCCTGGACTTTTTCCTCAAAGATGTGGATTTTATCTGACAACAGCGATGTTCTGCTTTTTTGAGCCAGGTTAGAGGTAGACAGAGGATATATGTAAGCCTGATCCACAGAGGAGCCATATTAATAATGGCTTTTCTCCGGAGATCCCAGGCTCAGATAATCAGCAGCTCAATCAAACCCAGTATTAGGTTGGCAATGATACAATGAGGCAGGTCCAAAGTATGTATATGTGAGTGGGATTGCCCTGTAGGATTGAGTTGGCTAAATAAAGTGTGCTGATGCTTGGCTGGATCTGAGGTTCCAACTGTGGAGTTACATTTTTGTTACATTTGTCATGTTTGTGGAGGTGTGTTTTCATTCACTAGCATTGAGGCTCACGAGAGTTTTAGTCCATGACAAAGGCTGAGACAATTTAGACTGAAATAGACCTTGGAAGAGGTTGTGAGAAAAACTGAGTGAGTAATTCTCTTATGGTCAATTCAGGAGATGGGTAACAGACACAGGAAGAAAGAGAAGGGATCCTACTTTGAGACAATTTCTATTTTCAGCTTACATCTCACTGAGTTCTCACTGCGACGAAGCTCCACGATGTTAATTAATAAACACCCCACACACTGGTGAATGTAGAATTATTGCACATTTATGCAAAATAAAACTAATACATCCAAAACAGAGTTTATGGACACTTCAAAACATCAAATGGTAAAAAAAAAAAAATATGAGGGGGAATGGCTTTGTCAGCAATAGCTCACAGAGAAGGCAGCTGTCTGGGTAATAAGTATGTAGCAATTCCCTTCTTGAGAAAAAGTTCTCATTCACATTTTAAAAACAATTGTTAGAGGGTGTTTCATTTACTGTACAGTAGAGAGAAATTTCTAGTCTTACATTTCTAAAATGGTCTCTGTCAAAAAACTTTTCTCCACTTTTTTGGTATCACCAGCATCCCCATGTTTGACACACAGTCACTTTTTTTTTCTTAAATCAGGATCCAGGCCCTTGAACTTATGAACCACCCCTTTCGTTTTGAATTTCACACTAGTGTGGCCATACACAGTATTTAGCTATATTTTAAGCACTTGACCTTCTCTGCTTCGAGGAAACCCTGGTGTCACAAGCAACAACACTGCAAGCATGGATAATCACTCTGAATGGGAGGGCAAGCAAAACACCTAAAATTCAACTGTGGAACACAAATAATGTGTAATTAGGTGATATGCTTCAGCTGAAATGATGCATAGTTATGTTTCAGCCATTGCTTTGAAATAAAGTGTTCTTTCTGTGATACATATGTGAAAAGTGCAAGCAAAACACTTCTAAGTGATGGTGGGCAATGAAGTTCAAATTAAGATAACTGGGACCGGATTTCCATGGTCCAGATTATAAGGACAAATTGACAGTCAAACTACAGTCTTTCCGATAGCATGGTCTGCAATTGTAGGAAGACGAGTATTTGACATTTACGAACCCAAAGGCCTGAAGGTGTCCGGTACAATAAAATTTCTTAGAAACTTTTGGGAATTTGGTTTTACTACAAAGATTGTTGAAGATTTACCATTATAAAACATGATTTTGGTAAGAAAATCATTACTATTTTTAGGCTTTAGTTAGTTTGGGGCTCTTAAAATGCCTTACCTTGAAGGTTTGGTTGGAAGATTCTGATTTATTTTTTGTTTCTCAGATTTAGCTGGGCTGAGTTCATATTGTCAAGCCTGTTTCGAGCTCTAATGAGAAGGTGGAAGAAGTTTGTAGCCTGTTAGTTTTGGTGATGCAGGAAGTTCTTGACTGGCTCAGGAAGTGGTAGCGAGGGTATGTGGTTCAGACGATTCTTGCCCATAGCTCTGCGAATCCTGATCCGACACAGGTGGGTAAGTCTACGAGGACATCCTTGGAAAAAGTAGAGAGATAGCCAATAAACATCAGCAATATATCTAAAACTGTATAAAAGGCTACACAACGGATCAGGACTATTCACAATTTTTTTTCTCAATGACGTAACAAAATTATTTTTTTGCACTTCTTGCATCTTATATGGACATTTTTATTATTGACTATTTTCAACTACAGCAGTGGCTTATTCTGTCTGTTTGCATGTCACGCTGTTAGCTATGTCAAATTCAGACTATTTCCTCACCTCGCCCCAAAAGGCTGGAATGAACTTCCAACTTATAATCAAGGCTGCAGACTTGCTTACTTTATTCAAGAAAGGCCCAAACCACGTTTTTCGAGGCCTACCTTGATCCCTTAAAGGCCCTAAGCATGACTGTGAAACTGTGACATTGTCCAGTTAATTTTCATATTATTGGCATAACTATTCGTAATTTACCTTTTGCACACTTAGACGATGATGATTACTATGCAGTGATCTAAGATTCCTGCAGGTTGACACATTATATGTGTTAATTGCTTACTCTCTTGTAAGCCGCTTAGTTCCTAGATGGGTCATGTGTTTCCCTATAGAATCTGAAAAGATAAGACAAGCTGGTCTAAAGCACAAAGGTTTAAATCCTTGGACCAGCTGTAAATATCTAAGCAGAGGAAATTAATATTAAACTCCCCTACCACAGCCTCTACTGTCAAGGTGCCCAAAAGTAAGTCAATGCATTTCCACTTGCCATGGTGGTGCTACTCAGTATACTCAGTGTCTAGCAGTAGACGACTGTGGGTGCACTGGGCAAGTGTGAATGTGTATAACTCTGTACTACATTGAAAAAGGACATGTGGCAAATGACATCTTAAAAGAGAAAGAGAGAGAGCGACAGAGCGAGAGAGAGACGGAGAGACAGAGCGAGAGAGAGGTGGATAGATAGATAAGCAAGCAAATACACAAATCAGCCTGCACAGACAAACTCCGTATTCGTTACTGACATCAGCTTTCAAGATGCTTTGTATTTGAATTAATAACTTACTCCTGGCCTCCAGATAGACTCTGAGAGCCTCTGGATCCACCTTTCCCCGGCTGGCAGCTTCCAGCTCAGCTTCCTCCCAGGGCACAAGGGCCGGGTTAGCACCATGGTCCAGAAGAAGCTCGACAAAGGCCGCCTCACAGCTGTGGCGCAGCACTGCATCCAGCAGGCAGGAGGCAAGGCCGCGTACCAAAGCCTCATGGCAGACTGGTCCCGTGTAGTTGTAATCGGGTTGGGCGCCGGCCTGGAGCAGCAGGCGGAAGCAGTGGAGGTGGTGGTAGGCGGCACTGATATAGAGAGGACACACCACCAGGGTGTTAAGGGTGCGGGCGCTGAAGAGCGGCCGAGGACCCAGCTGGTGGTCCACGTCAACATCCGCATGGAACCTGTAGCAAGGTAACCAGGAGCACATTTCTAACTTTGGCTAATATGGTGACTTGCTGATGGCAAAGGCATCAGCAAATAACCAGTTTTTGCATTGCAATGACAATTTAAGTTCTTTCCAGGATAAAGAAAGAAAATTAACTTATTTTTGTAGACTGGCCTTTTTGTAATCCTGTTTCATGATGTTGTTCTTATTCCTTTCCTTATTTTTATTCTTATTAACTATTTTTATTTTTTCCTTGTTTAATGATTAATTACTACATTTATTGTACTTTGTAACGCATATACAAAGTGTTTTTATTTTTTTAAATCTCGAAGTTGACATTGATTGAATTATTATTGCAGACCACTAAGCTGCCAGGACATTCCTTTCTATTCAGTTAATCTCTTCATCAGTTCAGTTAATCTCTTCATCTAACCTGATGAGTTCCTGCAGTATGTCCAGCCTTCCAACCCGTGCTGCGTGGTAGAGTGGGGTGCTGCGGTGGTGTCGGCTCCCGTTAGGGTTGGCCCCAGCTTCCAGCAGGATCCGCACACAGTCCAGGTGTCCATTCACCACAGCTACGTACAGGGCTGTTTGACCTTTGACGTCTACCAGGTCCACCTGGGCTCCCTGGGCAATCAGATAGGCTACACAGGCACTGTGACCAGCTGTGGCTGCGATCCGCAGTGGAGTACAAGGCAGGCAGCCACAACACCACACTGATTTCTCGTTGATTCGTCTGACAGGTAATGGGGAGAAGAGGCCGGTTATGCTACCTTAAGTACTGTACTGGATGAACAAGTGATGGGTTAGGAATTAACATATTGTCAGTCTTGTGAGTTATGAGCCATTAAGTACACATTTATGGAATAAAAGCAGACCCCACTTCTACCTAATCACACAGAGAAACAAGAGTTACTTATGGCTAGGGATGGGTACTGATATTTTGTAAGGTACTGGTAACAACGTGGAAGGCAGTGATGTGCAGTCAGGGGAGGCAGGGTAGGCACTACCTCACCCAGGCTAATAATAATAATTAAAAAAAAGAAATATCATGATAGTTACAAAAAATATTTCTTTTATATATTGATTTTTTTAACTTTAATTTGTTAAGATTGTTGCAAAAAATATTTTAAAAAAATCAGGTAAAACTTGTTGTTTTATCAATAAAAGGCATGCCCTATTCAGGATGGCTTGCTCCCAAAGCTAGCATTCGTGAATGCAGGCTGTTGGGGCAGAGTCTGCTCGTGCCTCTCTCTGGCGTGTGGCATGAAAGCAAACGGTTTAGGAGTTTTACAGTGTCTTACAGTCTTACAGTGTCTCTCAGTATCAACGATGAGGCACATTGCTAACCTGCCTCGCGTTTTGTGAACGGATGTATTTTGACTCCCTCCCACCCCCTGGCTTGCCGTCTTCTGCCTACCCAGCCATGGACCTCACTGCACGTTACTGGCGGGAGGTACCGCCCGGACCAATAAGGTCTGTACTTATGGTGCTTCTTATTGGTGCCACAGGTCACATAAACATACGTAAGTCATTTTCCACTTAAGGCAATACAATCAGAATAGAGGGGTCACATATTCTATCAGAAAGGGCTGATATACCTTTTTTTTAACATAAAAACTGCTTTGTCAACCAGTAATTGCAATGCTTGAGAACTATTACATGTTCCAGTACATTATTCAGTATGCTGCTGTTGTGCACATCATGTTGAAGTCTGGCTGTTGCCAACAATAAAAACAATCTCCATATCAAATGTGATGGCATTGTTGATATTTAGCAATTACCAGCAATAATAAACCTTTTTTTTTTTTTTTTACACCATGACAATAAAAGTCACCATTAAGAGGTAATGTCAAACACCAGTATTGATAACGGATACTGTAGTAATACCAATACTAGTGCTACTACAATCCCCCCCCCCAACACACACACACACTTATGGCCTAAAAAAATCCTAGTCTTGCTGTGCAGGGTCACACAATAACTTAAACATCTTAGTAAAGGAGATCCTATTCAATTTTGCTGTTATAATTACAGGAAGTTTAAAACTCGCATGTGGAGTGGGTGTTGAACAAGCATAAACCAGAGCAAATGGGATGGCTGCGCATGGACATAGGAGCAAGTACGAGCTGAGTTTCTTTTGTGATGAAAAAGAACTAGAATTAAAACAATGCTGGTCAACGATCAGAGCTATGCAAGGTCATAGTAGCTTTGACTGACGAGGCCATGGGTTCAATTCTCTGTGTAACTTGAAGGGATACAGCCTGGCACTGACACTGCCAGGGGTGTTGATTCCATTCTCTGTTTAGCAAAGTGCAGAGGGCATGCCCAGGTAAACGGTTTCATTTCCCCCAGGGTCACTCATTTAAAATGAGCAGCCAACCATCACGAGAGGATATTTTCACTTGTGGTACTGTAAGGAGATTTGGATGAAAACACCCACTGTATGGCATATATTATGTGTCCCATCGGTCAGAAGTGGTTTGTGGTGGGGAGGTGTAAGGACTTATACATGGCAATATGCATCTGTACTTCCAAGCTGCCAGTCAGTACCATCTCAAACCAAAGTCACAGAGCAGAGAAACCACAAGCCACCTAGTGCCACATATGAACAACCTCTGCATATCCAAAGCCATCTGGACTACGTTCTGCTAAATCTGTGGTATGCGGGTGGATACAGCAACCTGGTGAGGGAGAGCAATCAGTCTACATTCCTGAAGCAAAAGACAAATTTGGACGCAAATGGACAAAGTTTTAGTGCAGACTAACAGTCAAATTTCTTTTGACTGAACAAGTCTGAACATAGATAATGCTTATAAAATCTAACTTTTGCTTGAATACTATATAGGCTTATTCCTTAATGTTAAATAGAGCTGCCTGCACAATCTCTTTCCTGGAGCCAGACAAAAGCAATATTTATCACAGAGAAAGCAGAATACTCTATCATTTGGTTAAAACCTTATTGTCCAGAGTTAATTCAAAGGGGGGAAAAATTTTGCTCCTTGACTCTCGTTTCTTTAGCTAATTCTCTATCAAACCAATTGTTCAAAAGACAGAAAAAACATTTTGTTACATTGTTTGTCCTGGAACTGTGGTTTTGATGTATTTATTTCCCTGCGGAGTGTTTTCGTTAATACTGATTGAATTGGATTTAATTTCATTTGGTGGCACTGAGTTTAGGTCACTACGAAATCTAATAAGAATGTCAGTTGAATGTGTTGAAGGTAAACTGTCTAAAATGTAAATAAAATGGCTGCTGTGGTTCATTGCAACTGTAAAGTGGACATCTATGCAGGGGTCTCTCTCACTGTCTGAAGCTGTCTTCCTTTAGCAGGTTCCTCAAGGTGTCCAGATCTCCTACATAGGCTGCGTTGTGGAGCCGCATGTCTTCTTGCTCTAAAGGCTTGTCGCAGAACTGTTCCTGGAGCCATTCCTTCAGGTTACGGCCTACGTAGACAGGCAGATTCAGAGAACCCCAGTCACACATAAGAGCTGTTCATTCACCAAAGCTAATATGACACATACTGTCTTGATACATGCTCAATAATCCACGACGGGAATCAGAACACATTTATTGAGAGAAACATTTCATCACTCATCTCAGTGATCTCTTCAGTCCCAACTGACTGCAGGTATCCCCACCCTTATAAACAACACAGTTGCATAACCACAGGAACACCCATACATAACTCAGCACTATCAATTATACATAGTCCCGAACAAGCAAGAACCTTGCCCTAAAATGGACCAGGCAGTTTTTTTTTTTTTGTATCATCATTAACTATAGTTCAACGTTTTGTATGACTGCAAGGTTAATGTTTGTGATGGTGGCAAGTTTAAGGCTTTCATGCATGGCCTTTATTCCAAACATGAATTCTGACTGATCCGTGGAGCTCAGCTAAATCAGGCATCCACCCACCACCATGTCTGCTATTTCACTGATGTTACTGAAGCCTGACAACGCACTTTTTTTTCTTCTTCTTCTTCCAACCACTTTGCTCGACACTATTTGTGCTTGGGCCATATAAAACATCTCAGTAAGAAACAATTAATCATCATCCAAGCACCTTATACGTATTACCTGCAGCTGTGGCGCTGGGCAGATCACAAACAGTGATTAGCGGTGGAAAACTGACACTGGGTGGGTCGCCAACATCACCATCTGAACTGTCAGCAGCCATATGCTCCCGTTTTATTACACCTTCACCTTGAACGAGTGGTTCGATAATTCATCGGAACTGGTTGAGGATATCGGAGCAATGTTCAAAACATAAACTAAGGCTGTGAACATTAGCGACAGGTTACCATCGCAATAATAAAAACAAACGTGCCCGGTGACGCTTTCTGTGGGACCGTCTCCACAGAGATGCTCTCGGAAACCACGTGATTCAACGACGCACACCGAACACTATGATGTCGATCTAAAAAAAAAAACCCTAACCCTCCTTTACATCAACCACTCCCAAAACCATAACACTAAACTTAATCACTGTAGGTGCAGTTGCCGTCAATACTGAACGAAAATCGATTTTGCATGTATATTGAGCAACATCTGCAAGTCGTGTTGCGTGTTACTTGTGTTGTGTGTGACTCGGCAGGTCTCGCCAGTCATGTGGTTTCCTACAGAATGTCTGTTTAGGCTTTCCGGGAAGGATTTAAAGGTAAACGTCTTCAACATCAGCACCATCGTTTGAACGAACACTAATTATGCCGAAGTTCTCTCTTTAATTACCATACGGTTCTACAAGAGGAATTATACGGGCAAAAATGTGATGCCTGTGACATATACATACACGAAAAGCCCAGCATTTACTGTAAAAGGAAGAATTATGAGACAATTTAACCGATGTTTTTTTTTCTATGTTCATTACAGTCTAACTTGAGGACTTGCTCTGTTGAATTAATTTGAATGGAGAGTAATGCCCTATTATTACAAGGCATGGGTCGAAAGATACACGAGTTTGAGACTGCAGATGGATTCAGTGACTGGGAATAGCTCAAATTAAACTTGTGATATTTGTTATGCAATTTATGTCTTTAAGCCCTACTTCAGTGGCATAAATTGTTTGGTCTGCATTGTTTGGTCTGTAATTCACAACAGAACGAGATTATTTCCACAATTTCAAGAAGACTAAATTGACATCTCAGTTACTAAAGCACGTTAGATGTGTGCATTTTTTGGGGCCCAGGTGTAGATCAGGTATAAGACAGTCTGGATATTTGGTTTCAGTGTGTCTAATAAGACATTTTGCATAAGAGTATCAGCTGAATGCCTTAAATGCAACATAAATATAAGCCAACTATAAGCCACGAGGAAGCAGCCAGGAAGAAAAAAGATTCAAGAAGTAAGGGAGAACAAATTAGGTCTGCTTACAAGGACTCTTTTTTCTTTTTTCTTTTTTTACTTGTCTGCATGTTCCCTATTTTTACAATCATCAAAAAGGCCCAGCAGAGGATGTACTTTCTCTGCCGGCTCAAGAAGTTCAACCTGCCTCAGGGACCACTGATTCAGCTCTACACTGCAATAATCCAGTCTGTCCTCTGCACATCCATCACTGCCTGGTTTGATTCAGCCACCAAACAGGACAGGTACAGACCACAATGGACAGTTAAGTCTGCAAAGAAAATCGGTGGTGCCAACCTGCCCTCCATTCAGGACTTATACACCTCCAGACTCAAGAAATGGGCAGACAACATCACTGCAGTGCAGACCCATCACACCTTGGTCACAACCTGTTCCAACTCCTCTCCTCAGGTAGGCGCTACAGAGCACTATACCCTAAAACAACCAGGTGTTTTAAAAACAGTTTCTTTCCGTGGGCTGTCATTCAAATGAACGCTTAACGCTGTCAAATGAATCCTGCCATTTTGTATATACTGTACTGTACAGTGTACATATACTGGTACACTGTCATGTCCATCTACCTCAGGCATGTAGATAAGTAACCTGCTAACATTATTTCAGCATCTCTGATATATTATCTCCACCATTACACTTCATCACCTCTTATTTTCTCTGTATAAGTCAATCCTTGTGTATATATCTGAAGATTGTTGTGTTGTAGTGTTGTTATTCTATGTTAAGTACACTGTGAGAGCCACGAAACCAGTCAAATTCCATGTAGTGCAAACCTACATGGCCAATAAACATGATTCTGATTCTGATAAATTCAGCCTTTTCAACGTTCATCTGTGGTGGGTAACTGTCTTTGCTGCACCAGGGAATCATACAGCAATGGCTTTACTGCTGCCTGCTGACAGTTGAACCATGTACACTGGGGTTCTGGTGGTGGTCTAAAAATAAACAGACCGGTCACTAGTGCCATGTGTCACTCTCAGCGGACAGTGCTATGGAGACCCTCCAGCTCTGAAAACACATGGGGTGGCGCCACGATGGAAAAAGGAATACATCAATAAATGGCACTGGTTCTTTGTAAAAATGCAGCACTTTACTTTATACAAAGAAGGCAAATTCAGCTGATGTCAAGTATCCATAGTCCACGATGGCATAAAGTGTCTACCATGTTCTGTAAGTTTAAACAGACATTTCTACTTTCTGAGAATGCTGGGTGCAAAGTTAGCATATGTAGACAATCACAGTAGTCATTTAAATTGATTGATACATCTAAAACCATGAGTAGTTTTTGAATGCAGTATTTCCATACTCAGAGTATATATTTTGATGGAGTTGCTTCACTCCCACAATGGCCCCAAAGTGTGGCCATGCACTTTTTCAATAAAGTGTCAAGAGATTACTCACAAAATAATGACTGGGCCTTTCAACATGACCAACTGTAAGGATTAGTGGGCAAGTGTAGCGCAGCGCTGAGAAAAGGGTGACGTGTATTTTAGGGGCCACACACTGCACTCATTAGTAGTACAAATGATTCTAAAAATTGAAAGGCTAAAATTGACTGCCTTTCTTTTTTTTTTCTTTCTTTTTTTTCTAAGTGCAGGGGCCACTGTGTCCCAACCCATTTGTCACTTCTTGGGCTCGTTGGAGGAAGTTGGGGTATTTAGGCTTTCTTTGTAGAACTCCACAGTGAAAAGGTAAACGCAGATGGACAAAGTAGCTATGGGTGGATTGTATGGTGGTCTCCTTTAATCCCACTGTTGAGACTGAGTCAAGCGTCTTTGCTTAAAGCAGGTGTCTACGTCTTCGGCACAGAGCCTTCAGTCTAATCTCTGACTTGTATCACAAATACTCGGTCTAAATCTTGCCTAATAACCGTTTAAGGGCGCCCTAATACTTTCTGAGCGAGTTGCAGCTGTTTCATAGCTTGCCAGAGAGAAGTCACCACTGATGTTATATGAGGGTCTTTAAGGAAAATTGAAATGTTTTGCTCATGTCATGTCGGGCTGGGATTCAAAGGAAACAGGTCTCCCTATGAGTGTGACTTGGCCGTGCCAAATGCCACAAAAACTTTGCGTGAACTCACCGAAATCACAAACGGAGCCATTAATCATTTTGTTCATAACACAACTTTAACCATCCAGACCACTCATTAAATTGCCATTTATAAGTTTTACTTCACATTAACTTGGAGTTTTTGATATTCTCCTGACACTACTCAGTCAACACTTTGACTTTTCTCCATTTTGTTTTAAAAGGAGAGGCGACAAATATTTATTCAAATGTGGCAATTTATTTCACTCCACTACAAAAATCATATAATTATTTGAACTATGATACAGACTCTGGATATACATAATATACAGTTCAAAGGGCAACAGTGGAAATGGTACAAATAGTTTAGAGTGTAAATGGTCCTTTCATACAAAACATATGGAAAATCTCATTTTAAGAACACAGTTCAAAAATGAGCACCCACTTTCCAGGATACCCACTTTAAGTGTTTAAACTGTACATTTTTTAATATGTATGCTCACATTTACATTCAGTGGGCTAACTATAATACTGATCTGAAAAATCCAGTATAACCAGCAACACAATACTACAATTAAGACTGTTAAAACGGTTACTACAGAAAATAGCTCTCAATGAGCTCAAATTAACCTTACATAAATGTTGCCTATTTCAATGGTTCAATGTCTCACCTGCTATTTATTGGTGCAATTATCTTTTCCATCAAGTTGTAGTATAGGCCACAATAGATGGAGCCATGGCTGACTAGCTATCTCTTCTACTGATAAATTTCATTGCTGGGGGATTTTTGGGAAAACGGGGACATGGATTAGTTTCTTTCACATTTTCACTCCCAAAATAAAATCCATTCCCTTGTTCAACTGCGAGACGTGTATTGCTTCATCGAATGAAAACAGCGTTTGTGCAGCACTTTTCTATACAATCATCAAAAAGCGCGACACAACTTTTGTTATCTTTTACTTGATACTGTAAGCAGAATCATTATCAAACGTTAAAAAGCAGGCACTGAAAACACCACAGGAGCTTCTTTTATAACTGCTTGCTCTACTGACGCTACGTTACTACTTTTTTGGCAAATCAACCAATACAAATGCTGGACAGAGGGACCTCTACAGTGGCTTCTGTTTAAGTGGAATATAAATTGGTATTTCCTTTGATTGTTGTTGGAACTGTTGTAATTATGAATTGAGTGCACGTGAATGCCCCGACAAAGTGGTAAATGTGACAGTGAACGTTGTAAATTCCTCTTACATCCAAATTCCTGAGATTTCCCAAAAAGAAAAAAGAAAAAAAGAAAACATTTAAAAAAAAAAAGGGGGGGCTCCAAGTCACATTTCAAACACCAAAGACATCATGACAGAACTGGAGATAATTACTTGTCCCCATGTAATTACTTGTCACCTTGTAAGCTCATATAGCTTATGTCCAATTCTGTCTTTTTTCTGTCCTCTGGGAGGGAAATGCAGTTAAGCTTTTTTTTTTTCTCCAAGAGCAAATTTACTTTCAAGTACCTACATTATTTTTTGAAAGGTAGAGATAAAAAAAAAAAATCTGCCATTTTGCCATTTCAAATTGTTTCAGGTTTTCTTTCTAACATTGTGCTCTTGCAAAAACTTCCTTCTTTTTTTTTTTTTTTACAAAAGCATAGCATTCCTACCTCTCTTCCCAAATCACCATATGAAAAGTGCAGTAGTACTCTTGAAGAAGAACAGTTTGGGAAACACTACTTGACAGTTTGGTGGACATTAAGTGCATTGGTTTTTTACCGTCACAGAAGAAGTGTGCAGTCAACAGAGAAATGTGTTCCCGGTAAAACTCAACATAAAATTGTCCACAGAGTTTGTAGAACAAGCCCAGGACTTTTTCAAAGGTAATTCTGGCAATCTAAGCGGAAGTTTTCTCCAGTTTTTAACCAATTCAGTGTGTGTCATCTTAAAATAAATTTGACTGGTGTTTTACAGCTAGACTCCAAGGCTACCATTGCAGATGGATTTATCATCTTAAAATAGAGCAAATGAAACAAGACACGTGTCTGCTTACTAGTCCGATGAGAATCTCAGGGTCCTGTACTCAACAGTGATTAAGTTTCAAAGTTCTAGGAAACACAAGGAAAGAACTTTGAATAATGTGTGTGTGTGTGTGTGTGTGTGTGTGTGTGTGTGTGTGTGTGTGTGTGTGTGTGTGTGTGTGTGAGTGAGTGTGTGTGTGTGTGTGTTTCACTCTGTTCATAAAAATGATATAGAATTATATGAGAATTGAGAGTAGTCTGATCATCACCTTGCAGGTGGCAAACCCAATTTTCATCAGCATATTTGTTCACCTTTAAATGTCCCCAGGAATTCTCAAGCAGCATAACGTATAATGAACCATTTCTGAGTACGTGTCCAACTCTAGGTTTGTACAATGGCTCATTCCACAAAGGCACCATAAATTGAAAAATAGATGGTAAAAGATTGGGTTAGTGTAGTTCGCAGGGCAGGAAAATGTTGTCCGCCAGCCACAGTGGCTGATGTGTCTCAAAATTTACCCCTAGCTATGAGCTTTTGATAAGTCAAATGTCTTTTCTTTTTATTAGAGGATAGGTTCTCCAAATCAGGTTTATTTACACTCTAAATGGCTGGTAATATGTATATTAATGGGGGCCATCTCCTTTTCCCGAAGCCTTCAGAAAGTGCAGTTTTTGATCCCACTCCATTGGGCCTTATTTGTGTCCCTCAGGTTCCACCGGAGAAGCTAATCCCCGTCACCATCTTCTGGATCTTGTCTTCGTTCTTTAGGATGTTGGACTTGACAGCACAGATCTTGTCCTGCTGGTCTTTCATCAACTGCTCAAGCTCAGCAAGTTCGGCTTTAAGGGGCTCCACTGCCCAATCTGTAGCTCTATAACACACACACACACACACAAACACAAACACACACACACATAGATCAACTCACAAAACATTCGGACAACAAGGTGCCAGATTAACTACTACCAAATGCTATCAATTGTTTTCCTGTGGTCGGTAAATTTTCACAGCACTGTTCATGAAAATGATATAGGTACATTTTCAGCCAGTTCAGGACTCCAGCAGAGTACAGCATTCATTTCCATTTCATAAAAAGAACGTAATTTTTCTGGAACTCATTTTGTTTTTACTTTGAATATTTTGGTCATGACAGGATATGGCAATAGAAGCTAAAGACCTTTACAAAACATCACACCATATGAAATGATGGGATTTAGATGTACATTTTTGATCTGCTAGGACTGTTTAACAATGTTTTAGTCTTTTAATGACATTCCAAAAGTTTCAATCTCTGGAAAAACAAAATGTCATTAGATGAGCAAGAAAGAATGTGTGGGGCTGGATGATGAAAAATTATAACCTTCAGCAATGTGCCAAATCTTTCTAAAAATAAATCTATAAAATTTTTAAACATCAAAATGTGGTATTTTTAATGTTTAAATGTTTTAAACGTCATAATATAGTGTATAACTTATAACGTTTCCAATATCCAGGGCATACGCACAATGAAACTCATAGTACCAGAGATAAACTGCTATATGCAAATTTAACACAGTAAATTATTTTCGTTTCATATGCGATCATATTTCTTCGCCATAGAAAGGTAGCAAAAGTATTGATTTAGAAACCAGTGTTCAATGTTAGGCAGTGGAATCAGTGGAGTAGGTCAAAACATTATAAACAAAACCAAACAAGAAGCATTAAAGACTATTGGTGCTGAGGCTGTGTGTGTGTGTGTGTGCGTGTGTCCCACCCACCTCTGCTCCTCAAGCAGGGCTTGAGCGTGCTCCTTGTTCTCCCGTCGCCAGTTTAGCAGCTCAGCTTGCATGGCGTCCATGTCCTCCTGGAAATAGTCCATGATTTTACCCAGGGGCAGAGCGCTGCGGCACACCATCTGAATGGATGAGCGCAGCCGCTCAAGCTCCCGCGACACCAGGTCCCGCTCCTTCTTTCGTGCCGCCTCAGACACCACACTCTGGAAGTTAGGTGGTGGTAGGGGGTAGAGATATTGGAGACAAGGGGTCAACTGTAGATTTAATCAGGGCTCTAAAATTCACTGTTGCACTCAGTAGCAGTGATTCTCTCAACCTGCAAAAGGTTGGCAGCACTGTTGCCATTTGATGAGCGATTTAAAAATAATGTGATTGTGAGTGTGTATTGTGTAACAATTGTGTATTAAAACAAGGTCTATCCATCATATTGTGAAGCAAAAACCTTCTGTTATAGTTAAAAGTGTAGCATAGAAGATTAATTGTTCATCTTAACGCTCTGTACTGCAGCAAACAAGTGCAAAAATGCACACACAAACACAAGCACGCACGCAAAATCCCTTGTGTGTGTCTCCCTTGACCAAAAAATAATAAACCCTCTTTAGGAATTCTCCCCTTGCCAGCAAAGCATCAAGTGCTCAGAGCCAGAGCAGGGTTGTATTTAGTGGTTTAGGATTTCAAGGCTAAAAATGTTAGGCAGGAATTCTACCAACCTAGTTGTATATATATAAAGATCAAACGTGTGGCTGAATTGTGTTGGCTAATGTTGGGGGACTGGCTGACTGGCTGTAGAGGGCCTCCAGTGTATAGTGTGTGGTTGGAGGGGGTTCTGCTACATCCCAGTTACTGTCAGCCCCTTGATGGTGGGGGGAGGTATAAGGAGAGAGCCTCCATTGGCATAGCAAGACCCAGTCATATTTGCTCAGCTGGGCTCAACAAGGATTCTGAGTGTGTATGTATGTATGTGTCTGTGTGTGAGTGAGTCAGTGAGAGAGAGAGAGAGAGAGAGAGAGAGAGAGAGAGAGAGAGAGAGAGAGAGAGAGAGAACTAAGGCAGCACTAGTGCTCTCTATCCTAAAGCCACACGCATACAAGCACTTGCATGGACAGCCTACTACCTACCAGAGGCTTAAGCACTTGCATATACAGTTGACATACACACAGCACCCACCCACACTCCTGGTCCGAAAGCTTTGTTTATTTTAGTAACAGGCTGTGGCAGGGAGGTTATTTTACTACAGTACTGAGTAACAACTGCTACACTTATGGCCTCTTTCAAGTTCAACTCTTAGTCCAATTTATGTCATTCGGCCCAACTGATGGGAGCACCTGCCCTTGCAAAGCAGCAGAAATCACACTCACGACAGTGCATAAACTAACTGACAACTTCATCTTCAAAGCACACCAACTTCAATATAACCCACTAGGATAAGGGGCAAATATCACGTTTGGTGTAGCTGCCCCTGCCTTATCAATTCATCTCTTACAACAAACCCAACAGCTTGGTAATTACAAGGTTGAAAGGTGATTTAACTAAACAGGGCCCCACTATGCAGAATACACATCAAACATCACTATTTGGGCCTCTTTCCCTTCAGGAAGCTGACAGAAATTTCAGACAAGCTCTCTCTTTTTCACCCTTTTGCGGTTGCCCAAGGGTGTTAGGGTCAAAATGCCTTGGCCCATTGGTCCCCTATCGAGGTGGGTGGCTTTCCACTGAGCGCCCCTGAGCCCAGCAGCTAGACAAACACTCCCCAGCTCGTTCAGTCTGCCTGGCTATGGACTGGCCTGCATAATCCAGACAGGACCCGCCGCTTCACTCTGTTTGACGTCCCCTCGATGCCTCAGCCCCTTGTCCCTCTTGCTTGGAAAATGGGGGGGAAAATATATAAGGCCGGAGTGAAAACACGACCCCCAGTTCGTGTGCTCTCTGTCCGGGTGGACATAAATCACTGCTTTATAGAGGCCTCTGTCAGGGTCTACAAGTCTACGGCCACTCCTAGTTCCCTTCTTCTCACCGGGATCCCAGAACAATATTTGTTTAAAATGTGGTGGCTGAGGAGCAAGAGGGGGATACACTGCGAAAACGAAGAAGGCTAGCAGGTTTTCCCATTATCTCAGAGAGCAATGGAAGCACGGGGCAATAGGGGAAAAATGAAGGGCTTCAGGCCAATGTTCCTAAGAACAGGTGGCACATTCTGAAGATGCTACAGAGGAAGTCTTAAAGCCAGATATGTAAGTGGATGGCACCAGATATTTCTATCTACTTGAGGCACTTGGTTTAATACTATATTTCAATCTAATTTTCCTTGCAAGTTTAACTGGGCCCATATCTGAACATTATTATTTTTTCCTTAATTCTCTATATTCTTGTTTTCATCAGCATCGATGTCCTATGTTGCTCTGTTACGCACATGTTATAAGTTCTTTATGAATACAATTGCCTCAACTTTATAGGGTTCAGAAAAATTCAGTTCCCTAACATCTCCAGTGTCCTACAAAGTTCAGATCTGAGTAAAATGCTCATAGATCCATTTGCAAGGCTGCAAGCTACTAATTTGGAATTCATTTTGTAGTCACACACCCAATCAGCCTAATTAAGAGATTTATTCAGGGGGAAAAAAAGAGAGGGAGAAAAACATTCTTCAAAGTAATATTTGAAAAGAAAAATGACCAGCATGCATGAAACTGTCAGAAGCCTAGCAACCCCTTGTGGGTTGTTAACTGAAGAAAGTTTAATTTAGAAACTACTGGATGCTGACAAAGGATTAGCTTCCATCATGATTTACCAAGCTTGTTCATCCATCAACTTCCCTTTGGCAGAGTTCACTTTTTCACCAATGGTTTTCAATGACGTTTCAATGATCCCTCCGTAACTTTTATCTTAATTTCCATGAGCAAGAGAAACTAATTTTAAGAGTTGCTATTGAAAAGATGTTTTTAACACTATATGATGTGAAAGTCAGTCTATATTTCAAATACTGTAAATGAGCTATGCTATAGACCAGTGGTTCCCAACCTTTTTTCCTTGGAGCCCCCCCCCCCCCCCCAACTTGTTTCTAAGAAAAGCTGAGCCCCCCCTGGCCCACACACAAAGAGAAAAGTTATTCATTCCAAATATCTATTTGTAAAAATTATCATCAATTTTAGTTTTTTTCCCACCTTTATCTTCAATAAATATCTTGTTTCCAATCTCAGAACATCTGTGTTTAAATGTCTCTTGTCTTGTATAAGCTTAACATTTTTATTTTCTTTTAACAACCCAACAGAGTAGGCCTGTTGTCATCTGACTTGGGCTCATTGAAACAACAACATATTGGTACTGTTGTAATCTGACATGTGACGCCACATGCACATCATGTAAAGTTGTGGACACTGTTTTTTGACAGACAGTAGGCCTATGTGTTATTTTGGCTCTAACAGTAACATTTTTTACTGAGTCTGTACCATCCTGTTCATTCATATACTAATAACACTGTTGTTTTTTTGGGGGAGTTTTTTTGACAGGCAGTATGTGTTATTTGGCTCACACAGTCACAACAACAATAACTTTCTCCTTACATTTTTTACTGAGTCTGTACCATACTGTTCATTCATAAACCAATAACACTGTTTGTTTGTTTGTTTGTTTGTTTGTTTGTTTGTTTGTTTGTTTTTTGACAGGCAGTGTGTGTTGTTTTGGCACACACAATAACAATAACTTCTTCCTTACATTTTTTTTTTTTACTGAGTCTGTGCCATCCTGTTCATTCAGAAACTAATGGCCACCTTGGGCTTGCATGCCTTTGCCCAGGGATGGAAAGTCAGGTGCGGTGCTTGTGACAGCCAGCCTAAAGTCCTGGTGTATATCGAGTCTGTTGCGGGCTTCTGTTTTTATTGTTACAAGGGCGCTGAAGGCTGTCTCAAACACATATGTAGTGCTGAATGGGAGAATAACCCTTGTAAATAACTGTGTGTTTGGCTAGTCTGGGTACAACAGCGTGTCCTTTGACTATCCAAAACTTTTTGTATTCGTTCTCCTGGAAATATTTCCTTGACACCGAGTCAGCTTGAAGGTCAGCAAGCTCATCATAGCTGCAGTCCCACCCGTGCAGCATGCAACAAGTTTCTTGTAGGGCAGATTGTTGGATGAGAGATAGGAGTCCACAGCTATAAAAATATCCTGGTCTGTTGTTGTTGTGGTTAGACTGGTAGACATAAGAACGTCTTGTTTCAAGTCATCTCCGTCCGTCAACATATTGAACATAAATGATGAGCACAGACTCGTCTGACACTGTTGTCGTTTCATCCAACTGAATGGCAAAGGGAACATTCCTAAGCTTCTCGTGCAGCTGGTTCTGACAATCTCCAGCCATTTTATCAATTCTGTCTTTGACGGTGTTGTCAGAGAGTGGGACAGTTTTCACTTTATCAACCGCGTGTGGGCCACACAGCCTCTCTACAATGTTCAGACAGGCGGGTTTGATAAGCTGCTCTCCAATAGTGTGTGGCTTTTTAGCCTTGGCAGTTAATAGCCAACACTCAAATGACGCCTCCGTGGCTCTGTGCAAATCACTTCCTGCTCGTTCAAATGCTTTTCTGATGTCGGCGGATCTTCTTGATAGTGTGACACTCACAATTGTGTTGTCACAATTTAAGTTATTGTATTTGATATATTGTTAGTAGGAGCCAGATTTATTTCATTGTTGTGTAGACTAAGTATTTCTAATGTATTGCAGCTGCAATATGTCTCCACGCCACAAGGGGGCGCGCTGGTCTGGCAGAGTATTGTGTTTCTATAAGTGTGTTGCAGTGGGCTCGTGCCTTCAGACGTCACCAGCCTGCTCAACAAGTCAACCACGTCTCCTGTTTTATACTTTCTTTCTGTTTAAAACAGACCCACTTTCCTGTTACTGGCCCCGCCCTTACCTGGGACCTGTAACATTTCTTGGCGCCCAACGTGGGGCGAGCATCTGATGACCGGGGATGCTCGTCCGTGCAACAGAACCCAAGTGACCAGACCGGCTGATGATCACCTCAAAGACGTCAGGGACTGTGGACTGTGAAAGATGGCCGACACTGACAAGGTATCCGTAGGTGACGACGAAAGAAAGAGACTGATTTGGCAGATAAAGAAAGGACTTCACAAGCTGACTGGTGAGATCTTCCAAATCGTCGAAAACATCCCACGATCTGATGAGTATGCCAATGCCAAGAAGGGTGATGAGGAGAGTTTTTTTGATTATATATGTACTTACCTCCACAGTCAAGCGCTGTCTGAATTAGAGGATCAGGGGTTTGCTCAGTTACTCCAACTGAATGATATGATGAAAGAGTTAGTTGTTCTATGTCAGCCTACTACTGTAATATCTGAACCTATGAGTAATGTAAAGGAGGTTTTTGTGTCTGTGCCCGCACCCATAATCACCTCACCAGTAGTAACTCCTGTAGGAGCAGAACACAGTAGTGCTGTGACATCAACACCTGTTCATGTTGCACCAGTAACTCACCCTGTAAGAGCAGAACACAGCAGTGCAGACACATCTCAAGTTGAGTTGCTTGACAGACAAACACTGGAGTACCAGACTCTAATGGCTAACTATGAGGCTTTAGGCAGAAGGTTAGCTGAGCTTAAGGTGACACAGCCCACAACCGAAACACCTACTAGCCAACCCTCTCTTCACCAAGAGTCAGGTGCAGTTAGTGATAGTTACACGCCCACCCGCATCATGATTGACAATGTCGTCTCCATGAAAGACTTACTGTTACTACGCAGAGAATTTAAGATTCAAGGTGGTCAGGTTGGCGACAGTACGTCAGACATAGGGTTTAACAGTCTATGCAAACAGATTGATGAGGGGGTCGGAGCCAAACATACAGAGAATGAAATCATTCAAGGGGTGCTCCGTATTGTTAAGCCAGGGCAGTTTAAAGATATGCTCATAAGCAAAGACCCCCTGACCATCAATGAGCTTAAAGGCTTCCTGCGGTGGCATATGAGCGAGAAGAGTGGCAGTGAGCTCTTTCAAGAGTTAATGAGCACGAAGCAGAATGAGCAGGAGAGCTCCCAACAGTTCCTATACAGAATGATGGGCCTGAAGCAAAAGGTTCTCTTCGCGTTAAAACAGGCCAACACAGATATCCAGTATGAGCCTCGCACAGTGCAGAATGTGTTTCTACGCACGGTTCACCAAGGTCTTCTCCCGAAGTACAGTAATGTTCGTACTGAACTCAAGCCATTCCTGTCTGACTGTACCGTAACAGATGAGACTCTCATGAGACAGGTGAACAAGATATGCAGCGAAGAGAGTGAGAGACAGCGACGACTGGGCTACGGCCCCCACCTAAAGGTAACCAATGCTCACAGTGCACAGCTTGAACCGACCAAGCCTCCTGAACCAAAACCAAAGAGTAAGGAGAAAGACAATCTGCTACATGAGCTATGTGCCAAACTCGATGCTCTGACCAAGGTGGTTGACACCCTTAAAGACACAAGAGCCCTTCCCACCAGAGCCCCTCCTGAACATGCACGGCAGCGTCAGGCTGTCCCAACCAGGCCTGAGCACCAAAGAACACCAAGACAATTCAGCTGCCCTAGCTGTGTGGCACTGGGTAACAGTTGTAGCCACTGTTT
The DNA here is from genome assembly GCF_029633865.1 of Lampris incognitus. Classification (NCBI taxonomy): domain Eukaryota; kingdom Metazoa; phylum Chordata; class Actinopteri; order Lampriformes; family Lampridae; genus Lampris; species Lampris incognitus. The sequence goes on from NC_079221.1 coordinate 23,367,039, forward strand.
CGTCTGTGGGGAGGAGGGCCACAGAGCCGTCGGCTGCCTCAAGAGGAGAGGAGGGCAGAGACAGAACATCAGTCGACCCTCTCTACCACCGGCAGGCATGCACGCTGTGAGCAGCCCCCATGTACAAGCCTCCACCGTGGCTGAGGGGAGGACAGGAGACACTGACCAAGTGCACGCTAGGAGTGCGGCCTCCAACCTCGAACCTCAGGAGGTACAGACACATGAGAGGCTGGCCCAGCTAGTGGGGAAGAAGTGCACAATCAAGTGTAACATTCACATCTACGCTGTGGAAGCTCTCCTGGACACTGGGGCCCAAGTTAGTATCCTAGACCGTCAGTGGGTGAAGACTTACCTCCCTGATCAGAAGATATGGCCTTTGGCTGAGCTCACAGGGCAAACATCTCTCGAAGTGGTAGGCATCAATGGCGAGCTCTTACCATACGATGGCTGGGTGGGGTGATGGTGAGCCTCCCTGGCAACAGTGATCCAGACTTGGCGGTACAAGTGCCCTTCCTTGTGAGCAGTGTGTCCATGGAGAGGCCCCTGATTGGGTTCAACGTGATCGAGCAGCTAATCCTAGGACCAAAAGAGGGCAACGACATCCTACCTGCCATAGCAAGCCTGCTCTGTGGAGCTCTGAACATCCAGGAGGACAAAGTCACGGCCTTGGTCAACTTCGTCCAGACACAGCCATCAGGTGATGGTGACAGGAGATATGGCGTGGTGAAGGTGGGACCAGTGGATGTCATCATCCCGCCTGGACAGGTCAAGCAGGTGAAGTGCAAGGTGCCACCCAACTTCGACACATCCAACCCACTAGTGCTCTTCGAACCAAATGAAGAAAACGCTCAACTACAGCAGCTTGATGTGGGCGAGGATCTCGTACAGACTGAGAGAGTGAACAGACCCTACGTGAGAGTCCCTGTCAGCAACCACACAAAACATGATGTCACTCTCTCTCACAAAACGGCCCTGGGAAGTATCCAGTCAATCGTCAAGATCATCCAGACAGCTGGGCAGGGAAAGGAGGAGCAGATGGGCGTGGAAGTTGGCAGTGTCCAGTCCTTGGAAGGCCCAGCAGCTGGCATAGGAGATTCAACAATGAAGGGGGATCCACCAGTCGACCTGAGCCATCTAAATGAGGAGCAACAGGAGATTGCAAGGAAAATGCTGCGTGAAGAGTTAAACGCATTCGCCCAGAACGACAATGATATGGGGTGTATACCCAGCCTGGAAATGACCAAAGATAACACTCCAGTGCAAAGGTCATATACCTCCATTCCAAAACCCCTCTACAGGGAGGTCAAGGAGTTCATCAAGGACCTGCTCGCCAAAGGTTGGATCATCAAGTCCAAATCGCCCTACTCAGCCCCAGTCGTATGCGTACGAAAAAAAGATGGAGCTCTCAGGCTCTGTATTGACTACAGACTGCTGAACCAGTGCACCATACCTGACAGACACCCCCTGCCAAGAATCCAGGACATCACTGACACCCTGGGCGGATACAGTTGGTTCTCGATCCTCAACCAAGGGAAGGCATACCTTCAAGGGTTCATGGCAGAGGGGTCACGCCACCTGACGGCCTTCGTGACACCCTGGGGACTGTACGAATGGGTACGTATACCCTTCGGACTAACCAATGCCCCAGTGGCGTTCCAAAGGAGTATGGAAGAGATGCTGGCGTCCCTCCGGGATGAGTGCTGCATCCCATACTTGAACAACATCCTGTGCTTCGGCCGAACCTTCGAAGACCACGTGGAAGGACTAAGAAAGGTCCTGAGAGCCCTGCAGCGTCACGGGGTCAAGCTCCGACCCGCCAAGTGCGAGCTGTTTAAGCCAGAGGTGAAGTATGTGGGACGACTGGTCTCTGCCCAGGGAGTGAAAATCGACCCCAAAGACCTGGCAGCTGTGAACTCCCTTAGAGATACACCACCAGCCACTGTGGGAGATGTGCGGATGATCGTGGGATTCCTGAGTTACTACCGCACCTATGTCCAGGATTTCTCTCGAATTGCTGCGCCCATTTACGAGTTGCTACAAGTGAACCACAGCCCTGCAGGAGAGGTGGTAGGAAGGCGCTGGAGAGAGAAGGGGAAGGGTGCTCAGTTACCGTCCAAGACACCAGTAGAATGGACTGTGAAGCACCAGGAGACCCTCTGTAAGCTCATCAACGTTCTGGTAACTCCACCCGTACTCGCTTACCCAGACGTTGACCTGCCATTCGTCGTACACACCGACGCGTCAGAGAAAAGACTTGGAGCTGTCCTGTACCAGCGCCAGAACGGTAGACTCAGAGTCATCGGATACGGTTTGCGAACTCTCTCACCAGCTGAAAGAAACTACCGACTCCACTCAGGAAAACTAGAATTTCTCGCATTGAAGTGGGCAGTCTGCGAAATGTTTAGAGATTACCTGTACTATGCGCTGCACTTCACCATCTATACTGACAACAATCCCCTAACATATGTTATGAGTACTGCTAAGCTAAACGCAGTGGGGCATAGATGGGTAGGCGAGTTGTCCGAGTTCAGATTTGACATCAAGTACAGGCCTGGCAAGAGCAATGTCGATGCAGACACACTGTCACGGGGCCCCTTAGACATCGCTCAGTATGTGACAGAATGTACAGAGGGACTGGCCAGAGAAGTTGTCACAGCCACCTGGGAAGCCTGCAGGGCCGGCAAAAGCCAAGATGTTGCCTGGATTGCTGCTATGACCTTGTCCCAGGGTGACCAGCTGGAACCCAGCAATGGAGCGCTTATGCCAGCCATCGACCCTGCCGAACTCCGAAGAGCCCAAAGAACAGATCCAGTAGTCAGCAAAATCCTGAGTCTAAAAGAGTCAACAGAAGCACTGACCGATGATGTGAGACGAGGCGCCACTGGCATGGTCAGAGAGATGCTGCATGAATGAGGCAAGCTCCAGGTTGAAGATGGACTGCTGTACCGCCGGACCGTTGGGAGACGTCAGCTTGTCTTGCCCGCCTGTTACAAGTCCTTGGTGCTCAAGCACCTGCACGATAAAATGGGCCATGTCGGCACTGAAAGAGTCATCACCTTGGCAAGGGAACGTTTCTACTGGCCTTACATGAAGCGTGACATAGAGGCCTACGTAACCAAACAGTGCCCATGCATAATGCAAAAGAAGCCAGTGACACATGTGAGAGCCCTGATAGCCAGCATAACCACCAGCGAACCACTCGAACTGGTCTCCATCGACTACCTACATCTTGAAACCAGTAAAGGAGGCTATGAGTATATTCTCGTTGTGGTCGATCACTTCACAAGGTACTCCCAAGCCTATGCAACGCGCAACAAATCTGGAAAAATGGCAGCAGAGAAGATATTTGACGACTACATTCCAAGATTCGGCTACCCCTCAAAACTGCATCACGACCAGGGCAGGGAATTTGAGAACGAACTCTTCCGGACACTACAGCAGCTGAGTGGAGTGGGGCATTCGAGGACAACTCCATATCACCCCCAGGGCAACCCGGCAGAACGATTTAACCATACGATCCTGCAGATGCTGAGGACCCTAGGAGACAAGGAGAAAGAGAAATGGAAAGAGCACCTACCTCAGATTGTACACGCGTACAATTGTACCTGTCATGAGGCGACAGGGTACTCCCCCTTCTTCTTGCTGTTCGGCCGCCACCCATGCCTGCCCATAGACCTGCTGTTCAGCCTGAGGACAGATGATGAGCCAAAGACTGAGAAGTGGACTGAACGGATGACCGAGGCCTACCGCATCGCAGGGGAGAACAGTCAACGATTGGGTGCACGTGGCAAGAAGTATTACGACCAACACTTGAAAGGAGTTGTGTTACAGCCAGGAGATCGAGTACTTGTACGGAACCTGAGCGAGAGAGGAGGTCCCGGGAAGTTGAGCTCCTACTGGGAGAAGACCATCCATGTAGTGAAGGAACAAGTTGCTGACAGCCCCGTATACAAAGTCGTCTCTGAAAGGGATGGATCCAAGGTGCGTGTCTTGCATCGTAACCTGCTACATCTGGTCAATGACCTACCTACAGACCTACCTCCACTGCCCAGAACAACAGCCATGCCACAGGAGAAGAGGAGAACAAGGCAAACAAAAGCCACAAAGCAAATGAGACCAGAACAAAGGAGTGATACGGATTCTGATGATGGAGATAGATACTACTGGCTCAGGATACCTGCAAATGGAGATGAAAATGGAAGGAATACCATACCTACCTATGATCGTGTGTGGAGCTCCGGTCCTGTGGAATCCACTAGAGCCATCCAAAGACAACCTGCAAGAGAAAGAGAACCTGTAATGGAGAGAAAATCTGTGAGAGAGATGGAACCTGTAAGGAGAAGAAGATCTGTGTCAATGGAAGGACTGATAAGAGAAAGACAAGCAGTCGGAGACCCCAGACCAAGTAGAGAACAGTCCTACACTGAGCCTGAAAGTGATAGGGAAGATACTGGGCCTGTTGTAGAAGATGCAGAGCCTATACTTACCCAGAATTGTCACACTGAGAGTGGTAGTGCAGCTGAAGGGCCTAGAGTAGAGGATCAGATTGATCATGAAAATTACTCGGTCAGAAGATCTACCCGTAAGACAAGGCTAAGATCTCAGTTTACTTAGGGCAGACTAGGTCAGCCTTCACTCCAGAGACAAGCTGTAGCCAACTGTATAGAGGTTTCTGAGATGCCACATATGCCACTTTGGGGCATGCAGCCATACCACTTTTTACCTTACTCTGTCCCACCACTATATGGCATTCCACTGCACACGTGACATACCCTTACACCTTACCTGCACCTTACCACATGCCAGAGTATACATACTAAAAGGGTAAAGAAAGTCTTTGATATATTTTTATTTGAATGAGCCAGGAGAAATGTCGGGAGTCACATTTTTTTTGTTGGGGAGTGTGTGACACTCACAATTGTGTTGTCACAATTTAAGTTATTGTATTTGATATATTGTTAGTAGGAGCCAGATTTATTTCATTGTTGTGTAGACTAAGTATTTCTAATGTATTGCAGCTGCAATATATCTCCACGCCACAAGGGTGCGCGCTGGTCTGGCAGAGTATTGTGTTTCTATAAGTGTGTTGCAGTGGGATCGTGCCTTCAGACGTCACCAGCCTGCTCAACAAGTCAACCACGTCTCCTGTTTTATACTTTCTTTCTGTTTAAAACAGACCCACTTTCCTGTTACTGGCCCCGCCCCTTACCTGGGACCTGTAACAATAGCGCCACCTGCTTATTCCCACTCAAAAAATTCCTGACTTTCCCCAATAGTCTCTTGATGTTTTGTCCCTTGGTGTCGTTTCATTTTGCTTGGCTGCATGCTGTCATGAGCTAGTTTCTCACCACACATGACACATTCTGGCCCCCTGGGCTCTCAGGCGCCCCCCCAAGGGGTATGTGGACCCCAGGTTGGGAACCACTGCTATAGACAACTTTTACAAGCCATATTTTGTACTTGTCCATTTGAAGCTGCTGATTGTTGAAACAGCACTTGACCAGTACACTGCCGAGAAGATAGCAAACTAAATAATACGATAGATAGATAGATAGATAGATAGATAGATAGATAGATAGATAGATAGATAGATAGATAGATAGATAGATAGATAGATAGATAGATAGATAGATAGATAGATAGATAGATAGATAGATAGATAGATAGATAGATAGATAGATAGATAGATAGATAGATAGATAGATAGATAGATAGATAGATAGATAGATAGATAGTGGAGGCACATGTGAGCATATCAAGACAAACTGTTGCATGCACACACAATGCAAATTCTTAAAATTGTATTTTCAAATTTACTAACTTTTCCAGGTTTTCCATGACTATATGGACCCTATTTTGGTCAGATTGAAAGGCATGACAGATTTATGAAACTAAGTGTAAAGGCTGTGTTGACCACCAGGTTATGGCAACTGTTTGGCAGGTCACTGCACATGCATAGTAAGTTTGTTATTTCAGTGGAAGGGCATGGTTATGTCCAACATTTAGCGGAAAACTAAAAGCTTTCAGGAACTTCAGTGATTTTCTCTCTCTCTATTGCTAAACACCAATATGAAGAAAACTCTGGTTGATCAGAGGCTCTATTACATCATGTGAGACCACAGAAACTACAAGAGGAAACAACTTGTAACTTCTGGAAACAATCTTCCTCCTGGCTACTGGTGTCCATTTGGAGACACTAATTCATATCCTAATAGTTTTTACAGTGCGTTCCCAGACAGAGTCTCATAGGTGGGCCAGGGAGCAACACATTACAGGATGAGAATCGGTTCTGGAGGCTGTTCATGGGCTTCTTCCCTATTTTTCATAAAAGGCTGTCCAAAGGTCCAGTCAGATCATAAAAATAGTTGGGAGTCAGTGAGGTAAAGAGAGACGCTGAGGGCTGAGGGCCAGGGAGGGTTACAGGATGTTGTTACAAGGTCATTGTAACCCCTTGGGGTCACAGCTGAGATCGCCGCCCTGAGATGAACCAAGGGGATGTCTCCAAAGGGACAACAAAGGGCTCTGACGTACTGACAAAGGGAAGTCATAGTGCCGACTAAAAAAAAAATAAATAAATAAAGCGGAGGTTCTGCCAGAAGTTTTGAGGGAGAGGCTTCGGTACTCTTAGGGGTCAAAGATGATTGGCTTGCAGTCCACTGATTGACTTTATGATTCATACCTTATGCTTCCACTGTGTTTAAAACATGTTGTCAAGGCTGCTAAAGTCTAGCCTGAAATCAGATCATCCTTGTCGCCAAGTATTTCTCAGAAAACCTGCCTCGATATCTTTGATATGTCAACATGGCCCCGGTGAAAGCAATACAGCTAATGGAATGGCATGGGGTCATTTCCTTATGCTTCCACAATTTTTTATTTTTTCAAAAAATTGATGTTTATGAAGACACTGGGCCTGCAGGGAGGAGTATTTATTTTCCTGACTATTCTGCAGCGTGTACTCTGGCCCTTCTCTTCCTCCGACTCTCACTCAACAGCCATCCATTTGTGTGCCACGGGGTTTATTTATACATTACAAACCTTCATCAAGGCTAATTTGATGGGGGTAAAGAAAAGGGAAAAAGTGTACACAAAAAATTCTTATGAAAACGCAGCTGCTGCACGGGGCAGATTCTGTCTAAATAGAAAGACGCCCTTCGAGACGTATCTTGGAATAATATACAAATGCGTCGAGGGGTCGTGAGGAAGGTCTAACCCATAAATATACAGCAAATTCTTCAGTTGCACACACTGTGGCAGGATATGGTAAAATACAATCACTCCAACTGTTCAAAAACAGCCTCTTGTTTACATCAGTGCAGCAATGCGGTAGGCAGGCATTGGTGCTAACAATAGTAAAACAGACCCAGGAAGGCATACATGACAAAGAACAGAAGTTCATCATGGGAATCTGCCAATGACTGGATTTCCCCCAAAATGCAAAAAACCGTCAAGACTCAAAGAATTTTGTATAGAACTTCAAGGTTAGTAATAAATCACATGGATCGTGACTCTTAAAAAGTCTGACTATTTTGATAAACACCAGTGTTTAAAATTGTGCCAGCTGAAATTTCAAACCTGTCACAGCACATGTGACAGGGAAGCTCAATATTTACATTTTTTAACCCTACATGTTTTGCCGTGATTACAAGAGAGAAACGACTCCATTACACTGACCCCTCCACCCTTTCATGTCAGGAAGGAAGTCATTACAGTCCTTTATACAGCTGACGAGGCAAGGCCAATAATGGGGGGTTAAGTCCCTATTTTGCCTACCTCCTACTCAGATTGTAGAGATTTCCAAGCTGCCTACACAGACCATACAGGATACTCAGAGATGAGAGTCTGGAACTCCTGAAAGCTGAGGAGGCCGTATTAAGTCAATTAGGATAAACCCTGTAGGCTCTGCTCAGGTTGTGCCAAAAACCCCAACTATTTTAGTTTGTGGATGCGGTCTCATGTGACTTTTTAGAAGTGTGTAGACCCTATCTTCCTTTTCTTTTTTTCAAAGAGAGAGAGAAATCCAAGGAATAAACCATGAGGTGGTACAGAACTACATAAGAAGTGACAATTCAGAGGCAAATCTTGACTGCATGTTGCCCTGACTCAGAGCTGCACAGCTAAACTACGTCTGTTCACCAGTGGCTGAGCTGAGACAACCTCACTGGGATGAGCGATGAAGGATGGGGGCCGAGGTCAGGGTTAGAAGGGGACAGACCGGGTGCCTTTCTGCATGAGCGACACTCCAAAACAGCACTTCCATCAGAGTCAGGGTGGTCAGCTGGGCAAATATGCCCAGCTGACGAATATGCTTCAGCAGAGAGGACCACCCAAACCAGACAGTGTACGCTGCCTTGCACCACTTGAGAACAGACCACACTTCAAGCTTCACACTGATTCACTCTCCAAATACTGACCATGAGGGAGTTCTCTCGTTCTCTCGCTCTCTTTCTGATAAACATGATGGCAGAGGCGAGCGGATGAGCAGTGGAAGCAGTACATCAATTTTAAATGGGATGATGGCGATGGGGTGTAAGTTCAGAATAATAAAGAATATATAACGCATAAAGCATGGTTGACAGATATTTAGAGTTAAGGTGTCCAGGAAGAGATGAGATTCGGGGAACTTAACAGGCACATAAGGCCATCATGCGCTGTACTGTTTAAAATGGAAGGCGTTCAGTGACAAAGTAAATCAGGACTGAAACTCTTACTGTCAAGAGAACTGGCTGCACATGGTCTGTTTTCCACAATTATCAAATGCTGTCACAAGACCACATATGGCAAGGGAGTGAAAACGGTCCAAACAATTGCTCAAAAAAATAGCTCCCCTGACAAGGAATATTGAAGATAGTAGAGCAAACAAAAGTTATAATCGCAATCTCTTTTAGGCATGTCTAGGATATGGCACAACTATCTGAGTCTTAATAACAAGTTTATCTACCCTCCAGACATCTTGATGTGCACCTCAATTGCATGTGGTCTGGTGGATACCATACTGGTTTGGTTGTTTTTATTCCTTCAGGTTGACTGAAAAGGTATTTTTGTTGTGGGTTTCAAGGCCTTGCAATCACACCTCTCCAATACCAATATCTTGCTAATATCTTTTATTTGATAATAACCAGTGTTGCTAGGAACTTTGCAGTGTGGTCCAAATGGCAGCCCCTTGGAGCAGACTTTCCAGGGAGAAATGGTGTGTGACACTGATGGAGAAGCTAATCATAGGCTCTGAGTCACAGGAGAGGAATGAACCAGACAGAGCTCAGCAGTTTTTGGACTTACAGTGCTCTCTAGTGGCAAAGGATGAAAACCAACACTACATACCTGGTCTTTCAATTGTGAAGATGCTGTTGATGTTTCATAATCTTTCTTGGTCTCAAGAATTTTTTTCACGAGCCCGCCTATGGAAATAAAAATAGGGTAGTTAGTTCTGTTTACTTTTCCAAACCAGTGATAAGATGAAAAAAATAACTCAGATTGCATACCATGCTTCTCTTCCTCATCTAGTTCCTCTGTAGGCCTCTGTAAGAAAAAAATAATAATCAGAAGACAAAAATTGAAAATTTACTTTTTCCATGTTGTTTGACCAACTCATTGCTCGGGCTATCTACGTCTACTTACGACCATCATCTTGGGGATCTCTGAAGGTGGAGGGGCAGTCTCTTCCACTAAAAACTGCTCATCTTCATCGTCCTCATCCTCAGACAGCTTTTTCCCCTCCATAATGACTGTTGCCAAAGGCTTGGCACTGACCAGCCTAGCAGACAGACAGAGGCTTTAGTCATGTTTTTCTAACAAATATCTGACATCTGAAATGGGAAAATGTAACGCTAACACAAACTAAACACGTGATTTGGGTGAAGTGCTTTCAAGGCACCTTATGGTGCCATGTGTGCACATATGACACCAGAAGGAATGTTATACCCTGCAGAATAAGTAAAATGCTCTACCTACTGAGCGATATAGGTGTGATTTTCTAAAGATGAAATCTGAGAAAAATGTGTTTTCACATGTTTGAAAAGTTTATTGGACTCATATAAAAACACTATCCTTTGTCCAATGTCCAAAGTGTGCTTTTTACTTGGTTCAATCAGCATTGCATCCAGCTCTCATGGAGACAGGAAATACATTGTTGGTTGAAGGCTGGGCAACAGACTCATCCCAAAAATGAGGTATTAGTCTGCTTCATAGAATGACTTGACTGACAACTGCAATGTACATTAATGTATTCTGTGACGTTACCTCTCGGGTGGGATAACGTCTGTGTAGCTCTCCTGTCTCTTGATCCGTGGGGGCGCTGGACGAGCGCTGCTGGGCCGTGGGATCCGCTTGTTACTAATGGAGGGAAGGACCATACATACATGTTGAAAAACCGAAAAGTGTCAAAACTTCATGGTGTTTCAGGAGTTTCGTGATAGGTTCTCTCGTTCATCAAAAGGCATGTTGAGAACACTACTACACAGAGGCATTTTGACTGTTTTCATACCGAACATGTTTGATGCAGTACAAACGAGCCCTGGTGCATTTACCTGTTAAATCCAGTTTGTTTGGACAGGTGTGAACGATATCATTCAATATCTGGTGCAGACCAAACAATCATACTGAGACCGCCTGGAAAAGTGGGTATTGATCCACTACCAGGTGAAATGAGGTACGGTTGTTTATGGTGTGAATGTTACCAGTACCAAACTCAGGAAATCATGAAAAATTAATAGCAATTTTTTTCCCCAAAAATTAGGCATTTCACCTCATCATCTGTCCATGTTTGCCCTCCTGTTCAATGTCTATTCATTGCGAATTGATGAAGGTCTGCAAGACCAAAACGTCACATGCTTTTACTTGGATAATAACAATAACTTATATTTTTATATGGACAGAGTTGCACTTCATTCCTAATGGACATGTTTGTCATCAAATCATTTTTTAACTTGGGGGTGACTAGATGCACACAGTCCAAATGCAAGATAAACAGTAAGATTTTGTGAGACAATGTGGGGTAGACTTATAACATCCACTCTTTACAGGTTCCCAATGTAAAAAATAATTTGACACATTCATATCCCAAAAAATATAATATGCTTGAATAAGATTAGAAAATAAACAGCTATGGGCATGACCAATGGTAAATAATGAGAGGGGTGTTCGACTATGTGTTTTGATTGTGTTTTTTTGGCTTAAGAGTGTGCTAATTTTCAACCAATCAAACAGCAATGTGAGAGTGACGTTTAAACAGAGAATGCTAGAGGTTATTGTTGGATAATAATCGATTTAATGTCTAAATGGAGAAATGTATACTTTTGTTATTGTGCTTTATTTAAGGACAGGACGCTGTATTGCTATAAAGCCCACTGAGACAAATTTGTAATTTGCAATAATGGGCTATAAAAACAAAATTGACTTGACTTCAAAGTGTAGGATATTCTCTCAATATGTGGGGCAGCCAGGGGACAAAGGGTCAAAATGTTGTACAACACAACATCAGGTAGCATGCCTGGTCACTCCATTTGTAGCATCAATTACAATAAACAAATCCCAGCAGTCATTATGCGTCTACCCTTAATTCCTTAGGTGCATTGCAAGACACCATCACAAAACTAACCAATGAAATTAATTACTACTGGACTTTTGATTTGTTAGCAAAAATACAGGAAGGACTTCCTTTTGGGAGTAATTTTGTTTTAAAGTTTTAATACCAACTCAATGCTGAGTGTGTATTTGTCATGTGGTGATCGATATGAGTGTTTGGGTGTGCATGTTAATGCTTCACTAGTAAATCTAAAAGTGGCTTATGTGAGACATGATTTAGTCAAAGCAGTTAGTGAATTTTCATTTATTCATTCATTATCCAAGCCACTTATCCCAACCGCAGTCGTGGGATGCTGGAGCCTATCCCAGCAGTCATTGGGCATCAGGCAGGGAGACACCCTGTGCAGGCCGCCAGTCCATCACAGGGACCACACACACACACCCCCTAGGGACAATTTAGTATGGCCAATTCACCTGACCTACATGTCTTTGGACTGTGGGAGGAAACCCATGCAGACACGGGGAGAACATGCAAATTCCACTCAGGGGACGACCCCCAAGGTTGGACTACCCCAGGGCTCGAACCCAGGACCTTTTTGCTGTGAGACGACTGCACTAATCACTGTGCCACTGTGACTTCTGAAATGTGGGACATGAATTGGTGAATATTGGACAAAATTGTTTTTCAGCAATTTTATGTATGTGACTGGTAAAATATGAATTAGAGCCGCTGTTGCAGCTAGAAAAGTGCTATATAAAATGCAACTTGATTGACTGACTGATTGATTCAAGAGTGTTGTCACACAGTGCTCAGACCTGTTGTCCATGTGGGGTGGCACTATAGACTCTGTGGCATCTCCATTCTCCTGGGGTAAAGGTCTCTCAGCTAATGGAGCATCTCCATCTGTAAAAGGAAAACAGTAAAACAGCGACTAGTGGTGAGCGTCACACTCTGATCTATGAGCAGCTGGCAAAACACAGGACACTCATCTCACAGGGCCACACCTATCGTCACACTTCATTTTGGCACTGTGCCAGCACTGGAGAAAGGTCTGGCTGAACCCATTATCAAAACTCTGGCTTGTTTGTATTTCTTTAAAGCAATCACAATCGTCTTGGGTGGTGCTAAACCCAGGATGCAGCAACAGTGTCCTTGCAAAATAGTTTCGGGGAGAACTTGTTTTGGTGGAACATTTACACATGGGGTGGCGAGCCCTGGCATTCATTCATTCATTCATTCATTCATTCATTCATTCATTCATTATCCAAGCCACTTATCCGAATTCGGGTCGCAGGGATGCTGGAGACTATCCCAGCCATCATTGAGCGGCAGGCGGGGAGACACCCTGGACAGGCCAAAATGGCTAAATCCCCACAAAAGAAAACGCCACATAAAATGGTAAAATATGCATGTCAACTATGTGATATGAATTTTACTGATAAAAAAGACAACGTAACTTGATCATCGATGCCCTAGAGGGAGAGCCTGCCTATACTTTAGCTCTGGAGATGCTCACTGGACTCGTTAAAACCACAGACGATTTAATAGCTGTATGTAGCTCTTGCAGAACATTATTAAACCGATATCACAGAAGCTCGTGTGAAGTGGGACGGAATCTGTACATTGGTCAAGTCGATGTCAGTGGCGCATGTTGCTGCCAGAGTTAAAAGATCTGCCAAATCAACTCCAACTGACGAGGGCCATGTCAGAAAACGGATCAACGTCAGGCATGAGACTCTTGCAAGACAGAGTCTGGGCATTTCCATGGTGCATTCACAAGTTGCTGTGGTCCTGCAACTGTAGTAAAATCAGATTCGATACATAGAGATTGATATATAGTACATACATAGAAGCGACATGTACGACTCATATAGTCCTGTCATTGATGATTAAACAAAGTTTTATGACTAGCTATACAGAAGTTTTTTTTCTATGACAACTTGCCTATATAACTACATTTATCACCAATTGTTATTCATGCTATGCTGTCCAGAGATGTATTAAGGTGACTATCTCGACAGCGCTAAAATTAAGTGTTCAGATAGATCTGGCCATGCAACAATACGGTTGTTGTTGTTTCACATAGCAACGGGGACACTGAAAATAGCAACACGCAGATAGTGGCAGATAGTGGAAGGGGAGGAGAATTTCAACTAAAATAGTTGGCCAAGGGGGCGTCCAGGTGGCTTGGCGGTCTATTCCGTTGCCTACCAACACGGGGATTGCCGGTTCAAATCCCCGTGTTACCTCCGGCTTGGTTGGGTGTCCCTACAGATGCAACTGGTCGTGTCTGCGGGTGGGAAGCCGGATGTGGGTATGTGTCCTGGCCGCTGCACTAGTAACTCCTCTGGTCGGTTGGGGCACCTGTTCGGGGGGGAGGGGGAACTGGGCGGAATAGTGTGATCCTCCCATGTGCTATGTCCCCCTGGCGAAACTCCTCACTGTCAGGTGAAAAGAAGCAGCTGGCGACTCCACATGTATCGGAGGTGTGTGGTAGTCTGCAGCCCTCCCCAGATCAGCAGAGGGGGTGGAGCAGTGACTGGAATGGCTCGGAAGAGTGGGGTAATTGGTCAAGTATAATAGGAAGAAAGGGGAGGAATCCAAAAAAAAAAATAGTCGGCCAACTGCAGGTTTATTATACCCACAGCCTACTTCCTGTGAGTCAGACTACAGAGACACTGACCGTGGAAGGAATAATAAATGGCAAGCTCATTTTAAAGTTTCCTTCAGTTTAATTTTTCAGTCAGCAAAACTTGTCAGGTAGCTGCTTGCTGAATACCTCAGTCACTAAACGGCAGGATGGGAACTACTGCGACTGAGTCTTGGGGACTTAAAGCTTTTGCACACCGGGGACGTGATGAATAAACAACACGAATATGTCAAATATTTGCCTGCGAATATTTCACATCAAAACTATTCATACCGGCAGCAATATGAATTTGTAACACAAATTTGTGACAGAATTCGCCTGTAATTTCATCAAAACAAAAAACACTGCATCCACCTGCATAAATTATGATAGGCGCACTTCACTGTGAGACTGAGAACAAATCTGATGTTCGGAGGAACAAAACTTCTTGAGATGAACAGAAATCTAAATCTTTTCTAACCAGCTGTCCACAAAAAGAGGAACTTGTTAAGTGACTGTACACTGTCATGTATGCGTAGGAACCGTGTTTTTATTTTATTCATATAATTTGTAAACAGATAGTCTATTGATTTTTATCATCTCGTCTATTTTTTTTTTATTGGAATTTTCCCCCTTTTTTCTCCCCAATTGTATCCGGCAAATTACCCCACTCTTCTGAGCCGTCCCGGTCACTGCTCCACCCCCTCTGCTGATCCGGGGAGGGCTGCAGACTACTACATGCCTCCTCTGATACATGTGGAGTCACCAGCCGCTTTTTTTCACCTGACAGTGAAGAGTTTCACCAGGGGGACGTAACATGTGGGAGGATCATGCTATTCCCCCCAGTTCCCCCTCCCCCCCGAACAGGCACCCCAACCAACCAGAGGAGGCGCCAGTGCAGCGACCAGGACACATACCCACATCCAGCAACCCACTCGCAGACACGACCAGTTGTATCTGTAGCCGGAGGTAACACGGGGGATTCGAACCGGCGATCTCCGTGTTGGTAGGCAATGGAATAGACCGCTACGCTACCCGTACGTCCTCTCATCTATTCTTTTATTGAAAGTTATTAATTGTTCATCATTCATATTAAGGCTACAATAAGGCTATATTTAGATGACGTCAACACCCTGCCCAGCATGATACAAAACAATTAAAAAGTCCACCATTGTCATCAGGAGTTGTGACGTGAAGTCTGTTCTGCACAGCGAGATTGGTTCATGCCTTCATCCGCAGTGCAAAAGCTCCGAAAAATCGACCTCGTTTCGGAAAAAAAATTACATCACTTTATTGGCCATTTAAAATTTGCTTTCTATGTGAAAGTACTCACATAACAAAACAAAAACAGTTTGAAAAAAACATGTTAATGTGCGAATTAATTGCACACAAAAAAACAAAACAAAAAAAAACAAAAAACCGCCCCTTGTGTGAAAAGGCCTTTAGGAGCAGTTTGTGGATATATTTTTGTATTTTTGCATTAATTCTCATATTTCTTCCAATCAACTGACCTTGAACACTTCCAGTAGTATTTACAGAATAGACATTAGATGTAGTAAGATGTAGTCCATCTGGAGTACATATGGCCCTTAACATGAACAACCTTTTGTGAAATTCACTTTGAACAACGACGATGCTATGAATTTGTACTAGGACTGTGCACTTTTGTATGAATGTATGTCAATAGTAGTTTTAAATACCTTAGTGTGTTGTTCTGGAGGATAGCTGTGACTGGAAATTGCCCCGTACTTCATTTTGTATTTAACCGACTACCAATTCTTAAAAAGGAGAAGCCAATGGTATTCAAATATATAACATAAGGAGATGATTGTCTTATCTGAAAACCACTGGTTAAAAGCCTCAAAAAAAAGAAAAGAAAGAAAGAATAAAAACAACCAAAGGAAATTAAATTGATTATAACAAATGCCACTGACCTGTGGTTCTATATCAAGGTGTTATATCTATATGAACCCTTTGACATGTGGGCATTTCTATCATGCACAGATCAGATAAGAATTCAACCCTGTCTCAACGGCCTTGTTCAGACTGCCAGCCCAATCCAGATTGTATCCAGATGAATTTTAGAAAGTCTGGACAGCAAAAAAAAAAAACAAAAATTTGTGATTCCACAGATGTGTATCAGTCCGGACACTCTGGCCGCCCAAATCGGATTTCAAACTGTCTTTTCCATCACTCGCAATGCGACACACGACAACGTCAAATCCATGACTGAAGCAAAGAATGCATACCAGCTCCCTCCGTCTCTGAGTTTGTCTAGTGCCACAGAGGAGTTCTGCACCACAACTTAACAGCGCGATTGTTTGGAGGGTGAGATGATGGCTCTCCATTTCTCATGCTTCCGAGTTTGTAAACTACGTCACCAGCATACATAGTTACTCACACCTACATCGTTACTACAGTAACCCGTGCAGATAGGTGGGTGGTGTCTGGAAACACAAATCCAATCTGATCACTTGCAAATAACAGTGCAGACAGTCTGTCTTAAAGATCTGATTTGAGAAACAAATTTGGTTTGCCTGCAGTGTGAATCTAAGCTAAAGTGTGAATACGCGTGCACGTGCTTGTGTGTGCGTGTCAGTGTTGTAGTCGAGTCACTAAACCTTGAGTCCGAGTTGAGTCTCGAGTCTCCAGTGTTCCAGTCCAAGTCCGAGTCCCCAAAGAAGAGTCCGAGTCGAGTCCGAGTCAAGTCCCCATTACCTGACTCCGAGTCTGAGTCATCAAGGTTTTCTGGGTGCATCCTTGACAGATGTCTGTTGAAGTTTGCGGTTGTCCTGGTCTTCTCCTCAGTAGTTCGTTTACATATCAAACATCTAGCAGTGCTCTTGCTGGAATTTGATGTAAAATTCATGTAAGCAAAGCGCACAATTTGGGGCGTCTCTTTAGGCATCTTAGCACTAACTGTTACTGAACATGAGGGTATGCACGTGAATCTGCATGTAGGAAGAACACACGTGCATGCCCTTGCACGAAATTGAATAATGTTACGGTAGCTATCAATATCTTATGCCAAATTATTAGGGCCTATTACAAAAAAAAACTAACAAAAACAAAAAACAGTCTTTATCAATTAACAAGTCCGAGTCCTCATCTCCAACTTCCAAGTCCGAATGCAGTCAATGCTCGAGTCTAAGTCCGAGTCCGAGTCCTCAGTGCTCAAGTCCAAGTTGTCACGAGTCCTGAAAATCAGGACTTGAGTTGGATTCGAGTCCGAGTCCTGGGCTCGAGTACTACAACACTGGTGTGTGTGTGTGTGTGTGTGTGTATTCAGCTGAATGCTGAGATACATGGATGATGACAATAGCACGCAGTATGTGTTTGTTAGTGTGTGTCCGTGAAGTAGCCAGGCAGAGAGACAGAGAATCCGACTTACCTCCTTCACTGTCAGACTCATCTGTAGAGAAGAACATAAAAAGAGAGAGGAGCATTAGTTTCTGTTATTGAAAAAAAAGACCACTTGGGCTCCACTGCAACTTCATACAAGCAAGGGTGCTTAAAGGCCTGCACAATACATTATGTCAATAATGTGATGTGCCAGTTCATATGGCTATCACCCATTAATAAATCAGCCAAGGTTGGACAAAACTTTTTTAAACTTTAACAATACCCTCCCCAAAGACATTTGTTTACACATTACTCACAGCATTTTTACCTATTTATCATATAACAATCAAGCCACCCACAACTTGTACATCTGCTTTTTGCTGTGTATCTTCCTTGGAGAAATTTACTGAGGTGGCCTTAAACCTACAACCCTTACAGAAAAATTCTGGCTTTTTACAACCTGGCTCTTGTAGTTTTAACCATTTTGCATATTGGTTATGCTAACATTTTACTTACCGGCTTCATTGTGGAGATTGTGGATATAGGACCTCTGCTGGGGCATAGGAACATGAGCATCGAGCTTGTTTCAACAAGTCCAATTTAACCCAACTATCTAAACCACTTATTTGAAAGTGAAAATTAAAGCGCAAGTTAAAAGTTATCTTTTGAAATGTTCAATATTATCAAAAATGTTCCACCACATGGCTAAGATACCTCCTGGTTCAACTTGCAGGAATGACAACCATACTTTGTGTCAGTAATTTTAACCATCGGATAACTACCCAGCCGGCACAACTGAGAAATCACAGATAATGAGAAGTAAGGTACACACTAACTGAGGCACTTTTTTGTGCAACTGTTGTAGTGAACAGGACAGGTTTAAGGCTGGTGTTCCAACGCCCCGTAAGATGCTACTGCTATTATGCAAAATTAAGCATTTGAGTAATGAAGACATTTGTTCACATGTAAATCATAAGGACTTAAGCTTTTCCACTGTAAAGCTGAGTCCAGTAGAGGTCCCGTGCTCAAGGTTTCCACAATTACACCAGTGAATTATATCATGTCTGATATGCACAATGGCAAAAACTATGAAAATAAGACCCGGGTTGTAAAAAACAGGAATATCCTTAAAGCTTTTACAGAGGTAAAAGTCCACAGTGGAGGTCCATTTAAACATCCTTATGGATTAATTAACAACATTTTGGAATTATTTCCATTTTCAAATCTTACAAGCTTCATCCTTAGGGGGACATTAATCTGTGATGTGAACTGCAACACAAAAGCGCTAATTAAAAAACCTTAGTATTCTATTGGAAACACTTTTATCCAAAATAGTGGAATTCCTGAAAAAAAAAAACCCTAGAAATAAAACGAAAAAGAAACTCATTACTGATTAATAGTTGATGGAAAAAAATGAAATTTTTATTTTTTTTAATTATGTGAGAGGTGCCCTAACTGTTAATTAGAAAAAGGTACAAGAATGGTGATGGTGCTGGCAGGAGGCTGTCATCACCTTGACCCCCGACTTTGGGCCTGCGTCTCTGCCCTTTGGCAGATGAGGGCCGAGGTATTCTGGCTGGACTGTCAGACTGGAAGAGGGGACAGAGGAAGGGACAAAAACAAAATGCATCCATGAGATAATACTCAACAAAAGTAGTTAATCACCTACACTCTGAATAGCCTACATTCTGGATCAAACTAACCATCAAAATATTGAAATTCCATGCCCTTATTTGTGACTGACGGATTTAACAGAAAATAATTTCTAATTTGTAATTTCCTTTGTGATCACACAGGAGAGCACGCAGGAAAATTACTTCACAACATTTCTCCAAATGAAAGAGGAGGATGTCTCTGGCATCTGTTTTTATTTCAGAAAAGTGATGCATGCATTTTGATTGTGAAGAACTTATCCTCCTTGAGTATTTCAATCCACGAAAGCACAGGGGAGTGGGCCTAAACAATGAAACATGAATAACTTGAAACTCAATGCTAAAAGAGCAACAGTGGAATAAGGCACAGAAAAAAAAGATGCACCCACTGATAGGCACTCACATACACTATCTCTACAGGCAAACTGCATTCTCAAAGCAGAGTAGGTAAGTTGACTTATTCCACTGAAAGTGTTTCCCCCTATATTATCATTTATAAGAATTAGGGCTCTATTTTAACAATCTAAGTACACAGTCTTAGGTGCATGGTGCAAGTGCATTTAGGGTGTTTCCAAATCCACTTTTGCTAGTTTAATGGCGGATAAGCTGAGCGTTTAAAGGGATTGTACTTGGTCTCTCAATTAATTATTAGTGTTTTTGGCATAACATGAAATAAACCAGTGTCATCTCCCATTCCGCTTAAAAGCCAGGTGCACTTGCACCTTGGCAGGTTGCTATTATAATGGCAATTTGCCAAATAGTATGAAAGAACGCTTCTCTGCAGAGGAAATGGATCTGATCATGTGGGAAGTACATCCGCCTATGTAGGTGGCTATTACTATTTCAATAATATGCCCTTAAAATAACAGTAAAATACTGTGCCACTAACTTACGACCAGGTTTTTGTTGGTCAATGGCGCAATTGCTTTCCGCAAATAGAGTCTAGCGGCAGACTGAGGACACCTCCAACTCCCCCCACCTCTACCTCCTCCCACCTCCACCTCCTCCCACTTTGGTTGTTTCACTTTCAGGCAACTGATGATGCTCTAGGCATTCAGTAAAGGTGAGTGGTTAAGGTTAGGGTTAGGGTAAGGTTTGGTGGTGAGAGGTGTTGCAGGAGGCGGGTAGGCGTTGGAGGATATGGCCAGACCCATCTCCTCTCCACTGCCTCAAGATAGCAATGCACCAACAATGTGCCTGACCACACCTCATTTTAAGACCAACACACCCATGGGCACTCTGGTGGGTGCAAGTACATCTGCTATTTAAACAACACGGGCGCTGGATGGGAAAATGACACCTGCATCGATCTGAAGCTAGCAAAGGCACTTGCATTGTACTTAGCACTGCATTGTGCCGGGTGTAAGATAGAGCCCTAAGAAGTTGTTACCTGGTTCTCCACTGCTTCTGCTGGGTATTAAGACAAAGAACTTAAGAGATAGAGCTACTAACATTTCATGCCAGTGTAAACTCTCTTTTGGCGTACTGTCAAGATTTATTGCTAAGTCTGCAATGGGCATTTTGTGTGAATGAGAGGAGGCAATGGGTGGGTCAAACGTTTCTGCACCTCAGCTTCATTGCATATAGGAGTTTCCCTTTTCAAAGCGCAAAAATATTGGGAGGAGATTATGAAAATAAACCCCAAATCTGACAGCGCAAACAAGAAAATTACTTCACAACCTCTCAAAATGAAAGAGAAGGAATACAATCGTGTTGCTATTTTACACCTCTGAAAAGCATGTCTTGCACCACTGACATGGCTGCGATCACTGTGACTCAGAGGAGACACAGCAGGGCACAGAGGGAACATGTCAGAAAGGGAAGAGTTTTTTCTGCATGTGTAAATTTATTCACAATGTCAGAAGAATACACCGTGCAAACTTATCACCTGCCATGTCACAATATTCTCAGTCTGGAAACACAAAACCAGAAGGAATCGTGCAATAATGAAACTCCTGACCAAACTATTTAACTGTCTCCAGTTATTTCCAGTGATGGTGGCATTTCAGAGTAGTGCAATTTTCTATTTTTTCAAACTATAAAACAAAAATCAAATTTAAGAAAGAGCCCAAAATCCCACCTCTTCACCTATTTAAGAAGCAAGAAATTACCTAACCCAATCCAATGTTCCAATCCAATGATCCAAATGATCCAAATTGATCATGATACAAATGATCCAATGTTATAATTTTCTATTATCATTTTGAAACAAGAATACTGAACTGATAAATGCTACACAGACTATTATCATACACGCTGTAGCACGTCCTTAATGCACTACTGTAGAGTGCAGAAATAAATATAGTTCCCAAACGACCACAATGCTGTCAATCCAACCAAACAGGTTTCATAATAGAGCAGAGTTCACAAATGTACTTGGAGTGACTGAAGGCACACATACACACAACATGTGCCAGTCACATTTAGATTAACATGACAACACCTTTGTTAATTATCCTGCCCAGTTTCAGGAGATACTGTGCTAAACTGTCCATCCCCATAGGGACTAACTGTCGGCCAACTTGCGTTAACTTACACTTATCTTAGTAGATATGGCCCAAACATACACTACCGTTCAAAAGTTTGGGATCACCCAAACAATTTTGTGTTTTCCATGAAAAGTCACACTTATTCACCACCATATGTTGTGAAATGAATAGAAAATAGAGTCAAGACATTGACAAGGTTAGAAATAATGATTTGTATTTGAAATAAGATTTTTTTTACATCAAACTTTGCTTTCGTCAAAGAATCCTCCATTTGCAGCAATTACAGCATTGTAGACCTTTGGCATTCTAGCTGTTAATTTGTTGAGGTAATCTGGAGAAATTGCACCCCACGCTTCCAGAAGCAGCTCCCACAAGTTGGATTGGTTGGATGGGCACTTCTTTGAGCAGATTGAGTTTCTGGAGCATCACATTTGTGGGGTCAATTAAACGCTCAAAATGGCCAGAAAAAGAGAACTTTCATCTGAAACTCGACAGTCTATTCTTGTTCTTAGAAATGAAGGCTATTCCATGCGAGAAATTGCTAAGAAATTGAAGATTTCCTACACCGGTGTGTACTACTCCCTTCAGAGGACAGCACAAACAGGCTCTAACCAGAGTAGAAAAACAAGTGGGAGGCCGCGTTGCACAACTGAGCAAGAAGATAAGTACATTAGAGTCTCTAGTTTGAGAAACAGACACCTCACAGGTCCCCAACTGGCATCTTCATTAAATAGTACCTGTTAGAGCCTGTTTGTGCTGTCCTCTGAAGGGAGTAGTACACACCGGTGTAGGAAATCTTCAATTTCTTAGCAATTTCTCGCATGGAATAGCCTTCATTTCTAAGAACAAGGATAGACTGTCGAGTTTCAGATGAAAGTTCTCTTTTTCTGGCCATTTTGAGCGTTTAATTGACCCCACAAATGTGATGCTCCAGAAACTCAATCTGCTCAAAGAAGTGCCCATCCAACCAATCCAACTTGTGGGAGCTGCTTCTGGAAGCGTGGGGTGCAATTTCTCCAGATTACCTCAACAAATTAACAGCTAGAATGCCAAAGGTCTGCAATGCTGTAATTGCTGCAAATGGAGGATTCTTTGACGAAAGCAAAGTTTGATGTAAAAAAAATCTTATTTCAAATACAAATCATTATTTCTAACCTTGTCAATGTCTTGACTCTATTTTCTATTCATTTCACAACATATGGTGGTGAAAAAGTGTGACTTTTCATGGAAAACACGAAATTGTTTGGGTGATCCCAAACTTTTGAACGGTAGTGTAAATTAGCCACATTTATAGTGTAAAAGCCATAAAACTACTGGCACAGACTGAAGGCAAAGTTGATCTGCTACAAGGTTAACATTCAGACACAATCATAGCAGGCCCTAAACCAAGACAGCCACCACAAACACATCACAATAACTACAACACAGTAGCACTACACCAACTACCCATCCCAAGATCTATGTTTCTACTGATTATATTTCAGTAAGTCACGTATACCTCTTCTGCTGGTACTGGTATCTTTCAGAAAAGGAGGAACAACATTAACTGACCCAATTCCCAAATTATGAACAAGTTAAAAAAAAAAATTACAAGTGAAGCTCATAAAAACTAAATTTAGTTCACTTGGTCTACATTAAGCCCTACAGAATGAAGCAATTTCAGGCATGAAAAGAGCATCAGCCCCTTCATTTGCAGTGTACAAAGTAAGAGGGCATGTAGCAAGCTAGGCTAGCAGGTACACACATGGACAAATACCTCAGATGCTTCATCGTCAGCCTAAAAAGTGTAGATAAGAAAAAGAGACGTGGGTAATATTTACTTTACTGTCTACGTATGTATGAAAGTAACACAATATTATTACGGCAGAA
Source organism: Lampris incognitus (assembly GCF_029633865.1). Lineage (NCBI taxonomy): Eukaryota > Metazoa > Chordata > Actinopteri > Lampriformes > Lampridae > Lampris > Lampris incognitus. Next base: position 23,390,541 of record NC_079221.1, read on the forward strand.
GACAGAATTTGGGTTTAAGGTTGGAGCTATGGTCAGACAGACTGTGGTCCTGAGCTCAGGGGATGATGAGTCATGTAAACTAAAGTAACAGTAAATGGCAGCCACACATTTGTAAATTGGGACTTTTACTGCATTAGAAAATAACTTACTGCTGACACAGGTTTGGCTGATTTGCTGGGCTCTTCTGGGTGAGTCTTCTGTCGTGGTTCTTCTGAAATCCTGGTCTAAATACACAAACAGCAAGAAACAAAATTTACTACCATCCACTGCTGACACGCTGGCTGCTACATGAAACTGAAATGCACTTCGATGTACCTTCCTATTGCCTTTCTCCAGAGCCTTGTTTCTTCCATCACTTTCTCTGTGTCGATCTCTGTCCTTCTCCCGCTCTTTGTCTCGGTCCCGTCGTTTCTCCCTGTCTTTTTCATGGTCTCGGTCTCTCTCTCTCTGGGAGTCCCTTTCTCTAGTCCTTTCCCGGTCTTTCTCTTTCCCCCTATCTTTCTCTTTATCTCTATCTCTGTCTTTCTCCCTTTCCCTGTCCTTCATTTGTCTTTTGTCTTTGTCTCGTTCGCGGTCACGGCTCTTGTCTTTGTCACGGTCTTTGGTGCGATCCCGCTCACTCCGGTGGTGCTTGTCAGAGCGCTCCCCGTCACGCCGGTGCTCCTTTTCTCCCTCTCTCCTCCGGCTCTCTTGTTCCTTATGCTGATCTAGGTCCTTCCGGTCCTGGCTCCCACTGTGCTCCGTGATCTCCTTCCTCTCCTGAAAAATTATGACGAGTTAAGACATGAAAACCAAATTAATTTTGATCAATACTGGTTATTGTTCCTACCAACCCTTTCCTGTAGAAAACTAACCATCATTTGGAAGCGGAATTCAAGATGGCAGCGCGCTGGACGCAGCGGCTACTGTGGTTCCCTGTTCAGTGTCGTGTTTTCTTTGTTATTTATACGTTAGTTTTAAGTTTACTAACAAGTGTAGGTCATGCGCTCTTCTACAACCGTCAGGAACTTTTAAACCTCAGAACGGATTACTCACTTCCCTCCACCATCACGGACAATTTCCCCACCGATATTATCCGCTCACCGGTCTCGCAGTGGAAACGCTGCCCCCGTCGGAAACGTAAACAAAAGAGGGGAAAACGTGGCGGGCTACATGCTAAGCTAAGTAGCGCTCCCTTCAAAGTTTCCCTCCCCAGCATCTTCATGGCTGATGTCCGGTCGTTAGCTAACAAAATGGACGAGATAAGACTCAGGCTGTCCTCTCAGAAAAGGCTGCAGAACTGCTGTCTGCTGATGTTTACTGAAACTTGGCTCAACAGCAACATAGCCGCTAGCGGGCCGCACAGCCTTCCGTGCCGACAGGACAGCGGACTCCGGCAAGATCCGCGAGGAGGTTTGAGTATTTATGTCAGTAACTCGTGGTGCAACAATATAAAGATCGTCGAAAGGCATTGCTCTGCTGATCTCGAGCTCCTTATGATTCAGTGCAGGCCTTTTTACCTGCCCAGGGAGCTAACGGCCATTACCATTGCCGCTATATACATCCCCCCACATGGTAATGCTAAGGTAGCACTTAAGCAGCTACAATGTGCCATCAGCAGACAACAGACCAAACGCCCGGACAATGCCTTTATCATAGGTGGTGATTTTAATCAGGCTAACCTCAGGGCTGTATTGCCCAAATTCCATCAGCATGTCTCCTGCCCCACTAGGGGACAAAACACCCTGGACCATCTCTATACAAACATCAAGGACTCATACAAAGCTACTCCCTGCCCTCATCTGGGGCATTCTGACCACCTCTGCCTGTTCCTGGTCCCAGCCTACAAACCCCTAATAAAACGGATCAAGCCAGCAGTAAAGACAATCACTGTCCGGCCAGAAGGAGCAGTCTCTGAACTCCAGGACTGTTTTGAAAACACAGACTGGAGTATTTTTGCACATTCAGCTACCCATGGCTCCCATACAGACATTAATGAACAGACATCTGCCATACTAGCCTACATTAACTTTTGCACTGAGAGTGTCGCAACAAAAAAATCAGTCCACACCTTTCCAAACCAGAAACCCTGGATGACCAGTGAGGTCCGGCAGCTGCTGAAAGTCCAGGATGCAGCATTCAAGTCAGGTAACTGTGAGGCCTACAGCGCAGCCAGATCAAACCTCAAAAAGGGCATCAGAACAGCCAAACATAAATATTCCCTACGAATAGAGGACCACTTTGACAATAACTCTGATCCTCGACGAATGTGGCAAGGCATTCAGTCTATCACACACTATAAAAGCTCTAATCGCAGTCCCGCTGTCCATGATGCCTCCCTGCCAGACAAGCTAAATCATTGCTATGCCCGCTTCGACAAGGACAATACTGACCCAGCCACAAAAATCCCCAGCCACCCAGAAAACCAGGTGCTGACTCTATCAGTCGCAGAGGTCAGAGAATCACTGCGCAGAGTGAACACACGGAAGGCTGCCGGACCAGACGGCATACCGGGTTGAGTCTACCAGGAATGTGCCGACCAGCTGGCTGAGGTCTTCATACCTGTATTTAACCTCTCACTGTCCCAATCTAAAGTCCCGGCATGCTTTAAGACCACCTCTATCATTCCTGTCTCCAAGAAACCAACATCCACATGTCTGAATGACCACCGACCCATAGCACTCAGCCCCATTGCCATGAAGTGCTTTGAAAGACTGGTTATGGCTCACATCAAAAACATTATCCCCCCCACATTCGACCCACATCAGTTCGCCTACCGTCCCAAAAGGTCTACTGAGGATGCCATTGCCACTGCCCTACACATTGCTCTGACCCACCTTGAACTTAACAACACATACATCCGGATGCTGTTTATAGATTACAGCTCTGCCTTCAACACTAGCATCCCCGACAAACTAACCACCAAACTCCTCTCCCTTGGCCTCAACCCCTCCCTCTGTAACTGGATCCTGGACTTCCTGACCAACAGACCTCAGTCTGTTAGGTTAGGTGACCACTCCTCCTCCACCCTGACCCTCAGCACAGGTGCCCCTCAAGGCTGTGTTCTGAGCCCCCTCCTTTTCTCCCTCTTCACCCACGACTGCCTGCCAACTCACCCCTCAAATGTTATAGTTAAGTTTGCAGATGACACCACAGTCATTGGCCGTATCACCAACAATGACGAGATGGCCTACAGAGACGAGATTGAGCACCTCACATCAAGGTGTACTACCAACAATCTTGTCCTTAATGTGCAGAAGACAAAGGAGCTGATTGTGGACTTCAGGAGTTCTAGAAGCTGCAGCCACACCCCCATACACATCAATGGGGTGGAAGTGGAGTGTGTTTCCAGCTTTAAATTCCTTGGACTCCACATCAGCGAGGACCTTTCATGGACATTAAACACCCAGGCCCTTGTGAAAAAGGCCCAACAATGCCTGCATTTCCTGAGGAGGCTGAGGAGTGCCCGTCTACCCCCCAAAATTCTCACCAACTTCTACCACTGCACCATAGAGAGCATCCTGACCATCTGCATCTCAGTGTGGTACGGCAACTGCACGTCAGACCAGAAAGCTCTGCAGCGGATCGTCAAGGCGGCCCAGCATATCACCGGTACCCAGCTCCCAGCCATAAAAGACATTTATCACAAATGCTGCCTTCGAAGGGGTCTGAGCATCAGCAGGGATCCCACCCACCCCAATCATGTACTGTTCTCCCCCCTGCGCTCTGGGAGGCACTACAGGAGCCTCAGAGCCTGCACTACCAGGCTCAAAAACAGCTTCTCTCCACAAGCTCTTACCCACCTGAACCTGGCCACCCACTGAATGTCTGTAGATATTTTTAATATTTTGTACTCCAGCTCTTTTTTAACTTAATTTTAGGTTTTGGTCTTCATGTGTGTATATCTTATACTGTGTTTGCTGTGTTTGTCTGTGTCTGTCTTGCACTGTTTGGTGAAGCCACAGCCCTCATTTCATTTTTAACATGTGCCTGCACATTGTTTTTAATTACAATAAAATTGAATTGAATTTTATTTCAGAAGTGCTTAACAAAATAGCAAGCATGCTAACAAATTCTAGGACTTGTTAGTAATTGGACCAGAAGTCAAAATCGTACGTTTCTTTCCCTGGATACACTACCCTTGAATCAGTCTTTAGGGCAAAGAGAACAAGAAGGCCCAAATAACCAAAAGGGTGATAACACAGGTAAGTCATCTTTGATTTGTAATACAATTCCTAGGGCTGACTCGAATGCTTCAAAGCCATTTTTTTTCCACCAGGACACAGTTAACAGCAGTTGGCCATACGGCATGGGAAAAACAAAAAACTGCAACAGAGTTGACAGGATGGCAAAAAACAGCACAGGACAATGGGTTGCTGTGGTGATGTTGTAATTTTTGCAACAAAAAAAAAAAATATTGGTACAAAATTGTTTTGTGTTTGTTTTATATAATTATATTACATACTCATGCACACACATGCACACACACACACCACATAATTAATATTGTGTTTTACTTTGTGTAGAAATTAAAAACAGCTACTTTAATAATAATAATAATAATAATAAAAACAGCTATTTTAACTCTGGATGGCAGTGCCGTCTGCCATTGTTGGGATGATTTGCCGGTGTCATCTATTTTATCGTCCTGCTCTCATCCACAATAATGGCATCTGGTGCCCACGTAAACACAGTATGCTTGCTCTCATATTTTTTCTTTTTTTGATTTTCCCCCCTTTTTTTCCCCCAATTGTACCCGGTCAATTATCCCACTCTCCTGAGCCGTCCCGGTCGCTGCTCCACCCCCTCTGCCAATCTGGGGAGGGCTGCAGACTAATATATGCCTCCTCCGATACATGTGGAGTCGCCAGCTGCTTTTTTTTTCACCTGACAGTGAGGAGTTTCGCCAGGGGGATGTAGCACGTGGGAGGATCACGCTATTCCCCCCAGTTCCCTCTTCCCCCTGAACAGGCCCTCTGACCAACCAGAGGAGGCACTAGTGCAGCACCCATGACACATACCCACATCTGGCTTCCCACCCGCAGACACGGCCAATTGTGTCTGTAGGGACACCTGACCAAGCCGGAGGTAACACGGGGTTTTGAACATGGCGATCCCCGTGTTGTTATGCAACAGAATAGACCACCACACTACCCGCATGCCCTGCTCTCGTCTTTTCTACGCCCAATACAACATCATAGGATGTGACTTATAGCTAGTTTGGCAAGATATCCAAAAAGTCAAGCGTTTGGAGTAACTTCAAAATTTGTAAAGATGACACCAAAAAAGATAAGCCCCCCCCCCCCCCCCCCCACACACACATTTTAGCAGAGGTCTCTCACCTCTCTGTCGTGGTGACGTTCACGTCCCTCTCTGTTCTCCTTGTCCTGAGATCGGGAAGTGCTGGCCTTTGTTTTCATGTCCAGCTTGTCTCCCGCCAACACACGCTTCACTGCTTCCTCACTCGGCAGCTAAAGTCCAAATATAGGAGAATTATTCTGTTTAATGTGATGGGGGCCAAGAGAAAACAGAATTTCTCCATTGGGGATAAATGGAGCATCACAAAACAGTGATCACAAGACAGTGATGCAAGATTGCTGGTAATGTTTGGACCTGACCAATTCCACTCTTGGTATACTTCATGGGAATTATCAGCAAGGCTGTAGCACCTCTACCTTTTTGGCTGACATTACCGGTTGTATAAAATTGCACTCACCACCAAAATTGCACTCACTACGTTTCCAAAAGGTTTTATAAAACTCTATTTTAGTCATTTCAGATCTTCAAGGTTCTAAGATGTGGCAATTTCAACATATGTTATGGCTAATAAGATGATTAGCACTCAATTTGATATTTCTGGTACACATCTGATGTTAATACATTCTGAGAGCTGAGATAATTGATTTTGAAATAATGATTAAAAAAAATCCTCTGTTCTTAAATGATGCTCTTCATAAGACTTTACATCGCTTTAGCAGGTGTTTGCTCTTTAACGCTTTGTTTGTTCTATGCTGTTTATACAAGGATTTATGTTTTCTGTTCTCCAATGCACTTTAGACTAACTTTTCTTTTCACAAGAGTATGCAGCAAAAACATGAACTAAGCACTTACGGAGTTGTTATTCTAATATACTAGAACCTAGTGATATTTTCCTACAAGTTTTTTTTCCCTTGACACCAGTGTTATCAGTTCCATCAATTAGATCAAAAGAATCAAATAGTGGAGATAGTCATCTTACAATTGGAAATCACAATCAAACTGCTAGTTTGCAGTTGTAACTTTAATACAACACATTTTTGACAATTATATGACAATGTTTCTCCAAGCACCAACACCATTGTTCAGACACTGCCTCTGGGGTTCAATTAAAATATTTCAGAGCCAAACAAGCTCTCCTCAGAGTGAGATCACTTTCCCTGGAGTCTATAGTTCGCTGTGGAAAACAGCACATTGACTGTGCATCCGTACCTATGTGTGTGTCTCTACTTCAGTGAAAGTAATGTAACACAAATGTGGGTCAGTGATTGAGTGAATGACAATGTTATGTATACATACATATATATATACCAATTGTCTGTATGGCATCAACTTTGGTGAAGTTATCCTTTCACTATTTCCAGTATCAAATAGTACTAGTCAGCCAGCTCACTCTCAAAAAGGCAGGCTTCGTGGCTTTAGGTTTATTCGAAAGAATATGTAGGCTAAATGTGATGTCTATCCTCAGATAGACCTCCACGTTCTTTCTATGCTCTACTGAGCCTGGCAGAGTTAGGCCTAGTGCTGAAATCAGTTTGTGTGTCTTTGTGTGCTTCTTTCAGGATAGACAGACCTTGTTGAGACAGCACTTGGCAATAGCCTGCAGTAGCTCATTGGTCTTCTCAGGCTCATGACCAGCCACAATGCGTGCCGGCTTGGCTGCCAGGGGCTCGCCACTCACCAGCATCACTACATCTATCGCCTTCTGAAGGAAGGCTATCTTTGAATCCTTGTCCTAGAAATTCACAAATAGAGAGAGAGAGAGAGAGAGAGAGAGAGAGAGAGAGAGAGAGAGAGAGAGAGAGAGAGAGAGAGAGAAGAGAGACAGACAGACAGACAGACAGAGAGTGTTTAGGGTAAAAATAAGGAATAAGGTTTTTGTTTTGTTTTTTGGTGTTGGTAGGTCATGAAACTTTTTTTTAACTTAAAATGCTAATTTCCATTGATTTACCTTGTTATCTCCACTTGATAACACAAGAATCAGAATCAGAATCAGAATAACTTATTCATCCCCGAGGGTAATAGTGTAATGGTAAGCAACCTAGAATCAGTGATCCATTCAAATGTCATTGTGATCTGTTATGGCTGGGGCCAAGTGTGGTCCAACCTGAGGATTTGCAGTGAGTATGACTAAAAGGCCATTCTCATTTTGAACTTGAGTTGTGTATGTTTTCCTATTCAAACTCACTGAGTAGCAGGAAGAAAAATATCTTATTCCAGTTGAACACACAGACAGTGATATGACTAAACAGTGCTTCAAGTCTTATCAGCATGTCCTAACTGAGATGCCTGCCAGCAGTTTAACATGGGGGCTTGTCACCAAGTACAATACCTGATATCAGGTTGGCTTATGTATATATCTAGCTCTTTTATTCCATGACATTTCTACTTGGCAGTATGTTCTGACAGATTAGATCTCTACTCCTATACTTCAATCACATAGCAGACATTAAAGTACCTTCTGGTGTGTTAGGTAGGAAATTGTCAATAGTATTAAAAGTAAAAGGAGACTGTATGTGTTAGCATTTCATTGTACATACCCACAACCAGCTTCCCACCCACAGACACTTGTGTTAGTAGGGATGCCCGACTAAGCCAGAGGTAACACAGGGATTCGAACTGGCGATCGCCGTGTTGGTAAGTAACAGAACAGACCACCATGCCACAAAGGAGGTTTTTTTTTATCTGCTACACCAACTGTGTCTGTGTTGCATGTGGCTCCACGCCAGCCGTGTTTTCGGATGAGTTTTTGGAGATTTCAAGTAGGCTACTTTGGAAAATGGGTAAGTTAAGTGGCAAATGTTTTAACTGGTACTGAATTAATTAAATGAGCGGCACGCACAGTGGTTAGTGCGGTCACCTCACAGCAAGAAGGTCCTGGGTTCAAGCCCTGGGGTAGTCCAACCTCGGGGGTCATCCCGGGTCGTCCTCTGTGTGGAGTTTGCATGTTCTCCCCGTGTCTGCATGGATTTCCTCTGGGTGCTCTGGTTTCCTCCCACAGTCCAAAGACATATAGGTCAGGTGAATCAGCCATACTAAATTGTCCCTGGGTGTGTGTGTGTGTGTGTGTGTGTGTGTGGGCCCTGTGATGGACTGGCAGCCTGTCCAGGGTGTCTCCCCACCTGCCGCCCAATGACTGTTGGGATAGGCTCCAGCATCCCTGTGACCCTGAGTAGGATAAGCGGTTTGGATAATGGATGGATGGATGAATTAATTAACTAGATCCTTTTAACTACAGGATCATGAATGCTCATTTATTTGACTGATTTAGTGTTTTAATTTGCAATAAGAAATAAAACCCACAAAGTTGCATGTGCATGCTTAGTGCCGGTCCCAAGCCCGGATAAATGGGGAGGGTTGCGTCAAGAAGAGCATCCGGGGTAAAACCTATGTCAAACCAAATATGCAGATCATAAAGCAGATTTCCATACCAGATCGGATGAGGCCCAGCTTACCAATGGCCGCCACCGGCACTGTTGGCCACCAGGGTGCCAGTGGAAATAATGCTACAGTTGAGCGAAAGAGAAGGAGAGGGGGAAGGCAGGTCCAGAGGCAGTGGGAGAGGAGGAAGGGTAGGAGTGTGGTGGTGAGAGTCAGAACTTTGAATGTTGGCACTATGAATGATAAAGGGAGAGTGCTTGCTGATATAATGAGAGAAAGAAGGTAGATGTACTGTGTGTGCAAGAGACCAGGTGGAAGGGGAGTAAGGCCAGGAGCATCGGAGGTGAATTCAAACTCTTCTACCATGGTGTGGATAGGAGGAGAAATGAGGTATGGGTAATCCCAAATAAGAGTATGTCTAAAGCAGAGTTGTGGACTCGAGTCACATGACTTGGACTCGAGTGCGACACAAGTCACAAATTTGATGACTTGCGACTTGACTTGCCAAAATTAAAATTACTTGAGACTTGACTTGAGACTTGACATCTATGACTTGGACTTGGACTTGAGCTGGATGACTCGAGAGAATTGTTTGAGTGTTTTCTCAATGTTTATGCGGGATGCACCTCTCTCGTATTTTATCTATTTTATTTTGTAATCATTCTTCATTTCCAGTGCGCACACAATTACCTACGCACACGCATCGCGTAGGGCCAATCAAACGTTTAAATGGGCGGGAAAACAAAAATACTCAAATCTAATTGGAGGTACCATCATGCTACTCAAAAACTAACGTCAGCTCTACTCAACATGAGCGCTGAGAGTTTGCAATCATGGCAAGTGCAGCTGCTGGAACGATTCCAAAAATAATTATTTACGGCTATAAGAACTTCGAAGTTGTTGGGAAGAAAAGGACTGCTGTTTGTAAAACATGTGCAGCAAAATTATCAGATGGGATTTCAACAACATCAAACTTTGTGCGTCATCTGAAAAGCCACAAAGAGAAGTAAGTTTGTTTGCTAGCCAGTGTTGTAGTACTCGAGTCCAGGACTCGGACTCGAGTCCGACTCGAGTCCTGATTTTCATGACTCGTGACTCGACTTGGACTTGAGCACTGATGACTCGGACTTGGACTCGGACTCGCGAATTTACTGCATTCGGACTCGGAAGTTGGAGACCCGGACTCGTGACTTTTTAATTGATAAAGACTGTTTTTGTTAGATTTTTTTTAAATAATAGGCCCTATTAAAATATATTGATAGCTATATTAATACTGTAACATTATTCAATTTCGTGTAAGGGCAGGCACGTGTGTTCCACCTACATGCGGATTCACGTGGCGTGCATACCGTCATGTTCAGTAGCGCGAAGATGCCTAAAGAGACGCCCCGAATTGTGCGCTTTGCTTGCACAGATTTTACAACAAATTCCAGCAAGATCACTGCTAGATGTTCGATATGTAAACGAACTATTGAGGAGAAGACCGGGACAACCTCAAACTTCAACAGACATCTGTCAAGGATGCACCCAGAAAAGTAAGTGATATGCAGTCAGCTGATGATATGGTTGGTGATCAGTTAACGTTAGCTAGCTAGCTATCTAGCTACGGTAACAATAGCCTCTGAAGTAACTCAACCACTGGTCCAAGATGTTGGGTCAGGTCGTGTGGCGGGTATATCATGTCACTAGAACCGTTGGGTTCGGTGGTATGGCGGGTATATCATATCACTAGAACCAAGTGAGATTGTATAGGTAAGTTAAGTAACGTTACTGTTAGAATGCTAATGCAGCATTGCACAGAAAAGTCACAGTACGGTTCGCTTTCGGTACGAGCGTGCCATCGATCTCACTAATGATGAGTTGGTAAGTAACACGCAGCGTCTTCGTGTTATAGGGAGATTAAAACTGATTTTTCTTATTTATCATTTAGCTAATTACCAAGTAGCATACACTTAACGGAAAAAACACACCACTCTGAACTACCGTGTTAGCATTAATCTTAACTAGCAATAACAAATCCGCACATTGCAGATCTCCGCCATGAATATTCTCCAAGTGCGGAGAAGGAAGAAGTCTAGCCTATATGCATCCACAAATAATGTTGATAAAATGTGCACAACTTTACAATGCAAATAAAAATAATTGTAGGCTATCACTCGCTAAATGGACTAATTGAAGAAAGCTAATGTGGATGCCGCCACTGGTTTTCTTGAGAGCTGGAGACGGTACAAGATTTGACGGATGTGGCATCCCCCCCCCCCCCCCCCCGATGTACCGAAAACTACCGAACCGTATCGTGATTGGTGACACCGCATAGGCTACTGTAAATATGGGGCTATTTTTCTTTGCATATATGCAGCATTGGCTGTGCCAAATTCTAAAAATAGACACGCGCGACGTAGCTTTTGAACAGTACTATGAACTGGCTCTATCTTCTAACAAAATCACACCCTCCCTGACCCATACAGAATAAACATACAGACTCACGGAGGATAGAGAGTTAAAGCTCAGCTAGGTAGCATGTAACATACTTAAATCAATAATTAAATGACTGGGTTTTGCTAATTAATCCCTGTCCTGTTAGTCTCATAAATTATGTATCTTTTCTCATACTTTTCATTTATCCAGCTTGCTTACATTAGTTAATCTACTAATATGGTAATGTTAGTTATATAGATAACTAAATATGTAACTTAACTGGTTATGGTTCAAACCACTATGTGTATAATGTGTAACATTTGTATTGTTATTGCATATTGTTATAGCTATAACGTTACACATTTTTTGCTGTGAGAAAGATTACTTGAAACAGTTTGGCATCAGCAAGCTAAAGTGTGTATCCTATCTTCCCCTAGGTTCCAAGAATACCGTGCCTCCACTGCTTCAGATGTGATGCCAGCTGCTCCAGGTCAGAAGACTATCACATCATTTTTAAATGATGGACAGCAAAGGATGTACGACCTCAAACATCCACGTCAGAAGGCTATAAGTGATGCCCTTGTAAAAGATCTAATCATTAAGTGCTGCTTGCCACTCTCCATCGTTGACAACGAGGACTTCAAGCACTTCCTGCATGTCCTGGACCCTCAGTACTGGCCCATAGCAAGATCCACAATTTCCTCTGTGACCATTCCAGGAATGGTGGAAGTCAAGAAAGAACAGATAAAGAACCAGCTGGCAGAAGCATCGAGTGTTGCTGTTACCACAGACATTTGGAGTGATCGAAAGATGCAGTCATTCCTTGGAGTGACAGCACACACAGTGGCAATGGATAAAAAAAACAGGAACTCAGCCTTCAGTCATATCTTCTTTCCTGCAAAAGAGTGCATGGGAAACACTCAGGAGAGAAGATTGCAATGATGTTTGAATGCTGTGCTGAAGAATACCTGATTAAGGACAAGATCAACTTTGTCATAACTGACAATGCATCCAACATGAGAAAAGCTTTCCAGGCCAGCTTTCCCCTAGAGGATCCTTGTGATGCTGAAGCTCATGATCCCAGCACATTTGAGGAGGATGATGAAATATGGCAAGACCTGATGCCAGAAGATCAACAGACAGTCAATGACACTTTGGCTGAGAACTGTAAGATGCAGAGACTATCATGCTTCACACATTCACTGCAGTTGGTCATAAAAGATGGTCTGAAAGACACCAGTGGGCTGTCAAGCACCCTAGCAAAGCTATCCCGTGCAGCCAACCTCCTCCACAGTGGCACCTCGTTTAAAGACTGCTTTGAAGCGTGTTCTGGTGATGCAACAATTCCAACAGCGAATGCCACACGATGGAATTCCACTCTGAAGCAGGTGAAGGCTTATGTGCATTTAGACATGCAAAAGCTGTCCAGTGTGTTGGAATCAGTGGGGCACAAAAGCCTTATCTTATCCCCGCGAGAGTATGCTCAGCTTAAAGAACTGATCGAAGTTCTTGATCCGTTCTTAGAGGCAACCAACCTAACTCAGGGTGAGACTACTGTCACCGTCAGTGTGATTGTGCCCTGTGTCCTCACTCTGCGCTGTTACCTGCAGGAAATAAGAGGAAAAGCCAGATACTGTGGGCCTCTGGTGAGAGCTCTGCAGAGCTCCTTGAAAACAAGGTTTGCAGACGTTTTCAGTGCAGTCAAGATACCAGGATGTGAGCCGGCTGAAGGAAGAGGCCCCACCAAATTTCCTTTCACCAATGCCTACTTCATAGCATCTGTGTTGGACCCAGCATTTGGCTTCCAGCGGCTAGAACATGATGTGCAGCTGGACAGTGACGTCAAAGATGTGCTGAAGACTGAGATCAAAGGTGAGAAATGTTTTGATTAACGTTAGTTAAGTGATTAACTATTTGATTGTTGTGATGTTTATATCATTGAAGGTGTTACAATAAAGCACATAGGCGTGTCATTTGTCATGTAGGCCTAGTCAATAACATATTTGTAATGAGTCCCCCATGCCCCCTCTCATTTCAGAGTATATAAAGGCAGAGGGTGACAAGCAAGCGGTATCAACAGCAGATGCAGCGGAAGCAACAGGACCAGGGGAAGGTGAACTTTTAGAGTCTCCTCCTGAGAAGCAGTTGAGAATGTTCTCCCACTATAGGAGGACTCCCTCCTCCACCGAGAAGAAGCCGTCTGGCCAGGCTCAGTTGACTGCATACCTCAACTTGATCGCTGAGCAGGACTCTGACTCAGTCCCGTGCCTCAGGTTTTGGCAGCAAAACAAATCCAAATTCCCTACCCTCTATCAGATTGCCACACAGGTATTCTCTATCCCTACCTCCAGTGCGCCCATTGAAAGGGTATTTAGTCATGGAGGCATTTTGATGAGGCCTCACCGTGCAAGGTTGAGTAGTTCCATGCTGTCAGATCTTATGTTTTTGAAATGCAACGTGTATGCTTAAAACTAGTGCCACCAGCCTTTTGTTCCTAACTATTCCTGAGAGACAATGTCTTTTGACTAGTTTTTATGAATGTATTGTATGCTGTGGAACTTACTTCTGTATACTGTTTCCACAATTTGCTAATAGCATGCTATTCACAGCTATCAAATGTGTTTTGAAGCACATCCAGTGTTCAGAATGTCAAAGAAATTCAGACTGTTCTAAAAATGTGTGTGTGCGCGCATGCTTGCGCGTGCATGTGTGCGAGTGTGTGGGTGTGCATTTGTTTGGCTATCGTGTCACAAAGTAAATAAACTCCCTTTGAAATGGTGACAGCTGTGTCATTTTTGTTTAATGTAGACCTTTTTTATTTGTATGTCAGATCTTTGACTGTGCCCGAGTGGATCACTGGAGCCATCTTGGAACTCGACTCAGACTCAACCTTGATGACTCGGACTCGAGTAATAGGGACTTGACTCGGACTCAGGTAATGGGGACTCGACTCGGACTCGACTTTTCTTTGGTGACTCGGACTTGGACTCGAACACTGGGGACTCGAGACTCGACTCGGACTCGAGGTTTAGTGACTCGACTACAACACTGTTGCTAGCCTACAGGTACAGTAGCGTGTGAGTGGTCAGACACACAGACACAATCTGCCCGTTTGGAATACGCCAGGCTATATCGCCCAAACATCGTCCCAGTCTCATCTCAAAAATACAATTGAACGTACTGTTCTGTTTCAGAACACCTAACAGCGAATATTCAGTTATGTTGGCCCAGTGGGCAAACGATGTCTGGGCGATGTAGCAGTCACCGGAATGAATTAGCATACCCCCTGTTGCCCCCTGATAATTAGCTAATCAAACACTTTTTCAGTGCATAGTTTCACGTATCATACTATAATATGATATAGTTTTAAATATGCGTAATATAATGCGGTTCTCGAGAAAATCAGCCCATTTCGAACGGGCACTGAACTAGTGGTATTCAATCGTGATTATGTTTACACTGTTTCTAATTGAGCATTTAGACTTGATGCTCCGAATTATGTGCTACCGATGACTCCTGCCGAGGGACTACAGACGCAAATTAGCTTATAGCGAATTCTGGTGCAATATGTTTATTGTGCATTGTCCCTGTCAAATAAACAAATAAATAAAAAATATTAAAGTATCTCCATGATTCAAATTAATCTAGTTATATACTGTCTTTGGAAAGATTTTTCTCCATTGAATTATAAACATTTATAAATACATTTACTTGTTTCATGAAACCAAAATTAATACCTATAATTTCCTATATTACAACACTTTTTGTATGGCACAATGGCAATTGAAATAATGCTCAGAGCATGACACACAGTGCACTGCACCCAATATGAAACATAGCCTACTAAGCATAGGCTTAGATTAGAGCCATGGGGTAGTAGGTTATTTCACAAAGCTGGCTAACTAAGTAAGCCTCACTTCTGCGCAGAGTGAACCCTGGAACAGCTCTTTTTACTTCAATCCATGTTCCAGATCTGAAAGGTTTCCAGGGTTTACTTTGCGCAGATGTCAGGCATACTCAGTTAGCCAGCTTTGTGAAATACTCCCTTGTGTCTAGTCCAGTGGTTCTAAAACCTCCATGGCTGTGACCAAAAACGCACCCCTATATATTTTAATGTACGCTTATTAAGTACACATCGTCACGTATGTAACGGGGGCAGTCCTATGCTGTTCTATGCTGGTCAGCCTGCTGCATGCCCGTCACTCTCATCATTAGCTCTGCGTTGTGTTCTAGTTGGGTGGGGCCCCAGGTGTTGTGGGGGGCCCTCAGTCTCTCATCATCATCATCATCATGATCAAGGAAGGAGGGGGGACACACAGGACTCTATTTGGCCCACCTTGCCATTTATTTTGGTTCAAACCCTTCGACAAACGTCCAGTCCTCCAGCGGGAGCGGTGTTTCTTACGGACGTGGGGGTCGAAGTTCAACCACTGCCCGGACTTCACTCGTGTGCGTTAGAAGGAGAAACCGTCCACGGGACTCCGATGTAAGAAAGGATAAACAAGTATTTTATCCCACAGCTTGCAGTAGCTTCTTACAGGGATACTCAAGGTTACGTTCTCCTCAACCAGCAAAACTGTCCTACGGTAAGAAATACGTGTGGCTCGGCTCGATTGCTGCTTGAGACTCCTCCCACAAAACAAAAATGGCCTCTCCCGCGTTCCCTCTTCCGTGTACCCACAAGACCTCTCTCTTAAAGCGACAGTACATGTATATGACGGTCGTTGGAAAACATACATAAAAGTAAATAATGACATAAAATAAAATGTAGTAAACACAAATAACAGCACACAGACAGGATTTGGTGATATTTCATACTCAAACAAAATAAAATAAAAACATTAATTTTAACCTGGTTACACGTACATTGGTACTTAATAAGCGTACATCAGTAGGGTGCGCCTTTCGTCACACACAGCCCATGTATTTATTGAATTACACCAACAGCACCCCTGATTCCACTAATCTAGGGAGTCAAAATATTTTTTGCAATTCTCTTTACATCCCGACAGCAATCAATAAATAAAATGCTCTGACACTAAAATAAAAAAATAAAAAGAGTAATCTGTGGAAGTCGCAGGACCGTTACAAACCCATCCAATCATTTTAAGGTGTCCGGTTAAAATGATTGGATGGCCTACCTGCCTGTCAACCTATCTCCAGCAGTAGGCTAGTCAGGCAGTGCGTGTTTGCGTGTTTTGGAGGAGTGGCTTTGGAGGGAGGCAATAAAGTCCTAGCCAACTTGATATTTTGCAAGTGCAATGAATTGTAGGTCGAACTAGACAAGCAGAGAGAGTGTTTGTTTATTGTGTATTGGAATGATCAATATGTTTTGTATTGTTATTAAGAGTTGTGCGCTCATTTGTGATTTAGAGTGTGCCTTTTATTACTTCTTAAATGTAAAACAAAATCCAACTGTTGTCCAAATTTGAACACAATAAAATAACAATTATTTCTAACATTATCTGTGGTTTATTTATGTACTATTGTAATGAAACAATTTAATATTACCTGAATTTTAAAAAAATGTGTTAAATTGGTATAAAACACCCTACATTTGAGACTTGATGACTTGACACCTGAAATTACGGACTTGTGACTTGACTTGACCTGAGCTCGGTGACTTGGGACTTGACTTGAGACTTGCCCTTCATGACTTGGGACTTGACTTGAGACTCGAAGGTTAAGACTTGAGACTTACTTATGACTTGCATAACAGTGACTTGATCACAACTCTGGTCTAAAGTGTGTTGAATGTGGAGGCGTTCGGGTAGTGTGGCAGTCTATTCCGCTGCCTACCAACACGGGGATCGCCGGATCAAATCCCCATGTTACCTCCGGCTTGGTCGGGCGTCCCTACAGACACAACTGGCTGTGTCTGCAGGTGGGAAGCCGGATGTGGGTATGTGTCCTGGTCGCTGCACTAGTGCCTCCTCTGGTCAACCGGGGTGCCTGTTTAGGGGGGAGGGGAAACTGGGGGGAATAAGCATTATCCTCCCACTTGCTACATCCCCCTGGCGAAACTCCTCACTGTCACGTCAAAAGAAGCGGCTGGCGACTTCCACATGTATCGGAGGAGGCATGTGGTAGTCTGCAGCCCTCCCTGGATTGGCAGAGGGGGTGGAGCAGCAACCGGGATGGCTCAGAAGTGTGGGATAATTGACCAGATACAATTGGGGAAAGGGGGGGAAAGATCCCCAAAAAAAAAGTGTGTTGAAGGTGAAGAGAGTGCCGGACAGAGTAATGAGTATGAAGCTAGAAATCGAAGGTGTGATGATGAATGTTGTCAGCCCATATGCCTCGCAAGTTGGAGGTGAGGTGGAAGTGAAAGAAGAATCCTGGAGTGAGATGGATGAAGTGGTAGAGAGTGTACTCAAGGAGGAGAGAGTGGTGATTGGAGTGGACTTTAATTGGCAAGTAGGTGAAGGGAACGGAGGTGATGAGGAGGCGATGGGTAGAGTTGGTGTCAAGCAGAGGAATGTGGATGGACAGACGGAGGTGGATTTTGCGAAAAGGATAGAAATGGCTGTGGTGAATACACATTTCAAGAACAGGGATGAGCACAGTTTGACGTATAAGAGTGGAGAAAGATGCACACAACAAGTGGACTATATCTTATGCAAGAGATGCAATCTGAAAGAGATGGGAGATTACATGGTGATTCAGGGGAGAACACAGCTAGGCAGCATTGGATGGTGGTCTGTAGGATGACTTGGGAGATCAAGAAGAGGAAGAGGTTGAAGGCAGAGCCAAGGATCAAATGGTGGAAGTTGAAGAAGGAAGACTGTTGTGTGGAGTTCAGGGGGGAGTTAAGACAGGCACAGGGTGGTAGTGAAGAGTTGCGGAATGGCTGGGCAACTATGCACAATACTGCAACCAGGTTATTGCACATTTTGTATTTTTCTTTTTTCCCTAAAATATTTTTGATTGTTTTTCCACTTTATTTTTATTTTATAGGTTGCAATTTCCCATTAACAGTGGAAAAAGTTCTGACATAACTTGTCTTGGTTTCATTTTTTAGATCACAAAAAACTGCCATTTTAAAAAGGGTTTGTAGACTTTTTATATCCAATCAGAAGAAGTCAGGCTCGGATTGTGATTTAAATTCTACATTGTCCTGATACAATCCAGCCACAGCATGCACACTAGGAACTATCAATTAAAAAGTTTAAGAGAGTAGCAGAAGGACTAGACACAAATTTGAATAGATGCAGCCATGGTAAAAAATAATAATAACAATTTATTTTATTTGACGGGTACCTTTCAGGACACCCAAGGCCACCGTATAATACAGTAGTTCAATAACAACAAAATTTAAAAAATAAACACATTGAAATTAACAGCAATACTATAGGGACCGTATGAAAAGAGTGTACAAAAAAGTGGCAGTATACAGTGCGAACCAGGTAGGAGTGTTAGTGACAGGCAATGGTGAACAGGTGAGTTCTGAGTTATTTTTTGAAAAAGGGTAGTATCTCAGCATTCCTGATGTACATGGGGAGAGGTTTTAGGCTGGTTTTGATTGGCCATTGGGCTAGTTTTGTCACACAGACCTGGTAACCCTGCAAAGGCAGCCCACCTTTGAGTTAAATAGGCAGGGAAAAGCCTACATGTTAATTAATAATTTCACATTTAACAGCGATTTATTTAGTCTAGGAAAAATTGGATGCATTAGCGGTCTACTGTATGGTGGGAACATGTGTTGACCAACTGGACAGATGGGTAGTGGCTAGATAATTTTAGAATGAGGCAGGCTAAATTAATGGAGCTACTGTGTGACCATCCTCAGACCTCACCTAACCAGGCATAACACTGGGTTCAGAAGGCCCATACCATTACAGCAACATGTGGCAATATGCATTTGGAGACTAGCCACATATTACACGTCATCAGTGTTTACTTCCTGATTTTAGATCAGATAGCTTTCACACCAAATGCGAACCGTACTGGAGTTCAGGCAGGTGAACCGCACAGACCCTCGTTTTCTGGAGGACTCAAGTACGGTCCCTTGGTGGTACCTGAGTTCGGAAAACAGCTTTCACATCAACAAAACGAAGCAAACTAATGGCTCAGGTGGACTCAGGTCCACACCAAAAGCGCTAGTGTGAAAGCAGCCTGCCATCATAACAAAAGTCAAAATTTCACTACACTATAATATCTATTTTGGCTTTTTTTTCCCTCCAAAGAAAGAGTGTATCAGATTTCAATTTTCTAGTATATCAGAGACATAAATTAGTAATAATAAAACAATAACTTAGATTAGATTGTTCCTTATGATCTATTGAAAAACTATTGCGAGTCTGCACTGTCTGAGACCAAGTCAGGTCCACAGCATTATGCAGTGAAGTCAGAGATGAAAACAAGACCTTCAAAATGTGGACTTGAGACTGAGTCCATAATCAAGCACTGCAACTGCTTAAAAGCATTCAGCATCTGACATTTGAGAGGAAATTATTCAACAATTTATGCTAGATTTGATCAAATTGACAAAGACATGTGATGATTGGATGTGTGTATTAGAGTCCTGTAATCTTGTGTTTTTTGGAACTTTTAATTTAACTTGGAGCGGATGTTGGGTTTTAAGTACTAGTATTTATATTAAGTCAGCTACAGTGGCCCTGCTGCTTGCCTGATAGGCTTCTATCTATCTGGTATTTATTAGTGAGCTCTCATACGGGCAGGCTGTCCTTCACACTCTGCCAGATCCACTGGCTCAGAGAAGTGTGAGTGTCAGGGTGTATGTATAGAGACACACACACACACACACACACACACACACACACACACACACACACACACACACACACACACACACACACACACAGGTGCTCTCACATACAAGGGCATTTATGAGTGGCACACATACAGTATTCTGTGCACACACATGCACAAACAGTGCCAGCAAGCGTTAGTACCTTGGAGCAAGCCAGAAAAAAACACAATTTTCTGTTGACCGCTAAAGTGCTTCCCTGAAACAAAGGGGCTTAAGTCCTTTGGTCAAGGGCTCCTCTAAAAAATTTGAGGAATTAAGAAAGAGGTAGAGTTAGGCCCTACTCATTCATTGATCCCCACCCCCAGCGATTGTCTGGGGATCAAAATATGTATTAAATTTATGTTTTCTTACTGTCATGCACTTTAGATATATGGTGAAACTGTAAACTGGACATCTGTGTTGTCATAAAAGCAATATATTAACAATGGCAGAAGCATCTGGATTAGTTCTTTGGTAAGCTTACCTTAACATTGTCTGACTTCATATCATTCTCTCCATACAGGCCTTTCATGAAACCAGTGGTCCTGATCACCTGAAAGAGAGGAGACACAGATGGCATACTAAATGACTGGCAACAAGCTGAGTAGCAAAACATTTTTAGCTGACAAATTGTTACCATCAAATTCAACCTTCAAACTACAGGGAGGCTGTACAGTACAAGGTCATTATTAACAATGAATTCAGTGAATTGTATGACCAAATTCTCAGTTCTTCATTAGCTCTCTACAGTGTTTTTCACATAGAGGTTCTGTGATAAATCACTATGTTTCTTCTGTAACTGTTTGTTTAAGCTTGGTTGAGTATTATTTCTTGTTGTGGTATCACTTTGTTACTCATTTTGGTCCCAGTATCCTTTCTATTGTTCTTACTGGGATCATTTATGACTAGTACAGTGGTAAGACTAGCATTCTTGTAATTCTAAAGTTAACGTAACAAAAACTGACCTAATGTGGATGTTCAATAACTAAACAATTATTGCAACACCTCTCTTTGTTTAAGACATAATATACTGAAAATTAAAACTAACTTTAGTGCAATAAAAGCCTGCTTTGCTGCCGTTTCACTGGCAAACCAACGTTGAGTAAATGTCATGTCTTCATTACGCTACTGTAGCTCACAAAGGCCTGACAGTGACATGGTGGCCACAAAAGACAAGGAACTTCAGTTATTGCTGTTATTGGACATTTCATTTGTGTAGTCAGAACTACACAACTAACCAGAAAAAAAGGAAACTCACATACCAGCACTCTTCCCTTTATCGAATATACATGAGCCTACAGTGAAAGATGAGACTAACCAACAGGTGGAAGGGGGTAGATAACACCTCGCCTTGAAAAACAGACTCCACTGCACTTGACACCTGATGGCAAATAATTTTTGCATTTGTAAGTATCTGTATAATCGTAATTACCAATGCAAGTTTTGAAGGTAGACAACAACACCTCCTGAATGATTTTGAACCTAATAGATTTCTCATTAGCTTAAAAGCAAAACTTCAATGCATGTTTCCTGGTTGATGAACAGGATAAATGAAATGCAGCTAATCTGGATGTGATCAAAGAGGACAGGACACACATTTGTGGCCTCACTAGAAGTATTATTATAGTTGTAGCAGTGCTGACAGACAGTCGGAAACTTTCGTAGTAGTGGTGCTTTAGGATATTATTAAGTTTGATTTACATCCAACCCTTTATCTGAAATAACACAATCATGGTTTTTTTCAGCCATCACAAGTCTTTCAAATCTGCTACTTAAATTAACTAGATCAGGGGTCAGCAACCTATGAAAAGCGTGCCCGCAGTGGCATGCAAGGCCATTAGCATAAGCATGCAGAGCAATTCAATAAAAATATTTTTTAATATACTTTTTGATAAAAAATATTTTTGATATAAAATTTGGCCTAATGTGAACTAAACAAACAATTTGATTTAAAATAATACTGAAATAATTATCCATCCATCCATTATCCAAATCGCTTATCTTGCTCTCATGGTTGCGGGGACGCTGGAATTAATTGGTCTCAAAATATACCATTGTTTATGACTGCAAGAGAGCACATAAGTGACATTGTCTATCATTCCTCTCCTCTCCCGTCCCTCTGATCTGCCCACGAGTGCAGCATTACAGCGGTACTTAAAACACAAGTTAGCTAGCTAGCTTTCTTTTTTGCTTTATGTTAAGAACAACTGATGATGGCAGAAGCAATAGTGTCTAATATTCACCTCTTTCAGCGGTCTTGGACAAACGAATTCGGATTTATTTCACAAAAGGATCAAACTGTGTGCACTCTCTGCTGCAAAATAATGCATGAGAAAAACTTCAAAGACAAGGCTGACAAAGCTGAATCAATCCAGAGGGCAGTGGCTCAGTACGGGAAGCAAAGCAGCGTGTTTACAACCATATGTGCCGCCAAAAACCATAACACAGATGGCATCTATAAAGTCGCGCTGTGCATTGCTTAACAAGCCATTCTCCGATGGAGAGTATATAAAGGAGGCTTTCTTCAGCAGTTCGTAGGTCCCCAGGTGCTGCACAGCGGCTGCCCACTGCTCCTACCTACACAGCTAGGATGGGTTAAATGCAGAGTGAATTTCATCGTATGTATATGTACAAATGACAAAGTGTATTCTGTTCTATTCTATCTATTCTATTCTATTCTATTCTATATTTGTTGGGTTACCAAACAAAGACACGAATATCATCAGGGTGTGTGTGTGTGTGTGTGTGTGTGTGTGTGAATCTTTTGGCATGCAGAATCTAGACAGGGAAACAAGCAGCAGCAGTAAATAAATAGATAAATGCTTATTATGAAAATGAACTGGCTCATGGGTATGTGATTTTTCTTTACATGGCACGAGATTTCCATAAGGTTGCCAACCCCTAGATCATCAGCCAGTATGCTGTCTAGATAATCTCAGTTGAGCATCCAAACGGATGTTTACAAGTCATTTTGATACATTTAGCATCATTTATCTTCGAAGGACAGCACACCTGATAGCTATACTAAACTATACTTTCTGTATTGAGGATATCAGTGAACCATGGTCTAAACCTAACCTGTGCTACTGCAGCGGCCTATGGCAACCACAGCAGTACATTGTTGTGATGATCTTCAATAACAAGGAATCAAACTATTTGTCTAGTTAATTATTAAGCTCCCACAATGGCCTGAGTCACACAAAAGGTTTAAGATAGTCATATGATTGAAATTTTGCCCATTATATAAACAGCTTTCAAAATATTATTTTAATAGTTAATGGATTTCAAAATACAACATTAGCAAGGTGAGACACCCATTAACCAGCATTGAGGATAAGCTCTTTGGCAACAGTGAGCACAGCATAACAGGTGTGGGGAGACTAGTTGACGTTGGCTAGATACAAAACCCCTTGAACTCACAACTGGACACACTTATCTCAATTAGCAACGTTTCCCATTATTTAGTAGCCACTGATTTTGGTCTGTTGATAGGCAGGCTGAAGTCATGCCTAGCAACGTGACAATGATACTGGTGACGATGGTTACAAACACACCTAATAGCGCTAATTCAGCTGAGTGGTTCGGCGGATTAGCCTATCAGAAACTGCAAGCTCCGTAACTATTATTTCCTACTTGGAGTTGACAGTGATCTGTGCAAAGATTTGGGGGGACTGATTAACGTTAATGATAAATTATAGCTATACAAAACTGTACAAAAACAGGCTGCTCTAGGATACATCACAGCGCAATTTGGTTAATCTTTTTAGCATGTTAGCTTGCTAGCTCAATAGATTATGATGTGAAAAAATGCCAAACATCAGTTGTTAATAATTTACTACACGTGTATAACACGGATCCATGTCAGGTATAGTTGAACCAATACTACTAAACTCTAACTAACCATCGATGACCAATCTGTCTCACCTCACTGAAGATGTCGTGAAGGTATCGAAACGGTGGTTTGCTCAACAGTTTTTCCGTGAGTGGTGGTTTCTTTATCACTTTCCCCAGTGTATCCTGGGTTTTTTTTACTACCGCCCCATTCATGGCGGCAGTCTGTTAGTTTCCTGAGAATGTTAATGTTCTAACGACAAAGAAATCCACCAGTTAATCACGAGTATTATATCTTGAGAGGCTTTCTCTGTTGTTGCTATGTCAATACTAAGCAATCCCAGCATGCATCATTGATGAGGGACGCGCATGCGCCAAAGGTTAACGGTTGCTAAGCACCGCTTCTGTCATAGCAACAGGTGAGTAACGTTTACATTGTACATGCGGGAGTTACGTTTCAAACTAATTATAGCTAATCTTTATTGCTATGATTATTAATGTACACCATATAAGATATAGGGGAGCAACAGACTGATAAAAACCAACATAATAATAATAATAATAATATTGTTCACAATTCACCGATTTTAAACATCATCTCTGTCTTACCGCGACGGGGACGGCACATGAAAAACACATGCAATTCCTGATCGTTTCTGCGTCTCAGGGGTGTTTTTTTTTCCTGGCCGCCAAGCGAAGGCATCGTGACGTCGTTTGGCGGCAAGAAAAACTACAGCCTAGATACCCAGCAGGGTTTCTGATACGGACATGTATTTTAATCGAGAGGACGAGGATGTGTTTTGAGAGGATGAGGATTTTTTTTTTTAACAGAAAACACATCCTCATCCTCTCGATTAAAATACATGTCCGATGGCGGAAATGACGTCCCACAACACCAGCGCAGAAGATTTTATGGATGACGATGCGGACGTTTACGCGCAATGTGTGGCGTATTGGATCGAGCACCGAGTGCTCGATTGTGTTCGACTGTCACCACTACTGAGTTCTGTAATACACTGATCGAGCCTAGTAGTGTGTGACGTCTCAGTCAGTAAAGATCAGACTTGTGCCGCATCCTCGTCTCTGTGTACTTATATATATTAGTGATTAAGTTAGTAACCCAAGAATAGTAACACTACAATAGTGTACATAAGAGAAGTCACAACATGGTGTCAGAAGACGGAGTTACGGTATAATTCGAGGGCGGTACTTCAACGAGCTCGCTAAGTCACAAATACAAGCGATGCAGACGTCACATGTTGTCCAAGACGCCTCAGTGGAGGCATTGAAGAAAGCAACAGGGCAAACGCGCACGGGCAGCTGGAACAAGAACAAAACGAGCAGCAAGAGGCATGTAGCAACAACTCTGCCACAAGTGTGGAAATAAACATGAGCCCCGTCAATGCCCAGCTTATGGTGCAGTGTGCCACAAATGTGGTAAGAACAATCATTTTTCCAAGGTGTGTAAATCAAGCACTGAAAAAAGCGGCAATTACAAGACAAAGACAGTGCATAATCTAGAAAGTGAAATTGATTCCTTATATGTAGGCATGATTGGAAAATACAAAAACAAAGCAGCCCACCAAGCTAAAGGCACTGTATGGCGTGAAACAGCCACGGTCAGAGGCGTAGCAATTAACTTCAAGTTGGACACAGGCGCCGATGCAAATGTGCTTCCTATGCGCGTATTCCGGCAGCTACCAGGTCCCGTTCAGTTACGGCCCACAAAGACTGTGCTGATTGCTTTTGGTGGTGCATGACTACCCTCAGATGGTGTTGCATCTCTAGATTGCCGCACATACGGCTATATTGGACTTCCATGTGTCTAGCCGAGCTGACAAGCCAATCCTGGGTGGAGATGCGTGTGAAGAGCTGCAGCTGGTGAGAAGAGACGAGGCGCTTGCAGTGGAGTCCCCACAACCAGCAAAACCTCCGGGCACCAAAGAGGAGCTGCTGCAGAGGTATGCGGAGGTCTTCACAGGATTAGGCGAATTTCCTGGAGTTCATCACATACACATTGACCCCAGCGTCATGCCTGTGATTCACGCGTGCAGGAACGTACCACTCTCTATCATGGACTCACTAAGAGAGACACTCACAGACTTGCAGAACAGGAAAGTCATAACTCATGTCAATGAACCTACAGAATGGGTGAACAGTCTTGTTGCCACAAAGAAAAAAAATGGTGCGCTAAGGGTATGTTTGGATCCTTGCAACCTGAATGAGGCAGTCAAGCATCAACACTACTCCATTCCTACACCGGAAGACGTGCACAGCAGGCTAACAGGAAAATCCATCTCCTCCATCCTAGATGAAAAGGATGGATACTGGCAGATCAAGCTAGATGAGCCGTCGTCTAAGCTATGCACCTTTAACACGCCGTGGGGCCGGTTCCGCTTCCTCAGACTCCCATTCGGGATCAAATCGGCCAGCGAAGTGTTTCAACAAAAGAACTGTGAGACCTTTGGCGATATCCCAGGTGTGTACATTATAGCAGACGACATGATCATCGCAGCGTCATCAGAGCGGGAACACGATGAAATCCTGCAGAAAGTAATGGAGAGAGCCAAGACCGCACATGTGAAATTTAACAGGGACAAGATCCAGTTTAAAGTTGATACTGTAAAGTACATGGGACACGTCATCACGGCAGCAGGACAGAGAGCTGACGACACAAAGATCAAAGCGATTGTCGACATGCCAACCCCGGAAGACAAACAAAGTCTCCAACGTCTGCTGGGAATGACAAAATTCCTAGCGCAATACATACCAAACGAAGCCTCACTCACGGCACCCCTCAGACAGCTGCTCAAGAAGGATGTAGCATGGCAATGGTGCCCGCACCACAGCTCAGCGCTAAAGGCACTAAAGACCATCCTCACACAAGCCCCTGTGCTGAGATACTACGATCACAAGCAGCCTCTCACTCTACAAGCAGACTCCTCAAAGGATGGACTGGGAGCCTGTCTGATGCAGGACGACTGCCCAGTGTACTATGCCTCACGAGCGCTCACCGACACAGAAAAGAGGTACGCACAGATAGAGAAAGAGTTGCTCGCTATAGTGTTTGCTGCTAAGAGATTCCACCAGTATGTCTACGGCAGACCAGTAACTGTCCAGTCCGATCATAAGCCTCTGGAAGTCATCATGCGCAAGCCGCTGAGCAAAGCACCTGCGCGGCTTCAAGGTATGCTTTTACAACTGCAGAGGTATGATCTGAGTGTAACATACACACCAGGCAAGCACATGTACATTGCCGACACACTCTCACGCGCTACAGCTAGCAGAGAAGGTGACCATATTGATGAAAACCCTTGTGATGAGAGAGTTGTGTATGCCTTGGATGCCACAGATGCCTTGAGCGAGGAAACACTCAGCCAATTAAAGAGAGCAACGGCAGCAGATAGCGTGCTGCAAGCTGTGTGTGAGAAACACAAGAAAGGCTGGCCCATGAAAAAGAAAAGTTTGGACAGAAAACTACACGCCTATTGGGCAGTAAAGGACATTATAAGCATGGAAGATGACATTGTCTTGGTCGGAGACAAAATCATCATACCCCAGAGCTTCAGGAGCACGATTTTGGAGAAGCTGCATCTTGCACACCAAGGAGTGCAGCGCACAAAAGCCAGAGCAAGAAAGTCTCTCTACTGGCCTGGCATGGCACGAGATATAGAGGCAACGGTGGAAAAGTGCGTGCAATGCCAGCAGCTACAGCCCAAACAGCAGGCTGAGCCACTTATGCCGCATCAGGTCCCAGAACTGCCATGGATGAAAGTCGGAGCTGACATCTTCGAGCTACACGGTCAGTCATACCTGTTGTTAGTTGATTACCTAACCAAATATCCTGAAGTGCTCAACATATCTGACAAAACAGCATACACAGTAATCCAGAAGATGAAGTCTGTGTTTGCCAGACACGGGATTCCTAGGGAGATAGAGTGACCATGTCCCATTTGCCAGCTATGAGATGAAGTCATTTGCAGCTTCATGGGAGTTCAAGCTCACACACTCCAGCCCAGGTTTTCCCTCTTCAAATGGCATGGCTGAGAGAGCCATAAAGACAGTGAAACATGCGCTGAAGAAGGCAATGCAGACCGGCACTGACCCACATCTGGTGCTGCTGTCACTGAGGAACACACCGGTGACAGGACTGGATGTATCACCTGCACAAATGTTGATGGGGAGAGTTCTACGAAGCACACTTCCGTGCTACAGCGCTGTGCTGACACAATCAGTCCCACAGCACATTCACAGCAAGATCCGGAACCTGCAGTTCCGCCAAAAACAACGTTACGACCAGCGTGCAAAGCCCCTGCCAGTGTTGACCCCAGGAGACACCGTACACATGCAAACACGGCGCGGCTGGGAGCCTGCCGTTGTCATCCGACAGCGAGATGAACCACGGTCCTACACTGTGCAGACACCGGCTGGGAGGATGCAGAGAAGGAACAGGCGACATCTGAGGAAGATACATCCGAGCCTATTCAGAGACACGGACAGTGATGAACATTTTGACTCAGAGGTACAACCCTCACCCTCACAAGCGCCTGTGCCAGTCGACTCACCACCACATGACCTGCCACCACACGACCCTCCTCCGGTGACTACAGGCAGTACACCCACATGCTACACAAAGTGCGGCAGAGCAGTTAGGCGCCCTGCCAGATACAATGACTAACCTCAGGGTTCTTTTGTGTGATCATTCAAGTGTTTATTAAGAAAAAAAAGAAGGTGAAACAAAGAGTACAAGGTGTGTTTAACCTGAAATGTTGCAAGATTGCTGAATGTTCAAAATGTTTACATGCTAACCACCAGAATGTGAAAAGGAAATGGTTTATGTTGTTTAATGAGAGTCATCTGTCATTTAAAAAACATGCTTTATTAATCATTGAAGTATGCAAGTAGAAAAGACTTGTTCAGTGTTGATGCCATAGTGTTAATGGTTCGGTAAAGGGTCTACTGTTGAAGCAACTGATGAGTAGGCCACATCTCAGTTGGAAAAGAGGGATGTGGTGTATTGGATCGAGCGCTCGGTGCTCGATTGTGTTGGACTGTCACCACTACTGAGTTCTGTAATACACTGGTCGAGCCTAGTAGTGTGTGATGTCTCTGTCAGTAAAGATCAGACTTGTGCCGCATCCTCGTCTCTGTGTACTTATATATATTAGTGATTAAGTTAGTAACCCACGAATAGTAACACTACAATAGTGTACATAAGAGAAGTCACAACACAATGCATTCTGATATGTGTAGGCGCTGTGGGAAAGACTGTGAGCAGAACGCCGATTTACACAGTGAGGATTTTATTGCTTCAGTCGACTACATTACTCACCAGTACTGATTGCACATACACAAAACCATTGATGAAACTTCCCTTTAAATTATGGTAACTGGAGATACTAAATTGTCTGGTATAATGACTGAATGAATGAATGAACGAGCGAACACGAATGAATGAATGACTGAATGGATGGATGAATGAATGAAAAGCCACAAATGGATACAGACAGTTAAGATGTTATTACTGCAAATATTTTGACCAGATTTCAGTGCCACTTCAAGGAACATACATCGAGTGCCGTCATATTGAGGTCCAGGGTTCATGTCGGAAACTCTGCTTATCGTCTATCATACGACATCACATATCCATTATATATATATATATATATATATATATATTGTGTGTGTGTGTGTGTGTGCTTATGAGTTGTGAGGCAGTGCTCCTCAGGTGTCTGCTTTGGATCTGTCATGTATCTACAGGATAAGTGAATTATACAATGATCAAGGTGTATCTTGGTCTTCCCCTTTTATTTGCTAGACCGTAGTAACATTACAAAATGACTGCGTTAAGCAGGCACGAAAACACATGAGTGACCCTCTTGCTCTGTCTTCTTCCAAGGGCGTGCACCAGAGTGGCGCGTGTACATTTATACAACATACACAACCATAGACATCGAGGGTCAGAGGTCAAACATAAAATACATATTACTGCAAATAAAAACAATTGCTTTCGTGTGTATCGCCATACACTACACTCCTCCCCTGAAATCTGAACCCAGTACATTTACAGTACAACAACATTTCTTCTTTTTTTTTTTACATCTTTTCAACATTACATTGTTATAACAACAACTGGGTTCTCACAGATTTAATCTGTCCGGCAGCTTCACATGCCGCTGCGGCCTCTGGACACGCTCTGCAACTGAGGAGGGAGCGGTATCACTGGATCCTTACTGCACAACCCTCTCAGTGGATTCTGGAATGTTTACAGGCATTGCTACACATGCATGTGATACATTTGGAAAAACCCTCAGATCATCATCAGATTCATCTGACACATTACAGTTCTCAATCTCAGTATTGATCATTTGATTGACATGTCTCTTGTACACCTTTCCATACACTTTCACAAGATATGTGACAGGACCAAGTGCCTTTACAATGCACACAGGCACCCATTTAACACCTTCCCCTCCCCTGTGGCTTCAAACCAACACCTTCTGTTTTGGTAGGAAGTGTCTGACTTGTGCCAACTTATCTGCTTGCTTGGACTGTTGACTGTCCTGTCTCTTTTGCATGGACTCTGCAAAATTAGGTTTGGTGAGAGACAACCTGGTTTTGAATTGACGTCTGAGAAACAATTCTGCAGGTGTTTTCCCTGTAGTAGACTGTGGTGTACTCCTATAACACAATAGGAAATTGTGTATGCAGTGCCACAACGTCCTTTGCTACTCTTTCCCTTTTCAAGAGCTGTTTTCAAGTTCTGCATCAAATGCTCTGCAGCCCCATTAGAAGCTGGGTGGTAAGGAGAACTCTTAATGTGTTTCACCCCATTGTTTTTCCGGAATGTTTCAAACTCAGCAGATACAAATTGTTGTCCATTATCAGACACAAGTTTGTCTGGAAGACCCCAAGTGGCAAAGTATCCCCTCAAAACTTATATGGTCTTTTCAGATGTAGTGCTACTCGTCAAAGCTACTTCTGGCCAACGTGAATCGCTATCAGTGACCACTAGGAAGTTGAACTTTCCCTTCTGAGCATAATCTATGTGTATCCTCTGCCAAGGATGGTTAGGCCAGCTCCAATTGTGAACAGGAGCTGTGGCAGGTTGGTGTCTGTTTAACTGGCATGTCTGGCAACTGTTTACCAGTGACTCTATGTCAGAATCAAGGTTTGGCCATCAAAAGTGACTACGGGCTAATGCCTTCATCTCTACCATTCTCTGGTGATTTTCATGCAATTCACATAACATCTGTGGTCTTAACACCTCTGGTATGATTACCCGGAAACCCCACATCACATAGTCAGATTCAACAGTCAGTTCAGTGTTTCTTATGAAGTATGGCCTTAACTCATCTTCATTCAAATGCTTTGGCCAACCATTCAATGTGAAGTACTTCACTCTCTGTAGTACTGCATCTGTCTTTGTCTGTTTTGCAATCTCTTGTGAGGACACTGGCACTTTATCCAAGAATGAGACCCTAAACACAGAACTATAATCTGAGTCTGCCTCTTGAGTCTGTAGTGGTAAACGCGATAATGCATCCGCATTTGTATATTGTAAGGATGGCTTTTAACGCATGTCATACTGGTATGCTGCTAAAATTAATGACCACCTCTTCAGTCTAGCTGCTGCCAATGTAGGCACTCCAGTCTTGGGACCTAGTATCTTTAGGAGTGGTTTGTGGTCTGTAAGCAGAGTAAACTTTCGTCCATACAGATAGTCATTAAACTTGGTCACCCCAAAGATGATACTAAGTGCTTCTTTCTCTATCTGAGAATAGTTGACTTCTGTTTTAGTGAGTGTCCTAGACACGTAGGCTATAGGTTTCTCACTGTTGTCTGGAAACTGATGTGAAGTTACGGCACCGACAGTAGTGTTCAAAATAGCAATGTGTGTAAACAAGTGAGTAAAGCTCAAAATCCTTATAATAGCTTTTATTTCCATACACGCAAATGCATCGGGAACACTGCACATTCTATTACAAATCAAAACATGAACGAAAAAATTATCAAATGTGTTATTCCTTTACAGAAAGTGAAGAAAAATGAATATTAGGCTGTTAAAAAAAAATAGCAGTGTCTGCATTTTTCTTTACAAACTCAAACATTTACTGTATAAACTGAAAAATGCTTGAAGATTTAGCTTTCCTGTGAATCACTGAACTAATATTTAGTTGTATAACCACTGTTTTTGAGAACTACTTCACATCTGTGTTGCATGGAGTCGACCAACTTCTGGCACCTGTCAACATGTATTCCAGCCCAGGACGATTGGACTACATTCCACAATTCCTCTGCGTTTCTTGGTTTTGCCTCAGAAACAGCATTGTTGATGTCACCCCACAGGTTTTCTATTGGATTAAGGTCCGGAGATTGTGCTGGCCACTCCATAATATTAATCTTGTTGGTCTGGAACAAAGATGCTGCTCGCTTACTGGTGTGTTTGGGGTCATTGTCTTGTTAAAATACCCATTTCAAGAGCATTTCCTCTTCGGCATAAGGCAACATGACTTCTTCAAGTATTTTGATGTATTTAAACTGATCCATTATCCCTGTTATGCGATAAAGAGGCCCGACACTAAACTATGAGAAACATCCCCATATCATGATGCTTGTGCCACCATGCTTCACTGTCTTCACAGTGTACTGTGGCTTGAATTCAGTATTTGGGGGTTGTCTGACAAACTGTCTGTAGCGCCTAGACCCAAAAAGAACAATCTTGCTTTCATCAGTCCACAAAATGTTGCGCCATTTCTCTAGGCCAGTCAACGTGTTCTTTGGCAACCTCTTCAGCACATGTCGTTTTTTTCAATAATGGGACTTTGCGGGGGCTTCTTGCCGAAAGCTTGGCTTCACATAGGCGTCTTCTAATTGTTACAGCACTCACAGGTAACTTTAGACCTTCTTTGATCTTCCTGGAGCTGATCACTGGCTGAGTCTTTGCCATTTGGCTATTCTTCGAGCCATTCGAATGGTAGTTTTCCATTTTCAATTACTAGTGAAATGTGCAACAAAGCACCTAATAATCTACAGAACCAAAAATCTAATGTTATCAAAAGTGTGACCACACATTGTCCAAAGTCTAGGTCTTCAAAATTGTTAACTACTAATACAAAGTGTCTTATTCCAATTAATATTTCATCTATTGGTAGCTCTAAAGTTCTGGCTACTACTGATCACTTCAACAAGACGCTTAAATTTGGTTTCATAAATATCAGATCACCGTCTACCAAAGCCTTATTCATAAATGATCTAATTCTTGAACATAGTTTTGATATGATTGGGTTGTGTGAACCATGGCTGAAACCAAATGTTTTCTTCCCTCAAATGAAGTTTCCCCACCTGACTATACTTATACCTATGTAACTGAGGCAAATAAACAAGGTGGGGGTGTCGCCTTTAATATTAATACTTAATACTGAAAGCAACACAGTTCATCTGATATTATTTCAAAGTTTTTCTATAGAAAAGCAGTCACACCCACTGATCAGCAACGCACGAGTAGATGGTTTACAACATTTCACAGGATGAGGCCAAGGCACTAACGAAAGTGTGTGTTGCCGTTCAACATCAGTGTGAATACTGAGCAAAGACTGATGTGTGTTTATATATGTTCATGTTTTTTTTCCTGCCTTTAAAAGTGAATAAAAAGATTGAATAGGACGGCATTGAGGTGATTGTAGTTTTCCAGTGAAAACCTCAACACTTTAAACTTGCAGTTCCTCGAGTTTTCTTAACCTTTAATAACTGGTTGACCATGATGGTTCAGAGATTTCAGATGGCACAAAATACAATGTATATTTACTGTGAAGTCTTGGGAGAGAGATCCCTCCTCTGTTGCTCTCCCCGAGGTTTCTTCCTATTTTTTCTCCCTGTTAAAGTTTTTTTTTTTTGGGAGTTTTTCCTTATCCGATGCGAGGGTCTAAGGGACAGGATGTTGTATTGCTGTAAAGCCCACTGAGGCTAATTTGTAATTTGTGATAATGACATTCACTATGTTAATATCAATAATGATGGCTTTCACTTCATGTCAGATTTTCTTTTTGACTGTAACCAGATCTGCTTCTTACTAAAATAAAAGTAAGGACTATAAAAGGAGGAGGAATGTGACTTGCTTTATTCAAAATAAAAAAACAGAATAACAACAGGCCATCTGTTTAGCAGATTATGAAGACAGAGATCAATAGTCAGTGAGGTCTTAATTTTGTCTGGCTGAGATGTTCCCCTGTCCTTTGAGTATACACTTTCTAACTCATTTGTGTTACCTCTTAAAACATGTCTTTAAAAGGTGAGCTCACCCTTGTTTCAGCATGAAAGGTATGAATACAATCAGTTAAATCATATTATTATTTAGTATTACTGTTTAGGATAAGCTATGTCCATTTTTTCCATTTTCAACATTCATATTTTGTTTTCACACAAAAATGTTTACAAATACAAAAAAACCACAGGTAGAAATTGCATAGAATTAACTGTAGCTCTTCATTCCCCATTGAATAAAGGTCCATTAATAAATGAATAGATTGACAGTTGTATTTTCAAAGGACATTCACAGAGTTAAACAAATAATAACTCAGCACACTTTCTATAAGCAGTTGTAATATGTTGTGGGATGCATTTGTTTCAGAGTGTAGTTTTATGATGTTTGATAAACATGATCACAATAAATCAAAGTTCTACAGATGATTTGAAGCATTTCATTCTTTTCTATTTTGATAACTGTTGTCCTGAGCTCTTTTCCTATTTCAGTCGGCCCTATTTAAATATTTGTCAGTATTACAGCTGAGAGTGTATCACTACTATGTCTGTTTGCGTTTCCTGAAGCACATCTTCAATTTATTTTCAATTGTATCACTGAACATCTATGTTGTTTCTATATTATTCTAGAATTAACCTTTGTGTTATGGCCAATATGAAAAAATGAACTTGACATCCATAGAAAAAGATCTCACCACATTATGTCAACAGTCTCTTTAAATTATGTTGGCCTTACAGGAGTCAGGCTGCAATATCTGAAGTGAAGCTATGAGTTTAACTGTTTTTCTAAACCACGGGTAGAAAAACGCATAGATTACAGGGTTTAGACAGGAGTTACAGTACAAAAGGCAGGTCACAATGGCCACAGATGAAGCACTGCTCAGTGTGCCCTGGCCTGCGAAAGGCGGATAGTAATATGGACAGAAACACATCAGAAACACTACGATGACAACACCAAGAGTCCTGGCTGCTTTCCTCTCAGATTTCTTAGCAGTTACAGTCACTGTATTCTGCGATGGGACAGATACAATGTGGGACCTCATGGCACGTGCCTGAGACACAGCCACGACAAACACTCTCATATACAGAACTATGATGACAGTAATGGGACCGATGACGGTCAAAATAAGATCAACAGCTCCTGCAATGTAGTCGATCATCAAAACACACTCTCCATGGCAGGAATTATACTTGTCTGGCTGGTTAAGGAAGTCTTTTAGTACCAGGCTGTTGTAGAAAAAAGAACAGAACCAGCATATACACACACTGATTTGAACTCTTCTTTGAGTGACTTTGGTGGAATAATGCAGAGGGTCGCAAATAGCCACGTAGCGGTCGATAGATATCAGCACCATGTTCCCTACAGAGGCAGAAATAATGATGAAGCTTAGAAAGTGGGAAACTACACACAGAGAGTCACCCAGGAACCAGCAGTCTCCCAAAACGTGGAACCTATAACTTGGCATCAGGAGACCAACGAGTAGGTCAGAGATGGCCAGGGAGAGAAGGAGGAGGTTGGTGGGTGTATGGAGCTTCCTGGAGGGGGGGAAAAATCGGTACAATAACTTGCAATATTATTGTGTTTACAGCAAAACAATAACAATAACAATAGGCATCTACTAGAATGACTTTCATGTGTTGGAGTAGTGTGATTATGTATAGGCCAATAGAAAGTTCTCTGAGTTTTTGCAATTTGTATATTAATAGCAATTCTTGTGCTACCTTGTAAAAAACAAAAAAATACACTTCAATGGTTTTCACAGAGTCAAATGTCACTATCTTCAATATTATTATCATTATGACTGATAGTAATAGAGACAATAACAAGTGGTGCCAGGCACAACAAACCCTTGGACTTTTAACATTATCAGTCATGGAAAAAATGCATAACAATTGCAAGGAATATGTCTTTCAAATAGGAAGTCAAATATTTTGGTATTGGTTTGGATAAATCAGCCCGTTTTTGTCAAAGTTATGGCAGAAAAAACGATTGTGACATTTTTTTTTCTTTCTCTTTTTTTTTTTACCTTTTTGACCTTGACTTTGACTTTTACCCAATTACCTTCTAAATTTAATCAGGTCATCTGGGGAACATTGCCCGCCTTCCCTAAACGTTTCATACTGTTTGCCGCTGCTGTTTTTATGTTAAGTGTTGATGAACAAACAAACAGAAATAAATTGCACCAAAAAAAACAACAACAAAAAAAACAATACCACTCAGGGCGAGGTTAAATTGGTACTGAATTTCAAAACTGTGGCCTGTGTGGCAGAATTGGAGTAATACTGAAGAATCTGAACGTACTTATTAAAAGCCAATTGTTTGTCATAAAATTAACCAACCCATAAGCAATATCTCTTTGTAAGTTTAACGAATTTAATGAATTTTTTAGGCTATGATGAGAAATTTATTTTTGCCTGAAATGGGAGATGGAGATGATGACCAGGAGGTTGAGAGCCACCGTCAACAGAGAGATGGAGGACAGCATAATGTGGAGAAACACGGTCTCGGAGTGAGGACGCATCGGCTTCCTGCAGGAGGAGTTGGGGAGTTGTGGAAAGCAGAGCTCAATTCCTTCCGGAGTCTGCATCACCAGAGAGCGAGGAGGGGAGAAGCTGCTGAGGTCTGTCAGCTCTCTGACCAAATATCACCATTATCACACAATGTATTTATCTCCTTCTACTATTCCCTCCTGTCCTCTCATACCCCCCCTCACTCTTTCTCCTTCAGAGACTCCCTTTTCTTCATCCTCTTCATCTCCATCTTCATCACTTTCTGCTGCACTCTCTCCTCATCGTCACCCTCTGCTGCTCTGTCTCCTTTCATCTGTCCTCCTCCTTTCTCATTCTTTCCTCCCTCCTTACTCACTCTCTTCTCCTCTGTGACTTCCTTTCTTTTCTTTTCTCTTCTCATCTCTCCCTCCTTCCCATCTTTTGCCTTCCTTGCCCCGCAACCCCACCTCCTTCCTTCTTCTCCTAATCTTATGTCACAGGTTGTTTTCAAACTAATGGGGCTAGCAGTAAGCATCTCCTCTATAGATAAGACCTCTGCCATGTGCTTTGAAGAGAGGTCATCATGTCTGTAGATGAGCAATTACAACGAAAAGAAGTATCTTATTAAACATTGGCATAATCAATGGTTTTGTAAGTTTTCCAGACAGTGTCACAGAACTACATTTTGAAATGAAAAAAAGAAGTCCTCATGAGATTTGATTACCTACCATAGATTGTTAAAGATGGTTGAATCAGTTCATCTGGACACAGATACGTTTCATCACTCATCTAAGTGACCTCTTCAGTCTAAACTGACTTCAGTTATCTCCACCCTTATAAACAATACAGTTGCATAACGACCGAAACCAATGATCAGTTTCATATGCCAATATAGGTGTGTCCATTGCATTGCATATGTCGTTGGTTTCGGTCATTATGCAACTGTATTGTTTATCAGGGTGGGGATACCTGTAGTCAGTTGAGACTGAAGATGTAGCTTAGATGAGTGATGAAACGCATCTGTCAATAAACGTGTCCAGATGAACTGATTCAACCTTCTTTGTCACAGCCCCTCGCCCTTGACACCTGCTCACCCCTCCTTCACCCTGGCACACCTGCTGGCCATCAAGCAATCACCCCCTCTCCCTTGACACCTGCTCACCCCTCCTTCACCCCGGCACACCTGCTGGCCATCAAGCAATCACCCTCACCCTTAAGAAGCCTCCACTGTGGACCAGTCTTCGCTGGAATGTTGCCATTCATGGACTTCAGCCTGCCAGTCTACCTGCCACTGAGCCAACTCCTGCTCTACCCCTGGGATCGGCCACGTCAATAAAGACTTGATTTCTTCCCTTACCTGGTTGTCCCGTCTGCTTTTGGGTTTTTCCAGATACGTGACATTCTTTGATTTTCTTACCTGGATTACTGAGCATGCGTTAAGACACTACCATAGATAAGCACAGACAAAACTTTATTGTCTGATGACTGGTAGTAATTTCCATGACTTGACTGTTCAGGTTGACATCTAGAAAACTATTATACATTTCAAACTGTAAAAATTTGACTCACTGTTACATTTCGAGGGTAGGGGGCAGGGGCTATACTGTGCTAAAAAAGGAAATTTGAACTAGGTTCCCTGCTTTAAGGTTGACTGTTTGATAAAACCCTGCAAAGCAGAATACTATATCTCATATCGTGTCCTTTTCTGAATGTGTCTGAAATTTGTCACACATAATAACAATGAACTAATGACAATAAGAATAGATTTATTTTAGGATTGTCCTTTGTAAGTAATAATTGTCAAAAAAAAAAACCCCACCAGGAATGGACACCAGTTTTTCTGTCTCTGTGTCATATGAAGTTTGGTCAGCGCTCTTGTAACTACAATTGAAATCAACTTTTATCTGTTTCAATAACCATAAACCTTTTTTTTCTTTGGACTCCACAGAGGTCAAAGGCTCTCAAAAACACACACAGATCAACCAAAGCATTAAAACCACTGACAGGTAAGTGAATAACATTGATTATGTCGTTACAACGGCAAATGTCAAGGGGTGGGATATATTAGGTAGCAAGTGAGCAGTCAGTTCTTGAGGTTGATGTGTTGGAAACAGGAAAAATTGGCAAGCAAGGATCTGAGCATGTTTGACGAGGACCAAACTGGGATGGCTAGATGACTGGGTTAGAGCATCTCCAAAACGACAGTTCTTGTGGTGTCAGAGTGCTCATGCTGACCCCTGTCCACTGTGGAGAGCACCTACAATGGGCATGTAGTATGTGTGCGTCAGAACTGGACGAAGGAGCAGTGGAAGAGGGTGGCCTTATCTGATGAATCACATTTTCTTTTATATCATAAGGATGGCCGGGTACATGTGTGCCATTTACCTGGGGTAGAGATCTCACCAGGATGCATTATGAGAAGAAGGCAAGCAGGTGAAGGCAGTGTGATGTTCTGGGCAATGTTCTGCTGGGAAACCTTGGGTTCTAGCATTTATGTGGATGTTAGTTTGACATGTGCCACTGACCTAAACATCATTCTAGATCAGGTGTAATCCTTCATGGCAACGGTATTCCCTGATAGCAGTGGCCTCTTTCAACAGGATAATGCACCCTGCCACACTGCAAAAATCATTCAGGAATGGTTTGAGGAACATGACAAAGAGTTCAAGGTGTTGCCTTGGCCTCCAAATTCCCCAGATATCACTCTAATCAAGCATCTGTGAGATGTGCTGAAAAAACAAGTCCGATCCATGGAGGCCCCACCTTGCAACTTACAGGATTTAAAGGATCTGCTGCTAACATCTTGATGCCAAATTCCAGTAAAACTTTCAGAGGTGTTGGGAGTCCATGTTTTGGTGGCACGAGAGGGACCTACACAACATTAGGTACGTTTTTTAAAGTTTTGGCTGGTAAGTGTAGTTCCAAGGGTAACCGGGCTCCACAACTGCGGCAAGATTTCTGTTCTGGGTGATGCAATGCTTAGTCAAAATAAATAGGAAATCTCAATTATAGATATAATGAGAATAGGATGAATCCATTGAGCATACTAACTATCAAATTCATGAGGTAACAGTTAGAAGCCTAACAATAGTGTGACCTCCAACCCTCCTTAGACCAACTCCCCAAAATAATTAAACTATTGGCAGGAACTCAAAACTAATGAAAGTTATAACACTGAACTTAGCTACATGGAAAGCACATTTGATTAATTCACCAAGCGCCCTGTTTATTTGTTGGTCTCTGAAGCCTTGGTTGCATCATGTTTGGATGTGTGTATGTTACACATTATGACTTATAACTTGTGTATTTTTTTCACACCTCTGATTGGACTGATACCTCTGTGGTTTAATTTGTCATCATCTGACTCTTACAAAGAGGTGTGAACAAATTCCTTTGGTAGAGAGATACCCTAGGCCATTAAGCAGTTGTATTCATTTTATTTAAAGCTTTAGGCAAATAAGGTCTCATCGGCAGTATTAGACCGAGGGGAAAGAAACGGTTTGGTTTTTTTTTTGAGTGTGTGTTTGTGTGTTCCACACAGGGTGACGTAATATGTCTAGTGCAGTAGTGCAGTAGTTAGAGGGAAATACATTCTTGCTTACCCCCTGTTTTTTAACCCCTTGCTTACAGTTTGCTGCTGCTGGTTAGCCCTTTTGGTGAACAAGGAAGCAGCCCAGAGCGTAAGCCTTCCCCTGCCAGTACATAGCCTTCTATTTTGCCAAGACCCTCTTCCAGGCCTCATTGCGGCCACACATGGTGACTGGGCACCTCACAGGCTCAGGCAAAGTTGGTAAGGGATCTCGGAACTGCAGTGGTCCTCAGAGGCTGTTCATGGTCAACCACTGCCCTGCTGCCTTGTGGGAAGTCTATTGAGAGAAAGGCTAGGGGAGCTCACCCCAAGAGAAAAGCAAGGTGTTTGGCGGCACACATTAGGCAGTTCTGTGACAGTCTGGAGTTTCCAGCAGCCTCATGCAGTCATGATGGGTGACTGGTCATCCTAGGTATAAGCCCTTGGCACCAGGACCAACCTGTCATTGCAAAGACAGTGCAACTGAGGACTGCGCACCCCCTGTGGCACTCTAAAAACATTCTTACGTAGGTCTCCACCTCTGATCAGGGTGTACAATATCCGGCCTTATATCCAGTTGAAGTCTGGAGGCGTTGGGGTGTCTGGCGACGGGAGCGGGGTAGAATTGGCCTCAGAGCTCCTAGTCAGAGCCCTGCACATCAGCAGCATGGGGTATATAATAATAATAATAATTATTATTAGCGCTTTTCTAGACACCCAGCTGGGATTGAGTGTCAGCTGCTTTCGGCAGACCCTTGTGTGACTGAGCTGCCCTGTTTAGCAGCTCCTGCCCATCCTTTGAGCGCAGGGAATGAAGCTGCAGTTACTTGGATCATAGAAGGCTTTAGTAGCACTGAAAAAGCCTCTAGTGTCACCTCAGTTGGCCAGTCTCTGGATTTCCAGAGCCTTTTCTTTCCCCCAAGAGTTCTTAAGCTCCCTCACATGTCTCTCAACATCTGCCTTGGCTCTGGAGTAAGACATTCTTTTTGCCTTGTAGGTTACATAATTTTGTCCAGCATGAAAGGCTTTCCTTTTCTTGGAGATGAGCTGTTTCATCTCAGTATCATTCTCATCAAACAGTCCTGATGTCTTCTGGACTTGGTTAGCCCCCTAACCAATTTTTGGGTGTATCCACTGAAAAATGCAAGCAGTTTCTCCACTACTTCATTTGTCCTACTGATTTTGCTATTTTCTGTGCTTCATTCACTTACTGCTAGATTCGCTACTTTTCTTTCTCAGACGATTTTTGTTTGTGGGCAGCCTTTCATCCCTAGGCCATTTATTAGCTTCGAGCTTAGCCTAGCTTAGCAATTAGCTTTATTGCACTTTCAGTCAAACCAACATCATTAAAACGATGGTGTCTGGTGAGTTATCCGCAGTTACAGATAGTCCAAAAGAGTTGAATCAAGTGCAACTGGACTTGGTATATATCCGTGAAGACATTTCGCCTCTCATCCAAGAGGCTACCTCAGTTCGTGCCTTTCTGACTAGACTGGCTGGTGACTCATCACCAGCCAGAACTGAGGAAGCCTCTTGGATGAGAGGCGAAACGTCTTCACGGATATATACCAAGTCCAGTTGCACTTGATTCATCTCCTTTGGATAACCATGACCTGGATGAATGAGAACATTCACAGACAGTTACAGATAGGTTGTCTCTACCAGAGAGACATGTCTGTGAGTTAGAGCAGCTTTTTTCAGCTAGGATTTGACAGGCACTCCAGGTAGTGCCAGGCCTGACAGTAGACCTGCTATTGTTAGCACTAGCTCAGCCTGATCGGCAGATGCAGTAAGGTTTGTCTCTTTTTGCCATCATGGGAAGGCTCGCAAGAGCAAGCTACCGGTCAAGTGGCCTGATCTGTAGTCACCCCTCCCAACTGAAAACATGTTTTCGCCCCTCAACAGCCCTGTTGGTAGTGCTAGCGGCCAGTGTGCCTCTCCCGCTCCTGTCGATAGGGTAAAGCAATGCACACTAGTGATAGGAGACTCCTCCTCCTCCTCCTACTACTACTACTACTACTACTACTCTTGGCTACTCCCGTTAGGGGTCGCCACAGCAGATCATTCCTTTCCATTTTCTCCCATCTTCTGCATCTTCCTCTGTCACACCAGCCACCTGCATGTCCTCCCTCACCATATCCATAAACCTCCTCTTTTCCTCTTCCCTGGGAGCTCAACATTCAGCATCCTTCTCCCAATATACCCACCATCTCTCCTCCACACATGTCCAAGCCATCTCAATCTTGCCTCTCTTGCTTTGTCTCCAAACCGTCCAACTTGAACGGTCCCTCTAATACAATCATTCCTGATCCTGTCCTTCTTCGTCACTTCCAGTGAAAATCTTAGCATCTTTAACTCTGCCACCTCCAGCTCCGCCTCTTGTCTTTTTGTCAGTGCCACTGTCTCCAAACCATATAACATGGCTGGTTTCACAGCCATCTTGTAAACCTTCCCTTTAACTCTTGCTGGTACACTTCTGTCACAAATCACTCTTGACACTCTTCTCCACCCACTCCACCCTGCCTGCACTCTCTTCTTCACTCTCTTCTGCACTCCCCATTACTTTGGACAGTTGACCCCAAGTGTTTACCCGCAATATTAGATTACCTTTGTCAGCCTAGGTTCAATGTTTACCCGGGGCCAGAGTCTCCGACATAGAGGACAATAGTAGGGTGCTGGCATCATGGAGGGAGAATCAGGGAATCCAGGCACACAGAACCACTACTTTCAGCAACATTGTTATTCATGTCAGCACCAATAATGCTAGGATGAAGCAATCAGAGATCACAAAAGCCAGCCTAGTCAGGACACTTTAGTTTGCCAGAAAGACGTGTCAGCATCGATTAATTCTGGTCCCTTACCCATGAGAGGTAATGATGAGATGTACAGTATTGCATCTCAATGAACCGCCAGCTGGCTTGTTCCTGCAATAAGCAGGGATTTGTTTTTTTGGGTTTTTTTTTTTATAACTAGCCTTCTTTCTGGGGCCACCCTTACCTGCTGAAAGTGGACAGCATTCACCCTACTGGGGATGGTGCTGCTCTTTTGTCTAGCACTATAGATAGCTGTTTACGTTATATTTGACAGTAGAGACTTATCATTCAGAAGTTTACTGGTGATTAGAGAGCTTGCTTGCTTTAAACCTAGTGCGGATGTGGAGTCAACTAGTTTAGTTAATATGCCTAGTCAGGCAATTCTCATAGTATAGATTATCAGATTGACAACTTGGTCTGTAACATTGAGACTGTGTCCCTACCCTGCTGTATTGCTTCAAAGCTCTCCTCTCCTAAATGTGTGAATCACAATAACATAATAATCATTCCTACCACTGGTGGTGGTGAAATGTGCAATGAAGCACCTAATAATCTATTGAACCAAACATCTGATGTTATCAAAAGTGTGACCACACAATGTCCAAAGTGTAGGTCTTCAAAATTGTCAACTAATAATACAAAGTGTCTAATTCCAATTAACATTTCATCTATTGGTAGCTCTGAAGTTCTGCCTACTACTGATCACTTCAACAGGATGCTTAAATTTGGTTTCATAAATATTAGATCACCATCTACCAATGCCTTACTAATAAATGATCTAATTCTTGAACAGAGTTTTGTTATGATTGGGTTGTGTGAAACACGGCTGAAACCAAATATTTTCCTTCCCTTAAATGAAGTTTCCCCACCTGACTATACTTATGCCGATGTAGATCAGGCAAATAAACAAGGTAGGGGTGTCGCCTTTAATCTACTACTACTT
Organism: Lampris incognitus; assembly: GCF_029633865.1. Classification (NCBI taxonomy): domain Eukaryota; kingdom Metazoa; phylum Chordata; class Actinopteri; order Lampriformes; family Lampridae; genus Lampris; species Lampris incognitus. Next base: position 23,434,232 of record NC_079221.1, read on the forward strand.
TCTTCTGCTTCTGTTAGGGGTCCCCACAGCGAATCATCCATTTCCATTTCTTCCTGTCTTCTGCATCTTCCTCTGTCACACCAGCCACCTGCATGTCCTCCCTCACCATATCCATAAACCTCCTCTTTCGCCTTTCTCTTTTCCTCTTCCCTGGGAGCTCAACATTCAGCATCCTTCTCCCAATATACCCACCATCTCTCCTCCACACATGTCCAAGCCATCTCAATCTTGCCTCTCTTGCTTTGTCTCCAAACCGTCCAACTTGAACGGTCCCTCTAATACAATCATTCCTGATCCTGTCCTTCTTCGTCACTTCCAGTGAAAATCTTAGCATCTTTAACTCTGCCACCTCCAGCTCCGCCTCTTGTCTTTTTGTCAGTGCCACTGTCTCCAAACCATATAACATGGCTGGTTTCACAGCCATCTTGTAAACCTTCCCTTTAACTCTTGCTGGTACACTTCTGTCACAAATCACTCCTGACACTCTTCTCCACCCACTCCACCCTGCCTGCACTCTCTTCTTCACCTCTCTCCTGCACTGCCTGTTACTTTGGACAGTTGACCCCAAGTATTTAAACTCATACGCCTTCATCACCTCCACTCCTTGCATCTTGACCATTCCACTGTCCTCCCCCTCATTCACGCATAGGTATTCCGTCTTGCTCCTACTGACTTTCATTACTCTTCTCTCCAGTGCATACCTCCACCTCTACAGGCTCTCCTCAACCTGCACCGTACTCTCGCTACATATTTATGCTATGGAGGCTATTACACCCTACTTGGAGGCTATTACACCCTACTCTTGCTACAGTATTAAGTATTAATATTAAAGGGTGTAACCTTTAATATTAATACTTAATGCTGAAAGCAACAAAGTTCATCTGATTTTATTTCAAAGTTTTTGTATTTCACAAAAGCAGTCAAACCCACTGATCAGCAACGCACGAGTAGATGGTTTACAACATTTCACAGGATGAGGCCAAGGCTCTAACCAAAGTGTGTGTTGCCGTTCATCATCAGTGTGAATACTGAGCAAAGACTGATGTGTGTTTATACACTCACCGGCCACTTTATTAGGCACACCTTTCCAACTGCTCTTTAACGCAAATTTCTAATCAGCCAATCACATGGCAGCAACTCAATGCATTTAGGCATGTAGACATAGTCAAGACGATCTGCTGCAGTTCAAACCGAGCATCAGAATGGGGAAGAAAGGTGATTTAAGTGACTTTGAACGTGGCATGGTTGTTGGTGCCAGACGGGCTGGTCTTAGTATTTCAGAAACTGCTGATCTACTGGGATTTTCACGCACAACCATCTCTAGGGTTTACAGAGAATGGTCCGAAAAAGAGAAAATATCCAGTGAGCGGCAGTTCTGTGGACGAAAATGCCTTGTTGATGCCAGAGGTCAGGGGAGAATGGCCAGACTGGTTCGAGCTGATAGAAAGGCAACAGTAACTCAAATAACCACTCATTACAACCGAGGTATGCAGAAGAGCATCTCTGAACGCACAACACGTCGAACCTTGAGGCAGATGGGCTACAGCAGCAGAAGACCACACCGGGTGCCACTCCTGTCAGCTAAGAACAGGAAACTGAGGCTACAATTCGCACAGGCTCACCAAAATTGGACAATAGAAGATTGGAAAAACGTTGCCTGGTCTGATGAGTCTCGATTTCTGCTGCGACATTCGGATGGTAGGGTCAGAATTTGGCGTCAACAACATGAAAGCATGGATCCATCCTGCCTTGTATCAACGGTTCAGGCTGCTGGTGGTGGTGTAATGGTGTGGGGGATATTTTCTTGGCACACTTTGGGCCCCTTAGTACCAATTGAGCATCGTGTCAATGCCACAGCTTACCTGAGTATTGTTGCTGACCATGTCCATCCCTTTATGACCACAGTGTTCCCATCTTTTGATGGCTACTTCCAGCAGGATAACGCGCCATGTCATAAAGCTCGAATCATCTCAGACTGGTTTCTTGAACATGACAATGAGTTCACTGTACTCAAATGGCCTCCACAGTCACCAGATCTCAATCCAATAGAGCACCTTTGGGATGCGGTGGACCGGGAGATTCGCATCATGGATGTGCAGCCGACAAATCTGCAGCAACTGCGTGATGCTATCATGTCAATATGGACCAAACTCTCTGAGGAATGTTTCCAGTACCTTGTTGAATCTATGCCACGAAGGATTAAGGCAGTCCTGAAGGCAAAAGGGGGTCCAACCCGGTACTAGGAAGGTGTACCTAATAAAGTGGCCAGTGAGTGTATATGTTCATGTTTTTTTTTCCTGCCTTTAAAAGTGAATAAAAAGATTGAATAGGACGGCATTGAGGTGATTGTAGTTTTCCAGTGAAAACCTCAACACTTTAAACTTGCAGTTCCTCGAGTTTTCTTAACCTTTAATAACTGGTTGACCATGATAGTTCAGAGATTTCAGATGGCACAAAATACAATGTATATTTACTGTGAAGTCTTGGGAGAAAGATCCCTCCTCTGTTGCTCTCCCTGATGTTTCTTCCTATTTTTTCTCCCTGTTAAAGTTTTTTTTTTTTTTTTGGGAGTTTTTCCTTAACCGATGCGAGGGTCTAAGGACAGGGTTGTGTTGCTGTAAAGCCCACTGAGGCTAATTTGTAATTTCTGATAATGGGCTATACAAATACAATTGACTTGAGGACATTCACTATGTTAATATCAATAATGATGGTTTTTATTTCATGTCAGATTTTCTTTTTGACTGTAACCAGATCTGCTTCTTACTAAAATAAAATTAAGGACTATAAAAGGAGGAGGAATGTGACTTGCTTTCTTCAAAGTAAAAAACAGAAAAACAACAGGCCATCTGTTTAGCAGATTATGAAGACAGAGATCAATAGTCAATGAGGTCTTAATTTTGTCTGGCTGAGATGTTCCCCTGTCCTTTGAGTATACACTTTCTAACTCATTTGTGTTACCTCTTAAAACATGTCTTTAAAAGGTGAGCTCACCCTTGTTTCAGCATGTCTTTATTATGCTTTTTCAAAAAGGTATGAATACAATCAGTTAAATCATATTATTATTTAGTATTACTGTTTAGGATAAACTATGTCAGTTTTCTCCATTTTCAACATTCATATTTTTATTTTAACACAAAAAATGTTTACAAATACAAAAAAACCACAGGTAGAAATTGCATAGAATTAACTTCAGTTCTTCATTCCCCATTGAATAAAGGTCCAAAAATAAATGAATAGATTGACAGTTGCATTTTCAAAGCACATTCACAGAGTTAAATGAATAATAACTCAGCACACTTTCTATAAGCAGTTGTAATATGTTGTGGGATTCATTTGTTTCAGAATGTAGTTTTATTATGTTTGATAAACATGATCACAATCAATCAAAGTTCTACAGATGGTTTGAAGCATTTCATATTTTTCTATATTGCTAACTTTTGTCCTGAGCTCTTTTCCTATTTCAGTCAGTCCTATTTAAATATTTGTCAGTATTACAGCTGAGAGTGTATCACTACTATGTCTGTTTGCATTTCCTGAAGTGCGTCTTCAGTTTATTTTCAATTGCATCACTGAACATCTATATTGTTTCTATATTATTCCAGAATTAACCTTTGTGTTATGGCCAATATGAAAATGTGAACTTTCCCTCCATTACGCCAGAGCCCTAGAAAGAGAGAGTTACGTCAACTCCGTAGACGTCATTGGGCCAATTATTTAACAGCAATGGCAGATCATGGGAGCCCCGGATAGTTCCAAACAGTGCGCATAGAATATGTGTCACGTTGGAATATATCTATATATAAATGTAAAAATCTGAAAATATTGGTTAGTAGTTACCAGAAATCACAGCTAAGCAGTTCATTTGAATGACCCACCAAGCTTCGTTTGGAACTATTCGGCGGCTACATGAACCACGTGACCCTCTCGCGTTCTGACCCCTCATTGACGCAACTCTCTCTTTCTAGGGCTCTGCATTATACCAACAGCCTCTTTAAATTATGTTGGCCTTACAGGAGTCAGGCTGCAATATCTGAAGTGAAGCTATGAGTTTAACTGTTTTTCTAAACCACGGGTAGAAAAACGCATAGATTACAGGGTTTAGACAGGAGTTACAGTACAAAAGGCAGGTCACAATGGCCACAGATGAAGCACTGCTCAGTGTGTCCTGGCCTGCGAAAGGCGGATAGTAATATGGACAGAAACACATCAGAAACACTACGATGACAACACCAAGAGTCCTGGCTGCTTTCCTCTCAGATTTCTTAGCAGTTACAGTCACTGTATTCTGCGATGGGACGGATAAAATGTGGGACCTCATGGCACGTGCCTGAGACACAGCCACGACAAACACTCTCATATACAGAACTATGATGACAGTAATGGGACCGATGATGGTCAAAAAAAGGTCAACAGCTCCTGCAATGTAGTCAATCATCAAAACACACTCTCCATAGCAGGAATTATACTTGTCTGGCTGAATAAGGGAGTCTTTTAGTACCAGGCCGTTGTAGAAAAAAGAACAGAACCAGCATATACACACACTGATTTGAACTCTTCTTTGAGTGACTTTGGTGGAATAATACAGAGGGTCGCAAATAGCCACGTAGCGGTCGATAGATATCGGCACCATGTTCCCTACAGAGGCAGAAATAATGATGAAGTTCAGAAACTGGGAACCTATGCACAGAGAGTCACCCAGGAACCAGCAGTCTCCCAAAATGTAGGATCCAAAACGTGGCATCAGGAGACCAACGAGTAGGTCAGAGATGGCCAGGGAGAGAAGGAGGAGGTTGGTGGGTGTATGGAGCTTCCTGGAGGGGGAAAAAATCGGTACAATAACTTGCAATATTATTGTGTTTACAGCAAAACAATAGGCATCTACTAGAATGACTTTCATGTGTTGGAGTAGTGTGATTATGTATAAGCCAATAGAAAGTTCTCTGTGCTTTTGCAATTTGTATATTAATAGCAATTCTTGTGCTACCTTGTAATAAACTTAAAAGAAATACACTTCAATGGTTTTCACAGAGAGTCAAAGAGAGTCACTATCATCAATGTTATTATCAGTGTAGCCCAGTGCTTAATTGAGCTACTGTATGAAGCTACAATAAATAAGATAAATAAATAAGTTACAGTTCATCTGATAAATAAGCTTTATTCTCTTCATGGTTATATACACTGCTATTTACAATGGTTAAAAGTTGAGTGTATCACTTATACAGTAAGCCCTAATGCCAGTTCGCTCATGGGCCTTGTTTATTTCAAGTGTTTACAGTATGGTTGCTGCCCATTGCTAATCTTTTCCTCTATCTGGATGAATATGTCATTCATCCCTTTGTTTTCATTGGTCACTGTTTACTGTAACTAGCCAACCCGTATGTATGCTAAGATAAGGGGCGGGACATAGAAGTTTGACATCGGTGATTTGAGGTAAAGCGGTCAGAAAGCTAGACGACGAAGACGAATGAACCGAAGCTTCTCTGTGTTGTAACGTTAGCTGTTTGTACACAACATTGGATCAACGGATTGTGACTCCTGTGGACTCGTGTGTACTTATAGGATATCCCAGAGGATCGACAGTCGTGGTGTGTGGACCAGTGAAGGAAAGTTCTTCGGGTGGACAACAACGGAGACCGTTTCTCTTCTTGGTGCCTGTGACTGTTCGTGTTGCTGTGTGTGTGAGGATTCTTCGCGCCATTCGTCGCCTCTACTTCTCTGACCTGCGCTCACGGTGGAGCGTCTGTCGCCATTCCCCCCCTCATCTCTGCCTCTTTTCAGCTCTCTTCTCTTCTCCCAGCCCGCTTTGGCTACTCTTTACCCTGGCCCGGGTTCCGTGAGTACCGGTACCCATCCCAAGTCTGCACGTGCTTTTATTTATGCTTGGTCGGTCAGTAAACAAGCGAAGTGGCCCGGACAGTTTTTAGGCCAGCGTTCACTTTCAACAACAGGCCTGCAACGGTAACCGCGGTGACGGACTGTTACAGTGTGTGAGTGTGTGCGTGAATGGGCCGGCCATTTTCTTTAATTTGTGATACATGTACATATTGATTGTACATTGAGTTGACTTGATTTTGGGAATTACTTTGATTATTGATTAGAATTGGAATAGGCTTGTAGCCTATTTGTTTAATTGGATTTTGTATATTGTAAATTATTGTGATCTTTCTATTATTATGTTCATTCACTAATTAATACAAATACACTTTCTTTATTAACCTTTGTGTGGTTAATAAATATTCGCCATTGGTATTTGTATTTAAGGCAAAAGTGTTGCGTCCTTAATTAAATAGATAAGATCCTAAAATATAATTACATTAAAGGTACACAAGGTATATTAAAGGTACACATGGTATATTAAAGGTACGCATGGTATATTAAAGGTACATAAGGAAGTTATTCTAACCACTTCCTCTAGTGGATGGAGGCACTAAGCGTCAAATTTACATAGTTTATCACTTCTGGATAATAGCGCCCAGTATTCATTAGAAGAACTCAGGCCCCGCCCACATGGGAGGGGTATCATCAATATGACTGATAGTAACAGAGACAATAACAAGTGGTGGAAAAATGCATAACAAAAACACATGGAAAAATGCACAACAATTACAAGGAATATGTCTTTGAAATAGGAAGTCGAACATTTTGGTGTTGATTTGAATAAATCAATCCGTTATGGCAGAAAAACGATTGTGACTTTTCTTTTCTTTTCTTTTTTTTAACTTTTTTGACCTTGACTTTGACTTTTACCCAATTACCTTCTAAATTTAATCAGGTCACCTGGGGAACATTGCCCACCTTCCCTGAAATATCCATGCTGTTTGCTGCTGCTATTTTTATGTAAAGTGTTGATGAACAAACACACGGAAATAAATTGCACCCAAAAAAAACCAATACCACTCAGGGCAAGGTTAAAATGGTACTGAATTTCAAAACTGTATCCTGTATGGCAGAATTGGAGCAATACTAAAGAACCTGAGCGTACTTATTAAAAGCCAATTGTTTGTCATTAAATTAACCAACCCATAAGTAATGTCTCCTTGTAAGTTTAACTATTTAATGAATTTTTTAGGCTATGATGAGAAATTTCTGCCTGAAATGGGAGATGGAGATGATGACCAGGAGGTTGAGAGCCACCATCAACAGAGAGATGGAGGACAGCATAATGTGGAGAAACACGGTCTCAGAGTGAGGACGCATCGGCTTCCTGCAGGAGGAGTTGGGGAGTTGTGGAAAGCAGAGCTCACTTCCTTCCAGAGTCTCCATCACCAGAGAGAGAGAAAGAGAGCGAGGAGGGGAGAAGCTGCTGAGGTCTGTCAGCTCTCTGACCAAATATCATTATCAGTCAACGTATTTATCTCTTTCTACTATTCCCCCCTGTCCTCTCATACCCCCCCTCACTCTTTCTCCTTCAGAGACTCCCTTTTCTGCATCCTGTTCATCGCCATCTTCATCACTCTCTGCTGCACTCTCTCCTCATCGTCACCCTCCGCTCCTCTGTCTCCTTTCATTTGTCCTCCTCCTTTCTCATTCTTTCCTCCCTCCTTACTCACTCTCTTCTCCTCTGTGACTTCCTTTCTTTTCTCTTCTCATCTCTCCCTCCTTCCCATCTTTTGCCTTCCTTGCCCCGCAACCTCACCCCCTTCTTTCCTCTCCTAATCTTATGTCACAGATTGTTTTCAAACTACTGGGGTTAGCAGTAAGCCTCTCCTCTATAGATAAGACATCTGCCTTGCGCTTTGAAGAGAGGTCATCATGTCTGTAGATGAGCAATTATAACGAAAGGAAGTAACTTATTAAACATTGGCATAATCAATGGTTTTGTAAGTTTTCCAGACAGTGTCACAGAGCTACATTTTGAAATGAAAAAAAAAGAAGTCCTCATGAGATTTGATTACCTGCCATATATAGTCAAAGATGGTTGAATCAGTTCATCTGGACACAGATACGTTTCATCACTCATCTAAGTGACCTCTTCAGTCTAAACTGACTTCAGGTATCCCCACCCTTATAAACAATACAGTTGCAGAACGACCGAAACCAATGATCAGTTTCATATGCCAATATACAGTGCATCAGGAAAGTATTCACACCCCTTCACTTTCCCCACATTTTGTTATGTTACCGCCTTATTCCAAAATGGATTAAATCCCTTTTTTTTCTCATCAATCTACATACAATACCCCATAATGACAAAGCGAAAAAGGTTTTGTAGAAAGTTTTGCAAATTTATTAAAAATAAAAAACTGAAATATTGCATGCACATAAGTATTCACACCCTTTACTCAGTACTTGGTTGAGGCACTCTTGGCAGCGATTACAGCCTCATGTCTTCTTGGGTATGAAGCTACAAGCTTGGCACACCTATATTTGGGGTATTTTTCCCATTCTTCTCTGCAGATCCTCTCGAGCTCTGTAAGGTTAGATGGGGAGCGTCGCTCCACAGCTATTTTCAGGTCTTTCCAGAGATGTTCAATGGGGTTCAAGTCTGGGCTCTGGCTGGGCCACTCAAGGACATTCACAGACTTGTTCCGAAGCCACTCCTTCGTTGTCTTGGCTGTGTGCTTAGGGTCGTTGTCGTGTTGAAAGGTAAACTTTCGCCCCAGTCTGAGGTCCTGAGCGCTGTGGAGCAGGTTTTCATCAAGGATCTCTCTGTACTTTGCTCCATTCATCTTTCCCTCGATCCTGACCAGTCTCCCAGTTCCTTACGCTGAAGAACATCCCCACAGCATGATGCTGCCACCACCATGCTTCACTGTAGGGATGGTATTAGCAAGGTGATGAGAGGTGCCTGGTTTCCTCCAGACGTGATGTTTGGCATTCAGGCCAAAGAGTTCAATCTTGGTTTCATCAGACCAGAGAATCTTGTTTCTCATGGTCTGAGAGTCCATTAGGTGCTTTCTGGCAAACTCCAAGCAAGCTGTCATGTGCCTTTTACTGAGCAGAGGCTTCCGTCTGTCCACTCTACCATAAAGGCCTGATTGGTGGAGTGCTGCAGAGATGGTTGTCCTTCTGGAAGGTTCTCCCATCTCCACAGAGGAATGCTGGAGCTCTGTCTGAGTGACCATCGGGTACTTGGTCACCTCCCTGACCAGGGCCCTTCTCCCCCAATTGCTCAGTTTGGCTGGGTGGCCAGCTCTAGGAAGAGTCCTGGTGGATCCAAACTTCTTCCATTTACGAATGATGGAGACCACTGTGCTCTTCGGGACCTTCAAAGCTGTAGAAATGTTTTTGTACCCTTCCCCAGATCTGTGCCTCAATACAATCCGGTCTCGGAGGTCCATAGACAATTCCTTTGACTTCATGGCTTGGTTTCTGCTCTGACATGCACTGTCAACAGTGGGACCTTATATAGACAGGTGTGTGCCTTTCTAAATCATGTCCAATCAATTGAATTTACTACAGATGGACTCCAATCCAGATGGAGAAACATCTCAAGGATGATCGGTGGAAACAGGATGAACCTGAGCTCAATTTTGAGTGTCATAACAAAGGGTGTGAATACTTATGTACATGCAATATTTCAGTTTTTTATTTTTAATAAATTTGCAAAAATTTCGACAAAACCTTTTTTACTTTGTTATTATGGGGTATTGTGTGTAGATTGATGAGAAAAAAAAGGAATTTAATCAATTTTGGAATAAGGCTGTAACATAACAAAATGTGGGGAAAGTGAAGGGGTGTGAATACTTTCTGGATGCACTGTAGCTGTGTCCATTGCATTGCATAGGTCGTTGGTTTCGGTCATCATGCCACTGCATTGTTTATAAGGGTGGGGATACCTGTAGGCAGTTGAGACTGAAAATGTCACTTAGATGAGTGATGAAACGTATCTGTCAATACACGTGTCCAGATGAACTGATTCAACCTTCTTTGATGTTCTTACCTGGATTACTGAGCATGCATTAAGACACTACCATAGATAAGCACAGACAAAACTTCCTTGTCTGATGGCTGGTAGTAATTTCCATGACCTGGCTGTCCAGGTTGACATCTAGAAAACTATTATACATTTCACACTAACAATTTGTCTCACTGTTACATTTCGAGGGCAGGGGGCAGGGGCTATACTGTGCTAAAAAAGGAAATTTGAACTAGGTTCCCTGCTTTAAGGTTGACTGTTTGATAAAACCCTGCAAAGCAGAATACTATATCTCATATGTGTCCTTTTCTGAATGTGTCTGAAATTTGTCACAAATAATAACAATGAACGAATGACAATAAGAATAGATTTATTTTAGGATTGTCCTTTGTAAGTAATAATTGTCCAAAAAAAAAAAAAACCCACCAGGAATGGACATCAGTTTCTCTGTCTCTGTATCATATGAGGTTTGGTCAACGCTCTTGTAACTACAATTGAAATCAACTTTTATCTGTTTCAACAACCATAAACCTTTTTTTTTTTACTCCACAGAGGTCAAAGGCTCTCAAAAACACACACCAATCAACCAAAGCATTAAAACCACTGACAGGTAAGTGAATAACATTGATTATCTCATTACAACGGCAAATGTCAAGGGGTGGGATATATTAGGTAGCAAGTGAGCAGTCAGTTCTTGAGGTTGATGTGTTGGAAACAGGAAAAATTGGCAAGCAAGGATCTGAGCATGTTTGACGAGGACCAAACTGTGATGGCTAGATGACTGGGTTAGCGCATCTCCAAAACGACAGTTCTTGTGGTGTCAGAGTGCCCATGCTGACCTCTGTCCACCATGGAAAGCACCTACAATGGGCATGTATGTGTGCGTCAGAACTGGACCATGGAGCAGTGGAAGAGGGTGGCCTTATCTGATGAATCACATTTTCTTTTATATCATAAGGATGGCCGGGTACATGTGTGCCATTTACCTGGGGGAGAGATCTCACCAGGATGCACTATGAGAAGAAGGCAAGCTGGCGGAGGCAGTATGATGCTCTGGGCAATGTTCTGCTGGGAAACCTTGGGTGCTGGCATTCATGTGGATGTTGGTTTGACATGTGCCACTGACCTAAACATCATTCTAGATCAGGTGTAATCCTTCATGGCAACGGTATTCCCTGATAGCAGTGGTCTCTTTCAACAGGATAATTCACCCTGCCACACTGCAAAAATCATTCAGGAATGGTTTGAGGAACATGACAAAGAGTTCAAGGTGTTGCCTTGGCCTCCAAATTCCCCAGATCTTGTTCTGATCGAGCATTTGTGAGATGTGCTGGAAAAACAAGTCCGATCCATGGAGGCCCCACCTTGCAACTTACATGACTTAAAGGATCTGCTGCTACCATCTTGGAGCCAAATTCCAGTAAAACTTTCAGAGGTGTTGGGAGTCCATGTCTCTAGAGATGTTTTGGTGGCATGAGAGGGACCTACACAATACTAGGTTGGTTGTTTTAATGTTTTGGCTTATAAATGTAGGTCAAATGGTAACCAAGCTCCACAAATGCGGCAAGATTTCCGTTCTGGGTGATGCGATGCTTAGTCAAAGTAAATACGAAATCACAATTATTGATATAATGAGAATAGGATGAATCCTCCGAGCATACCAACTACCAAATTCATGAGGTAACAGTTAGAAGCCTAACAATAGTGTGACCTTCAACCCTCCTTAGACCAAATCCCCATAATAATTCAACTATTGGCAGGAACTCAAAACTAATGAAAGTTATAACACTGAACTTAGCTACATGGAATACACATTTGATTAATTCACCAAGCACCCTGTTTATTTGTTGGTCTCTGAAGCCTTGGTTGCATCATGTTTGGGTGTTACACATTATGACTTATAACTTGTGTATTGTTTTCACACCTCTGATTGGAGTGATACCTCAGTGGTTTAATTTATCATCATCTGACTCTTACAAAGAGGTGTGAACAAATTCCTTTGGTAGAGAGATACCCAAGGCCATTAAGCAGTTGCATTCATTTTATTTAACGATTTAGGCAAATAAGGTCTCATCGGCATTATTAGACCGAGGGGAAAGAAACGGTTTGTTTTGGGGTTTTTTTTTAGTGTGTGTGTGTGTGTGTGTGTGTGTGTGTGTGTGTGTGCGTGTGTGCGTGTGTTTTGCACAGGATGATGTAATGTGTCTCGTGCAGTAGTGAGGAAAGATGCACGCTTGCTTACTGCCTATGTCGCGACCGAGGGCTACTTCCCACACCACAATAACCAGATCCACCCAATACACAGGCAACACGCAAGAACACTAATAAATTATTACAAAGAGTTTATTCATACAAGGCACAAATAACACAGGGCACATCTTAAGTTAAAACACATCCATCTGGAAACCGCAAATTCATCCCACTTATACAGCAGTGCATCTACTCCACACCACCAAGGGGGGTGGGGGAAGTAATCAGTCCAATGTACTGGCCACAACAAAAAGGATGAGAGTCAACCCACTGTCCAGAAGACTAACAGCAGCGACAGAGTCCACAGTCACCCAATCTAGGCTGGTGACGTCACGTTCCAGGACGTAAATGGAATGGTGCCGTCTCGATCAGGCCGAACGCCCCCAGCTGGCACTTCAGTGTGAGTGTAGTCGCTCGAGGCTCCGCCCCCAGCTACAGAGGAAGCACAACAACAGGGCTCAGTTTCACGGCCTCACCGAGCCGAGGACGAAAACTAGCAATGGGACAACACCAACAGAATGGAAATACAACTTCCCTTCATCTGGACGAGTCGAGAGTGTTGTGCACAGAATGGTCACCCGTCGCTCGTCTCCTCGTTCCACTTCCTGGATGTAACGCACGTCTGATGAACACCGGTCTCCTCGGCAGTCGGCTACGGTCAACACACAGCAATCAGGACGACAATCGCCTGGTTTTAGAGCAGCGATTACAACATTGAGTAGATGGGAATGCAGCGCCAACGTTCCTGAATTAAATACGTAGCTCGCATTGCAATCGCTCTCTCGGCGCCGGTCCCACCACTGTCGTCCGTCCGGCTTCCGCATCACAGCTCCCCGCCGGTATGCTCCTCCCCCCTCGTTCGTCATACTGCTCCTTTTATGAAGGGAAGCAACCTATCCCGGTCCAGTGTTCACTCTCAGTTACAAGAAAGTCTCTCACAGCGAATCCACATACAGTCCATAAGCACAGATAGACCCCCCGCAACATATAAAACCCACTCTTAAGAGTCACATTACAATAATAATAACCACAACTTATATTTGCATAATTGACTATGAGCCAGGACACTTGACACCTACATTTCTAACCTCTCGCTTACAGCTTGCTGCCGCTGGTTAGCCCTTGTGGTGAACAAGGAAGCAGCCCAGTGCGTAAGTCTTCCCCTGCCAGTACATAGCCTTCTATTTCACCAATACCTTCTTCCAGGCCTCCTCGTGGCCACACACAGTAACGGGGCGCCTCACGGCCTCAGGCAAACTTGGTAGGGGATCTCAGAACTGCAGTGGTCCTCAGAGGCTGTTCATGGCCAACCACTGCCCCGCTGCCTTTTGGGAAGTCTATCAAGACAAAGGCCAGAGGAGGGCACCCCAAGAGAAAAGCAAGGTGTTTGGCGGCACACATTAGGCAGTTCTGTGACAGTCTGGAGTTTCCAGCAGCCTCATGCAGTCATGATGGGTGACTGGTCATCCTAGGTATAAGCCCTTGGCACCAGGAACAACCTGTCATGGCAAAGACAGTGCAACTGAGGACTGCGCACCCCCTGTGGCACTCTAAAAACCTTCCTGCGTAGGTCTCCACCTCTGACCATGGTGTACAATATCCGGCCTTATATACAGTTGAAGTCTGGTGGCGTTGGGGTGTCTGGCGATGGGAGCAGGGTAGAATTGGCCTCGGATCTCCTAGTCAGAGCCCTGCACATCAGCAGCATGGGGTATATAATAATAATAATTATTATTATTATATCTATATAGCACTTTTCTGGACACCCAGCTGGAATTGAGTGGTAGCTGCTTTTGGTAGACCCCCATGTGACTCAGCCGCCCTATTTAGAGACCACACTGCTAACCCCAATTGGGGAGGGGCCTAGAAAATGTCCACACAACCAACCCCCTGGGTAGGTTACCATGCCTGCTGGAAATTCCATCCTGCGATAAAAACAAGAAAATTATCCCATTCTAATTGGCAACATGGAATGTTAGGACTGTCCTTGACAATGATGGCAACAGACCACATGGAAGGACGGCACTAATTGCTGAGGAACTGAGACACTACAATTTGGACATCGCTGCTCTCAGTGAAACCAGGCTCCTGGGTGAAGGGTCCCCGAAAGAGGAAGGAGGAGGGTACACCTTTTTCTGGAGAGGCTAGCCCCTTGGCAGACAACATCAACACGGTGTTGGAGTGGCAATCAAGAACAGCATTCTACCCAGCCTCACTGAAACACCCACCGGACTAAGTGAGAGGCTAATGCCCTCTGTATCCCCCTAGCAAAGGCACGCTATGCCACTCTGTTAAGTACATATGTGCCAACACTACCATCTGACAATCATGTGAAGGGCATCTTCTATCAGCAACTAGATAAGGCCCTTCATCATATCCCAAAAAAAAGGACAAGATCCTTCTTCTGGGAGACTTTAATGCTAGGGTAGGGAAGAACAATGGTCTATGGAGTGGAGTGCCGGGTAGGCATGGGGTTGATCAGGTTAGTGTAAATGGCCTGAGGCTGCTAACACTTTGTGCAGAGCATGACCTCAAAATAATGAAAACACTGTTTCAGCAGAAGACCAAATACAAAACATCCTGGATGCACCCATGATCTAAACACTGGCACCTGATTGACTATATTATAACAAGATGCACTGACACTAGTGATGTCTTGCTGACCTGGGCCATGAGAGGTGCAGAATGCTGGACGCATCACTGCCTGATCATGACCAAGCTCCACATCAAAGCGTGCCCCCCACAGCATTTCAAGTAGGCCATAAAAAAGCAACTGAACTGTGCTAAATTGAAGTCAGACCCAGCACTGAATGAGTTCCGTCGCTCTGAAGGCATGATGGCACTAGAATTTGAGGCCATTCTAAGTTCTGACAATTCCATGGATCAGAAATGGACCTCCCTAATCTCATTGTTACATTACTGAAGAAGTGTCATATTAACCCCTTGAGACTGGAGCAAGCTGCCATCAACCGTTCCAACGGGTGGGAGATCTGCCACAGAGGTGGCAGATCTCCTATAATAGCTATGCCATCCGGAGCTTGGCTCCTGGTAGGGTCACCCAAGGTGGATAGGCCAAGGGGGCGGTTCCAGACAAAGCATGATCCATCAAAGACCTCAATGGCGGAACTGACGGAAAGGCACATCAGCCTTTCCACATAAAAAGCTGTCATGTGCAGGCATCCCCCAGCAAGGGAATCAACCAATAAACATCCTAGGTCAAAGCCCTGTGGGGATCAGAAAGAAGTGATGGGGGCAAGACAAGGAATTATGGCAGCCCCTAGCCACAACCTGGCACACAGGTGGGCAGAGGTGTAAAAACCAGATCCAGGAAGTAAATGTCCAAACTGTGTATTTGCTCCAACCATGTTACTAAACCAGCTGATTTCATTAGCTAGTTTCCCCTACCTAGTTGAGGAGTGGTGTTGACTAGAATCTGCTGGTGTAGTGCATGAGTGGAGCAAATACATGGTTTGGGTTTTTACTTTCTGGACCTGGTTTTTACACCTCTGCAGGTGGGTATAATCAGTTGTTAAACTCTGGGACTGAGGCAGAGGGGCTTCTCAGCTGCTGCACCCACAACTGAGCAGCCCTATTTAGGATGCGCTCTGCTCACCTCTATTGGGGAGGGGGCTAAAAAATGTGCCCTAAACATAGTCTGCCTCATACCTCCTGTCTGGAACACCATATCCAGAGGGAGCACCACCATGTGGTCAGAAACAGAAACTCATATTTTGGACCCTTGAACATACGAACCCTCATGGACAATCAATCCAGTCATCAACCTGAATGGCATACTGCCATGATCATCTGAGAGCTGATGAGATTCCGGATTGATATTGTCGCACTCTCTTAAACCCGTCTGGCTGGCCAAGGTCAGCTGAAAGAGGAGAAACGTGGTCACACTTTCTTCTGGAAAGGAAAAGCAGCTGATGAGCCGAGGATACACGGTGTTGGTTTTGACATAAAAAACAGTCTCATTTGCCACCTCACTGAGCTTCCTCTGGGTATCACTGAACGCCTGATGACAATACAACTGGCACTTGTAAATAACCAAAGTGTCACTGTCATCAGTGCATATGAGCCAACACTTGACTCACAAGATAAAGTAAAGGAGACCTTCTATGCTGACCGGGACAATGTTCTCACCAAACTACCCAAGGATGATAAACTAATCCTACTTGGAGTTTTCAATGCCCGAGTGGGACGAAATTACAACTTGTGGAGAGGCATAATTGGCAAGGAAGGTGTTGGAAACACAAACTCCAATGGCATTCTGCTGTTAACAACATGCTCAGAATGCAGCCTAAACATCACAAACACACTCTTCTGCCAGAAGAACAAATTTAAAACAAGCTGGAGGCACCCTTGTTCTAACATGTGGCACTTCATTGGCTACATTATCGTCCATCAAAGATACCAACAAGAGATACTTAACACCAGAGTGATGATCAGTGCAGATGACTGCTGGACTAACCATGGCCTCATCTGCTCCATCCTGTCCATCCATCTTCACCGAAAAAGAGGGTAAAGAAAATCAGAGCCGTTCAAAAGCTCAACCTTGAACAACTGACTGAGGCCTCCTCTCATCAACAGTTCCAGGCCATGCTCAGTACATCAATGCCCATGCAGTATCCAGATGATATTGAAAGCCACTGGGATATACTCGGGACTGCAATCACTGGCACCTCTAAAACCACTCTTGGATATAAGATGAAGAACCACCAAGATTGATTTGATGAGAATGACTTGGAAATCCAGTGGTTAATCAACATCAAGAGGCAAGGCCTTTACCATCTGGCAGAATGACAAATGAGCTGTCCATGCAAGAATAAAGTCAGCAGTCCAAAGCCAGGTCAGGGAATTGATGAACCAGTGGCGGACAAAGAAGGCCATTGAGATCCAAAGAAAGATGGAAAGAACACTACTAGGACCTTATACAACAGGACTCTAGCCCTGAGATGGATGCTCTCCAATAACTCCTTCAACAACCCAAAGAGGAGGACATGGCAGCACCACCTAGTCTAAGAGAAGTCCAGGATACAATCCGGAAGATGAAAATCAACGAGGCTGCTTATCCTGATGAAATACCGGCAGAAGTATTGAGAGCAGGTGGACCTACACTCTTCAGATATATCCATGCCCTGCTACTTAAAATATGGGAAAAAGAGGAAATCCCTGCACAACTTAGGGATGCACTCATTGTCTTTATCTTTAAGAAAGGGGACAAAGATGAATGCGGAAACTACCCTGGCATTTCCCTTCTTTCCACCACAGGGAAAGCTCTGGCTAGGGTCTCTGCCAACAGACGTCTCCCAATATTAGAGAAAATACTGCCATAATCCCAGAGCGGTCTTTGTCCTAACAGAGGCACCATGGACATGATTTTTACCGCTCGCAAACTCCAAGAAAAAGTCCAGGAACAGAGTCAACCATTGGCCTTTATAGACTTAACCAAAGCTTTTGATTCTGTAAACCCCCGGGCCCTCTGGCTAGTTCTGTCAAAAAATAGGCTGCCCTGACAAATAATGTCAGCTAGAGTGCGCAGCAGTTATGGAGATGACGCAGAGTCCTTTAAGGTCCAAACAGGAGTTAAACCAAAGCTGTGTCATTGCCCCAACCCTGCTGTCTGTCTTCATTGCCTCCATCCTGCACCTCATGGGTCCCAATCTGCCTCAGGGAGTCAAAATCATATACAGAATGATGGGAATCTTCTGAACATTAACAGACTCCGGGCTAAAAGTAAAAGCACCACCAAATCCATCTCGTTCCCTAATATTAAGAATGTTGATTTATCTGCTCTTTCTAGTGGACTTGATAACCTCCCCAGCAAAGACCATTTATCCACCCCAGATAAACTGGTCGCTCGTTACAATGATGACCTTTATAGTCTTTTAAACGATCTTGCTCCTTTAAAAACCCAGTCTGTTTCCGTTACCCACTCTAGCCCTTGGTTTACACATGCAATATGCCAGCTTTAAGCTAAAGGCCTTCGCCTGGAATGCCTTTACATGAAAACTGGCCTTGTTCTTAAAGACATGTATAACGACCACATACTGTG
This sequence comes from Lampris incognitus, assembly GCF_029633865.1. NCBI lineage: Eukaryota > Metazoa > Chordata > Actinopteri > Lampriformes > Lampridae > Lampris > Lampris incognitus. The sequence goes on from NC_079221.1 coordinate 23,452,402, forward strand.
TTACTTTCTATGGGGTGGTGGGATTTGAGTTGTGTTTAGTCAGAGATTTTAGTTTAGTTTAAGTGCAAACTTGTGAAAGTTATTTCGTTTACATGTAGTTAAATTGCAACATTGTTTGAATTGTTGGTTACATAAATGAAACTGAGTATTGATAATAATAATGATATTTATTTCCGTTCGGATGTATGTGATTTCTGTGTGCTTGATAAGGACCTTTATTGCGAAATTCTATTGGTGAGAAATGCGTGCATCCGGGGTCTCAGTTAGGGAGCTGCTGTGATTGGCTGATTTACGTTCTGGGGGTGATGTCAAGAAACTTAATACAGCTTCAGAGCGGGGATTCTTTAGTATGACTGGACAAGGACGGACTGGTGAGTGATTGCGAGAGTTATATTGTGTGTTAGCTTTGAGTTGAGGGTTACTTGAATGATGTATGTTTGTATTTTGTGTGTTTTCTTTTCAAGGTTCGTAACCTGTTGGTTAAGAATAAAGAAATTTTCAACCATTGAGTGACGTCCTGTTCATCCTCGCCTCAGCTGCGGGGCTTGTTTGAGAGTTAGCAGCACAGTGATTGCATATATGTACATGTGTATGTATGTATGTAAAGTTCGTGTATGTGTAGGCCTGGTGAGTCACTTCGGCTGGTGTCCCAACCAGTGTCTCAAGTCCGCAGGATTGTCATAGCGATAACACAGCAAGTTGCCATGGAGACAGCCTTGATCAGACCCCAGACAGAGTCGACAATCAGCAGGTGTCTGTTGGAAGCGGGGAAAGGAATGCAAGAGCGTCTCACTGCAGTGTTCTTCCAGGGGAGTTGTTGATCCAGCAATGGCCTTGGCCGAGGCCAGTGCTGGTTGAGGGGGCAGATAAGATTGGGATTGTTTGGGCTAAGGGCAAGTAGCCGCATTTCAATTTACCCGACTACGCTCCTTGTCCATTTTGGTCTCCGAAACAATCCATTTGCCTTTGCAAAGCCGTAAGCTTCTCCATGATGTTATCCATATTGCGGTTTATAGCCACAGTCTGAGTGCCAACAGCAAGTTTGGAAAGATATGAAGGAGCTAGGTTATTAAGGGCCTTAAAAGTGAGAAGCAGGATCTTGAAGTCGATATGGTATTTAACATGGAGCCAGTGGAGTTACTGAACAACAGGAGTGATATGATCTATGGAAGGAGTTCTGGTAATGATATGGGCAGCTGAATTCTGGACCAATTGAAGTTTATGAAGACACTTGAGGGGAAGACCAAAGAGGATAGAATTACAGTAGTCAATATGGGATGTAACCAGGGTGTGAGTGAGTATGGCTGTGCTGTTAGGTGTTAGTGACGGGTGAAGATGATTAATATTATGTAGGTGAAAGCATGCAGACTGAGTAACATTGTTGATGTGAGCTTCAAAAGATAATGTGCTGCCAAGGAAGGTTTGGCCAAAGTAGATTTAGTGCCTACTAGGAGGACCTCAGTTTTATCACTTTTAAGTGTGAGGAAGTGGTATGAAAACCAGGATTTAATTTCTAGTAAGCAGTCAGAAAGGGAAGTGGGCGGAAGAGTGAAGGTAGACATGGTGGACAGATGAAGCTGGGTGTCATCTGCATAGCAGTGAAATTGAATGCCAAATTTCCTGAAAATGTGGCCAAGAGGTAGTAGGTAAACAATGCATAGGAGGGGTCCCAATACAGAGCCCTGGGGAACACCGGTAGTAACAGGAAATGGCTGTGATCTCAAATTTCCAAGTTGAACAAACTGAGTACGACCAGAGAGATATGACCTAAACCAGTCAAGGGGGATGCCAGTTATTCGAATGGAAGCTAATCTTTCTAGGAGGATGTTATGTGTGATGGTATCAAAGGCTGCACTCAGATTAAGATGGACAAGTTTGGTTAAGAGCCCAGAGTCAGCTGCCATCAACAGATCATTAGTGATTTTCAGCAAGGCTGTCTCCGCACTGTGCATGGAGCAAAAAAACAGACTGGAATTTTTCAAACAGATTGTTGTTAGTCAACTCAGCGTGTACCTGAGATGTGACTGTTCTCTCAAGTGTTTTAAAAAGAAATGGTAAATTTGAGAATGGGCAAAAATTATTCAAATTGTTGGGGCCTGCACCAGGTTTCTTGAGTATTGGAGTTATTGCAGCTATTTTGAGAGATGAGAGAACAAGACCAGAGGTAAGGGAGGAATGTATGATATCAGTTATTAAAGAGGATAGAGAAGGTAGACAGGCTTTTACTAAATTAGTATGAAGGGGGTTTAACTGACAGGTAGATGATTTGGATTTGTGAATAAGACCAGATATTTCAGCAACAGTTGGAAGTTAAAAACTAGATAGTGAAGAAGAGAGGGGAGCATAGAAGGATGAACTGTATGCAGTATTGTTTGACGAGGTCAATTGCTGATGAATATTTTCAATTTTTGCATTAAAAAAAAGGTCATGAAAGTGTTACATTGAGCAACTGAATATGAGGTGCAAGAGTGTCCGGTGGCCGTAAAATATTGTTTACCATGAAAAACAGGGCTCTAATGTTCCCTTTGCCTGTTCTAATTAAATTTGCATAATAAGACGATTTAGCTGTGGACAGAGCTTCCTTATAATGAAGTATGTGTGCTGCTAACTCTCAAACAAGCCCCGCAGCTGAGGCGAGGATGAACAGGACGTCACTCAATGGTCGAAAATTTCTTTATTTTTAACCAACAGGTTACGAACCTTGAAAAAGAAAACACACAAAATACAAACATACATCATTCAAGTAACCCTCAACTCAAAGCTAACTAACACACAATATAACTCTCGCAATCACTCACCAGTCCATCCTCGTCCAGTCATACTAAGGAATCCCCGCTCTGAAGCTGTATTAAGTTTCTTGACATCACCCCCAGAACGTAAATCAGCCAATCACAGCAGCTCCCTAACTGAGACCCCGGATGCACGCATTTCTCACCAATAGAATTTCGCAATAAAAGTCCTTATCAAGCACACAGAAATCACATACATCCGAACTGAAATAAATATCATTATTATTATCAATACTCAGTTTCATTTATGTAACTAACAATTCAAACAATGTTACAATTTAACTACATGTAAGCGAAATAACTTTCACAAGTTTGTACTTAAACTAAAATCTCTGACTAAACACAACTCAAATCCCACCACCCCATAGAAAGTAACACACCTCCCACTTGGTCTACTGGACTCTAGACCTAAGGAGACCACACTAATAATCACCGCTTTCTCTTTGGTGGTGTTTCTTCGGTCAACTCTTTAATTTCTTCTTTAAGTCTTTAACGACCCCAGAGCCAGGTCCCCCCGAAGAGGCACGGCCAGCATCACAGGGTCGCTCACTGCCAGCAGCGTGCTTTTCCATGCTCCATACGGAACCAGCGGCACTCCTGTCTCTCCTGTGGTCTGGACCCTTCCATAGCACAACAGTAGTCCTGACATCTCTTCTCTGACGACTACAAGCCTGTTCAATGTAGACTCAGGGAAAGCTACCTCCTCTTGGGCTGCCAAGCATAGGTCCCAAAGGGCAGCTCGGACCTCCCCCACATCGAGAACTGGCTTGCCGACCTTCTCTCTGGAGTGCTTAGCCTCCCACTCTGTTCTCTCCATGGCTCTCCCGCGAATCATCCGTCTCTTAACAGCTCGGCGAACCCAACCGATCACCCCACAGAGCTTGGCCAAGCTACTGAACTTTTCAGGCTCAACCGGATCAACGATAGCCGCGCCCCAGAGCCTCTCCTTGTTTTCAATCTCAGCGGAGGTCGACTCTTCCTCCTTCACCGTGTGCACAGGAGCCTCGTCAGTCCCATCCAGAGGCCCCTGGACAGGATTTGCTGTCTTCTTCCACTGGGCTCTAGTGAAAGCCACTGTGAATGCCCTCAGTTGGAGCTTACTCACAGCCTCTCTGGCGCTGGCCGCCACCTCCGCCGCGGACTTCATGGGACACTCTTCTACCGGCCTCACTTGGAACTCAGGACCCTTTTGCCAAATGGAGCCCTCACCCAGGTCTTCTGGAGGACCTCCTCGGGTGATAAGGTCGGCGACGTTCAGATCTCCTGAGATCCACCACCAGTCAGCTACTGGCCCAGCCTTCTGAAACTCCCCGACCCTGTTCGCGAATAACGTCTGATACCCGTAACTCTCCCTCTGGATAGCTCCCAGGATAGTCTGGCTGTCTACGAAGTGGAACCATCTCTCCACCTCAAGTCGACCCTGCCTCTCCCAGAACCCTCTCAGCCTGGCAGCGAAGACGGCGCCGCAGATCTCTGCTTTGACCACGTCGCCCTTCTGGTCAAGGGGAGCCAGCTTGGCCTTTGACTCAACAAGGTGGATGTACGCCTCTGTAGACGTCTCCCACCTCAGGTACAGAACAGCTCCGAAGGCGTCATCACTCCCGTCTGAAAACGTGATGCCCCACGGCCTCCCCCTCCATCCAGGAAGAGTAAGGCTCCTTTTGAAACTGATTTGACGAAGTCGCACATACTCTTCAAAAAGCTTGATGGCATCTGCCCGGAGGTCTGTCGGAAGGGGACTGTCCCACGTGTCTTTCTCGGAGTCTCCTCCCCCAGTCTCCTGGAAGGCTCTCCTTACCAAGATGGCCCCTCTCGCTTTGGCCGGGGTAGCTACACCAACAGGGTCGTAGAGCCCTGCTACCTGGCTTAGGAGCTCCCGTCTGGTCTGAGGGTTTAGCGTTTTCTCCTTGATCTCCTTCTCTGAGAGGTCGACCCCCGTCCTCATCTTCTGCTTTCTTTTGGAGAAGTTGATTGAAACCATCAGGAAGAGTCTGTCGCTGTCCACGTAGTATCCGACACCAAGAGCCTTGTTGTGTTCCCTGTCCTAGCTGGTTGGGCAACACCAGGGTTCCGGACTCTGGACTTGGGCTTTTAACAGCTTGCCCAACCTGACTACCCTCGCACCTCCCACTTTGACCGGACCGAACCCACGGTTTGAGCGAGAAGCCTCTGGCCCAGAGTATCTCCTCCACTCCTCTTGTGATCTTGTCCAGCTTCCCTGGATCATTGTGGGACGTGAAGATGTCGTCCACATAGCTTTCCTCTTCAAGCACTCTTCTCTCGTCGCTCATGTGAGAGAACCTGGGCAGTCTCGCGGTTTCCCTCATGGCCAACTGCGCTATGCATCCCGCTGGCCTGTCTCCAATATTGACCCGAGTGATAGCGAAGTCTCTGATCTCTTCCTCGGGTGAGTCCCTCCAGAGGAACTGATGAAGGTGAACCTCTCTTTCGTTCAGCCACACAGAATTGTACATCTTGATGTCTCCTATGGCCGCATGCTCTCCTGCTCTGAAGCTGAGCAGAACCGCCCGGATTGGGTTTAGCACATCCGGACCCTTCAGCAGGATGTTGTTCATGCTCGTCCCTTTGAACTCTTGGCTACTGTTCCAGACGAGCTGCACTGGCGTGGTGACAGAGTGAGGGTTCGGTGCGATTAGGTGACTTACGTACCAAACTGGCCCTCTCCAACTGTTGATTGTGTCCTTCTTTAACTCGATGGCTGCTCCTCTTTCCCCCATCTCGTGTACTTGGGCTGCGTAAGCAGCTCTCCACAATGGGTCCTTCATGAGGTGCTTTTCGGTTCTCAAGAATGTCGCTTCCACCACTTTCCTGTTATTTGGAAGTGAAGCCGGGTCTTCAGTCCAGGGGTATCCCGCGCTCCAGTGTGGCGAGTCACTGTGGTCGTCAGTAGCCACATAGGTCAGGCCTTCCTTGATCTTTTCTAGTTCCTTCCCTTCAGCTAGAGTCATTTCCTTCCCCCCTGGCTGGCATTTCCCGCACCGGCATCCTCCACACTTCGGCTCACAGGCAGCTCCGATGCTGTCCCATTTCCACCACTCAAGAACTTCCTTGCTGGTTGGGGCCATGTTCCTGATCTCCTCACCACTCTCTTGCTCCAGGCCCAGTGTTTCCTCTCTGGAGCTATTTGGCTCTCTGGAAATCTCTTCGACCTTGATCACTTTTGCTCTCATTGAGCGTGCAAAATGTGTCTTTGAGTTGTGAATGGATACCTTCACCTCTTCGAACAGATCAGGGTGCGCTCCCCCCACAGTCTTGCCCAGTGGGCCGTCCCACAACACCAGGTCTCCCACTGTCTTCATCCGCTGCGGAGCAAGCCTACCCTCTCGGTGGCTGATTAAGAGTTCGATTTTCTTTGGCCTGACCAGTTCCTCTGTCTTGACCTCCGGGAAGAACTTCTTGAGCTGCCGCGGGCTAACGACATGGTCTGCTTGTGCGATCTCGTCCAGTCCATAACAGACGATCTGGTGGGGACTCCACTCATTCTCTGAAGTCCACATTCTGACTTTGAGCAAGTACCTTTTTGTCTGGACTCTTACTTTCATTCCACCAACTCCATGCACGACCAGCATTACCTTCTCTCCTTTCAGTCGGAGTCTGTTGGCAGCTTGGTGGGTAATGTAATTAGTGTCAGACACAAGGTCCATCAGGGTCCCAATAGTTTGTCCTCCATTGGTTGTGACCTCCATGATCATCATAAGCACTGGATGCTCTGTCAAACCCCTTTCTTCAAGGAGACCATCACCGTTTGTGCTCGCTCTCATTGACGCTGTTGTCTTGTTGGTAAATGCCCTTATTACCCTTTCCGCTACTTCAGGGGAGACATCAGCTAGGGCCTTCTCTTGTTCTTTTGAGAGCCTTCCTGCCTTTGTGTCTCTCTTTCCCCCTTCTTGCTCTTCCCTCTTTTTCTTATCACTTTTGTGCCCTCCTTCCACGGAGCACAAGAGGTAGTGGTGGTCTGAGCCGTCTCTTTTCTGGCAGCACTTCTTCTTGCAGAGGAACCTGTTACTACATTCTCCATCCGCACCATGGGATGCCAAGCATCTCCTGCAGGCTCCATTCCTTTCGATGACGTCTTTCTTTTCGGCTAGGCTGAGCCCTTTGAACTTCTCGCAGAAGAAGATCCTGCCTCCGTGTTTCTCATCTCCACACACGCTGCACTCCTCTTTTGCCAAATTCCTGCCTGTGGCCCTTGTGAACGCCCTCCTTTCCAGTTTGCTCGATTTCTCAGGCTCTTCTGACACTCTTAACTGCTCCAGCCTTTCGAAAACCGCTTCTTGCTCCTTTAGGAACTTTAAGAGAGCATTAAAGCGACCATCAGCGGTGACACCGTTCTCGGGTTTGGTTTCGAATTTGAGCCAGTCCATCTTCACACTGTCAGGTAGTTTGCTCTCTATAGTTTCCATTGCCAGCGGATTCTTTATGGCATCAGTATTTCCGAGATCCGTCAGATCGGTCAGGGCCTTCTCCACAGCTTGAATCAGATCAATTGTCTTTCTTGGTTGGTTTCCTTTCACCGCTGGAACGTTCTCCAACTCCCTGATTATCTGAATCGCGATGGTAGTCTTGTTCCCAAACCGGTTCTCTAGGACCCTGAACATTTCTCCTGCAGTATCATAGCTCGAAAGTCTGAGGTCTTTGGCGATCTTTTCTTCCACGCTGTCTAGGAGCTGGAATTTTTTCACTTCCGGTGACTCTGACGGATCTCCCTGCCTCTGCAGACTTTCCCAGTCTCTTCGCCATCGGTGGAAGTCTCTCATTCAACCGCTGAACGTCGGTAGTCTTGTTGGTTGGAGGCGCACTCTCGGTTTGGCTGCTGCTTGCGCGCCTCCTGCTCCCAGGCTTGCCATACTGGCGCTATGTGCTTCCTCCCATGCTTTCCGCTGAGCCTTAGCTAGCTCAGCACGCTCTTCTTCGGCAGCTTCTGCCATCCTTTGCTGAGCTTCAGCAGCCTTTTTCCTGGCCTCCGCAGCCTTTAGCCTGGCCTCAGCGGCTCTCTTCTCAGTCTCGGCGATGTCATCGGCCTCCTTTTTCCTGGCCCTGCCGAATTCTGCCAACCACCTGATCCAGAGCTCGTTTCTCTTGTCCTCCAGCACCCGATGCCGCTTACTCATGTCGCACGTAACACCTTCAGGGATCCACTCTTCCCAGACAGCCAGCAGATTTTCTGCCTTGGCGATGAGACCTTCCAAGAGTGCGTTTTGCTCCTTACCGTTGTTGTAGGTTACTCCTTTCAGGCTGACTCCTTCAGCGCTTTCATAGCTTCTTTCTGCCCATCCAATGGCAGATATTAGCTCGGTCTCAGCATATCTCGACCAAAGGCTGGACTTGACTGCCCGTCTCACTTCTTCAACTTTGAGCTCACACTCTCTGGTTACTCTCTCTATGTCTGCTTTGAGCTGCCCATCCAGTGCCTCTGCGTCATCGTTCGCTTCAGCTAGCAAGCCAGCCTCATAGTCCTCATTTGCACAAAGAACCCTTTTTGCATCATCAGAAAATGATTTCCACTCAACTTTCAGCTCATCTCGAACCATGGTTGTTGCCATTCTAAGGATGTAGTTGGCTCTTTTCGTGAACGCCGTCTTCACTTTGGTCCTCTCTTTCTTTAGTGATTCCATTTTTATTGATTTACCTTGGATGCTAAGCCCTGAGCGTACCTGTATCTCCTTTTCTAATCAAAGTCTTTCGCCCTCTCTAGCTGCCTACACTAGCATTCAGCGGCGTTACCGGGCTCACCAGGGGTCCCCCCGAGGATACCGCCCAAAATAGAAAACAACACAAATAAATAAAGTGGGGAAGGTCTCACCTTCCCCCGCCGGCTTGCTACCCAGGTACGCTCAAAACTAAGCTAAAGCTTAGGCCATTAATTTAGACGGCTGCTAAATGTGATCACTGGCATCAGCAGGTAGCTGTTTAGTTAACCAGCTCCTATTCTACTGACTGGGCTAGCTTTCCTTGCTAGCTCACATCAGCTTTTGTTATGGTAATTACGTTAGCTTTCCCTTGCTAACTCTCATAATTGCTAGCTAGCACACTAGCTTCATAGCCTACTAGCTGTGCTTACTTTAGTTAGCTACACGGACCTGAGCTAGCATGCTAGCTACAAACAGGTACGTTGTTGAAAGGGAAATTTCACCACCTGCTCGCTGACCCTAGTGTCCTTATGTGCGGGTTTATTACGTTTACACCAACAACATGGATACCACAACCTTTCTCTTCCAGGCGACGGTTCAGCAACTCTTCTGCCGTCGTGGTGGTTCGTAACTGTGCTGCTAACTCTCAAACAAGCCCCGCAGCTGAGGCGAGGATGAACAGGACGTCACTCAATGGTCGAAAATTTCTTTATTTTTAACCAACAGGTTACGAACCTTGAAAAAGAAAACACAAAATACAAACATACATCATTCAAGTACCCTCAACTCAAAGCTAACACACAATATAACTCACTCACTCTTGCAATCACTCACCAGTCCGTCCTCGTCCCGTCATACTAAAGAGTCCCCGCTCTGAAGCTGTATTAACTTTCTTGACGTCACCCCCAGAACGTAAATCAGCCAATCACAGCAGCTCCCTAACTGAGACCCCGGATGCACGCATTTCTCGCCAATAGAATTTCGCAATAAAAGTCCTTATCAAGCACACAGAAATCACATACAATCGGAACTGGAATAAATCTCATTATTATTATCAATACTCAGATTCACTTATGTAACTAACAATTCAAACAATGTTGCAATTTAACTACATGTAAACGATATAACTTTCACAAGTTTGTACTTAAACTAAACAAAAATCTCTAACTAAACACAACTCAAATCCAACCACCCCATAGAAAGTAACACAATCACGCCCCCCTACCCCCCCCCCATCCCACACCTTCGCCGCTTTGCACCCCCAGTGTGACAAGCGGGTCTGTGACCAGCGCCCACGGCTGCAGGACCGGATGGCTGCTTGCCTGCGCTGGGTTCCTCCACCCCCGCTCCCCCCTCCCCTGTTGCAAGTCGTGAGCTTTCATGTTGTAAAGTGTACTGATTTATGTGCTTATGTTGCTGAGGTTTTCTTTCCTGTTCCCACACTGTACTCCCCACAGGAGCATAGTCTGGGGGTTGCTTTTTTTTTCTCCTCCCCTCTCCTCATGTTATGCTGTATTTTCTTCCATCCCTGTCTCCCTGTCCTGTCTACCCCCCTTGTCATATTGTATGTATGTTTGTGTATATGTACGGACGGGTTGATGGTTAATTTCGCTGGCACTTGTGTCCAGTGACAATAAAGGTTACTTACTTACTTACTTCTTCATATCCACATGCCCTCCTGCAGTCTCAGATCCTTTTCTGCTCTCCAACACACTACACCATCAACCTGCTTGACTACCATGGGGACTAAAGCCTTCAGTCACTGCCTCCCACCTATGGAACTCTTTCACAAGAAATTTGCAACATTGACTCTCTTTCAACCTTCAAATCCCATCTCAAAATGTACCTTTTAAAACTGGCATATTCAGTCTGATGATTTTATACTTATCTGTTGTATTAACTTTTCATTGTTTACCCTACTTTGTTTTAATTTTATGCTGTCTGATACAGCGCTGCTTGTTTTTGTTTTTTTTAATATGTTCCGTCCTTGAGTTCTCTGAAAGGCACCCACAAATAAAATGTATTATTATTATTATTATTATCAAATCCATCATTGATCTGCAGTACGCTGATGACAACACCTTAAATGTCCATCGTAGAAGAGGAACTACAGTGCATACTGGATGCTTTTACAAAGCCATACAAGAAGCTTGGAATGGCCTTCAACATAAAAGAATAGACCCATATCGTCTACCAACCTCCACCTGACAGAAATGTGCATGCTCTACCCCATCCATATGGGAACTGTTCCATGTTTTCGAGTCTGGTGTTGTCTACAGAGATGGATGGGGTCATCATCATCATCAGGTCGAGTATCCTCAGATGGCTCGGACCCTCTCACGCCACCAGTCTCTGTCCTGCATAGCAACTGGAAGATCCTCAGATGAACATCCTGTGTTGTCACAAGTTGATTGATGTAATTTCTTCATCTTGTCGACACAGGATGTCCACCTGAGGATCTTCCAGGCGTGAGAGGGTCAGAGCCATCTGAGGGTCCTCGACCTGATGATAATAATGACCCCCATCCCTCTCTGCAGACAACACCAGACTCGAAAACATGGAACAGTTCCCATATTTTGGCAGCCTTTTCTCCTCGAAAGCCAACTTTGACATTGAAATACACCATCGTCTCAGTTGGGCCAGCTGGTTCTTCTCAAGATTGAGAAAAAGGGTTTTTGAATGCCACGACCATCAGACCGTAACAAAAAATCTGGTGTACAAAGCAGTAGTGCTGCCCACCCTACTGTATGAGTCAGAAACATGGACCACATATAGCAGGCACCTGAAGGCATACCAACATTGATGCCTTAGGAACATCCTTAAGCTCAGCTGGGAGGATAAGCACACCAACTTCAGCATCCTCGAGGAGGCCAACATGCCTGCCACCAGCACACAACATCAGTTTAGGTGGATTAGTCATGTCCTCCATATGTCTGACTCTTGCCTCCCGAAACATGTCCTTTACTCTCAGCTCATGACAGGACGATTTGCCCCAGGAGGACAAAAGAAGCAATATAAAGGTTTGGCATTGCCCCAGGAGGACAAAAGAAGCAATATAAAGGTTTGGCATTGACCTTAACACCTGGGAACAAGCAGCAAAAAACAGGGAGGCCTGGAGACTCGCTGCCCACTACAACCATAATTGCCACTGTGCTGCTGAAAACAAGTGCAGACTCAGAAAGGAGTGAGTAACCAGAAAGCCCAAACCACATCCTCAACCACTTCTTCACACCTTTGCCCACATTGCCCCAAAATATGCAGCTCCAGGATTGGCCTCTATGCCCACATGAAGACCCAGAAGAACCCAGGAGGACAATCATACTTAATCCTGAGTGACCGCCGATGATAAATACACAAAGTAAAATCTAGTGTTGTAGTACTCGAGATCGGACTTTTTAAGGGTCTCGGTCTCGTCTCGGAATCGAAGGCATTTTTACTCGGTCTTGTTTCGGTCTCGGACTGGGCGAACTCGGGATTTTTGATCAAGACTGGTCGAGACCGGGCCAGCACTGTGATAACAGAGAAAAGAAGAATGCAGCTGCTGCCTTCCCGGTGTCACACACTCTTTGTGACACCCGGAGTGACACGCCCCCTGTACAGAGTGGATCAAGACGACTGGAGACGCTGCGCCCCCGGGAAACCCGCCATGAAAAGTGTCGGCAAACTCAACCATCATTAAATTTGGTTTCCAAAACCATAAGGACTTTATCTGTAAAAGGACATGCAAGCGAAAACACTCTGCAGTGTGCAAATTCTGCGGTGCACAACTCACAGAAACTGCCGGGACAACGTCAAGCTTTTATCGGCACATTGAGAGGAAGCATAAAGACAGGTAAATTAACCGTTAAATTAGCTACACTGGGAAAGTTAAAATCTGAAAATTTCAACACCCCATCCTAAGACATTGAGCCAAAATAAGCTCTTTTCTTCCACGATCGTTTTTTTGCTAACTTTAAGAGCACCGAGTGTATATTACAGCCAAGTTAGCTTGCATAGCATTGTCAAAAGCAAGATAACAGAATAACAAACAATGAACCCGCCAGGTATTAGTCGAGCCCCCAGACGCCAGGTATTAGTTGAGCCCCCAGGCGCCAGAAATTAGTCCAGCCCCCAGGCGTTACTTGGGAGGTTCTTATGCAATGCAAACGTTGTTCACTACACCAGTAAATGCAGTAAATGGGTTGAACTTTAGATGCGACCATCGGGAGATATTTCTAGTCTACAGCGTCCTCCATGTTGGTGCTTCGGCTGCAGAAATTAGATCGTTTGGCTCAACAATGAGCCAGAGAGCTAACGCTGTGCTAGCTAGTTCAAAGTCGATAACACTGAATGAGTATGGTCAATCAAATTTGTTTGATAAAAAATATTGTAAAAAACATTAAAAAGCACATTTTAAAACAATAAAAACTCAGTAAGGGTAATGCTAAAAAATGTAAAAGCTTGTTTAAAAGCGGTAATTTAAAGTGACATTTGATTTCATTCATTTTTAAAAAGTGAATATATAATGATGCATGATGTCTGTCTGGCTTCTATAATTTGTTGCTTGTTTGCACTAAGCACATGCCTGTTAGAGATGTAACGTTTGAATCTTCTGAGAATTCTCTCTTGGTATTGGTGGGACTTAATCATTTTAATTCCTCCTCAATTTCAGGTTCCTGGAGTACAAGGCTGGACAACAGACAGATGCTACACAGCCAACTATAGCGTCCTTTGCCCAGAAAATGCAGATCTACAGTCTCCATTCCCAAAGGCAGCAAGCCATCAGCGATGCCATTGTCAAAGATTTGATAATTGGGTGTTGCCTGCCACTGTCCCTTGTGGAAAATGAACATTTTAAACACTTTCTTGAGATTGTAGATAACAAGTACACACCAATCTCTAGGAGAACAATTTGTGAGAAACACATACCAGTTTTGGTAAAGAACGTTAAGGAGACTGTTCTTGAGAAGCTGGAGAAAAGCTCAACAGTGTCCTTAACTACTGATATCTGGTCTGATCGTAGACTGCGTTCCTTCCTCGGAGTAACTGCTCATGTGTGCAACAAGTCAAATGAATCCTATGCCCTTGAATCCTACTTGCTGGACTGTAGACGTTTCACAGGCAAACATAGTGGAGAGCGAATTTCTTCTGCCTTTGAGGAGATCACCGACGAATATGGTATCCGTCAGAAGATAAGTTATATTGTCACAGACAATGCTGCCAATATCAAGTGTGCTTTTAAAGTTCAGATGCCACAACAGCAGTCAGATGACAGTGAGAGTGAGGAGGAGAATCTAGATAATGAGCACCTGTGGGAGGACATGAATTCTGTGGAGGACACAGAGCTACTCTGGTCATCAGGTGAGCATCTTTCTTGTTTTGCTCACTCCCTGCAGTTAGTTGTGAATGACGGCATGAAGGAAGTTAAAGCCATCTCTCGCAGCATTGCCAAAACATCACACTTCTCAACTCTGTTACACAGCAGCTCACAGTTCAAAGACAAATTTGAGGCTGCATTTGACTCTACGAAGACTATTCCTGCTGCAAATAACACTCGCTGGAACAGCACTTTCAAACAAGTGCAGGCCCTCACAGCTCTGGACCATAAAGCTCTGACTGAAATGTGCATCAAGGACTATGAAGAAGTGGTATTCAGCACTCGTGAGTGGAACCAGCTTAAAGAGCTGACTTCAGTTCTCGCACCATTCTCAGAGGCAACAGACCTGACAGAGGGAGAGAAATCCGTTACCATTAGCATGGTTGTTCCGACTGTTCTGGACCTGCATACACACTTTGTGAAGATGGGGGAGACACGAGTACAGTGTTGGCCATTAGTAAAGGCCCTCCATCAGTCTCTGATTAAAAGATTCAGTGGAATCTTTGGCAAAACAAATAGGACTAAAGACAGTGGGGGAAAGGAACCTTTAAGCCATAATGTGTATTTTTTAGCTACAATGCTTGATCCACAGTTTGGATTAAGCTGGGTGGATCTAGATGTTACAAATGGGCTAAATGCAACGCTACTCATGAAGTTTAGAGATGAGCTGAAGAAAACACTGACAGGTATACACACATACATTTTACATCAAGAGAAAAATATTGTGAGAGCAGTTTATTATTTGATACCTGCAGACACTGTATATCCTTTGATCTAACCTGTTTTTTTTTTCTTCCATTTGCTGGTGTTTTTCAGACACTTTGATCGCTGAGGTTGAAAACTTGATGGGCTGTGAAGATAGTGCAATGGACTACGGAGCCAGAAATGGAGAGTCACCTGGTGATTCACCTCCAGTCAAATGCCCACACCTTCTTTCTTGTTACAAGGCTCACAAAAAGTGCAGCACAGGCCAAGATACAAGTATCAGGGCACAGATAAGTAAATACTTTGGTGCCATACAGGATACTGAAACTGATGATGCACTTGTCTTCTGGGACAAAAACCATGACAGATTTCCACAACTCGGCACTGAAGGTGTTGTCAGTTCCAGCATCCTCTGCACCACTTGAGAGGGTATTTAGTAGAGGAGGCATCATCATGAGGCCCCACCGAGCCCGTTTAGGTCACAAAATGCTTCAGGCTCTAATTTTTCTGACGTGCAACCAAGCTTTTGTTTAACCTCCTCATCCCTAGAGCCATGCAGGATCATCCCATCTCACCCTAACCCTGGCCCAGAAATGGGACCTTTGAGGTCTTTCACAACCACCCCTTTGTGAGTGTATTCTTAGTGTTGAGCTCAGACTTTTAAGGGTTTTACGCATTTTGTTCATGCTTGGCATGCCACAATTTTCAGTTAAATTATTCCTAGTTAATTTATGCTTTAATTTTATGAAGCAAAGTTGTTATGGCTGCCCAGGAGAATTAATACTTATAAAAAGGACATTGTCTGGCCTTCTCTGTTGTTGTGAAAGTTCTTCATAGCTGTGCACCTAAGTTGTTTTTTCTATGTGAGTGTGCTCACTTTTTTGCAGCTTTGGAAATCTACATGTCTTTTATAAGACTCGTGCAAAAACTAAAAGAAAGTGTATCTTATTTCAGATGATGTATTTATCTGTTTGCACTTAGGCACAATAATTCAACAAATCCAGATTAACATCTTCTTGCAAGATATAAACAAAAAAAAGACTTAATTGCTTGAAAATGAGTCAAAATAGCTGGCAAAGCACCAAAATGCAAAATGTTCAAGAAAATTATTAAAAAATACCTTGCTGAAAAGAAATGTTGCTGTTGCATTTATGTAAAAGCAAACTTGATTAAAAAAAAGATACTGGTCATTTGTTCTGTTTTGTTGTGATTTTTCTTTGATATATACAGTCTTGGTCTTGTCTCGGTCTCGATACTCTCTAGTCTCGATAATGTCTTGGTCTTGGTTGGTGCGGTCTTGACTACAACACTAGTAAAATCCAACTTATTTACTTCAGGAAACATTTCACAGAGCCTTAGAAATTTACAGCCAGATTTACCATTTAACATACAACTCCAAAAATGAGGTGCATCCATACTGTTCAGGGAAACTTTATCATATTCCCATAATAAATCCATTTCAGATCCAGGAGGTTACTACATCAAACTAAATGGCAAAATCAATAAAGGCAAATTAACTGTGGCAAATATCTGTGGCCCCAGCGGAGACACCATACCCCACCAATCTCCCATACTGTTTTCTGAACTATCCAAATTCAAACATCTTTCTAAGTGGAGACATCAACATTGTACTCACAGCTGAACTGCTCATCTCCCACATCTACACAAGAGCATAACCAGTCATCATCTTTAATTAAATGAGTACATAACAGATTATGGGTTGATAGATATTTGAAGACTGAATCCATTTGACCTCCCATAAACTTTTCTGTATGGGTTTCATATACTATAACAACATGTGCTTAAATCATTCCCATGATCTGGTACTTTGACCTAAACAGAAGGTACACCATTCTGAAAATACTTTCACCTCTAGGGGCACTCGAAGTGCAGAAGGTGTAAATGAACGGGGGTCAACGAGCGAATTTCACAAAATTACAAACCATCGCCATTTTAGGGAATAATTAATATATATTCTAATTTTTATAAAGATTATGTCCAAAAATGTATGAAATACAACTTCCTTATGACTTGTAGTTTCAAAAGATTGAGCTGTATTCTTTCTCTAGCGTTTTATTCACTGTAATAAATCCAACCATTTTATTTTTACTGTACTGTACATTGTATGGATACTGGTATGCTCTGTCATGTCCATCTACATCAGACATGTAGGTAAGTAACCTGCTAACATCTATTTCAGCATCTCTGATATATTCTCTGCACTGTTGCACCTTATTACCTCTTATTTCGCCTGTATAAGTCAAACCTTGTGTATATATCTGAAGACTGTAGTGTTGTTATTCTATGTTAAGTACACTGAGAGAGCCATGAAACCGGAGTCAAATTCCATGCATGTGAAAACCTACAGGGCCAATAAACATGATTCTGATTGTGTGAGCATCGTCATCGTGTCACACGGATATGTTGAAATGTTGTTTTTGAATGCGTCTTGTTTAACGAACACTTTCAGTCAGTGCTGTTTAACCGCTCTGCTACAGTAGCTGGCTTCTAAAATAATGGTGTGAAGTTGAGATTTGAGTGGCCTTATTGGTTCATAGTGCTTGAGCTTATTTGGATATTGTACCTTCTAGATCCTAAAAAAATAAATGAATATTTACGGCGGTAGAGTCACATAAGGTATGTTTTTAGCCATGTAGCTGCCCAATGGCATCTATTCATTTTAGATACTGTTTTCACTTAATCATGGCAGAGACGCTCGCAAATGAAGGAATGATGTGTGACGATTTTTATTCAGGTAGAATATCTGCAGTGAATTGGGGGTGGGGGACCGTCGCCACAGCCGGGACGCGAACCCGTATCGCCCGCGGTGACAACGTTAACCAGTCGACTAAAGGGTCCGACCCATGTCTACTTATCCATGCACCTTACATATCTTTGGTCTGGCTTTGCAAACACACCCAATTCTTCTGGTCGAAGGTCATGAGAAAGTTGTCTAGTGGGGCTTTGACCCTAGAACATATAGTACAAGGCTTTCACATTCGTCAGCTCTGTTCTGAATGGACTGCGTCCATGTGGATGTGCATCCATGTGGATCATTCCTCTGAACTATACACACTATAAGCTGGTGGCTTGAATTCCAGAATTCTCAGAAGTGACTTGTTGCTTTGTAATTACTTTGTTACTGTTTTAATGATACAACATAACGAGAAAGAGCACCCACATTTTCCAACATTTATTTTATGAACATGAATGTACTGTACCGATCCAAGGCCCTTTTCCAATAGAAAAGAAAAGAAAGGGATTATTGTTCTTAACTTCTTTTTTTCCCCCATTAGCCATTAGTGCCCATGCAGATAGAGTACTAGGGGTGAAGGAGAGATCCTCCATTGGGATCTGATAGTGAACAGTCTTTAGCAAGAGAGATTGGCTGGTAAACTTTAGGATGTGTTAGATTGCTAACTTTTGAATTTCGTCTATGTCAGTGAGACCAAAGAAAGACACCAGGTTTCGCAGGTGAGTAAATTAAGTTGTATTCAAATTGTCACCAGTCTGGGCTGGTAATATTAAAATTAAAACAAAGTTGATGTTTTAATGAGGCTGGTGTGGAAAGAGAGGTCACAGGAGCGAAGGGAAGCAGACTGAAGGGGGAGTAAATATTTTAGGGTTGTTGTGTCAAAATTGCTCACTTCTCCAAGGTGCAAATCTAGATTCTATAGGGTCCACAAGAAATAGACACAGCGGGCGTGGGGAAAACATTTCCCGGTCCATCAATGAGGAAGATGGCGGCGCGAATTCACATTTGCAGCAGCCTCACCTAGTACCAGTGTGGGAAGATGGCAGCGCGAATTCAGGTTTGTGGTGGCCTCACCCAGTACCGTCCATGCATCGTCTTTGTCCACGTCTAAGTTTTGTCTTCGTTTGATGGCTGGGAGAGCTAGTGCTGGATCAGCTGGTAGAGCTTGGTCTGTTGCATCCTGTGGGCCCAGGTACAATGGCCCCGCCTGGAGCTGCACCTGAGGAGGTAACACTGAGGGCAGTCTGACAGGACACGGAAGTGGGGCAGGCTAAGTTAACTGCTAGCCCATGCAGACCAGCAGTTCCGATAACACTGAGGGTGGTCTGGCAGCGGCCTCACCTGGTGTTGACTGTGGTGTTGTCATGTGGAGTGCGGGGAGGTGTGTCGAGGGTGTCTGGCTGGGACAGCTGGAATTGGATCGGCTGAGGGAGCCTGGTCTGCTGTGTCCGGTGGGCCCAAGGACCATGGCCCCTGCCCAGAACTGCGTCTGAAGAGAAAACACCGAGGGCAGTCTGACAGGATGCAGAAGTGGGGCAGGCTAAGCTAACTGCTAGCCTATGCAGACTGGCAGTTCCGACAGTCATCCTAGCTTGAGTTCGTTCCCTTGGACAGTGATTTTATTTTTTTTTAAGTTTGGATGTCCAAAGGAATTGAATCGGGTGCAACTAGACTTGGTTGAGAGGCGAAACGTCTTCACGGATATATACCAAGAGGCTTCATCTAGCTTGGTCTAGTCAGAAAGGCATGAACCGATGAAGCCTCTTGGGTGAGAAGCGAAAAGTCTTCACGGATATATACCAAGTCCAGTTGCACTCGATTCAATTCCTTTGGATAACCATGACCTGGATGAATGAGAACATTCACAGACATTAGTTTGGATATGTGTCGTAATTTTTGGATGTGTGTTTGTGTTGCACTGCTGTGTGGGCTGGAGTCTACCGTGAGTTCCTTAGAGGTGGAAACGGCAGCCTCTCGAACTTCTGGATGTCCTATTTGGACATGGTTGAAATCTTGTTGGGGCTCATCCGAGCATCCAGAGAGGGAGACTGGATGCTACACTTGGCTAGCATTCGAGCAATGATCCCATGGTGCTTTGCTTATGACAGGATGAATTATGCACACTACCTCCCCTACTACTACGCCCAGATGTCTGAGCTGCCCATCACACACCCAGATGTGTACACAGAATTCATGGAAGGAGGCTTCTCAGTCCAACTGGGCTCCACCAATCCCTTTGGCCGAATCCCTGTTGACCAAGCTATAGAAGAAACGGTGAACAAAGACACCCAAACAGCTGGAGGGACAAAGGGATTCAGCTTGAAGCCAGGAGCTGTGACCAAATATTATCTCACAGCTGAGTATAGAAGCATGTACCTCAGACAGCTGAGAGACCTGACAGGTCAAGGCAGGTGCAAATGGTCTCATCCAGATCTACAGAGTCCAAGGATCAAGAGAGATGAAGCAGATGTCCAGTCTCTCATGGACCTTATGGAGAATAACTGGCTCAATCCTATGTCCCCTGATGAGATTGATTTGGTTAGCCTCTCCACTGGCAACATGGCTCCACCTGATGTGACCATAGATCTCTTGAGAGCTCTTGAGAAAGGAGAAGAGGCCTACCAAGCATTCCAGCAAACAAGGTTAGATGCAGACCCACCACCTGTGAAATTCCACGACAAGATGACCAAGCAAAGTCTGAAAACATTCTCCAATGTCAGCACAAAACAAGATCATGGAAAGAAAGCACAGGATGTGGTTCTGAAGGCAGATAGAAACCTTTTCAGTCACATGCTCCTGGTGGCTGAAAGCAGGAAGGTGAATCTGAAGGATGTCCTTGTCTACCCATTGGGCCCACTACCATGGGCACTGGCAAATGCTGATGGGTCCTTACGAAAAACAAACAAGGCTGCACTTGCCAGAGAGCTTGAAAAGAAGGTATCTCCTGCAGAAGACATCCCAATCCCATCTACTTCCATCATTGATGGGATGAGCCTGGTCCAAAAAATGAATGGCAACAACAAAACCTTTGCACAGGTGGCAGAGTCAGCCTTGACCCAGGTCCTCCATGAGGGAGCACAGAGTGGGAGGATTGATGTTGTTTTTGATGTCTATCACCAGACTTCGATCAAAGATGCTGAACGACTGAACCGGGGTGGAGACATCACTCTCCAGTACAAGAATCTTGCAGGGGGACACCACGTCCAGCAGTGGAGAAAATTTCTGTGCAGTTCCTCCAACAAGACCAGTCTCATCAAGTTTCTGGTGGAAGAGTGGAAACTCCCACGATACAGAGCTATGCTGCATGGCAAGGTGTTGTATATGACCTGTGAGGAAACCTGCTACAAGTTGACAGAAGATGGGTGTGAGGAAGCAGCAGAACTGCACTCCACACATGAAGAAGCTGACACCCGTCTGCTCCTGCATGCATTGCATGCAGCAAATGCGGGCTCAAAGTCAGTTATCATCACAGCTGAGGACACATGTCATGGTGCTTTGTCTTGGCTTCCAGAAGGACATCACCTGTCCCATCTACCAGAAGTGTGGGACTCAGAACCGCACACGGTTTGTCGACATCACCAAACTGGCAAGTTCACTTGGAGACAGCATCTGTGACAGCCTAATTGGCTTACATGCCTTCACAGGCTGCGACACTGTCAGTGCATTCGCTGGTCGAGGGAAGCTGAATGCAGTTCACCTGTCGGATGTATGTTGCTAATAGCAGCACTGCTGAGGTGAACAAACTGCGTTACCAGCTCTTCTGCACCAAAAGGGGAGAGGTTGAGTCCAGCCAGCTGCCACCATGTAGAGACTGTCTCTTTATGCATGTTCAACGAGCCAACTATCAGGCAGCAATATGGAAGTGCTGTCTGCAGGCTAACCCTGTGGTGCCAAGCCCTACTGAGTATGGATGGACAGACGATGAAGGCAAGCTGGCCATTTACTGGATGCGCTCCCCACCTGCACCAGATGTGGTCTTGGAAATGCTAACATGCAAGTGTGTGCATTCATGCAAAATGCCAAGCTGCGTGTGCCTGTCAAATGGACTTCCATGCACAGACATGTGCAGGTTACAGACCTGCAGTAACCAAAAACAGCAGGATGGTCCAGAACTGGACTTTGAACTTGGGGAGTCAGATGATGAGAGAAACGAGCAGTTTGATGAATGACAGTGTGATGATTCTGATGGTATTACTGTGGGAGTAGTCTATTAATGCACAGGATGTTGATTCTGGACTTGGTTACCCAGAGCTTGATAACAATAATGTAACCATATTCACATATACCCATTACCCTACCCATTACCATTACATATACCCACTAATGATATGGGATTACATGTATCATTGACTAAGTATATGTAAATGTCAATGTTGTTTAAAATATTAAAATAGTTCATTACCTCACTATGGTATTCCTTTTTATCATGTATTTTGATTGTGTATTTAAACAAATGTATAGAGACCAGTTTGTGACCTAACTGGCTTTGGTCTAGTTCTCATTTAAGGCTCACAATCACCTCACACAATGAAATAGTATGGGTATATTATACATTTCCTGAATCTTTACAGTCCTGTGAGTATTCCAGTGTTTGTGTCCCTGATATTCCTAGATGCCACAGGGCTAAAAGAAAGTATATAGTTTAGGCGAAAATTGCAGAAAGATGTGTGTTATTGACGGGTTGAAGAGCTCAAGTGACGTCTATATTTGTGAGAAATATCCACAACAGGGCTTGAATGAAAGCTAAGAAGGTCCCCTTTAAAATGATACCAAAGACAATATTATAGAACATTGAAAAATGTCCTGACCATGAGGCTAAACCAGGATATGCACCAGCGTCTAAAATGCAATTTAGTTTAGCGGGTGGTTAACTTCATGAGCTGATAACTGTGATACAGCTGCCACTCAGGAATGGTTATCATACCAAAATATCATCTACAGACATGGATCCTTTCAAAAATTATAAGTAAGTTTTGCCACCTTGAGTGTACCGAAATATCGTCTGGCCCATGGACTAAATCTGTCGGTTCCTCAGTCTTCTTTATCACACCAAGCACTGTCATCCTGTCCAACTCTTTTTTTAGACAGTCTCTTAGTGGTGGAACTCTTCGAGCAGCATGCATGACTGGCTGTGCATTTTCTTTCAGCTGGATTTTGCATGTGAATGGCAATACACCAAAACCTTTGAAAACATCTGCAAAGTTCTGTATAATGGAGTCAACAGAGTCACTTGGTGTGCTCAAGGCTGTGTTGATGCAGTACACTCTTCTCACCAGCCCCAAATCTTCACAGGCTTTATCACCCAGTAGTGACTCAAGTCCTTCAGCAACAACAGAGAAGAGTAGGTGGTGTGTTTTATTTTCACCATTACTTTCAGCTTGCATGTGCCTAAACACTTGATTCTCTGTCCATTGTAGCCTTTCAGTTTGGGTGCTTTTCTCTGTATTCTGGGCCCATCTTTCATTTCTTTTATGTCAGACATGCTGATCAGGTTTGCGTTTGCACCAGTGTCCAGTTTCATTGTGACTAAAGTCCCGTTTATTTGCAGATGTGCCATCCATTTGTCTTCTCTCACAGCATTAATTTCTGTCTTTGGCTCATTTTCACAGTTCACTATGCCAACAAAAAAATGTCTCGCTTAGATCAGTGTCATCCACAATGTTTACCGATTTTCCTTTATTCCCCTCTTTACTTTTTGAGAAGCACCGTTTAGCTAAACGAATATTTCCCTAGCAGTTAGAGCATTGCTCACCAAAGGCTGGGCACTGTCTTGGCTTGTGCTGTGAACCGCAGCGTTTGCAGCTGAACATCCCGTTGTCTGTCCGCTGTGCAGGCTGGGTCTGTGCGCGTCTTCTTCCTTGGCTTGAGACCGCACCAACAGCCACACAGTCACTCACGGTCACTGTGCCCGCCGCCATCTCGCTGAACTAACTTCCTCACATGCATTTGGGACAGCTCACTCGCTCGGCAGATCTTAATAGCTCCTTCTAGCGTTAGCTCCGTTTCCCCCAGTAGCCCATCTCTGACCTTTTTATCCTCCACCCCAAAAACTATCTGGTCCCGGATCATGGAGTCTTTCAGTGTAGCAAAGTTGCATGACTGTGCTTTTAGCTTCAGATCAGTCAGAGAGCTATCAAAAGGCTCACGGTGTCGCTGCGTCGTCGTCGGCGTCTCTCGTGTCCGAGGATCCATTCCAAGAGATTAAGGTGTGTGCTTAAAACGAAGATGGCTTGACAGTCCAAGGTGAGAATAAAAGAGGCTGGAATAGTGTGGACAGGGGATAGTAGGGGGTGGACCCATTCCTGCGGTTCTCTGTTCTTGGCGGATTTTTCGGCGGCGGCGCTTTTCTACCGCATGCATTCGTTTGTCTGTGTCAGCCTTGATGGAACCAACCAGGCAGGCAGCTCTCCAGTGCTTTCGATTTTCCGCTACTTTTTCCCAGTTCTTAGGGTCGATTTCGAAGGTGATCAGCGTTCCCTTGATACAGTCCGTGTAGCGTTTTTTGGGGAGCTACTCTTTTTCTTTGACCTTCAGTCAGTTCGGAGTATAAAATTTGTTTCGAGAGTCTGTCGTCATATATGTATTTCGTTCATGCGCACATGAACGAAATACGCATCTCTCATATTTTTTCATTTTTCTTTGGACAGCAGTGAGCATCAAATGTATCTAAAACTTCATCGAGTTTCTCTTTGTTACCTTCATTTTTATACACGAAAGTATTGTAGCGAATTCAGGGGCCAGTCTGGAAGACCGACGCCACAGCCGGGACGCGAACCCGTGTCTCCCGCTCCGCAAGCGACAGCGTGAACCAGTCGACTAAAGGGTCCATCCAGTTAGCCAAGGGCCAATGTGTCTATTTATCCATGCACGTTACAGTATTGTACACTTCAATGGCTTGTGTGCCTGCTATTGTTAGCAGGAACGCTACCTTCCTAGTATCCGGCTGTGTTTCCAGTCCCATGCCCGCGAGACACAGTTACAAGCCAGACTCCCTGTTGGTACGTCCCGACCTCTGACCTCAGCACGTCACTAACCTGCAATATAACGTCTAGGATTCTGGGTAACGCAGTTTCTAACAAAGGCATATAATAACACAGTAGTGAGGACGGAGTGAGATTGACAACAGTTCAAGGTCAGGAGTGCATAGGTTCTCCCGAACCACGACGGTGTTATAGTACCTCTGGTTGACGAAGAAAACGCACTCCCCCTCCTCGACTCTTCCCGGTAATCTCCGGTGACCGGTCCAGCCGAAATGGCCTACCAAACCCACTTATCGCAAGGTCCTCGTCCTGGTCCATTTCGCTGAGTCTCGTTTCAGGCAGGAAACTTGATTGAATAATCAACAATAGCTTGGGGGCAAATGGGTAACAGAAGAAAAGTGGGCTGGATTCAGGACTGGGATGGTGCTGTCAGAGCAGGACAAGACATGAGACAGAAACCGCGGCTGGAGTTGCCGGAACCGGGAGCTGCCTTGAAACCAAGACAGTAATTTAAAAACCTTTTTGATGAAATTGGTTCATCCTGCTCACGGTATTGTTTAACAAGTCCCCATCGATGACAGTAAAAATGCAGAAAGTACCCCGTGGTGCAGGAACAGGAACAATAACCTTGGCAGACATTATATGTGAGGACAGATCAGATCGTGTGTTTTGTAGAGCCGAAGGAACGGAGAAGACCGTAAGTTCACACTTTAGCCGTGTAGGCAACTTTCTTTAATCCACGGTAAATCAGAGAGATAACTAAACCACAGCCCGACTGAGCGGAGGTGGCAAGAATAACCAGAAAACTGGCTGGACAACCATAACTTAACCCTGCGTTAACCTGCCAGGGCAACCATGACTTAACCCTTAGTTCCTGGGTTGAATTCTGTCCCCAATACGTGTCCACCACATGAGCCCCCCCAGAATTCGCCCTAGTAATCGAAGTCAGGCAGGCGCGGGGGGACGACAGGCCGTCCGCGGCGGCTCCGGATAACAGGGGCCGGAGTGTCTCTGGGAGGCATTGGCGCGGGCCTGTGGAGGTCGGCCTGAGGAGCAGAAGAGGCAGCTCGGGCCTCCACGGGGGGAGGAGGCGGAGCCGGGGGACGACCGCGACGAGGAGGTTGGGCTAACTCCAACGGCTGCGTCAAGTCCAGGTGTGCGGGTTTAACTCGGTCCACTGAAACATGCTCGGCCGTGCCCCCAAAATCCACCACCAGGTGCTTAGTTCCCCGTTCCAGGACGCGGAAGGGGCCGTCATAAGGGGGTTGCAGAGGGGGGGGTGTGCGTCGTGACGGATGAACACGTAGTCCGCTGACTGCAGACCTGGGGGCACCTGGGACACCGGAGCGCCGTGTTGGGCGGTAGGGACGGGTGTGAAAGCTCTGACCCCGTCCAGCAAGGAGGCTCGTTGGTCCACAGCTGACCGTAAGCGCACAAAAAATCAGCTCCGAGGAGGGGAAGCGTTACATTGGCCATGACGAACTCCCACGTGAAACGTTGTCCACCAAAACACAGTTCTACAGACCGCACGCCGTAGGTGTGGATAGGGCTGCCGTCAGCCGTCGCCAACTGGGGGCCCCGCTCCCCGCCCATGATGTCGACGTCAGTAGCAGGGAGCACGCTTCTCTGTGCGCCCGTGTCACAAAGAAATCGCCGACCTGAGATGGTGTCGAGGATGAAGAGTAGCCTGCTCGTATCGCCAACACTCATGGCCACTACTGAGTGTTGGCCCTCTCGTTTCCCGTCGGCCTGTAGTTGCAGGGGGAACGGCACCGTTTAGCTTTCGCACCAAATCGAGCGTGGTACATACAGAGTCCAGAGGGCTTGTAGCGGTCTGATGCTGAGGCGCCACCGTCGGGCCACGCCCGCGATGTCGGCGGGGGGCCAGTGAAGGTAGGAGCCAGCACCCCGGCATGGGAGGAACGTTGTGTAGCGACGAAGAATCGGTCAGCCTCCTTTGCCAGCTCACGGGGATCAGTGATGGTGGAGTTAGCGAGCGCAGTCTGGACGTGGGGCGGCATGTTGCGCAGAAACAGCTCCATAAACAGGAAACATGGCTTTTCTTGACCCAGTAGGTTTAACATCCTGCTCATTAGCTCCGATGGTTTGCCATCTCCCAAGCCCTGAATTGCGAAGAGGCGACGTGCTCTCTCCGTTGTTGACAGTTCAAAAGTTTCAAGGAGGAGATGTTTAAGTGCGGCGTATTTACCATCGGCCGGTGGGTTGGTTATGAAACCGCTTATCCTGGAAGCCGTAGCGCCCCCCAGCGCTGCCACTACGTAGTAGTACCTGGTCTCGTCTGCTGTTATGTCTCTGAGCGCGAACTGTGCCTCAGCCTGCGCGAACCATGTAGCCGCGGAAGACTCCCAAAACTCCGGCAGTTTAATTGCAACGGCGTTCGTTGCCATAATGTGTGTGGTTTCAGAAAACTTATCCGAAAACCGACGTCGGGGTCACCAGTGTAGAGCCGAAGGAACGGAGAAGACCGTAGGTTCACACTTTAGCCGTGTAGGCAACTTTCTTTAATCCACGGTAAATCAGAGAGACAACTAAACCACAGCTCGACTGAGCGGAGGTGGCAAGAATAACCAGAAAACTGTCTGGACAACCATAACTTAACCCTGCGTTAACCTGCCAGGGCAACCATGACTTAACCCTTAGTTCCTGGGTTGAATTCTGTCCCCAATACGTGTCCACCACAGTTTAATATATTATTTCTAAAAACATGGCAAAAGCATCACATTTTTTGCCAAAAAAAAAAAACAGCCCTGGGTCAGTTCCAGACAAAGGGTCCAACAGACAATTTATTGTTGAACATAATTTCGAGAATCAAGCTCCACCATGGTTGGGGTTCAAATCTGAAAGGTAATCCTGGCTTGCTGGTTTCTTTCACAGGTTGTGTCTTGAAAAAAATATATAACGGATCTGTCATTTGTTCTTGTTTTTTCTTAAACTCTTGGTTTGCTATACACTTTTCTTCTAAGCAGGGACATATTTCAGTTATTTTGTGGTTACCTCGGCTTATATTCAACCTCTAATTTTTACAGGGTCAAGAGGGAGTTGCTCTGAAATTTGAAGAGACGAGAAACAATGGTGATGATGAGGAGGAGGGAGAGAAGAGAGGAGAAGAAAGGAAAACGAAAAGTCGTTTGGAAGGAGTGGGCGAAATGAGAAGGGGAAAATCAGAAGATAGGGAGGAGGGGATAGGAAGTGAAGCAAAGAGCAAAGGAGACAAGAAAGAGAAACAGGCAAGTGAAGAAGAAGAGAGTGATTGTGATGAAGAGGATGATGCAGAGAGGGAAGGGAGTCATAGGTCTCTGAGGGAGGGAAAGAGAGGAGGGAGGGAATTGAAAACAGATAAATGTGTAGTACAATAGAGAGATTTGGTCAGAAGGCTGACAGACCTCAGCAGCTTCTCCTGTCCTCTCCTCCTCTCTCTCTCTCGGTCTCTACCTGGTGATGGAGACTCCGGAAGGAGGCGAGCTCTGCTTTCCACAACTCCTCAACTCCTCCTGCAGGAAGCCGATGCGTCCTCACTCTGAGACTGTGCTCCTCCACATTCTGCTGTCCTCCTTAACTCTGCTGACGGTGGCTCTCAACCTCCTGGTCATCATCTCTATCTCCCACTTCAGGCAGAAATAAACTTCTACCTTTAATTAAATGTATTTATCGGTTAATCTTACGACGAGACATTGTTAACAGGCTGGTTAATGTTATGACATATTGGCCTGTAATAAGTACGGTCAGGATCTTCATTAATAATTAACTTCTACTGTACAGGATGTGATTTTTGTCTGTTTATCTTTCAACAACTTTAATTAAAAATGGCAGTTGTGAATGATATGAGGCAACGGTCCTCAGATGACCTGATAACATTTTGGAGGTAATTAGTCAAAGGTCAGAGTCAAGGTCACAAAATGTTCAGAAAAAAGGTCAAAATTGTTGTTCAGCCATAAAATGGTTTTATTCATTCAAATTGATACCAATATATTTGACTTTTTATGCCAACAAAAAAGTCCTAGTAATTGCTATCATGAGAAATGTATTGTTTCGATGATAGTCATGTTAAAGGTTGAGTTTGTGTCTGGCACACTTGTTAATGTCTCTACTAGTATTAGGCATAATGATGAAATATTGATGATGGTGAGATCTGACTTCCCTTAACAACCATACAAATGTATTTTATGCATAGTTTATTACAAGGTAGCACAATTATTGCTTATTAATATACAATTGCAGAAGATCAGAGGAGTTTCTACTGGCCTATCCATAGTCGCACTCCTACATACTACACACAACACATGAAAGTAATTCTAGTAGATGCATATTGTATTTTTTGTTTGCAAACAATGCTATTGCTAACTATTGATTTTCCCCTCCAGGAAGCTCCATACACCCGCCAACCTCCTCCTTCTCTCTCTGGCCATCTCTGACCTACTTGTTGGTCTGCTGATGCCCATTTATGGAGTCCACATTTTGGGAGACTGCTGGTTCCTGGGTGACTCTCTGTGTGCATTTTTCTACTTTCTGAACTTCATCATTACTTCTGCCTCTGTAGGGAACATGGTGCTGATATCTATTGACCGCTACGCGGCCATTTGTGACCCTCTGCATTATCCCACCAAAGTCACTCAAAGAAGAGTTCAAATCAGTGTGTGTATATGCTGGTTCTGTTCTTTTTTCTACAACGGCCTGGTACTAAAAGACTCCCTTATTCAGCCAGACAAGTATAATTCCTGCTATGGAGAGTGTGTTTTGGTGATCGACTACATTGCAGGAGCTGTTGATCTTATTTTGACCTTCATCGGTCCCATTACTGCCATCATAGTTCTGTATATGCGAGTGTTTGTCGTGGCTGTGTCTCAGGCACGTGCCATGAGGTCCCACATTGTATCTGTCCCATCGCAGAATACAGTGACTGTAACTGCTAAGAAATCTGAGAGGAAAGCAGCCAGGACTCTTGGTGTTGTCATCATAGTGTTTCTGATGTGTTTCTGTCCATATTACTATCTGTCTCTCGCAGGCCAGGACTCGCTGACCAGTAGTTTATCTATGGAAATTGTGACCTGGCTTTTGTACTGTAACTCCTGTCTAAACCCTGTAATCTATGCGTTTTTGTACCCGTGGTTTGGAAAAACAGTTAAACTCATAGCTTCACTTCAGATATTGCAGCCTGACTCCTGTAAGGCCGACATAATTTAAAGACATTGTTGACGTAAAGTGGTGAGGTCTTCTTCTATGGAGGGAAAGGTCATGTTTTCATATTGGCCATAACACAAAGGTTAATTCTGGAACAATACAGAAACAATATAGATGTTCAGTGATGCAACTGAAAATAAATTGAAGATGCGCTTCAGGAAATGCAAACAGACATAGTAGTGATACACTCTCAGCTGTAATACTGATAAATACTTAAATGGGAGAATAACTCAGGGCAAAAGTTACCAATATAGAAAAGAATGAAATGCTTCAAACTATCTGTAGAACTTTGATTGATTGTGATCATGTTTATCAAGCGTCTTAAAACTACACTCTGAAACAAATGCATCCCACAACATATTACAAGTGCTTATAGAAAGTGTGCTGAGTTATTATTGGTTTAACTCTGTGGATGTCCTTTGAAAATGCAACTGTCAATCTATTCATCCATCCATCCATTATCCAAACCGCTTATCCTGCTTTCAGGATCACGGGGATTTTGGAGCCTATCCCAGCAGTCATTGGGCAGCAGGCGGGGAGACACCCTGGACAGACCACCAGACCATCACAGGGCCCACACACACACACACACACACACACACACACACACACACACACACACACACACACACACACATCTAGGGAAAGTTTAGTATGGCCGATTCACCTGAGCTACATGTCCTTGGACTGTGGGAGGAAACTGGAGCACCCGGAGGAAACCCACGCAGACACAGGGAGAACATGCAGAACATGCAAACTCCACACAGAGGATTACCCGGGACGACCCCCAAGGTTGGACGACCTCAGGGCTCGAACCCAGGACCTTCTTATTGTAAGGCAACTGCGCTAATCACCGTGCCACCATGCCGCCCCAATCTATTCATTTATTATTATTATTATTCCTTCTCCTCTTGTACTTCCTCTTAATTTTATTTTAGCAAGAAGCAGATCAGTCAGAAAGAAAATCTGACAGGAAGTAGCAATAGCCATCAGTAATGATCTTAACATAGTGAATGACTTCAAAGTAAACACACACTGGATTTTGTGCAGTCTCAGATTTCTGAACCATCATGGTCAACCAGTTATTAAACGTTAGGAAAACGAGAGGAACTGCAAGTTCAAAGAGAAGAGTGCAAAACTATAATCACCTCAAAGTCATCTTATCCAATATTTTTATTCACTTTTAAAAGCAGAAGATTAAAAACATGAACATATATTAATACACATCAGCCTTCACTCGGTGTTCAGACTGATGTTGAATGAAAACACACACTTTGGTTCGTGCCTTGGCCTCATCCCATGAAATTATTTTTGTCGACTGTGCGCATCCCTGTGGACAAAAGCGGTTGTGTTTTACAGAAGAATGACATCATCTGGCATAAGCACTGCCTCTTGTCACACAATCTACATTCACCCCTCAGGTAGCTTGTACAATTGTTTGAAGAGAAGAGTGAGCGATATAGTGGTGTTTTGGAAAAACCCTTTCTGTCGCTTAGACTTTGGCTCATACTTCTCAAACTTCTACTGTTCATTTCTACTAATTCTACTATCCTAATTATATTCTTGATACATAATTCAGTGTCCACCGGACATTATTGGATATCACGAAAAACATCTATAATTCTGAAGCTTAATTGGCGATCACATGCTTTAGGCTATAATTTATGAGGTCTGAGTTCTTCTTTTCAGAGCTGGAAAATAACACTGTAGGGAGAGAGTAAAAAGATGAATTTTCCATAGTGATCAATATATGGTATCAAATTGTTTTTGAAATATGCTCAGCTCAGTTTTTCAGAGTTCTCTTACTGACATTTTAACTGCAGTGCAGTGGTACAGCAATCACCTCTGAGTTTACATCTTGATTAAAAAAAAACTCATGTTAATTTTTGATTTTGAGATATTTTATTGATCCCCGTGGGGAAATTACTCTCCTGCATTTAACCCATCCTAGCTTTGTCACTAGGAGCAGTGGGCAGATGCCGCGCAGCACCCGGAGACAAACTCCAGTTCGTCTTGCCATGCCTCGGTCAAGGGCACAGACAGGAGTACTAACCCTAACATAAATGTCTTTTTCATGGTGGGAAGAAACCAGAGCACCTGGAGAAAACCCATCGCAGACACAGGGAGAACATGCAAACTCCACACAGAGGACGACCTGGATGACCATCCAGGTTGGACAACCCGGGGGTTCGAACCCAGGACCTTCTTGCTGTGAGGTGACAGCACTAACCACTGCGCCACCACGTCAGTTACAGTGTCAGTTACACATGTCAGTTACAGTGGCGCCCCCAAGGGGTGGCCAGGGGTGGCCATGGCCACCCTGATACTGTCCCTGCCCCCCCCAGCCATGAGTTGCACATGCAGAATATGCTTCTGATTATGCATAATATGCTTCTATCTGATATTTTACATTAGGTGCTATTCATTTAAATCAATAATTTATATTTTTCATAATAATTCATGTCAAAGAAAATAACAAATGCATAGCCAGGCAGCCAGCCACTTATGATTGTCTGTCACTGTGTCACACATATACAATATAACAATAAATTGTCTAACACGTTACAATATATAAAGATACATAACACATTAAAGCAGAATTGTTGTGGAACTCAAAATGTTAACTGTACCAGTAATTTTCTATGCACACCAGATATTTAGTAATATTAACTGTAAAAAAATAAGAAACCAAAGTATTTCAGTATGCGATTGCTTAACTCTCATATTGACAGTTTTCAACTAGCCTATACAGTATACTACAACAGCATAATAGAATTCCTGAAATTCAGTCATGGCTTTTGGTATTGGTGTGCCACCCCAAGATTTTCAGTGGCCCCATTTGGCCACCCCTATGAAAAATTTATGGGGATGCCACTGGTCAGTTAAACAGTGTGTCAGTGGTATTGGCAACCCAGGGCTTCTTGCTGAAGAATACTCTCTCAGCTCCCTGCAGCCCTCCTGCTGGCCCTGCAGCAGGGATTAGTGAATGTTTACTAAGTAAGTTTGGATGACATGTTGGAATTAAAAGGAATAAGAGTATTGTGTTGATTATAATGGACAAAAATACTATCTACATTACCTGAAATGTTGCCTTTGCATGATGGTTACAAAACAATTGCAGGCCCAAACATAAGGACACATTCTTTCACATGGAAAAAACACACATGTACACACATGCAAATACACACGTATTGTGTATCGTGCATTAGCTCATGCTTCAGCCCATGATTCAGTGTAATGAATTTTGTCTCCACCAGTCATCTCCCTTGTTTATTCATTTTATATGACATGAATTATTGGTATTAATTGTGTGCTTATTATCATTCAACTACCAAGTGTTTGATTGTTTCATTGCTCAGTCAGTAAACAAAGGCTTCTGCATCGTGTGACATAATAAGTTTAATAAATGTGCTTGAACATTAATCTTGATGAAATGTACTTTTCACTTTAGTCTATAAAACACTTGTTCAGTTAATGTGGTGTATTCTTTTTAGTAATAAGATCGATAAAAATGGCTAGGTTGATCGATATGATGCTGCGTTGTAGTTTTGCTATTTTTTCATGAGCTCATGCATGGAGTTACTGTCACAGAACTGATAATGCTGACATATTCAGAGGCCAGATAATCCGAGAATTGACTCGTTCATTTTTCCTGCTCTCACCCATGCACTTGTTTTTTTACCTATATGTGGCCCAATCTTCAAAATGCCCCATCACATGAATTCAAAATGTCTGCCCCCTAAATACACTTGTTGAGATATGACACCAGCGTATTTGTATGACTATGTGTTACTGTGTACTATTATTTTGTTTACGACTTTGTTTGTCCACAGGTGGGCGGTGTTGCGCTTGCATGCGCGGATTGATTACGTCACTGAGACGCTGTTCATTTTCTTCTTCTCCCAAAACGACCGAATAAACGAAGGCTGCATTTTTTCCCTCCAGCAGAAGTTCGGTAGTCAGTACGATTCTTTATAACGGTTTAATAATCCACTTCATCTGCGCAGAGATAGACATAAAGTATTAGTCTAGTCTTCTAACAGGTTATGGGCCCAGATAACGTTGGATTATTTAGTAGTTTGATAAAAGAAGTACACGAAGTGTGATAACCTCGGATGGCGGGATGCGCGCAGGTTAGCACGGAGTAGCAAGTTAGCAAGTGTGAAGCTAGTTAGCATCGAGAGAGACTATTGGGAAGCTAACGGAACGCTAAGCTAAGTTAACGCTACCTAGGGAGATGGAGCGGAAGAAGAGCAGGTGGCCCACATTCAACGGACAGGCCGATGAGTATGAACTGTGGGAAGAGCGAATGCTCTGTTGCATGCATGGTGTGGGGCTGAAAACCACCATTCTTACAGACCTTTGACAGCGGAAGAGCAGGCTCTAGACGAGGAGCGGAACGCGGACGCCTACTGCGCATTGGCGCCTTTATTGGACAACACAAGCTTGGGACTGATCTTCAGAGAAACGAAGAACAAAGGTAGAGAGAGTCTACGGGTGTTGCATGAACATTACATTGGTAAGGGCAGACCCCGGATTGTCACTCTGTATGTAACATTGACTGGGCTAAAGAAAGCTGATAATGAGACGATAACCGAATACATTATCCGAGCTGAACAAATCATTACGGCTCTCAAAGGGGCGGGAGAAGCACCGAGTGAGGGACTAATGATGGCCATGGTGATGAGGGGGTTACCCGAGAGATATAAGCCATTCACTCTAAGGTGACACATGGCGACAGTGAGTTGACATTGGGACAATTTAAGGCCAAATTGAGAAACTTTGAGGCGGCTGAAGATGTAGCTAATGCTACAGCATCGGACGAGACGTCCGAGAGGGTGATGAAGGCCCACGCAGTGACTAAGAAAAAGCCAGTGAAACGCTGTGAGGGAGATGATGAACAAACGGTGTGCTGGCGATGCGGTGACAAAGGCCATCGGAAATCGGACTGTTCACACAGCATGTGGTGCAGCTTCTGCCGGGTCAAGGGTCACACGGACAAAGTGTGCAAGAAGAAGGACCGCGCTGATGGAGCCAGGTGTGCACGCGAGCAAGGTGGCGGCGGCGGTGGTGGTCACGGAGCAGGTCGAGGTCAGGGACCGGGGAATGCTGCGGAAGAAGAGAACTACATCTTCAGATTGCAGGCTGGAGAGACCAGCTCAGCAGGACCAGGACGACGGCAACAGTTCAAACCAGGATTGATTGTGGACTGTGGGGCTTCTTCCCACATAGTCAATGATAAGAAGAAGTTCAAGAGCTTTGACAGCTCGTTCGAGCCAGAGAAACACTGCATGGAGCTGGCGGACAGTAAGCGCACCTTTGGTGTGGTGCAGGGCAGGGGAGATGCTACGGTATGTCTGCTCGACAGTGAGGGGCGACGGTGTAGAGTGACACTGCGGAACGCACTATATATTCCATCGTACCCCCAAGAGCTCTTCTCTGTGAAGTCTGCGACAGCACACGGAGCCAGTGTGTTCTTCGAAGAGAGCAGAGATGCCCTGATGTCACCGGATGGTACCAGGTTTGACATTTTTGTACAGGGGAAAATGTACTATTTGCAAACTGAATGTGTTGTTGAAAAGTGCCATGTGAGCCATGATATAGAAACTTGGCATGAGATAATGGGCCACTGCAACTATGACGATATCATAAAGCTACAGGATATCACTGATGGTATGCATATAAAGGGTAAAGTGTGTAAACCTGACAAAGAGTGTGCAGTATGCATAGAAGGGAAGTTTACCCAAAACAGGAACAGGAAATCTACAGAGAAAGCCAAGACACCACTGGAGTTGGTAAACACTGATTTAGCCGGTCCTGTGGCAAACGAGTCCATTAATGGTTTCAGGTACATGCAATCATTTACAGATGTGTGCACAGGGGCAGTGTGTGTTTATTTCTTAAAAACAAAGAGTGACACAGTGCAAGCGACCGAGAAATTTCTGGCAGATGTAGCTCCCTATGGGACAGTGAAATGCATAAGGTCAGATAATGGAACTGAGTTTACAGGCAAGGAGTTTCAAACCCTGTTGAGACGGAACAAAATAAGACATGAGATGTCCTGCCCATACTCTCCCCATCAAAATGGCGTTGCAGAGAGAGAAGGACGCACACCATTCGAGATGGCAAGGTGTATGCTAATAGATAGTGGTCTACCAAAGAGCCTCTGGCATTATGCTGTACAGGAGGCTGCCCACACCAGAAACAGATGCTTCAACAAGCACACAGGCACTACGCCATACATGGCAATGACAGGAAAAAAGTGCAACATGGCTAGAATGCAAAAGTTCGGGACAGAATGCTATGCTTACCAGCAGGACAAGGGAAAGTTGGATTCTAGATGTGAGGGGGCTCTTTGTAGGACACGACAACAACAGCCCGGCCTACCTAGTCTACTACCCTGACCAAGAGAAAGTACAGAAACACAGACTAGTTAAGTTTGTACACAAGGCAACTAGTGAAAATGATACTCAGACACCAGGTCTGCACCCAGAAGACTGGGTAAGAGAGAGAAAGTCTGTTGAGACAGCTGCAACTCAGAGTACAGAAAAATGTACAGACTGACGGTACACAGTCAGCACCCGAGGATGATGACGAGGAGCACCCAAGGGTAACATCACAAGCCTCAGCCAGTGGGAGGTACCCCCAAAGGGAACGCAACCCTCCGAGATACCTGATTGACTATAGTCAGGGCGACAGTGATGACAGCTCACTCACTACTATAGATTATGCATACAGGGCAGTGTGCGGTGTCCCTCTGACCTTTAAAGAGGCCATCGAATCGCCAGAATCAGAAAAGTGGTCCAGGGCAATGGACGAGGAAATGGAGTCTCTAAGACGGGTGCCCACTACGTCGATCGCGATCGACCAGTAGATCGCAAAGGCAGTGCTGGTAGATCTCCATGACATTCCAAAAAAACTTTTTTTTTTCCAAGACATTAGCCTATCATCTTTCCTCCATTTGGCATTTGCCTTTTGATTGACGTAAAGGACGGCCAGTCTGCTGTTGCCTAAAACCAAAGATTCTAGAGCGGAACCTAAAACTTTGTTACATTAGGTTACCATAACAACCAGAGCCCTTCTCGAACGTACCTTGAAGTTCACATGCCCACAACGTGAGCTAACGCAGAACTGCATCGAGCTAGCTAGTTCAACTCTCTAAAAAAAAATTCTACTAAAAAGTGAAACAAAACAAAAATGAGTGGGGGAGCCGGACCTAGCAAGAAACAAAAAACGTACCATTTCCATGTGGAATGGGAGGAGGACTTTTTTTTCACCATGTCTTATTCCAAATGCGTTTGTCTCATCTGTCAGTCTAGCATTGCTATCCCAAAGAAAGGAAATGTGGAGAGGCACTTTCGAACTGTTCATAAAAACTATGACAATGACTTCCCTCCGAAAAGCGAGCTGAGAAAGAGAAAGGTGAGGGAACTAAAATCGCAGTTAATCGCCCAGCAGTCACTTATCACGCAGCTGAATTCAAAGGCAAAGGCAGCCACCGAAGCATCTTTACGGGTGAGTCACTCCATCATTAAGCATAAGAAAGCCTTCCAAGATGGAGAGATGATGAAAGAGGCCTTCCTTGAGGCAGCAGATTCGTTGTTCGGGACTTTAAAAACAAATCAGAAATAATATCTTCAATCAAAGCTCTCCAGTTATCAAGAAATTGTGTCACAAGGCGCTGTGAAGTGATGGGCGATGATTTGATACAGCAGCTTTGGAGGGACATCGTGGACTGCGAGTGTTTCTCACTACAATTGGACGAGTCTACGGACATAAGTGATACGGCCCAATTGTGCATTTTCATTCGGATGGTGTTTCAAGATATGACCGCAAAAGAGGAGTTGTTAACAATACTACCCATGAAGGAACACACGCGGGGAGAGGACATTTTCAGATCTTCAAAAACTTTGTGGATAAAATCCAGCTCTCAGTGTGTAAACTGGTGTCAATCACCACGGACGGTGCGCCTGCTATGGTGGGCCGCTCGAATGGATTTATTGCCAAGTGCAGGGAGGACGATGCTTTCCCGGACTTCCTTAATTACCATTGCATAATACACCAACAAGCATTATTCGCAAAAATGCTAAACATGAAAGAGATCATGGATGTGGCAACCAAAATCGTCTGTTCTATTCGAGCGAGGTCTCTTCAAAGACGGTTGTTTCGTACACATTTGGAAGAGGCCGCCTGTAACTACTCTGACCTCTTGCTACACACTGACGTGAGATGGCTTAGTAGAGGGAGATTCTTGCAGAGATTTCGAGAGCTCTGTCCGGAGATTAAGGAGTTTCTCCTTATCACTAAACATGCGGAACACAAGCAACTTAATGACAATCAGTGGCTGCTAGACTTGGCGTTTTTAACTGATTTAACCAACATGTTGAGCGAGCTTAATTTAGAGCTGCAAGGAAAAGACAAAAGCGTGGTAAACATGATCAGCTCAATTAACGCTTTCAAAC
The DNA here is from genome assembly GCF_029633865.1 of Lampris incognitus. Lineage (NCBI taxonomy): Eukaryota > Metazoa > Chordata > Actinopteri > Lampriformes > Lampridae > Lampris > Lampris incognitus. Next base: position 23,490,299 of record NC_079221.1, read on the forward strand.
GGAAAATGCAAATTCTGTCGTCAAAGTTGCACCGCTGTGATTTGGGAAACTTCCGAAACCTCGCAGCAGAGCTGGAGAAGCAAGGGAGGGTGTGTGCGCAACTTGACAGTGCACGCTACACAGAGCAGATTGAAAATGTCCGGTCAGTCTTTGACAAACGGTTTCAAGACTTTGCTTTGCTCGAGCCAATCGCTACATTTATGTGCTACCCATTTGGGGAAGATACAGAGGTGGATTCCCTTGCCTCAAAAATGGCAACACTGTTTCACCTGAAATCGTCTGCAGTGGAGGATGAGATGCTGACAGTACGGGCTGACATTCAGCTTAAGTCCAGGGCGCATGGAGAGTTTTGGAACTTACTTACAGAGGACAAGTACCCAAACATGAGGAAATGTGCAACCTCCTTGACAGCATTATTCGGCTCTAGTTACTTGTGTGAGTCAGCCTTTTCTCACATGAAGATTATCAAGTCCAAATACCGTTCCACCATGATCATTTGGAGGCCTGCTTGAGGCTGGCTACAGCAGCTACTGTCCGAACTATGCAACCCTGTCTGACTCCCTCCAGTGCAGGTCATCATCAGAGTAGAGAGGTAGAGATCACAAATCTATTTAACACAGCTGTAAAGGTTCATGCAGTGATGCAATTTCAACATAGTGTAGTAGCAAATGCTTGGTATGATTATTGCCTGTGTTAGGTTCAATATAAATGCAAATCAGTTGCAATACTGTATATGTAACACAACATGTATATAAATACACACACTGCATATAAATGTTCATATATATGTAAAACATGTATTGAGTATTTTTATTATTATTGTTATTATTTTTAATATGAGTAGATCATTTTGACCTGGTCATTTTAAAAGTAGCTCACGAGTCAAAAAATTGTGGGCACCCCTGCTCTAAGAGGCAACAAAACATTCACCCTTACGAAATTGCCAGAGGGCAAGAAAACAGTGGGAGGAAGGTGGGTGTATGCGATAAAGACAGATATAGACGGACACGACAAGTACAAGGCTAGATTTGTAGCAAAGGGATATAGCCAGAGAGCTGGGGTGGATTATGGGGAGACATTTTCGCCGACAGCCAACCTAACAAGTGTTCGAGTGCTTCTACAGAAGGCGGCTCAGTATGACTTGATTTTACACCAGATGGATGTAAAGACGGCCTATCTTCATGCCCCCATAGACTATGACATATACATGGAACAACCTGAGGGTTATATTGAGAAGGGAGAAAAACTAGTGTGTAAACTAGAGAAGTCAATCTACGGCCTCAAGCAGTCTGGCCGCAATTGGAACTTACTGTTACACGAGTGTTTGACAGGTGATGGTTTTACACAAAACCAATCAGACCATTGTGTGTACTCCAAGGAGTCAAAGGAAAGGATGTCATTGGTGTATTGCCCTACAGACGAAATGGTTGCGGATGTAATGACGAAGCCCACATCCAAGGTAAAACTGAAGACATTTGCTAAGGCAATGTTTGGTGTGTGAAATGTGAGTGGTATGGGTTATACCAAGTTTCTTTTTATTTTGTTATGTGAATATGAAAAGGTATACAGTAAGCTCATGATTCATAAGTGGGAGTGTTGAGATATGACACCAGTGTATTTGTATGACTATGTGTTACTGTGTACTATTATTTTGTTTACGACTTTGTTTGTCCACAAGTGGGCGGTGTTGCGCTTGCATGCGCGGATTGATTACGTCACTGAGACGCTGTTCATTTTCTTCTTCTCCCAAAACGACCCGAATAAACGAAGGCTGCATTTCTTCCCTCCAGCAGAAGTTCGGTAGTCAGTACGATTCTTTATAACGGTTTAATAATCCACTTCATCTGCGCAGAGATAGACATAAAGTATTAGTCTAGTCATCTAACAACACTACCAAGAAAGTAGACCATAGACTTGACTGTGTGGTACTGTTGTTAGTGGCTTCTTCTTCTACGACGCAGGTTAACCATGTGTTTGACAGCAATGTCATTTCAGGAAAGTTTGAAAAATAGTCAATGACCACTAGAAAGTCTTTACCTTTGAGATGAAACAAGTCCATTCCTACTTTGTGCCATGGTGCTGTTGGCACATCTGCTACTATCATAGGCTCTTTGGTTTGCTTGCTTCTGTGTTTCTGACATGTCTCACACCTGCTTATCGTATCGACTCTTCCCGGTAATCTCCGGTGACCGGTCCAGCCGAAATGGCCTACCAAACCCACTTATCGCCAGGTCCTCGTCCCGGTCCATTTCGCTGAGTCACGTTTCAGGCAGGAAATCGATTGAATAATCAACAACAGCTTGGGGGCAAATGGTTAACAGAAGAAAAGTGGGCTGGATTCAGGACTGGGATGGTGCTGTCAGAGCAGGAGAAGACATGAGACAGAAACCGGGGTTTGAGTGGCCGGAACCGGGAGCGGCCATGACACCAAGACAGTAATTTAAAAACCTTTTTGATGAAATTGGTTCATCCTGCTCACTGTATTGTTTTTCATCCTGCTCTCTATGTTGTTTAACAAGTCCCTATCCATGACAGTAAAAAATGCAAAAAGTACCCCGTGGTGCGGCAACAGGAACAATAACCTTGGAAGACATTATATGTGAGGACAGGTCAGATCGTTTGTTTAATATCTTATTTCTAAATACATGGCAAAAGCATCACATTTTGTTGTCCAAAAAAAAAAAACACAGCCCTGGGTCAGTTCCAAACAAAGGGTCCAACAGGCAATTTATTGTTTGTAACCCAGTTAAAACATGTGGTTATAAGGGGTGATGCTATAGTATAAATAGTGTTAAAACATTTAAGGGTTTAAGAAGGTTAGAATCATTTTTAAAAGTGTGATGTGTTTTTGTTTATTAAAGAGTATAATGTTTTCCTGGAAACTGTCTGAACCAGCATTTACGGGGGTTAATGACATGGTGCATGAGTACAGGTCGGGGAGGTGTTTCGGCACGGACGAGAGAGGGGAGGGACGGTGGACGACGGAGCCGGAAGGTAGCGGCGAGTGAGCGCGATACAGATAACGTCTGTGTTGTAGGTTAAGTTTCGAGTGCACCAAGTTCCATTGTGTAATTTATATCTTAGGATTGTTTACACAACAGTCGGGGTGAGAGTATAAATTATATATTATCAGAACGTGAGGAATTTCTACCCGAAATTGAAAGACCGTTTAGGCGTGTGCTACTGCTAATGCTAAGCGCTCGACGTGTAGCGCTCGACGTGTAGAGTAGAGTCTGTTCATTACCCGTTAACGAACATTTGCTAGCTTAAGTTTAACTAGCTCAGTTGAACTGTTGGAGGGGTGAGCTGCTGCTTCCAACCACCAGAGGGCAGAGCAGAGACCTGGGACGAGGTTTGGAGCAACCAGGGCTTCACTCAGCGTGTTTCTGGCGATACGGGAGAGAGGATAGACATCAGACGGTGACTGTGCGAGATGCCGGCCTGCTGCTAAACCTGCAACCGTGACGGTTGAAGAAAGACAAACCGGGAACATTGTCTCAGGTACCACACTTGTTCTTTTGCTCACGGAGGAGCGAAGGGGCCATTAAGTTTTGGGCCACAACGATTACAAGCACCGAACCAGGCCTGCAACTTAATATTTTGTTTTAACATAATTTTAGTTTTGCCGGCTTTAGGGGTCAGTAACCAGGTGTGTGTGTGTGCGTGTGTGTGTACTCGCTCACGAATTATATTGGTTGAATTTAGGTGACATTGAGATTGGTTAATTGTGATTGTCTAGGAGAATCCATTTTGGTGTTAAAGTGTAGTGTTTCGTTATGCACTTACGTCACCACTAGTGATGGTTCCGGCCTATTTACCAACCCGATGACACGGTTCACAGCATCCCCAAAATACACACACACACAAACAGGGCAGGTAGGTATAACAGCACTAACTTTAGTCACAATATTTAATTTAATACCTTTAACAATTCATAAAACACTACTTTAGAATGCTACATCTGACACATTTATAACACAGCACTGTAAGGAAGCCCTTCCCGCACCCCTCGCTAAATAGCTCCCTGCTGCCTACTCGTCAGCCCTAATGAGCATCCCCCACTGCCCGGACCCCACACTCCAAGAACATACAGGTATGAAGTCAAGTCAGGTGAAGGTTACTTTTGCTATTGCACCCCAAACATTAGCAAACCACTACATACACCTGGAAACAAACTGGGTCAACTAACTCCCCCTCTAACCAGGGAACACTCCACTCTAGTCACCTCCGACGCAGGGAGCACTCGCATAATCCCACAATAAACCCTAGTGCACTAGGGCAGTGGTTCTCAACCTTTTTGGGGTCCTGGACCCCCTGCGTATTTTTGATCTACCCTGAGGACCCCTCCACCTGATCTTGGGGGAGGGGGGTTGCAATTTGATAGAAACAGTAGAAACTGCATTTTAAATAGCATTATAGCATTTATTCACCCTTTCAGATATATGTAACAAAACAGAATATGTATTCAGTAACTTTCAGATATATGTAACAACAGAATTTTTATGCAGTAACTTTTAACAATGCAAACGGGAGCGAGATCTCTTATTAAAATACAATAAATTACACTTGTGAAACAGATGTAATTAGAGAACAAAGTCCTGTTACCCTTTATAGTTTAGGTAGATAAAGGTCTCAGTCACATTTGAGTAAAATAATCCTATTTCTATAAATGTCATAGGATTTTTTTTAAAGACATTTTATTTTCACGGACCCCTTGCAATTACACCACGGACCACTAGGGGTCGGCGGACCCCCGGTTGAGAAACACTGCACTAGGGTACTTGGAAGGCTTAAGGCCCGGGCCGCTGCAGCGCCCACTCCACCACTGAGCTCGGTCGGCAGAGGCTAACTATCTAGTAGGCTATTTGGGCGCCAGCTTAACTCAAATAAATGTCTCTCCTTTCCTCGGTGAAACGCTTGGTTCCCTGCGCGACGAGGTCCCTCCGACTCCCCGCAGCGCGCTCTGTTGACTGGGCCGTAGGCTATGTTAAAGTGTGTCGTTTCCTTCTGCTAATGAGACTTTACAACTCGTTTCAACCCCACTGGGATATAAACTTTAATAATAACTTCGGCACGTAAGGTTATGCATCATGCTCGGTCCATTATTCCAGGTGCAACAACATAAACGACACCTGTGTAAACAAGGAACTAAACAATGGTTCCTAACAATAGTTCCTATTGTTACATCCTTTCCTTTTCAGAGTTTCTTCTTTTTTTAGAACCTTTAATACATTTTTTTAATTGTCTATCGCTGTAAACAATAAAATACAAACAAAACTCTTTGCTACTAACAGTGTACGAATATCAACATTCAAAATGTTTTTCATATTAACAATGACATATTTATCAGTTACTTATAGCTCCTAATGAAAATGAACATTATCAACGACTGTGTATCAAAGTGCTATGGCTTTTCTTCACAGTTTAACATAACCAATGTTTAAATGAATACCTCAACTTGCAGATAACCAGGTGAACAAGAACACATGTACACAACATTTGTGATTCACTTTTTTTTTCATTCATGCCCCCCCCAAAGTCCATTAGTGCTACAGATCCATTCATCTGTGTGAGGTCACAAAGTCTTTGTATCGCTGCGGCTGCACAACAGAGCGGCCTGATCTGGTGGTAACAGGGTTGGCCCTGTCACCAGTGTCCTTTGTTTTGTTTCCTGCTAAGACACTGCGAGAAGGAACACTCTCTGAATGTCCGGGTTCAACACTCTCTGGCTGACTGGGGCTGCTGATCTCCATGTCCATAGTGTCAGTGAAGATTGCCCCTGGTGCATGCCTGAGGTGTCTGCGATTTCTCCTGATGACACCACCCGTGTGCAGCTGGACCTCATAGGATCTCCTATCGACCGGCCTCAGCACCTTGCCCACTCTCCAGCCAGTGTGGGGTGCGAGAGGCTGAACTCTCACACATTCACCTGGGGCAAGCGTGTCCAAGTCTTTAGCCGACCTGTCGTGGTATGCCCTCTGCCATTGTTGGTTATTTTGTAAATCCTGTTTCACCTGCACAACTTTCAGCTGTAACAGGCTTGCCTTGATTGGCAGTAGTGTTTTGGTACAGCGACTGAGCAGCCGCTGTGCTGGTGTGGTATCAGTACCCTGTGATGGTGTGTTGTGGTGGTCCAGAAGGGCGAGATAAGGATCCTGTCCAGCAGCCTTGGCTTTGAGCAAGAGTCTTTTTGCTGTCTTAACGGCTGACTCAGCTTTGCCGTTGCTTTGCGGGTAACCTGGTGATGAGGTTTTATGTTGAAATCCCCACAGTCGACTGAACTTCTGGAATTCTTGTGACGAATACTGTGGGCCATTGTCCGAGATTACAATATCTGGGATACCTTGGCGGGCAAAATGAGCTTTCAGCTTCTGTATCACTGTGGTTGACTTGGTATCTGCCAGGTAATCTATTTCCCAAAAATTTGAGAAAAAATCAACAATTATGAGGTAGTCTTTGTTTTCAAACATGAACAGATCCGTGCCCACCTTTGCCCACGGCCTGCTTGGCACATCATGTGACATTAGTGTTTCTTTTTGTTGCTTAATGTCCATTGATCTGCAGATGTCACACTTTGCTATATATGATTTTATTTGGTTGTTCATGCCCTGCCAATAGACACACTCCCTAGCCCTCCGTAGGCATCCTTCCACACCCAGATGTGATGCGTGTAGGCGGCAAGTGATGTCTTTCCTCAATGCATCAGGGATGACAGCGCGCTCACTCCTGAGCACTATTCCATCTTGGTGGCTTAACTCTTCTTGGAATGAGAAGTAGGGCTTGATTTCCCTTGGTGTTTTTGACTTATCGTCAGGCCATCCTTGCTGCATCATTTTGATGAGAAGCTGCAGTGTTTCATCCTCTTTTGTGGCAGATCGTATATCATGTAGCCTGTCTGCTGTGATAGGTAAGTGTTGTGCCATGTTGACAGTCTCTAGTTCTGCATCCGGTGCACTCTCAGGAAGATAAGCTCTGCTCAGAGTGTCTGCTAGCAGCATGTCTCTACCTGGCACATATACTACATCTAGATCATACTTTTGTATGCACAGCATCATTCCCTGCAGCCTTTTGGGTGCACTTAGTAGAGGTTTTCTCACTATTGTTTCCAACGGCTTGTGATCACTTTGCGCTGTCACTTTTCGGCCGTATGTGTACTGGTGAAATCTTTCCATGCTAAAAACCATTGCTAAGAACTCCTTTTCTATTTGTGCATACCCACGCTCTGTTTGAGTGAGTGCTCTGCTTGCAAATGCTATTGGCTTACCCATCTGCATGAGCGCTGCGCCTAAGCCTGTGTCTGAAGCGTCACACTGCACTGTGAGTTCCTCATCTGGGTTGTAATATTTCAGTACTGGGACCTTTGCTATAGTCTCTTTCAATTTGAGGAAAGCCTCCTCGTGCTGTGCTGTCCAGTTCCACTCCCTGTTTTTGTGTGTCAAATCTCTCAACACTATGCACTGGTCTGAGAGGTGGGGACAAAACTTGGCTAGATAATTTACCATACCTAGCAGCCTTTGCACTCCTTTCACATCAGTCGGTGCCAGCATCTTCTCAACGGCAAGCACTTTCTCTGGATCCGCCCTGAGTCCATCAGCCGTCAGGCGGTGTCCAATGTATGTGGTCTCCTTTTGTCTCAGCTTGAATTTGTCTTTGTTCAGCTTGATGTTCTTTTGTATGCATCTTTCAAGAAACAGTCTCAGTTTTCCATCATGGTCACGCTCAGCTTCCTCCTGTGTTTCCCCTTGGCCTGTGATCAGTATATCGTCAGCTATAATGTACAAGCCCGGTACACCGTCCAGCGCTTGTGTGAGCTTTTTCTGAAAGATTTCTGGGGCCGGACTTATCCCCATTGGCATCCTCAGCCACCTGTAACGTCCGAATGGAGTGGCAAATGTTGTTAAATAGCTGGACTCCTCCTCCAGCTGCACATGCCAGAATCCACTCTTGACATCACACACTGTGAACACTTTTGCTTTTGACAAGTCCGGTAAAATGTCCTCAATGGTTGGCAGTGGAAGTGACTGCGCTTTAGAGCTTTGTTCAAAGGCTTGGGATCGATACACACTCTTGGTTTCCCACTTGGTTTCTGTACCACCACCATTGCACTGATCCAATCTGTACTGCATTCCACAGGTGTTATGATCCCTCTTTGCTGTAGGTCCTGGAGCTCGTCCTTCAGTGGTTTCATCATGGCGACTGGGACCCGCCTCTTTGGCAGCTGTTCTGGTTTCACTGTGCTGTCCATCTCTATTTTGTATTTTCCCTCGAGGCAGCCATCGCCAATGAACACATCAGCATAATCATCTTTAATTTGTCCCATTATCCACTGTCCTGTTGTTGTTTCTGTTGTGACAATACTGTCTATTGTCATGATGTTTTCATATTGCACTTTTATCAATTTCATGGCCTCACTGGCTCTCCTACCCAGCAGAGGCACTGTACCAGCTGCATTCACCACCTGGAACTCTAAGCGATATAGCTTGTTGTTTCTCGGGTTTCTTTTCACTTTACATTTTCCCAGTGGTTTTAATTTGGTTTTATTGTACATTACTAATACACTCTTCGTGTGTTCTAATTTGGCATCTGGATTCCGCAGGTTAATTGGGATGATATTGCAACTGGCACCACAGTCTATTTGGAATTTGATCATGTCCTTGCCTAGAAGCATGCCAGCATAGAGAAGCTGAGTTTTCTTCATTTTCTCAGTTTCTTTTACATCCTCTACAGTCTCTGTATGCACATCTTTCCCTGTGTCAGTCTCTACTGCATCCACAGTTTTTTTCTCAGTTTCAGTGACACAGGTGGTAATATCTTCATATTCATCACTCTCAGATTCAGTTGTTATTTTACTCACATATTTCTTTTTCCTTAGTTCCGGTTTTACTCTGCATTTTGCTGCAAAGTGGTTCTCTCTTCCACACTTTGTGCACTCCTTCCCAAACGCTGGGCACTTTTGTTTACTTTTCTCATGCGTTTTTCCACAATATCTGCACTCCACAGTGTTGCTTGTCTGTTTCCGATACTGTGCTCCTTGCACTGCATGTACCTCTTCCACCATCGATCCCGAGATGGTTTTCACATTGTCCTTTGAGAGCTCAGCGGCTCTGCACAGCTGCAAACATGTGTCCAGTGTCAAGTTTACTCTCGGAGCAGTCTTTCTCTTACGATTGTGTTGTTACCTCCACACACAATCCGATCCCGAATGAGCGAGTCTCTCACTGTACCAAAGTTGCATGTTCTTGCCAACACTCTCAGTTCCATGACATAATGGTCTATATTTTCACTGGTGCCCTGGTTTCTTGTAAAAAAACGATAACGTTCCACAGTCTCGTTAACGCTGGGGTCGCAGTGATCATCAAACTTCTTGATAACGTCATCTAACGTCCATGCATCTTTCGGTGTGTCGCCCAGTAACGTGTCCATAAGTTCCCTTCCGCTCTCCCCGACAAGATAGCTGAACAGTTTCACCCTCTGTTTGTCATCGGCGTCAGCCATGGCTAAATCCACATACAGAGCAAACTCGTCCCTCCAGGCCTTCCATGTCTTCGAAAGGTTGCTTGAGTCCAGACATAACGTTTGCGGTGGTTTTAGCCCATCCATTTCACACGGCAGTCTCACGCTAGCAGCTAATGCTAACATATACTGAACGTTGCTTAGGAACACTAACCGCTCTCCCTCCTAGAAACTTTTCCGCACCAAACTTCAAACCGAGTCGTCCGCCGCTGCCACCATGTTAAAGTGTGTTGTTTCCTTCTACTAATGAGACTTTACAACTCGTTTCAACCCCACTGGGCTATAAACTTTAATAATAACTTCGGCACGTAAGGTTATGCATCATGCTCGGTCCGTTATTCCAGGTGCAACAACATAAACGACCCCTGTGTAAACAAGGAACTAAACAATGGTTCCTAACAATAGTTCCTATTGTTACAGGCTATACTGTGGGTCCGGTTCGGGGATGGGTCTCTCCGGCGTTATGCAGGCGGTCGGCGGAGGAAGACAGAAACAAAATATAATTCAACCACTGGTTCCAGCTACAACAGAGGGTTCCAGGCTAGCCATACGATTCTCCCGGCGTCAGATCAACCATAGATAAGGATAGGCACTTATCTTGAAGGAGGAGGGGGACAAATCCCTTCCCCTCCGCTGATGCTTCCAGGCCCCCGGTGGACTCGGCTCCGTGGCTGCTGCCGTCCGCTTCACTTTCTGATTAACGGGGGGGACCCGAACGGTTCGGCTCCAAGGACAACTACCGAGTGACACTGGCGGCTTTAAAACTCGAGACCACGACGGCGGAGGAAGTTTAGCTCGGGTCAGCCCCCGCGTCTGGCCGGCACGCTCACTTTCCACAAAAAGCTAGCTCGCGTTATCTTGTTAGCTAGCAGTCTCTGTCAGCGACGGGCGTTGGTAAACATCGGATCACAAAGAGCCACGCACATCTATAGCTCTGACAACGACTCCTAGAGGATAAATTCTGAGTCTCATCACCAGCCAGTCAGACTAGCTTAGTCTAGTCAGAAAGACACGAACTGAGGAAGCCTCTTGGATGAGAGGCGAAACGTCTTCACGGATATATACCAAGTCCAGTTGCACTTGATTCAACTCCTTTGGATCAGTGGCGGAACCAGGAATATTTTTTTAGGTGGGCCTGAGTGAAAATGGGTGGACCAAAATTTTCCAGCAATAATCCTTCAAACAAGACGCAAATTCGAACACATTACAGCAGTTATGTGCTGCGGGGAACACCAATTTAGGCTGCGAGGTGGCTCATCCACAGCAGACAAATCTGACGGTGGCATGGTCAAGGGAATCGTCTCACCGTCGTCAGAGGGGGGAGGAGAAGCTGCCTGCAACGGAGAAGCTGTAGCCTCCTCTGTCGTTCTCTCCGGCGGTATCTCACTCTCATTGGGCGGCTCAGTCGGTGCTGGAGCAGGTGTGCTTTCCTCCTCCTCCATCCGTGGCTTTTTAAAAAAGCAGAAGATTGAACTTTGTTTCGCCATTCCATAAGTTATGGCTAACTGTTGGCTATTGTCTAGTTAGCAGCAGTGAAAAATACAGAGCGTGATGGTATGCGCGCTCAGATTTTGCAGTTCTACGTACGTAAAAGGGGCCGGGCTACGTGCTTGTAAGCCAGCGTGATTGGGTGGGCCTGGGCTTGAAATGGGTGGTCCTGTGACAGGCCAGGCCCACCCGTGGTTACGCCCCTGCTTTGGATAACCATGACCTGGATGAATGAGAACATTCACAGACATGTAGCAGTCCCAAGTTTCCGGGGTTTCGCCGCCGCAGAAAAAGAGGCCGTGTTTCTCTTCTCGCTTCTGTACGAGCGTCGCCTATTGTGTGTCCGTCATCCCCTCCCCTTCCCTACTCACGTACGAAAGTTCACTCCAACTTCCCTATACTGGTTCCCCCTGGTTCCCCCTAGCGACACTTAGTCTTGGAAAAACCTTAAGAGGGTTTTCCTGAAGAAAGGGAAGTTTCAGTTTCAAGAACATTCCTATTATTATTTTATTTTTTCATTTTAATTCAAAACTCATTCTTTAGTTAAGTAAATAATTGAGACTTATTTTTCTATAAAACCTGAGTTGTGTGATTTTATTATACTTACCTGCTTAGAGGGAATGATTTCATATTGAAGGAGACATACAGACACATTTGGTTAGAAATCTTTATTAAAACCATAACTTTAAAGGTACCTTCAAAGGTAAGTTCATAATAGGTAGGTTTAAAAAAACTGCAGGTGTGTATGGTAAAAAGGGATCCAGGACAATAATTAAAACTGAGTTATTCAGGGTTAAAATGTATTAAAAGAACCCAAAAGCCCTGCCCTCATTAATATAACTGTTGAAGGGAGCACTACATGTTGAACATAATTTCGAGAATCAAGCTCCACCATGCTTAGGGGTCAAATTTGAAAGGTAATCCTGGCTTGCTGGTTTCTTTTACAGATTGGTTGTATTTTTTTTCCCAAGACACAATCTGTCATTCTTGTTTTTCCTTAAACTCTTGGTTTGCTATACACTTTTCTTCTAAGAAGGGACATCTTTCAATTATTTTGTGGTTTTCTCGGCTTATAGTCAACCTCTAATTTTTACAGGGTCAAACGGGAGTTGCTCAGAAATTTGAAGAGACAAGTAAGAATGGTGATGAAGAGGAGGAGGGAGAGACAAGAAGAGAGGAGAAGAAAGGAAAATGAGAAGTCGTTTGGAAGGAGTGGGCAAGATGAGAAGGGGAAAATCAGAAGATAGGGAGGAGGGGATAGGAAGTGAAGCAAAGAAAGCAAAGGAGACAAAAAAGAGAAACAGGTAAGTAAAGAAGAAGAGAGTGATTGCGATGAAGAGGATGATGCAGAGAGGGAAGGGAGTCATAGGTCTCTGAGGGAAGGAAAGAGGAGGGAAGGAATTGAAAACAGATAAATGTGTAGTACAATAGAGAGATTTGGTCAGAAGGCTGACAGACCTCCGCAGCTTCTTCTGTCCTCTCCTCTCTCTCTCTCTCTCTCTCTCTCTCTGTCTCTATCTGGTGATGGAGACTCTGGAAGGAGGCGAGCTCTGCTTTCCACAACTCCTCAACTCCTCCTGCAGGAAGCCGATGCGTCCTCACTCTGAGACTGTGCTCCTCCACATTCTGCTTCCCTCCTTAACTCTGCTGACAGTGGCTCTCAACCTCCTGGTCATCATCTCTATCTCCCACTTCAGGTAGAAATAAACTTCTACCTTTAATTAAATGTATTTATCAGTTAAACTTACAAAGAGACATTGTTGACAGGCTGGTTAATGTTATGACATATTGGTCTGTAATAAGTACGGCCAGGATCTTCATTAATAATTTACTTCTACTGTACAGGCTGTGATTTTTGTCTGTTTGTCTGTCAACAACTTTAATTAAAAATGGCAGCTGCAAATGATATGACCTGATAACATTTTGGAGATAATTAGTCAAAGGTCAGAGTCAAGTTCACAAAATGTTCAGAAAAAAGGTCAAAATTGTTGTTCAGTCATAAAATGTTTTTATTTATTCAAATTGATACCAATATATTTGACTTTTTGTGCGAACAAAATAGTCCTAGTAATTGCTATCATGAGAAATGTATTGTTTCGATGATAGTCGTGTTAAAGGTTGAGTTTGTTGTGTCTGGCACACTTATTGTCTCTACTAGTATTAGGCATAATGATGAAATATTGATGATGGTGAAATCTGACTTTATGTAACAACCATACAAATGTATTTTATGCATAGTTTATTACAAGGTAGCACAAGTATTGCTTATTAATATACAATTGCAGAAGATCAGAGGAGTTTCTACTGGCCTATCCATAGTCGCACTACTACATACTACACTCAACACATGAAAGTCATTCTAGTAGATGCATACTGTGTTTTTTGTTTGTTAACATAATGCTATTGCTAACTATTGATTTTCCCCTCAAGGAAGCTCCATACACCCACTAACTTCCTCCTTCTCTCTCTGGCCATCTCTGACCTACTCGTTGGTCTGCTGATCCCCATTTATGGAGTCCAAGTTTTGGGAGACTGCTGGTTCCTGGGTGACTCTCTGTGTGCAGTTTTCCACTTTCTGAACTTCATCATTACTTCTGCCTCTGTAGGGAACATGGTGCTGATATCTATTGACCGCTACGCGGCCATTTGTGACCCTCTGCATTATCCCACCAAAGTCACTCAAAGAAGAGTTCAAATCAGTGTGTGTATATTCTGGTTCTGTTCTTTTTTCTACAACGGCCTGATATTAAAAGATTCCCTTATTCAGCCAGACAAGTATAATTCCTGCTATGGAGAGTGTGTTTTGGTGATCAACTACATTGCAGGAGCTGTTGATCTTATTTTGACCTTCATCGGTCCCATTACTGCCATCATAGTTCTCTATATGCGAGTGTTTGTCGTGGCTGTGTCTCAGGCACGTACCATGAGGTCCCACATTGTATCTGGCCCATCGCCGAATACAGTGACTGTAACTGCTAAGAAATCTGAGCAGAAAGCAGCCAGGACTCTTGGTGTTGTCATCGTAGTGTTTCTGTCCATATTGCTATCCATCTCTCGCAGGCCAGGACTCACTGACCAGTAGTTTATCTATGGAAATTGTGACCTGGTTTTTGTTCTGTAACTCCTGTCTCAACCCTGTAATCTATGTGTTTTTCTACCCGTGGTTTAGAAAAACAGTTAAACTCATAGTCTCACTTCAGATATTGCAGCCTGACTCCTGTAAGGCCGACATAATTTAAAGAGACTGTTGACGTAAAGTGGTGAGGTCTTCTTCTATGGAGGGAAAGTTCATGTTTTCATATTGGCCATAACACAAAGGTTAATTCTGGAACAATATAGAAACAATATAGATGTTCAGTGGTGCAACTGAAAAATTGAAGATGCGCTTCAGGAAAATCAAACAGACATAGTAGTGATACACTCTCAGCTGTAATACTGACAAATATGTAAATAGGAAAATAACTCAGGGCAAAAGTTACCAATATAGAAAAGAATGAAATGCTTCAAACCATCTGTAGAACTTTGATTGATTGTGATCATGTTTATCAAACGTCTTAAAACTACACTCTGAAACAAATGCATCCCACAACATATTACAAGTGCTTATAGAAAGTGTGCTGAGTTATTATTGGTTTAACTCTGTGGATGTCCTTTGAAAATGCAACTGTCAATCTATTCATCTATCCATCCATTATCCAAACCGCTTATCCTGCTCTCAGGATCACAGGGATTTTGGAGCCTATCCCAGCAGTCATTGGGTGGCAGGCGGGGAGACACCCTGGACAGACCACCAGACCATCACACGACCCACACACACACATACACACCTAGGGACAGTTTAGTATGGCCGATTCACCTGACCTACATGTCTTTGGACTGTGAGAGGAAACCGGAGCACCCGGAGGAAACCCACGTAGACACAGGGAGAACATGCAGAACATGCAAACTCCACACAGATGATGACCCGGGACGACCCCCAAGGTTGGACTACCTCAGGGCTCGAACCCAGGACCTTCTTACTGTGAGGCGACTGCGCTAATCACTGTGCCACCATGCCCCACCAATCTATTCATTTATTATTATTATTATTATTCCTTCTCCTTTTGCACTTCCTCTTAATTTTATTTTAGCAAGAAGCAGATCAGTCAGAAAGAAAATCTGACAGGAAGTAGCAACAGCCATCAGTAATGATCTTAACATAGCGAATGACTTCAAATTAAATACACACTGGATTTTGTGCCGTCTCAGATTTCTGAACCATCATGGTCAACCCGTTATTAAACGTTAGGAAAACGAGAGGAACTGCAAGTTCAAAGAGAAGAGTGCAAAACTATAATCACCTCAAAGTCATCTTATCCAATATTTTTATTCACTTTTAAAAGCAGAAGATTCAAAACATGAACATATATTAATACACATCAGCCTTCGCTCGGTATTCAGACTGATGTTGAATGAAAACACACACTTTGGTTCGTGCCTTGGCCTCATCCCATGAAATTATTTTTGTCGACTGTGCGCATCCCTGTGGACAAAAGCGGTTGTGTTTTACAGAAGAATGACATCATCTGGCATAAGCACTGCCTCTTGTCACACAATCTACATTCACCCCTCAGGTAGCTTGTACAATTGTTTGAAGAGAAGAGTGAGCGATATAGTGGTGTTTTGGAAAAACCCTTTCTGTCGCTTTGGCTCATACTTCTCAAACTTCTACTGTTCATTTCTACTAATTCTACTATTCTAATTATATTCTTGATACATGATTCAGTGTCCACCGGACATTATTTGATATCAAGAAAAACATCTATAATTCTGAAGCTTAATTGGCGAGCACATGGTTTAGGCTATAATTTATGAGGTCTGAGTTCTTCTTTTCAGAGCGGTGGTTCAGAGAGCAGGAAAATAACACTGTAGGGAGAGAGTAAAAAGATGCATTTTCCATAGTGATCAATATATGGTATCAAATTGTTTTTAAAATATGCTCCCCTCAGTTTTTCAGAGTTCTCTTACTGACATTTTAACTGCAGTGCAGTGGTACAGCAATCACCTCGGCGTTTACATCTTGATTAAAAAAAAACTCATGTTAATTTTTGATTTTGAGATATTTTATTGATCCCTGTGGGGAAATTACTCTCTGCATTTAACCCATCCCAGCTGTGTCACTAGGAGCAGTGGGCAGATGCCGCGCAGCACCCGGAGACCAACTCCAGTTCGTCTTGCCATGCCTCGGTCAAGGGCACAGACAGGAGTACTAACCCTGACATGACTGTCTTTTTGATGGTGGAGCACCTGGAGAAACCCAATCGCAGACACAGGGAGAATATGCAAACTCCACACAGAGGACGACCTGGATGACCATCGAGGTTGGACAACCTCGGGGTTCGAACCCAGGACCTTCTTGCTGTGAGGTGACAGCGCTAACCACTTCGCCACAATGTCAGTTACACGTCAGTTACAGTGGTGCCCAGTGGCCACAGCCACCCTGATACTGTCCCTGCCCCCCCCACCGCTGCCCCCCCCAGCCACGAGTTGCATACGCAGAATATGCTTCTGATTATGCATAATATTCTATCTGATATTTTACATTAGATGCTATTCATTTAAATCAATAATGTATATTTTTCATAATAATTCATGTCAAAGAAAATAACAAATGCATAGCCAGGCAGCCAGCCACTTATGATCGTCCGTCACTGTGTCACACATACAATATAACAATGAATTGTCTAACACGTTACAATATATACAGATACATAACACATTAAAGCAGAATTGTTGTGGAACTCAAAATGTTAACTGTACCAGTAACTGTCTATGCACACCAGATATTTAGTAATATTAACTGTAAAAAAAATAAGAAACCAAAGTATTTCAGTATGCGATTGCTTAACTCTCATATTGACAGTTTTCAACTAGCCTATACAGTATAGTGCAACAGCATAATAGAATTCCTGAAATTCAGTCATGGCTTTTGGTATTGGTGTGCCACCCCAAGATTTTCAGTGGCCCCATTTGGCCACCCCTATGAAAAATTTATGGGGGCGCCACTGGTCAGTTAAACAGTGTGTCAGTGGTATTGGCAACCCAGGGCTTCTTGCTGAAGAATACTCTCTCAGCTCCTTGCAGCCCTCCTGCTGGCCCTGCAGCAGGGATTAGTGAATGTTTACTAAATAAGTTTGGATGACATGTTTGAATTAAAAGGAATAAGAGTATTGTGTTGATTATAATGGACAAAAATACTATCTACATTACCTGAAATGTTGCCTTTGCATGATGGTTATAGGACAATTGCAGGCTCAAACATAATGACACATTCTTCCACATGGAAAAAACACACATGTACACACATGCAAATACACACGTATTGTGTATCGTGCATTGGCTCATGCTTCAGCCCCTGATTCTGTGTAATTAATTTTGTCTCCACCAGTCATCTCCCTTGTTTATTCATTTTATATGACATGTATCATCTGTATTAATTGTGTGCTTATTATCATTCAACTACCAAGTGTTTGATTGTTTCATTGCTCAGTCAGTAAACAAAGGCTTCTGCATCGTGTGACGTAATTTTGTGATAATAAATTTAATAAATGTGCTTGAACATTAATCTTGATGAAATTTACTTTTCACTTTAGTCTATAAAACACTTGTTCAATTAATGTGGTGCATTCTCTTCAGTTATAAGATCGATAAAAATGGCTAGGTTGATCGATATGATGCTGCGTTGTAGCTTTGCTATTTTTCATGAGCTCATGCATGGAGTTACTGTCACAGAACTGATAATGCTGACATATTTAGAGGCCAGATAATCCAAGAATTTACTTAAGACAGAAAAAGTCATTTTTTCTGCTCTCACCCATGCAATTGTTTTTTACCTAGATGTGGCCCAATCCTCAAAATGCCCTATCACATGAATTCAAAATGTCTGCCCCCTAAATAAACTACCAAGAAAGTAGACCATAGACTTGACTGTGTGGTACTGTTGTTAGTGGCTTCTTTTTCTTCTCCGTCTTCTTTTTTTTTTTTTTTATTTACTTTTGAGTTAGGGGGGAAAAAAACTGTAATCCTGCATTGGCCAGGGCATCAAAATCATAACCAGCCAATAACCGAGTGCTGATGAATTCTGGCTGTGATTTTTACATTTGTGTTTTTCAATAATTTATCTGAAAGCAGGTAAGGCTGCAGGATCAGCTTACTTATCTGAATTTATATCTAGAAATAACCACAATCCTAGAGTTCTCTTTAGGGTAATTGATTCTGTAAGGACATATTCCCTTCTTAAGAAAAAAAAACCAAGTCTTTCCTTAACGATAAACAGCATGAAAGATCTTAAAATACAATAACTATAAATAACTTTTTTTAACATCTCAGATACTTTCAATTAATCTGTCTGGTTTCTTAATAATCCTTCTTGGTCTGCTGCATGTTTCAGCAGATGTTTTGGCCTCAGGACCTGCAGCATCCGTTTGCTTCAGTAAACCAGAACAAACCTGCTGATTGCTGGCATGTCCCACTGTGTCTTTAGAGGTGTTTTCAGAGGTGTCACTGTTTTGATTTGGCTCTTGTGTTTTGAGCAAACTTCGGCGATTGTGTCTGAAGATCTGTCCTTCCTCCATCCTCACAGTGAATGACCATGGAGCTACTTCTTGAAGAACAGTGGCTTTCGCACTCCATCCATCAGGGTCCTCAATCTTGACTATATCATTGCTAGACAGTGGTGGAAGCTGCTTGGCTGTCTTGTCATAAAATGACTTCTGCTTCATCTTTTGTTGCTGTAGCTTTTGTTCCAGTTTTGGATGTTTCTTCTGCTGTGAGTAGCTCGGCAGTGTGGTGCGCAGCTTTCGATTCATCAGCAACTCAGCAGGTGACAGTCCACACTCAAGTGGTGATGGTCTGTAGCTGAGTAGAGTGAGATAAGGATCTGACTCGCTTTCAGCAGCTTTCTTCATGAGCTGTTTGAGAATGTGGATGCCTTTCTCAGCTTTTCCATTTGACTGTGCATACAGAGGACTAGCTGTCACATGCTTGAAGTCATACTGTTCTGCAAATTTCTGCCACTCTGTGCTGTTGAAGCATGGTCCGTTGTCACTCACCACTGTGTTTGGTATGCCGTGTCTGGCAAAAATGGATTTTGTGTGTGTTATGACGCAGGTTGACAATGTGTTTGACAGCAATGCCATTTCAGGAAAGTTTGAAAAATAGTCAATGACCACTAGAAAGTCTTTACCTTTGAGATGAAACAAGTCCATTCCTACTTTGTGCCATGGTGCTGTCGGCACATCTGCTACTATCATAGGCTCTTTGGTTTGCTTGCTTCTGTGTTTCTGACATGTCTCACACCTGCTTATCAGTCTCTCAATGTCTTTATTAATTCCAGGCCAGAAGACTGTCTCTCTCGCCCTCCTTTTGCACTTCTCGACACCGAGATGACCTTCATGTAGTCTTTGTAGTAGTCCTGTCTCAATTCTTATGGGATGATGATTCTGTTTTGCTTCAGCAACAGTCCATCAACAACACTCAATTCACCTCTGATGTTGTAGAACAGTGGACAGGAACCTGAAGGCCATCCATTTTTTATGTTCTCGATGACATACTTCAGCTCTGTGTCTTTTGCCGTTTCCTCAGCTATTTGTCTGAACTTTGTGTCTGATACAGGAAGCCCAGCAGACAAAATGTTCACATGACCTTGAACAGCCTCCTTGGTTATACTCACACTTTTCCCTGTGGGTGCTCGTGAAAGTGCATCGAAAAGGACCGGGTACTTTCCTGGCATGTAGATCAGCTCAAAGTCATATCTCTGCATTTTCATCATGAGCCGTTGGATTCTTGGTGACATCTCATTCAAGTTTTTTTTGATGATGGCAACTAGTGGACGGTGGTCTGTCTCTACAGTGAAAATGGGTAGGCCATATATGTAGCCGTGGAACATTTCTAGGCCAAACACTAACCCTAGGCACTTTTTCTATCTGAGCATATCAACACTCAGTGTCTGTCATGGACCTGGATGCATAGGCCACTGGTTTCCAATGCTCACCTTCAGCCTGTAAGAGTACTGCACCAATTCCATCCTTAGAGGCATCAGTTGATATTTTCACCCTCTTCTTCGGGTCAAAGAATGTCAGCACAGGTGCAGTTGTGAGGTCCTCTTTGAGCTTCTGCCACTCATACTCATGTTTGGCTGTCCATTTGAACTCAGTGCCTTTGTGCAGGAGCTCACGGATGCAGAATGTTTTTGCAGAGAGTTTAGGAATGAATTTACCTATAAAGTTAACCATCCCATGATGCGTAGGACACCTGTCTTGTCTGTGGGCCTTGGCATGTCCTGTATGACATTGATTTTTTTCTTGGTCAGGTTGGACACCTTGTGCAGAGAGCTCATCTCCGAGGAAAACAATTTCTTGCTCTAAACTGGCATTTGCTCTTGTTGCGTTTCAATCCATATTTTAGTACCCGCTCCAGCACCTTTTTCAGTCTTTCATTGTGTTCATGAAGTGTGGCACCCCAGACGATGATGTCATCCACATAGACTCTGACACCTTCCAGCCCCTCAATGATATGCGCCATTGCTCTGTGAAATATTTCTGATGCTGAAATTATTCCTAAATGCAGCCTGAGGAAACAATATCTGCCAAAAGATGTATTAAAAGTACAGTATTTGGTGCTGCTTTCAACCAATTTCAACTGCCAGAAGCCTTGTGACGCATCAAGCTTTGTGAAGAATCTGGCACCTGCCATCTCACTGGTGATTTCTTCACGCTCGGGTATCTGATAGTGTTCTTGCTTGATGTTTTCATTTAGATCTTTCGGGTCCATATATATTCTGAGGTCACCATTCTTTTTCTTTGCACACACCATGGAGTTGACCCAATCTGTCGGTTCCTCAGTCTTCTTTATCACACCAAGCACTGTTATCCTGTCCAACTCTTTTTTTAGGCAGTCTCTTAGTGGTGGAACTCTTCGAGCAGCATGCATGACTGGCTGTGCATTTTCTTTCAGCTGGATTTTGCATGTGAATGGCAATACACCAAAACCTTTGAAAACATCTGCAAAGTTCTGTATAATGGAGTCAACAGAGTCACTTGGTGTGCTCAAGGCTGTGTTGATGCAGTACACTCTTCTCACCAGCCCCAAATCTTCACAGGTTTTATCACCCAGTAGTGACTCAAGTCCTTCAGCAACAACAGAGAAGAGTAGGTGGTGTGTTTTATTTTCACCATTACTTTCAGCTTGCATGTGCCTAAACACTTGATTCTCTGTCCATTGTAGCCTTTCAGTTTGGGTGCTTTTCTCTGTATTCTGGGCCCATCTTTCATTTCTTTTATGTCAGACATGCTGATCAGGTTTGCGTTTGCACCAGTGTCCAGTTTCATTGTGACTAAAGTCCCGTTTATTTGCAGATGTGCCATCCATTTGTCTTCTCTCACAGCATTAATTTCTGTCTTTGGCTCATTTTCACAGTTCACTATGCCAACAAAAAAATGTCTCGCTTAGATCAGTGTCATCCACAATGTTTACCGATTTTCCTTTATTCCCCTCTACTTTTTGAGAAGCACCGTTTAGCTAAACGATTATTTTCCTAGCAGTTAGAGCATTGCTCACCAAAGGCTGGGCACTGTCTTGGCTTGTGCTGTGAACCGCAGCGTTTGCAGCTGAACATCCCGTTGTCTGTCCGCTGTGCAGGCTGGGTCTGTGCGCGTCTTCTTCCTTGGCTTGAGACCGCACCAACAGCCACGCAGTCACTCACGGTCACTGTGCCCGCCGCCATCTCGCTGAACTAACTTCCTCACATGCATTTGGGACAGCTCACTCGCCCGGCAGATCTTAATAGCTCCTTCTAGCGTTAGCTCCGTTTCCCTCAGTAGCCCATCTCTGACCTTTTTATCCTCCACCCCAAAAACTATCTGGTCCCGGATCATGGAGTCTTTCAGTGTAGCAAAGTTGCATGACTGTGCTTTTAGCTTCAGATCAGTCAGAGAGCTATCAAAAGGCTCACGGCGTTGCTGCGTCGTCGTCTCTCGTGTCCGAGGATCCATTCCAAGAGATTAAGGTGTGTGCTTAAAACGAAGATGGCTTGACAGTCCAAGGTGAGAATAGAAGAGGCTGGAACAGTGTGGACAGGGGATAGTAGGGGGTGGACCCATTCCTGCGGTTCTCTGTTCTTGGCGGATTTTTCGGCGGCGGCGCTTTTCTACCGCATGCATTCGTTTGTCTGTTTCAGCCTTGATGGAACCAACCAGGCAGGCAGCTCTCCAGTGCTTTCGATTTTCCGCTACTTTTTCCCAGTTCTTAGGGTCGATTTCGAAGGTGATCAGCGTTCCCTTGATACAGTCCGTGTAGCGTTTTATTTGGGAGCTACTCTTTTTCTTTGACCTTCAGTCAGTTCGGAGTATAAAATTTGTTTCGGGAGTCTGTCGTTATGTATTTCGTTCGAGATATGCAAATACGTATCTCTCGTATTTTTATTTTTCTTTGGACAGCAGTGAGCATCAAGTGTATCTAAAACTTTATCGAGTTTCTCTTTGTTATCTTCATTTTTATACACGAACGTATTGTAGCGAATTCAGGTAGCAGTCTGGAAGACCGACGCCACAGCCGGGACGCGAACCCGTGTCTCCCGCTCCGCAAGCGACAGCGTTAACCTGTCCGACCCGTTAACCAAGGGCCAACGTGTCTATTTATCCATGCACGTTACAGTATTGTACACTTCAATGGCTTGTGTGCCTGCTATTGTTAGCAGTAACGCTACCTTCCTAGTATCCGGCTGTGTTTCCAGTCCCATGGCCGCGAGACACAGTTACAAGCCAGACTTCCTGTTGGTACGTCCCGACCTCTGACCTCAGCAAGTCACTAACCTGCAACATAACGTCTAGGATTCTGGGTAACGCAGTTTCTAACAAAGGCATATAATAACGTATTAGTTTGTCCACAGGGATTGAAATTGACAAAAGTTCAAGGTCAGGAGTGCATAGGTTCTCCCGAACCACGACGGTGTTACAGTACCTCTGGTTGACGAAGAAAACGCACTCCCCCTCCTCGACTCTTCCCGGTAATCTCCGGTGACCGGTCCAGCCGAAATGGCCTACCAAACCCACTTATCGCCAGGTCCTCGTCCCGGTCCATTTCGCTGAGTCTCGTTTCAGGCAGGAAACTTGATTGAATAATCAACAATAGCTTGGGGGCAAATGGGTAACAGAAGAAAAGTGGGCTGGATTCAGGACTGGGATGGTGCTGTCAGAGCAGGACAAGACATGAGACAGAAACCGGGGCTGGAGTTGCCGGAACCGGGAGCTGCCTTGACACCAAGACAGTAATTTAAAAACCTTTTTGATGAAATTGGTTCATCCTGCTCACGGTATTGTTTAACAAGTCCCCATCGATGACAGTACAAATGCAAAAAGTACCCCGTG
Source organism: Lampris incognitus (assembly GCF_029633865.1). NCBI lineage: Eukaryota > Metazoa > Chordata > Actinopteri > Lampriformes > Lampridae > Lampris > Lampris incognitus. The sequence goes on from NC_079221.1 coordinate 23,513,704, forward strand.
GTGCGGCAACAGGAACAATAACCTTGGCAGACATTATATGAGGACAGATCAGATCTTGCGTTTAATATCTTATTTCTAAAAACATGGCAAAAGCATCACATTTTTTGCCAAAAAAAAAAAACAGCCCTGGGTCAGTTCCAGACAAAGGGTCCAACAGGCAATTTATTGTTGAACATAATTTCCAGAATCAAGCTCCACCATGGTTGGGGGTCAAATTTGAAAGGTAATCCTGGCTTGCTGGTTTCTTTCACAGGTTGTGTCTTGAAAAAAAAATATAACGGATCTGTCATTTGTTCTTGTTTTTTCTTAAACTCTTGGTTTGCTATACACTTTTCTTCTAAGCAGGGACATATTTCAGTTATTTTGTGGTTTTCTCGGCTGATAGTCAACCTCTAATTTTTACAGGGTCAATAGAGAGTTGCTCTGAAATTTGAAGAGACAAGAAACAATGGTGATGATGAGGAGGATGGAGAGAAGAGAGGAAAACGAAAAGTCGTTTGGAAGGAGTGGGCGAAATGAGAAGGGGAAAATCAGAAGATAGGGAGGGGGGATAGGAAGTGAAGCAAAGAAAGCAAAGGAGACGAAAGAGAAACCGGTAAGTGAAGAAGAAGAAGAGAGTGATTGCGATGAAGAGGATGATGCAGAGAGGGAAGGGAGTCATAGGTCTCTGAGGGAGGGAAAGAGAGGAGGGAGGGAAATGAAAACAGATAAATGTGTAGTACAATAGAGAGATTTGGTCAGAAGGCTGACAGACCTCAGCAGCTTCTCCTGTCCTCTCCTCCTCTCTCTCTCTATCTCTATCAGGTGATGGAGACTCTGGAAGGAGGCGAGCTCTGCTTTCCACAACTCCTCAACTCCTCCTGCAGGAAGCCAATGCGTCCTCACTCTGAGACTGTGCTCCTCCACATTCTGCTGTCTTCCTTAACTCTGCTGACGGTGGCTCTCAACCTCCTGGTCATCATCTCTATCTCCCATTTCAGGTAGAAATAAACTTCTACCTTTAATTAAATGCATTTATCGGTTAAACCTACAAGGAGATATTGTTAACAGGCTGGTTAATGTTATGACATATTGGCCTGTAATAGGTACGGCCAGGATCTTCATTAATAATTGACTTCTACCGTACAGGATGTGATTTTTGTCTGTTTGTCTGTCAACAACTTTGAATAAAAATGGCAGCTGCAAATGATATGAGGCGACGGTCCCCAGATGAACTGATAACATTTTGTAGGTAATTAGTCAAAGGTCAGAGTAAAGGTCACAAAATGTTCAGAAAAAAGGTAAAAATTGTTGTTCAGCCATAAAATGATTTTATTTATTCAAATTGATACCAATATATTTGACTTTTTATGCCAACGAAATAGTCCTAGTAATTGCTATCATGAGAAATTTATTGTTTCGATGATAGTCATGTTAAAGGTTGAGTTTGTTGTGTCTGGCACACTTGTTAATGTCTCTACTAGTGTTAGGCATAATGATGAAATATTGATGATGGTGAAATCTGACTTTCTTTAACAACCATACAAATGTATGCATAGTTTATTGCAAGGTAGCACAATTACTGCTTATTAATGTACAATTGCAGAAAATAAGAGGAGTTTCTACTGGCCTATCCATAGTCGCACTACTACATACTACACACAACACATGAAGTCATTCTAGTAGATGCAAATTGTGTTTTTTGTTGTAAATATAATGCTATTGCTAACTATTGATTTTCCCCTCCAGGAAGCTCCATACACCCACCAACTTCCTCCTTCTCTCTCTGGCCATCTCTGACCTACTCGTTGGTCTGCTGATGCCCATTTATGGAGTCCAAATTTTGGGAGACTGCTGGTTCCTGGGTGACTCTCTGTGTGCAGTTTTCTTTTTTCTGAACTTCATCATTATTGCTGCCTCTGTAGGGAACATGGTGCTGATATCTATCGACCGCTATGTGGCCATTTGTGACCCTCTGCATTATCCCACCAAAGTCACTCAAAGAAGAGTTCAAATCAGTGTGTGTATATGCTGGTTCTGTTCTTTTTTCTACAACAGCCTGGTACTAAAAGACTTCCTTAACCAGCCAGACAAGTATAATTCCTGCTATGGAGAGTGTGTTTTGGTGATCGACTACATTGCAGGAGCTGTTGATCTTATTTTGACCTTCATCGGTCCCATTACTGCCATCATAGTTCTGTATATGCGAGTGTTTGTCGTGGCTGTGTCTCAGGCACGTGCCATGAGTTCCCACATTGTTTCTGTCCCATCGCAGAATACAGTGACTGTAACTTCTAAGAAATCTGAGAGGAAAGCAGCCAGGACTCTTGGTGTTGTCATCGTAGTGTTTCTGATATGTTTCTGTCCATATTACTATCCATCTCTCGCAGGCCAGGACACACTGAGCAGTGCTTCATCTATGGCCATTGTGATCTGGTTTTTGTTCTGTAACTCCTGTCTAAACCCTGTAATCTATGCGTTTTTCTACCCGTGGTTTAGAAAAACAGTTAAACTCATAGCTTCACTTCAGATATTGCAGCCTGACTCCTGTAAGGCCAACATAATTTAAAGAGACTGTTGACTTAATGTGGTGAGATCTTCTTCTGTGGAGGGAAAGTTCACGTTTTCATATTGGCCGTAACACAAAGGTTAATTCTGGAACAATATAGAAACAATATAGATTTTCAGTGATGCAACTGAAAATAAATTGAAGATGCGCTTCAGGAAAATCAAACAGATATATTAGTGATACACTCTCAGCTGTAATACTGACAAATACTTAAATAGGGCCGACTGAAATAGGGAAAGAACTCAGGACAAAAGTTATCAATAACGAAAAGAATGAAATCCTTCAAACCATCTGTAGAACTTTTATTTATTGTGATCATGTTTACCAGACATCATAAACGGCACTCTGAAACAAATGCATCCCACAACATATTACAAGTGCATATAGAAAGTTTGCTGAGTTATTATTGGTCTAACTCTGTGGATGTTCTTTGAAAATGCAACTGTTAATCTATTCATCCATCCATCCATTATCCAAACCGCTTATCCTGCTTTCAAGGTCACGGGGATGCTGGAGCCTATCCCAGCAGTCATTGGGCGGCAGCCAGGGAGACACCTTGGACAGACCACCATACAGTTTTTCCGTATGTTTGTACCACTTCTCAGTCGTCTTCATCTTGTAACTCCTGCAGATCTATTATTATTAATATTATTTTATTATTCCTTCTCCTTTTGTACTTCCTCTTAATTGAGTAAGAAGCAGATCAGTCAGAAAGAAAATCTGACAGGAAGTAGCAACAGCCATCATTAATGATCTTAACATAGTGAATGACTTCAAAGTAAATACACACTGGATTTTGTGCCGTCTCAGATTTCTGAACCATCATGGTCAACCCGTTATTAAACGTTAGGAAAACGAGAGGAACTGCAAGTTCAAAGAGAAGAGTGCAAAACTATAATCACCTCAAAGTCATCTTATCCAATATTTTTATTCACTTTTAAAGGCAGAAGACTAAAAACATGAACATACATTAACACGCATCAGCCTTCGCTCAGTATTCAGACTGTATGTTGAATGGCAACACACACTTTAATTCGTGCCTTGGCCTCATCCCATGAAATTATTTTTGTCGACTGTGCGCATCCCTGTGGACAAAAGCGGTTGTGTTTTACAGAAGAATGACATCATCTGGCATAAGCACTGCCTCTTGTCACACAATCTACAGTCACCCCTCAGGTAGCTTGTATATTTGTTTGAAGAGAAGAGTGAGCGATATAGTGGTGTTTTGGAAAAACCCTTTCTGTCGCTTAGACTTTGGCTCATACTTCTCAAACTTCTACTGTTCATTTCTACTAATTCTACTATTCTAATTATATTCTTGATACACGATTCAGTGTCCACTGCACATTATTTGATATCAAGGAAAACATCTATAATTCTGAAGCTTAATTGGCGAGCACATGCTTTAGGTTATAATTTATGAGGTCTGAGTTCTTCTTTTCAGATCGGTGGTTTAGAGAGCTGGAAAATAACACTGTAGGGAGAGAGTAAAAAGATGAATTTTCTACAGTGATCAATATATGGTATCAAATTGTTTTTGAAATATGCTCAGCTCAGTTTTTCAGAGTTCTCTTACTGACATTTTAACTGCAGTGCAGTGGTACAGCAATCACCTCTGAGTTTACTTCTTGATAAAAAAAAAACTCATGTTTTAATTTTTGAGATATTTATAAATCCCCATGGGGAAATTACACTCTGCATTTAACCCATCCTAACTGTGTAGCTAGGCGCATCGGTCAGATGCTGCGCAGCGTCCGGAGACCAACTCCAGTTCATCTTGCCATGCCTCGGTCAAGGGCACAGACAGGAGTACTAACCCTGACATGAATGTCTTTTTGATGGTGGGAAGAAAGTGGAGCACCTGGAGAAAACCCACTGCAGACATGGGGTGAACATGCAAACTCCACACAGAGGACGACTGGGGATGACCATCAAGGTTGGACGACCCTGGGGTTCGAACCCAGGACCTTTTTGCTGTGAGGCGACGGTGCTAACCACTGCGCCACTGTGCCACCAAACACATGTCAGTTAAACTGTGTCAGTGGTACTGGCAACCCAGGGCTTCTTGTTGAAGAATACTCTCTCAGCTCCTTGCTGCCCTCCTACTGGCCCTGCAGCAGGGATTAGTGAATGTTTACTAAGTAAGTTTGGATGACATGTTGGAATTAAAAGGAATGAGAGTATTGTGTTGATTATAACGGACAAAAATACTATCTACATTACCTGAAATGTTGCCTTTGCTTGCTGGCTATAGGAAAATTGCAGGCCCAAACATAAGGACACATTCTTTCACATGGAAAAAGCACACATGTACACACATGCAAATACACATGTACTGTGTATCGTGCATTGGCTCATGCTTCAGCCCGATTCTGTGTAATTAATTTTGTCTCCACCAGTCATCTCCCTTGTTTATTCATTTTACATGATATGTATCATCTATAGAAATTGTGTGCTTGTTATTAATCAAGTATCAAGTGTTTGATTGTTTCATTGCTCAGTCAGTAAACAAAGGCTTCTGCATCGTGTGACGTAATTTTGTGATAAGTTTAATAAATGTGCTTGAACATTAATCCTGATGAAATTTACTTTTCACTTTAGTCTATAAAACACTTGTTCAATTAATGTGGTGCATTCTTTTCAGTAATAAGATCGATAAAAATGACTGGGTTGATCGATATGATGCTGCTTTGTAGCTTTGCTATTTTTTCATGAGCTCATGCATGGAGTTACTGTCACAGAACTGATAATGCTGACATATTCAGAGGCCAGATAATCCGAGAATTTACTTAAGACAGAAAATTCATTTTTCTTGCTTTCACCCATGCAATTGTTTTTTATCCATAATCTATATGTGACCCAATCCTCATAATGGCCTATCACAGGAATTCAAAATGTTTGCCTCCTAAATAAACTACCAAGAAAGTAGACCATAGACTTGACTGTGTGGTACTGTTGTTAGTGGCTTTTTTTTTTTGGAGTTGCACAAAAAAAAAAGGTAACCATGCATTGGCAAGGGCATCAAAATCATTACCAGCCAATACTCGAGAGCTGGTGAATTCTGGCTGTGATTTTTAGATTTGTGTTTTTCTATAATTTATCAGAAAGCAGTTAAGGCTGCAAGATCAGCTTACTTCTCTGAATTGATATCTAGAAATAACCACAATCCTGAAGTTCTCTTTAGGGTAATTGATTTTGTTATTAATAGTCCCTCCACTTCTTTTTCTTTTTTTTTAACCTGATGTTGAGCTGTCTTGAAATCAATATCTCTCGTTTTTTGAATAATGTAGAGAATATCAGGTCCCAAATCCAGCCTGGCCCTTGCATTCTTTCCATTCCCTATGTTAAATATGCCTCTTTTATCCAGTTTCAACCCATTACCTTTTCAGTGTTAGAGAGTACAGTCTCCAACAAGAACTCCTCCACCTGCATCTTAGACATCCCCCCCACTAAGCTGCTCAAGGAGCTGTTTTCCACTGTTAGCCCCATTATTCTGCAAATTCTTAATCATTCTCTGGCCTCTGGTTCTTTTCCAGACAGTTTTAAGCATGCCACTGTTCACCCATTGCTAAAGAAACCTAATTTGGATCCCTTGTCCTTAAGTAACTACAGACCAATTTCCAAGTTGTCTTTTTTATCTAAGGTTCTGGAGAAAGTAATTTTATCTCAATTGATGTCTTTTATGAACACTAACAGTGTTTTTAACAGTTTCCAGTCTGGTTTTAGAGCACTTTATAGTACCGAGACATCTCTAGTTAAGATTACTAATGACCTACTGATGACTGTAGACAGAGGTGACTGCTCGATTTTAGTTCTTTTAGACTTAAGTGCTGCCTTTGACACATTCAATCACAGTATCCTCTTACATTGCTTGGAGGCTTGGATAGGCATCAAGGGCTTGGCTCTTAGTTTATTACACTCATACCTCTCCAACAGAACTTTTTCTGTTGTTCTGGGTAACTCTACTTCTTCGATAGCTCATTTGAATTGTGGTGTCCCTCAAGGCTCAGTTCTTGGCCCCCTTCTGTTTTCTATATACGTGCTGCCTGTTGGCCAGATTATTCAAACTCATGATGTGTTTTACCATTTTTATGCTGACATAATCATCATCATCATCATCAATTCCGTAACCTGTGGAGGTCGTAGGAGCACAGCTGATGCCTCAACAGGTTGAGTCATCATTGTGTTTCAGTAGGGGGAGTACCTGGTGGTCCCTATTGCCTCTCCAGGTATGGATGGCCATTGGTTCACAGAAGAACTCATCCGTTCTTTGACAGGTTTTGTTTTTAGTCCTGTTGGGTATCCACACACCCTCCTCACAACAACCAAAGGGTTGAAGTGGGGGTGCCGGTTTAGTCGCTGACGACCCGACGGTTGCAGTTTAACGTCGTACCCAGGATGAATGCTGATGACACTCAGTTAATCATGCCACTAAAACCCACAGACCCTAGTGGCCTAGCAATTGTCAAAATTTGCTTCTCTGATATTAAATCCTGGATGTCCCATAATTTTCTTAAATTTAATTATGATAAGTCTGAGGTCATTCTGTTTGGTCCCCTAAATTCCATCAGCCCTTTTGGTACTAATCCTGGTGGTCTGTCAAATAGTCTTCAGTAGGCTGCTAGGAATCTTGGGGTAATATTCGATGCTAACCTCGGTTTTGATAATCAAATCAAACTTGCTGTTCAGTCATGTTTCCTCCAGCTCAAGGGAAGCTCTAAAATTGGGTCATTTTTATCAGTTGCTGATCTATCGTGAAACTGTGCAATAACACTTGTACATATGGCATGTGCAAAAAAAAAATGCTGACTCGGGTTAGTATGATACACAGACTATTTATCTAGTGTAATAGATATTACACCTATTTTTACACTTACACATACCTTATATGTTGATTGTTCTGCAAATGTGTGTCTATTTGTATTTGTATTTTGACTATTTGTGTATTATACACACACACACACGTATATATATATATATATATATATATTTATATATTTATTTATTTTGTACCACTGGGGAGTTGCACTTAATTTCGTTGTACAGCTGTGCAATGACAAATAAAGGCATTCATTCATTCATTCTATAAAAAGTTGTTCATACTTTCTATTCTCGGCTTGATTATTTCAATGCCGAGAATGTGCTGACCAAAGCGATTGATGGAGCAGCGCGCGGGGCTGAGCATTCCATGGGGCTGAGGAAAGACGACTCTTTGGACTAACGTTAGCTGACTGATGCCTGCCTGACTGAATTTGGTGAGCGTTTCAATCATTTCAATATTTTCTGATGTATAACGTTACTCAGGAGCTCTGTTGACATAGCCTAGTCCTACATGATTTCAGGTAGCTAATCTATCACTAGCTAGAGATTTAATAAAGAATCCACGTGTCATCGACGCATACGTTAGCTATATTCCACACAGACAGGTGGAGAGATTTGCGTCTTGTGGAAAATTGTTCGCTAGCTAGTTAGTAGGGTAACGTTAGCAAACGTTAGCTTACACCGTATACGCAGCAGACTAGGTTGTATAGCTAACGTTATCCCACAAAAAGAAACATGATGAACGTTAACTGTTGGCTAATTCTCAAAATCTCTAAAACCCATTTCAGGACGTGTGGACTGAGGAACTGGTGCCGTGGGAGGCTGAGGTAATGTTAACGCTAGCTAGCTAATGTTAGCTAGCTTTTGTGTTCTAAGTTAGCTAACTCGCATTGTAGAATCTGAGTCAACAAATTAGCTAATGTTACGTTAGCAAACGTTAACAATATCATAATTTCACTGTCCTATGTGTATGTGTCACAGGACATGCTTATATCAAAGAACTGGACTGTAACCGTCGATTTATGAGTGGCGCAAGCCTGGGGGCTCTCTAGTGCCTGGCTGTTCCAGGATCACGCTAAAGCGCAGGCGAGCGTAGCGAAATACATCGTGTAAGTTTACATTCACAGAATTATGTTGAGTAATGTTAGTCAGTGGAAGGGACGTAATGTTACTTATTAACCTACTATATTGTAACTGTAAATACCGGATACCTTTTAATCTGAAATCCAACTATGTATGTAGGCCTAACGTTGTGTGTAAAACAATTTTCAATTTTAGTCTGTGGGTTAGGGTAACGTTAGGCCTATAGTCTAAGTTACTTATCTGAACTTGTGAAACACTCGTTTACACATCTGATTTCAAGTGGACAGATATCTGTATAACATGTAACGTCAGATCCAAGTGTGAACAACCACCACTTATCAATTAAGCTAGAAGTCAACCCTACTAACATGAACATTGTTTTTCCTGAATGAGTGTGTTAGGAGAGAAAGATGCTCTTGTAAAACAAGTGGATGCAGGCATCAAATGCAGCTGGAATTGGTCGTGGCTTAAACTAGAAGGGAAAATAAGAGTGAAAGAACAAGAGCTCTCATTCCATCTGTCAGATGTCTTACGGAAGATCAATAAACAAGGATTCGCACGGTGCATTCTCTGCCAAAAAGATATAAACTACACCCATACACACGTTGTTAGTATTCCTATCTTGTTTTGCCACTATTACCCTATATTAAAGCTGCGCTCTTGCGCATTTCATGAGAGAAGTTGTCAGTCTCGTTTCTTATATAGCATAATGTGAACATATACATACTGTCTTGTTATTATGCTTGATTTTTCTCTCAAAGTGCACCAGATTGATGGATTTAAATATAAAATGTTCAAAACTTTCTTCTGGGGGAGCATGCCCCCGGACCCCCCTAGAGGGTCATATCCTTCTCACCTTTTTCACCACTGACCCGTTTTCATGCCTGATTTTAAGTAAGCACTTTTCTATTTTCTCTTTTTATTTGTAGTTTCACTCCGATTCAATGTTGTCAACTTGACTGCTAGAATTGGAAGTCATTAAAGGAGCAGGAAGGTTCATTTTCCTGGCTCTTGAAAGGGAGTTTGTCTGGCTGTTTAATCTATGTTAACGATTAGGAAGCACAACACGTAGAAAGAGCAGTACAGACGAAAGAGGCATGACCATATCACTCTCGTGCTTGCCTCCTTACACAGGCTCCCTGTTAGATTTTGAATTGATTTTAAAAATTTATTTCTCACTTTTTAGGTCTTAAACAGTCTTGCTCCTACAGGCATTTCTGATTTACTGACCTGATAGATGTCCTCTTGACCATTAAGCTCTGCAGATGGAGCCCTGCTGGTTATTCCCGGGTCATGGTTTGTCACAAAGGGTGACCAGGCTTTTGCTGTTAGAGCCCCCACACTATGGACCTCTCTTCCTATTGAACTAAGACTAAGTCTCTACCTTCATTTAAATCTTGTCTTAAAACCTTTCTCTTTGTGAAAGCTTTTGCAAATGTTTGATATTTGTTTTTATTTATACTGTTTTTATTTTTACTCCTACTTATTTGGTCTTATTCTTATTTTTGCCTTGTCTGGATATATTTCTTTGTAAAGCACTTTGTAGCATTGTTTTAGAAAAGTGCTATATAAATAAAAAGTCATTACCAAACCCTTTGGCAGGTAAGCAACCATTTCTTGGGGGGTTCATTATTGTCAAAATAACAATTTTTGTTTGAAACTGGTAAAATGTGCAGACAGACAAATTTGGTCAAATAAATTATATTTTTTTCTTTACTGTTCATCCACAATGAGGAGAATTCCCATCTTTCAGTAGATTGTTCTATACTTCACACTTTTTTTTTATCGTGATGCTATTTCTCTCTCAACCGAACCAACAGCAGAGCTCTATTTGACATAGAGGAGAGGTTTTCCGTCGAAGACGAAGGAAGAAGCCAATGAAGAAGGAAAAGAAGACAAGGAAGAAGGAGACAAGAAAGTTGAATTGAAGGTGAAGGAGAGATACAAAAAGGCAAAGGGAGGGAGAAATATGAGGAAAAAAGGAGAAATAGGATGGAGGAGGGAGTCAGATGAAGAAAGGGAAAGTGAGGAAAAAAGAGGCAATGAAAGAAAGGCAAACAGGATAGATAGAGGAGAGGGCAGGAGAGAGCAGTAATGATGACGAGAGGAAGGAGGTGCCTGAGTCTGAGAAAGCAACAGAATGAGAAAGGAGGGGAGGGAAAGGGAGAAAAAGATAAATGAGCTGTGTGATAGAGAGCTTTGATCAGAAGGCTGATAGACCTCAGCAACTTCTCCTCTCCTCCTCTCTCTTGCTCTCTCTGGTGATGGAGACTCTGGAAGGAGGCGAGCTCTGCTTTCCACAACTCCTCAATTCCTCCTGCAGGAAGCCAATGCGTCCTCGCTCCGAGGCCGTGCTCCTCCACATTCTGCTGTCCTCCATCTCTCTGCTGACAGTGGCTCTCAACCTCCTTGTCATCATCTCCATCTCCCACTTCAGGCAGATATAGTTTATTTCACGTACAGCAATACTTTATGCTAGACTTAAAATGAGAAAGGCCTTGTGGGAACATGATAAATCAGATTGTTTGAAAATCTTCACAACTTCTCATATACCAGTATAGTATAATGCTATTCTCAACATTAATACAATAATAACCTATTTATTTCAACCATTCTAGTTCAATTAGTCTTTTCATAATAATGGACATCCAATCATTCCATCCATTATCCAAGCCGCTTATCCCAATCAGGGTTGCGGAATGCTAGATTCTGTCCTAGTAGTCATTGGGCAGCAGGCGGGGAGACAGCCTGGACAGGCTGCCAGGTCATCACAGGGCATAATACCGAACAATTGTGTATAAAAACCCCACATATTGGAGGAGAGCTTTGATTTGCTGATGCTTCATCTCAGTATTCCTGGGTAAATTCCTTCAGTCATGTTTTAACATAACTATATTGCTTCTCATTTTTATTATCTACTTCCACTTCAGGCAGCTCCACACACCCACCAACCTCCTCCTCCTTTCCCTGGCTGTGTCTGACCTTGCAGTGGGAGTCGTGAAGATACCAGGTGAGGGATCTCGCTTCATAGGGGCCTGCTGGTTCCTGGGTGACCCGATGTGCGCTTTGTATCATTTTATTGGCTTTGTTATTGTTGCTGCCTCAGTGGGAAACATGGTGCTGATATCGATCGACCGCTACGTGGCTATTTGTGATCCTCTGCATTACCCCACCAAAATCACTTTGAGAAAAATCCAAATCTCTGTGTGTCTATGCTGGCTGTGCTCTGTTTTCTGTAATGGTTTAATACTAAGAGATCACCTTAAACAACCAGACAAGTATAAATCCTGTGATGGAGAATGTGTACTGGTCGTTGACTACATCGAGGGAGCTGTTGACCTTGTTTTGAACTTTGTTGGTCCCATAACTGTCATCATAGTTCTGTATATGAGAGTGTTTGTGGTGGCTGTGTCTCAGGCACGTGCCATGAGGTTCCACATTGTATCTGTTCCATCCCAGGGTACAGTGACTGTAACTGCTAAGAAATCTGAGATGAAAGCAGCCAGGACTCTTGGTGTTGTCATAGTTGTGTTTCTGATGTGTTTCTTCCCCTTTTACTTTGCATTGTTTTTAGCCCGGGACACTTTGATCAATGTGTCCTCTTGGAGCATTTTGTCTTGCCTATTGTTTTTCAACTCTTGTCTGAACCCTGTCATCTATGCCTTTCTCTACCCTTGGTTCAGAAAAGCTGTTAAAATCATAGGGACACTTCAAATACTGCAGCCTGGCTCCTGTGCTGCCAACGTGCTGTAGAGATAGGCAGTGCAGGGATTGATTCAAGCCATTTTCTATGAAGGCAGATATTTATGTATGCTGTATGTCGAGTCGTTGAATTTGTTGGAGAAAGAGAACGAATGTTTTATTCTTCATTTGCTGCAGTATTTAAGTCACTAGCTCAGAAATATACATACAGCAAAGATGTTTGTAACCACAATGTCAAAAACTGTTTTAGGTAAAGCGTGTTCCATAAGAACAACAAAATATGTATTATAATTTCAACAAAATACAAAAGCGTGATTGCATGTAAAAAGGGGAACACATTGTCAAAAAACTGTTTATTGATACATTGCACTGGACACCAGGACACACAGATGGTTGGTTGGTTTGCTAGGTGGGTTTCTGCAAATCAGCCTTAGTTTATGAGTCAGGTTTCTTTCATTATCACCTCTGTAGAAAACAGAGATGAACAGCTACAGTTTCAAATCAACCCACAGTGCTTTGGGTTACCTCTCATAAAATATGTTAGTGTCCCCTGACAAGCCCCACATGGCAGTTTATTGGTTTAATGTGGAAAATTAAGAATTTATTGTGTCATTGCTTTATTTGATGCATGTGGCATGCCTGTATGCTTTGAAGCTACAAAAGAGAATCAGATATTTACACTCGTCAGTACTGTCAGTCTCTTTGCACTCTTTCATTTTCCTCTATGATGTTTTTATCTTTGTCCCAGAAAGACACAAGTGTGTTGAAATGTTATGAGGAATAAGACAACAGTGGCTTTTTAGAGACAACATGTATATATGGAGACAGAAATAAAAACTAAACTATTGATTACAAACGTCATACAACCTAATGATGGAATAAAATACAGCATTTATTGGACTGTATGGTAAAATGTGCTACTAAAATACCTTGCATATAATATCTCTACCAGAAAACTATTTCTCACTCTCAGATACAACTTTTACATCGACCGTTTGTGTAGAGGTGAATTGAAAGGACAGAAATCATGTTTTCTATCAGACTGTGTCTTCCCCTGGTGGTCATCTTTAGTTAGTACATGGTTTAAAACTGCCCGCGCGCATAGAAAACTGCTAAAAGGCTCAATGAACACGTGACCTTTTCATAATCGCAATCAACTTCTTTTCCACCGCTTTTTTCATTTTGAGAAAATATGAAATTAAAAACTAAACCAACTAAAATGATTTCATGAAAAAGATTATGTCCAGTTACAACTAATCATGTTGTTTTTTAATACATTTTGCAGCCTGTTCTTTAGTCGATGGTTTTGGGGGTTGAAAGACGTTCAACTCAACCTTAAGTTGAGTTGAACATCTGATTGTACTCTGTAAACTACTTAAACAAATAAAAGCTAAATATCATCGAGAAGTTATATATTAAATTGTCATTTTTATAAAAAAAATCAATCAAATTAATTTATTATGGAGGAAAAATGTTTAGTTTCTTTTTGTTTATTGCAGTAAAATGAAAATATACTAAATTATTTCTTCTTTGTGGTGCCAGCTAGAATTTCAAAGTGAAAGCTGAATCCATGGTTTCTTTGGAAGTAGGGGAAGATTCATGGTGCAGGGTATCTTCTGTTGATTTCACACTTCAAGGTCAAAACAGAAACACTTCACAAATCCAGGAAGGAACATTCTTTCAGGTATAGTCCAGACATTCACATTAAACACTGGACGGATGGAGAAGTCACTGGGGTCACTGTGGATATCTGGAGAAATAAACTTGTGGAATGAGTCCCAGCAATACAGATGAAAGCCAAAAAAACCAAACAAAAAACCCCCCCAGAAAACATTGATCTCCACAAGAGACAATTTGTCCAACGGGCACTTGCGCTGCTGCCCAGGCGCCGTTTAGCAAAGCACTGAACTTCTGCACTCCTATGATATCCTATGTCCATTATGTCAACGATCTCTAAATTAACAATCCTTTATTCTAGTCAACTTCCTTCACTTCTCCCGTGAAATCCTTTTCACAGAAAGTTCTATGTGAACTTTTGCACAATATCTTTGGCCCTGCTTTGGGGATTTTCTTTCTTCTTGCCGTATTATGATCAATAAAGCCACAATTGACAGATACATCCATTGTCTAGCAAACTTTGTTGTTAATAAATATCTGATTAATACAGGTTGCAGAATTAATCCCAGAATTGTTATATACAGGTCCGTAGTGGTGTAGCGGTCTAAGCATCGGCTTTGTGTCGATGCAGTTGCTCACGGGGGACCGAAGTTCGCGCCCCGGTCTCGTCGGATCCAACTATGGCCGGACTCGATGAAGCAAGCAATAATTGGCAACGCTGTCTTCGGGAGGGGCCGGAGTCGGCTTGTGTTCGTCACATGAAAGCGTCTCTGGTTGTGTCGGAAAAAGCAGTGGTTCGGCCTGGAGTCGCCTTGTCACGAAAGTGGCGAGGCGTCTTCTTCGAGACTGCCGGCCGGAGAGATGCAGTTGGCGAACGCATGCAGTACGACGGTTGGAGTTTGAATTAAAATAGGGATCGATCGGCCACTAAATTGGGAGAAAAAAGTGAAAAATCAGAAATAAATTTAGAAAAAAAAAATTGTTATATACAACCTGAGATGGATAACACACATCGGCTGTGCTGTTTAGCTTCTTCTCCACTGGGTCAGACAGCCAAGACACTTCAGTTTTACGTTATAATGACGTCGCCACAGTTGCCCATAATGGTAATTCAACACATGCCGACAACTATTATTCTTGGTCAATCAATGAATCAATGAATCAATCATTCAGTCAGACTTTATTCGTATAACACTTCTCATACAAACAAATGTAACACAAAGAAAACTGTTTGAAAATACGTATTCCTCTCACTATTTTCACGCTTGCAGTGTTTCAGCTGACACAATGCATTTCCGCTTCCGGTAAATTCATTCGTGTGGAAGCAACACGGGAAACTTGATTATATTAGCAGCACAAGCAAATCAAATCCAGTGTGGGTTAGAATCAAGGAATTATTTCCACTAGATAGTGGCAGATCTTTACATTTTTTCCAAGCTCCATTCAACAGTAAGACCGTTTCAATTTTAAATCACTTAAAAGCAGTGCTGGATTAAGGTGGTCACGGGCCCCTATAGGCTACTCTTTGTGTGGGACCCCATCACCCATCATGCTTTACCAGAAAACAAACATGACACAGTCCAGATCTCCTGCTTGCTTCTGACAGCCATCTATGGAGGACTGAAACTGCCATGATAAGAAATAAATAAGCAGGTATCACATAATGAATATGAGTTGGTGGGTGTGTGACATCTGGAGTGGAATGAATGATTGAGTGAATGAATGAATGATTGATTTTATTTCGAACATGTTAAAATAACAAAATAAAATGTATAGGCTGGAATACAAAACAAATGGAAATAAAAGTGAACATATTTTGCAAACTCTATAACAACACAAGTAATTACTAGTCCATGTTCGAAAAAGGCGTAGGATGAAGTAAAGAACTTTTCTGGTTTACCCCTTTTTTATACATCCTCAATCAAATCAAAATAAAACAAAACTTTCAAAACAAAACAAAGGTGGGGGGGGAATCAAAAGTGAAAAAAGAAAAGAAGAGAATCGACACTGATTGAAAAGTGCTTTGCCACTTTTAACTGACTGATGAGAGGTGTAATGGTGTTCCCTTTACGGCATTGTCACATTTTTCTATATGCGCTTTCAAGAATGGATCAAACTCACGACCTCGTTCTGTTAAAAACTTCACCACCACAACAACCCTCTTTAAAACGTCGGTCCAATATTCACATTGACTGTCAAATTGTTTTTTTGATTTTTTTTTTTTTTAGTTGTGACTCTATAGGCCCAGCATCAGCACAGCGCATAACATCAGCAATCATAGCCTTTCTGTAGCGCTCCAATCCTTCAGGTTCAGCCAAGCGCGCAGCTGCATTTTTCAAGTCACCAAAGTCTGCTGTGAGTGCAGCAAAAAACATCCAAAGTCCCAAACAAACTGCAGCACATCCAGAACTCTGCTGCCCGCCTGCTTACTCACTTCCCTGTCCTCCAGAACCTCCACTGCCTCCCTGTCCCACAATGGATCCAATTCAAAGTCCTTCTCCTCACTCACTAATCCCTCCATAACCAGGCACCCTCCTACCTCACCTACATGCGCCACTACCATACTCCTTCCTGCAGCCTCCGCTCCTCCAATGCCAACCTCCTGTCTCCACCACACAGGACCAAGCACCGGACCTGGGGAAACAGAGCCTTCCCCATAGCTGCCCCCTCCCTCTGGACCCCCCCCGCCCCAACACATCAGAGATTGCACCGATCTGTCCACGTTCACATCACTAATCAAAACTCACCTCTTCAGAATTGCTTTTAATGTGTAATTAATGTTGTGTGTTACATGTTTTTGGTGTGTTGCTTTTCTGTTTCTTTTATGTAAAGCGTCTTTGTATGCCTTGAAGAGCCCTATGCAAATACAATGTGTTATTATTATTATCATCATTATTATTAATTATTATATATTTAATTTTATTTCAATATAAATAGTTTTATGCATTTACTGTATAAATATAAATCAAATATACGGATCATAAATAAGATTTCCATACCGGATCGGTCGAGGCCCGGGTTACCAACGACCGCCACCGGTACTGTTAACCAGCGGGGTGCCGGTGGAAACTATGCTACTGTTGGGCGAAGGAGAAGGAGAGGGGGAAGGCATATCCAGAGGCGGCTAGAGAGGAGGAAAGGTAGGCGTGTGGAGGTGAGAGTCAGAACTTTGAATGATGGCACTATGACTGGTAAAGGGAGAGAGCTGGCTGATATGATGGAAAGAAGAAAGGTAGGCATACTTTGTGTGCAAGAGACCAGGTGGAAGGGGAGTAAGGCCAGGAGTATCGGAGGTGGGTTCAAACTCTACTACCATGGTGCGAATGGGAGGAGAAATGGGGTAGGGGTAATTCTGAAGGAAGAGTATGTCAAGAGCGTGCTGGAGGTGAAGAGAGTGTCAGACAGAGTGATGAGTATGAAGCTGGAAATCGAAGGTGTATTGCTGAATGTTATCAGCTCATATGCCCCGCAAGTTGGGTGTGAGATGGACAAGAAAGAATAATTCTGAAGTGAGTTGGATGATGTGGTGGAGAGGGTACCCAAGGAGGAGAGAGTGGTGATTGGAGCCGACTTCAATGGACATGTTGGTGAAGGGAACAGAGGTGATGAGGAGGTGATGGGAAGGTATGGAGTCAAGGAGAGAAATGGACAGATGGTGGTGGATTTTGCGAAAAGGATGGAAATGGCTGTGGTGAATACATATTTCAAGAAGAGGGAGGAACACAAGGTGACGTACAAGAATGGAGGAAAGTGCACACAGATGGACTATATCTTATGTAGAAGGTGCGATCTAAAAGGGATTGGAGACTGCAAGGTGGTGACAGGGGAGAACGTAGCTAGGCAACATCGGATGGTGGTCTGTAGGATGACTTTGGAGACCAAGAAGAGGAAGCAACTGAAGACACAGCCGAAGATCAAATGGTGGAAGTTCAATAAGGAAGACTTGTGTGGAGTTCAGGCAGGAGTTAAAACAGGCACTGGGTGGTAGTGAAGAGTTGCCAGATGGCTGGGCAACCACTGCAGAAATAGTGAAGGAGACAGCTAGGAAGGTACTTGGTGTGTCATCAGGACAGAGGAAGGAAGACAAGAAGACTTGGTGGTGGAATGAGGAAGTACAGCAAAGTATACAGAGGAAGAGGTTGGCAAAGAAGAAGTGGGATAGTCAGAGAGATGAAGAAAGTAGACAGGACTACAAGGAGATGCAGTGTAAAGCGAAGAGAGAGGTGGCAAAGGCAAAGGAAAAGGTGTATGGTGAGTTGTATGACAGGTTAGACACTAAGGAAGGAGAAAAGGACTTGTACCGATTGGCTAGACAGAGGGACCGAGCTGGGAAGGATGTGCAGCAAGTTAGGGTGATCAAGGATAGAGATGGAAATGTGCTGACAAGCGAGGAGAGTGTGCTGAGAAGGTGGAAGGAGTACTTTGAGGGGCTGATGAATGAAGAAAATGAGAGAGAGAGAGAGAGAGAGAGAGAGAGAGAGAGAGAGAGAGAGAGAGAGAGAGAGAGAGAGAGAGAGAGAGAGAGAGAGAGAGAGAGAGAGAGAGAGAGAGAGAGAGAAGGTTGGATGATGTAGGGATAGTGAATCAGGAAATTCAGTGGATTAGCAAAGAGGAAGCGAGGGCAGCTATGAAGAGGGTGAAGAGTGGAAAGGCAGTTGGTCCTGATGACATACCTGTGGAGGCATGGAGATGTTTAGGAGAGATGGCAGTGGAGTTTTTAACTAGATTGTTTAACACAATCTTGGGAAGTGAGAGGATGCCTGAGGAGTGGAGAAGAAGCATACTGGTACCGATTTTCAAGAACAAGGACGATGTGCAGAACTGTAGCAACTACAGAGGTATAAAGTTGATCAGCCACAGCATGAAGATATGGGAAAGAGTAATAGAAGCTAGGTTAAGAGGAGAGGTGATGATCAGCGAGCAGCAGTATGGTTTCATGCCACGAAAGAGCACCACAGATGCGATGTTTGCTTTGAGAATGTTGATTGAGAAGTATAGAGAAGGCCAGAAGGAGTTACATTGTGTCTTTGTAGATTTAGAGAAAGCATATGACAGGGTGCCGAGAGAGGAAGTGTGGTATTGTATGAGGAAGTCGGGAGTTGCAGAGAAGTATGTAGGAGTGGTGCAGGATATGTATGAGGGAAGTGTGACAATGGTGAGGTGTGCGGTTGGAAAGACAGATGGGTTCAAGGTGGAAGTGGGATTACATCAAGGATCGGCTCTGAGCCCTTTCTTGTTTGCAGTGGTGATGGACAGGTTGACGGACGAGATTAGGCAGGAGTCTCCGTGGACTATATGATGTTTGTGGATGACATTGTGAGCTGTAGTGTGCAGGTTGAGGAGAGCCTGGAGAGGTGGAGGTATGCACTGGAGAGAAGAGGAATGAAAGCCAGTCGGAGCAAGACGGAATACCTATGCGTGAATGAGAGGGAGAACAGTGGAATGGTCAGGATGCAAGGAGTGGAGGTGACAAAGGCATTTGAGTTTAAATACTTGGGGTCAACTGTCTAAAGTAACGGGGAGTGCAGTAGAGAGGTGAAGAAGAGAGTGCAGGCAGGGTGGAGTGGGTGGAGAAGAGTGTCAGGAGTGATTTGCGACAGAAGGGTACCAGCAAGAGTTAAAGGGAAGGTTTACAAGATGGCTGAGGCCAGCTATGTTATATGGTTTGGAGATGGTGGCACTGATGAAAAGACAGGAGGCGGAGCCGGAGGTGGCAGAGTTGAAGATGCTAAGATTTTCACTGGGAGTGACAAAGAAGGACAGGATTAGGAACGATTATATTAGCGGGACCGCTCAGGTTGGACGGTTTGGAGACAAAGCAAGAGAGGCAAGATTGAGATGGTTTGGACATGTGTGGAGGAGAGATGCTGGGTATATTGGGAGAAGGATACTAAATATGGAGCTGCCAGGGAAGAGGAAAAGAGGGAGGCCAAAGAGGAGGTTCATGGATGTGGTGAGGGAAGACATGCAGGTGGCTGGTGTGACAGAGGAAGATGCAGAGGACAGGAAGAGATGGAAATGGGTGATCCGCTGTGGCAACCCCTAACAGGAGCAGCCGAAAATAGTAGTAGTACTGTCACACAATGTGTTTTTTGAAGTACTATATTTAACATTCATCCATAGGAATTCAGGTTACCAAGTATAACATGTCAGTGTTGTATGTCAGTTTACATACAACAGTTCAAACACCAAAATGCTCTCGAGTTACATACATACATAAATATAGGGACAACAGACAAATACAGGGGTGATTCTAGGCATACATAAGCTAGGATTTGGGCACCCTGCCCCATCTGACCCCGAGCAAATATACATATTTTGGGGGCAATTCATTCTATATGTATTTTTAATGATTATGAAAATAAAATGAATAACACATGCATTAAGACTTTATTTATTTGTTATGAGTGATTTGTTATGATGAGAGATGCAACTTGTTAAATATCTGATTGCACGATAGTAAATACTTTTTTATTTTTTATTTATTCATTTCATAATTTTTTATATTTTTCAATTATTTTATAACTGCACACAGTATGTGGAGTCTCCTTTTTTGCACACCTGCTGTTGCACTTTTACTCACTTTGTGTCTATAATAGTAAAATGTCAAAAGTGTTATTTCCCTCGAAGATGGCACTTTTTTCACTTTTTTTTTTTTTTGCCGGGGGGGGGGGATCCCTTACCTAGGGCGCCAGAATGGCCAGAAACGCCACTGGACAAATCATTTAAATGGAAATAAATGGCCATGTAAAAACAGACTCCAATGTGTTTATTTCCCCTTGTGCTGGCTGTTGCAGTTCATATTAGTATTTGTCTCCATGGTTCACAGAGAGCCCTCAGGCCCGGCCTCTGTTTGACTGGTCATTCTTGCTTGTACACCGATTGGCGCCTCCTTGCTCTTTGCTACCTTCTCACTCTGGGCCCGGTTCTGTTTCTCCCTCTCCAGTGCTTTCTCCATTTCTGTGTAGTAGTCGAGAGCCTTCCGCACTGGATCAATGATGTGTTGCTGTGGGGCCAATGAATAATGAATCTGTTTGCAGACAGCAGCCACGGTCATATTCTTTTCCTTCCATTTCTGTCTTTCTATCTCATTCTATCTCAGTATTTCCGAGTAAGGTACACTACCTCTATGTTTTTTTTTCTTCTTTTTTTAAGTGCTGCACAGTTAAAAGCTCACCATTACATTTGGTACAATGCAGTCAAGGTTATGTTATAATAACTGTCAGTGAAAGATAAAGCAAAGTGATAACATTTTCATGCAATGTTTATGTCTTCTTTGGATGCTAATTTTTCATAGAAGTATTTTTGATATATATGAAATAACCTCTTCTGAGATAGTGCATGTAAATATTGTGTGATTTAACTTTTTAAAATTGAGTTTAAAAGTCTGCTCAGATGACACAGTGACAGCGAGATCCCAGCACATGGGCCTCGGAGAGAAATAAACCATGTATCATTAAATAAGGCCCTGATTACCATGCGGTGAGCGAGTTCTCAATCTCTGCACCTTACCTCTAAGCAGGGGAAGAGGTTGGCCAGCTCGATGAAGAGTGGGAAAAGGACGAAGCGTATGAAGCCGGTCTGAGATGAAGGCTTGGTTACCTTATCCGGGTCCATGAAGGGTGTGACCGGAAGACCCTCTAGCTTCTCCATGTCACTCTGAGGACAGATAAACCACAACAAAGAACCCGATTAGTGATAACTCCAATGGCTTGTGTTGCCTTTTATGCTCCCTGACTTTGATGAGTGATACATATCATACGTTCTATTGAGCAGAGCTGCAAATATTGCAAATATTCTAAAAGGAGTGTGGGCAGTCTACTTGCCTTTCACATCTATTTTTTATTTGTTCAGACAGTTGGAAAGCTGAGTGGGAGAAAGACTAGGGGAAATAACAGGAGAGATATTTTCTGGTGAGATTTGCTCCAATGCCAGCCTGAAATACACATGTCAGTCACAAGGCAGCAGCCACAACACCTCAGATGTTTCTTAAATCGGTTCAAAAACTATATGAGAAGGGCGCCTCCATAGCCATATGGTTGCAGTGCATATCACATGGCCACATGGTCGCAACCTTTGCCAGTTCGATTCCAGCCGGTGACCTTTGTTGCATGTCATACCCCCCGCTCTCCCTCCCATTTCCTGTCTGCCTATAAACTGTTGCTGTCGAAGGTAAAAAATGCCACAAAAAAACAAAAAACAAAAAACACATGAGAATGGAATGAAGCCTGGATATCAATGGAAGCCAACTTTCTCTCAGCCCTCACAGCTGGCATTGGGTAATGTGGCACATGCAACACATTACAGTCATTTCCAAAGACTTGTGAGTAAGCTTGCATTTGGTTTCAACACAAACACAAGTGAAACAAACACAAACCTCTCTTCACATGTAAAGCTGTAGGAAACAGACCTATGTGCTAAACTCTCCATTGTTCTAATGGAGGGCGTAGCATACCACTGTTCCTGTAGTCAAATTAAAACCCAAAAAGGTCATGCCATACTAAATGGTGACACAGTTCACTAGATATAACTCTGCAATATGCTGGTCACTTGGTGCTGTAACAGTATCCAGCGTATTTACATACAGTAGGAGTCAGTGAGGTTACCTGGTTGTAGAACTCCTGAAGAAGGCAATCCAACCAGGGCTCAGCCACCTCCATGGGCCGTGCCTCATTGGATATGTCGCTCACTTTTATCAGGATCATCATCAGCTGCAGGCACGAGGAGGTAAAACCAAAACCAAACAGGAAGGAGACAACTTAACATCAAGTAATATAGGGGAAAAGGAGCAAGAAGACTAACCACCCGACTCTTATAGTGGTCCTTTCTAAGTAATGATGTTGTTCTTTTACTACATGTTACTGCCTTAAATCATTTTACATGCTTGCCTGCTAGATATTCTTGGATATGGAGAAATCAACAGGATCTCAAAGTGTCTGCATCTCAGGATCTGAGAATAACTCAGGATATTCATTCACACTCTCCCACATGATGCTCTTTGCTGTTTTTATGTCAGCGTCAACCACTCCCTATTACACCCCCAAACTGTGTCTGATAATTTACAAAGATGAGAAAGGGGAAATGTACATCTTAACATGAGGGGTTGGGGGGGGGGCATTACTCCTTAAAGGTGCTATGTGTAACGCTACTTGAATCTTGATTTTTAACATTCAGATATATGGATAACAGAAGCAAACAAAGCAAGGGAAACAAACAAATTCAACTGAAACGGTAGCGGATATACAGTGTGTTGACCAAAACCCTACCCCTCAGTAGATGTTATTTTTGTCGCAGTCGCTACATAGATTTTTTTCTGCATAGTTTTGAGGGCAGGTGTCAAACAACAAAAATTACTAATGGTCTGGTCCCTGATGTAACACTGTGTGTGTGTGTGTGTGTGTGTGTGGAGGGGGAAGTCCAGCAAAGCATGATTATGATTCAGTTCTGTTGCATTATTATCTACTGCCTGCTCACCACATCTCTGTGGTCCTTGTTGTTGAAGTCAAAAACAGAGAGGATGGACTTGAACTTGTTAAGAATCTCATTGTGCCGTGTCATGTCTGTAGCCAGGATACACCTGCAAACAGAGAGTGCAAAATGTCTAAAAATGAGCTGCCAGCAGATGTTGTGGTGTTGTCAGTGTTTAGCCTCCGTTACAAAAGTTGTGGGTTAAGACAACGACAGAGATAATCTTACTTTATAATTCCCTCCCTTATCCGTTTGTACTGTTCCATGGTCAGATTTCTGAAAATGTTACTCTCTGTCTGCAAGAGAGAGAGAGAGACAACTGTTTATTGGTATGATTTGTACAGCTCACTCACCTCTTCATAATTTATTCCAACAGTATAGAAAAGATCATTAAAAGTCCAATTTTCAGTTTGATCTACTCTGATGTTGCTTAGTGGCAACACGATAACAATAATCGCACCAGGTTCTTGATTCCCATATTAAGAATGCATGCACTCCAGATACCATAGAGTGCTTTCTTTAAAAATGCCCATTAGATGGCCAATCAAGCCGTACCTCCTCCAGTATCTCAAAAGCTACAGCACAGTGGTGGTTCTCCAGTGGAGAGATGTCGTTGTAGCGTAGAGCCAGTTCAGTCCGGGCATTTATCTGAATACAAAGAGCGCAAAAGACAACTGAACCCCTCATTTTAAAGGGTCACTCATTATAACGCTTTAAAAGTAAATTTTTAAAGAATCTAAAGAAGAACGTAGAGGAGAACAAGGAATCAACCCTTTCATCTGTCGAAAAAAAAAATGATGGCATTGACAACGTTGTGAGACACGTTAGATAAAAACAACCGTTTTTTCTGGATTTCCCCCCCTTTTTCTCCCCAGTTGTACCCGTCCAATTACCCCACTCTTCTGAGCCGTCCCAATCACTGCTCCACCACCTCTTTCCTGATTCAGGGGGGGCTGAAGACTACAACATGCCTCCTCCGATACATGTGGAGTCGCCAGCCACTTCTTTTCACCTGACAGTGAGAAGTTTCACCAGGGGGACATAGCGTGAGGGAGGATCACGCTATTCCCCTCAGTTCCCCCTCCCCTCTGAACATGCGCCCTGACTGACCACAGGAGGTGCTAGTGCAGTGACCAGGACACATACCCACATCCAGCTTCCCACCCGCAGAAATTGTGTCTGTAAGGACACCTGACCAAGCCCGAGGTAACATGGGGATTCAGATTGGTGATCCCCATGTTGGTAGGCAACGGAATAGACTGCTACACTACCTGGATGCCCGCAACTCAGATATTTAAGCACGGTTGGACTTAGCAGGATTTGAACCCCTATCCCTTGTGTCTCATCTATTAAATTACACTGGACCACCCAGCATTTGATTTTAATCGATGATAGATTAAATGTCATAGATATTTTACATCCAGAGGGAATGTTTTATAATTATGTGGCATGAAATTACCAACCTGATAGGCATTGTTGTACCCTGTGTGGTCAAGGTCATGGCAGACTGCAGAGGTCAACATAATCAGCAGGTCAATGCTGTCTATCTTAGTCCTCAGGTCCGTCAGCCAGATCAAACCATACATCTGTCCAGAGACAAGTAGCTAATGGTGTGGGTTGGCTAACCAGAGAGATTACAGCTCTTAAACATTTCAAAATGAAAGAGGCACCATATGTATAAGGTTATTTCTACTATCAAAACGGTTCATATGAAAAATAATAACATCACTCACTGAAACCAATGGGCAAGCTCAGAACACCTGATGTTTTTAATGAGTTAGGCTAACACTACAATAATTTCAATGAGCAATTTCCAAAAGTGGCCCATTTCTCTTCACAATGTGGAAAGTGTGGGGTGGGCAAACTGTACATAGCAAAAATCCAAATATCAAACATGCAAAAGCTGACTTTCTGGGATACAATACCTAACTATAACGAGTCCTTCCTGAAAACCTACAGTGACCGAGATGTCCTTCACCAATCAGCCATTCAGGTGATGCTGTAATTGCACGATTGGATGATTGTGTCGATTGAACAGGGAGTCTCTATGGTTGACCCTGCCCCACTTTCACTCTTAAACACACATATGGATGCGCACACGCACACATGCATCCTCACCATCTGAGTCACACAGAAGCAGTGTTTGAAGTTATGGAAGGGGATGTTGTTGTATCGCCGGTAGACCTCGAACAGGAACTGCTGAAGCACCTCTGGCTCAATGTTAAAGGCTGCTATGAAATCCAGGTCTGTATACATTACCTGCAGGAGGACCATGATCTCTGCATCCTCCCACTGCCTGAAGGGACCGACAAAAAAGACAAAAAACCATAGGACAGCTGCCTAAAGGCCATGGAAGAGCAGTGTGATGGACTTGAAGCCTTGGCCTTGCACAATATGTATCTCCTTGTACCCTTTTAGGTATCTCTGCCTCCATTGTTTACCCTCAATGGATCTGTCTCTAAGAAAACCTAATGTGCAGAAGGGTTGCGGCTGGGTGGGGGCTTTTTAAGAGGACCTGACAGCTCTCTCTCTCTCACCTCTGGCTAGGTTGTCTGGTGGCCAGGGGCCCTTCGATCTCTTTTGGTTTGCTTTGCTTGTTGGACACCATGCACCAACCACACTCTTACAGTTGTCAAATTTACACTCTTCCGTGCAGTGTTCATTTTGATGAAGAAAAATGTGACGGCAAATGTTCATCAATTACATTTTTCCCCATGATCATAAAAACCAATAAATTACTAAATCAAAACTCAATTTGTAAACACAAACTATGAGGCAATGTAGTGAAATTTACATTTTATCCTAGTTTTCGTTTATGAAAACGTGAAATCTGATTCATTGTCATCTCGTTCATTGGGGTTGTTAACCAACATTTTTCGCCGTAGTTTTTGTCAAGAAATTAATATCCTGACTTACTTTGTTTAGTTAAAACAAAATTGATCATCCCTGCTCTACTGTCATTTAGTCCAAATCCCGGTTGGAAAACTAAGGTGAATTCTTTATTCAGTTGTCTTGATGCATGCTCAATAATCCAGGTAAGGAAATCACAGAAAGTCCACTCAGTTCATCTGGATACAACTTTTACTGACAGATACGTGTCATCACTCAGCTAAGTGGCCCCTTCAATCTAAAGTGACTGTAGGTATCACCACCCTTATACTAAACAATACAGCGGCATAACAACTGAAACCAACAGCCGGTTTCATATGCAAATTACCATCAGCATTAACTAGAGTTACAATGTCCATGTGTATTATTCACAGAAGACTGGGGAATAGTGGCAATCTTCGCCATTTTACAGTGCTGAGATTGCAACTATTAGTGACAACTGTACACTGTCAAGTAAAATCACACAGCCCCAACAAAAACTGCAGGGGCATTTGGGTAGCATAGCGGTCCATTCCGCTGACTACCAACACGGGGCTCACTGGTTTGAATCCCTGTGTTACCTCCAGCTTGGTCGGGCGTCCCTACAGACACAATTGGCCGTGTCTGCGGGTGAGAAGCCAGATGTGGGTATGTGTCCTGGTCGCTGCACTAGCACCTCTGCTCAGTCGGGGCACCTGTTCAGGTGTGAGGGGGAACTGGGGGGGGGGGGGAATAGAGTGATCCTTCCACATGCTATGTCCCCCTGGGGAAACTCCTCACTGTCAGGTGAAAAGAAGCGGCTGGTGACTCCACATGTATCGGAAGAGGCATTTGGTAGTCTGCAGCCCTCCCTGGATTGGCAGAGGTGGTGGAGCAGCGACCGGGATGGCACAGAGAGTGATTGGCAACCCTAATTGGCAACGTCACGTGGGTTTAGAATTTCAATGCGGAATTTGCACATTCATTTTTTGTCCTCCCTACATCTCTTAAACAGCTCTTTTAAACCATCCTTTGGCGAGACAAAAGGCATACAAGGCTTTCATGCAATCATTTTACCTCTAAAGCCCTGGGTCTCATTTCTTTACCTATGCACTGCCTTCCTTTTGAAAGACCGGCTTGTTGTTCCATTTGCCTTTAAAGCGCGGAGATGAATAAATGAGACGAATGAAATAACCAAATGTGATTAAATACAGCTTGTACTTTCACCAAAAAGGACCCACTTCAAATGTGGTGTATTAATTAGGCCTGTCACTAAGATCTCCTTTTGATTTATAAACCCATTGCAGGGCTATTCATATTGATATGAGTTTCCCTGTCACATGAAAAGGTGAGGTAACCCGGCCTCTTTGCATCAGAGGTGGCTGTGTCGAGCCTCACCTCCCTTTCTTTCTATTTGTGTGTTACAAGATGAAGATGCAGCTGTTGTTTCTTTGTGGGGGTATATGCACACACAGACACCTGGCATGTCAATATATTAAATGGCAAAAGCAGACTGCTTTCATGCAGCACCCATAGAGATTCATGTACGAATCAAAACTCACCAGTTGTCAAAGGTTGGCGTCTTTAGGTACTGTCGCACTTCTTCTGACACCTCCAGTGAACTGTGAAAGTAGCACAAAACATTCTACTGAAGCACAGGTATAGGACCATTCAAAGTGGCAATTATCTGGTTTTCCAACTCGATGACATAGCGCTGAATGTGCACCTGCCTCATTTGGAGGAACTTCTCTCGTACATGCTCGTACTCTTCCTTTGTTTTACGCAGTGTTCTCTTGTGGTAGAATGGAGAGGGCTTGTGTGTGCCTTCTGACAGCTCCTTGAACAGCCCGAGCCAGCTCAGATACTCCACACTCTGTGGGGATAGGGAATCAAGCCATCGGCTAAAAACACTTTGGGGATGGCTTCAGTCACAAAGGCTAGGTTGGTGGGCATATGTTTAGAACCTTCCTAAACAAATTCTTCAGGAGAAAAGGTAAATGTTCTGCCATGCCTCAGTAACTACCAGTGAGGTGTCCATGAGTGAGGACCAACTCGAAACTGCAGCACAACTGCAGTTGCATTGGGTGGTTACCCAGCTGGAATAATGTATCAATCCTGTAAGACTGGGAACCAGGATGTTGATACAACTGCAAAGTGTAGGTTTGGGGAACTTGAACCAGTGAAAATTCAGAAAAGTCTTAAATAGAGTTTTACCTGCTGAGGAAATTTGATGGTGAGAAAAGTTGGATCTGTACAAACTGTTTGGGGCCTGAGGATAGCTGTTTTGTTCTTTCGGTCCTACACTTCCGCTACATTAAAAAATGTTGAAGAAAGGGCGTCTGGGTAGCATAGTGGTCTATTCTGTTGCCTACCAACATGGGGATCGTCAGTCCAAATCCCCGTGTTACCTCCGGCTTGGTCGGGCGTCCCTACAGACAATTGGCCGTGTCTGTGGGTGGGAAGCCGGATGTGGGTATGTGTCCTGGTTGCTGCAATAGCTCCTCTGGTCTCCTCTGGGCACCTGAGGGGGAACTGGGGGGAATAGCTTGAGCCTCCCACGCGCTACGTCCACCTAGCGAAACTCCTCACCGTCAAGTGAAAAGAAGCGGCTGGTGACTCCACATGTATCGGAGGTGGCATGTGGTAGTCTGCACCCCTCCCCAGATTGGCAGAGGTGGTGCCATGCTGGAGCAGCGACCGGCATGGCTCAGAGCAGGGTGATAGGCCAGGTAAAATTGGGGAGAAAAATGTCGAAGAATGATCTTTAAGGTTTACTGATTGCTTTGCATGCCTCAAGGCGTTATGGTTTTACAAATGAGGGGGAACTTAAATTGGACAAAAGCATTTTAAAATGTATTTGTGCATGCTCATTTTAAAATGTTATACCAAAAATTTCTATTGAATTGTGTTGCAATATTAGTGTCTAAAATGCTGATTGTGCCACTTTGAACCTAAACATTTTCCCCAGATGAAGACTGGGCAGTCTATGCACTTTTGGCCTTTCTACATTCTTCATATTGTAACAAAGCTAAAATAGAGACGCAGGACAGAAAAGCCTAGAGGGGTTTAATTTAAACCCATGGGGTCACACATGGACTGACAGAGACTGGATATAACCACCTCACTCTCTAAGCCAGACCAAAGAAGGATTTGACAGATTGTACCTCTAGTTTCTCCCTGAATGAATCCACCTGCTTCTTCATCTCATACACAACGGCAGGAGTCTCCCCGGCCTCAATCTTGATCTTCTTCTCCAGGCCCTGCAGTCTGGGGACACACCATGTTGACTTTCTAATATTTTATCGGCTATTAATATTTTGACTTACCATTTCCAGAAATTTTTTTTGGTAGAATTATGATTAAAGAAAATCCATATTACCTCTCACAGACTTTTTTGATATCATCGAATACTTCCACTAAGTAAAATGAGTAAAATGTGCATTTTACTGTGCTTATCCTGTGTAATATGCCAATTTTGTGAAAGCAAGAAGAACGCAGATGCATACTAAATTAGCAAAAATTCCCGAGTATGGCCGCAGCCTTTGCCTTCCTGATGTACTGCCTACATTGTGGGTTGTTAGGTCTGCATTGGATACAGTTTGTCCCTTGCTGTAATACCCTGTCATACCTACCTCTTCTCCATTGATGAGAGGTCAAATCCTAGTTCCACAGCAAGCTCCACACCTAGCAAGAAGACATTTGGAAGAAAGTTTAAAAGCGGAAATAAACTGTGATGTACAATGTTCCACAATGCAATAGTAAAGATACCTAACGGCTCACTGGTGCAGTCGGTGGCCACCACCTCGAGTTTGTAGCAGGAGTTTGGACTGTTAGGCTCCAGGCGAGGGGAGATGTTGATGATATTGCCTTTAGGATTGTACAACTTTAGGATGTCATGGGGTCCAGCCTCAGCCGCAGAGCGGAACAGGTCTGAAAACCCAGATAGACAGAGGTGAAATTGTTAGTCTGTATAGCCTGGCTGAGAACATAGGCATGTGGTAATATATCACACACACACACAGCATGGTGTAGGGAAATGTGTGGGCCTATGCATGCACACATGCACACACATGCTCATGCATACACAAATAAAACAACAACACATAGTTATGTTCCATGAAGTATGCCTAGGTAAACTTTCACACATCCACTAGACTTGAATCTGGTATGAAATATGGTGAAAAATGAATGCACACACTGTTCTTGCAGCACTATTTTAAACATATCTTATTGGTTGTGAGCATGTTTCCGACATATGAACCTAACATACCCAAAACATCCATAAACCTAGCACCTGTGTGAACAGGTAGGGATGGAGCAAATTGTGTATAAGATCCACTGTCCATGCATCTCCACATCAGATATTGGCTCTTGTGAACTCATGTGATGTTAGAATGGTGGTGTACAGGGTTTTTTTTTCATTAGGTCATCCATGAAATACAGCAATCCCCCCAAAGTATAATAATAATTGAAAGACACTTAATTTTCTTCCGTATTTGCAAACAATGGCCGGTGGCCCTTGCCATTCACTCACACAGAAAGAACATTAGCCTACAGAGCATTTGCAACTGGTATTTGACATAATCCTGGAGCAATGCCACAAGTGAAGAGCTGTCAGCAGCAGCTGCACCTCTTTTTGTAGCCTGGGCAGGTTTAATATCTCTCCAGGAGTCTCACATCACCTCGTTTATTAGCTTTTTGTCCATGTGCATGTTAAGAGTCGTGCTCTAAATTGATTTTTATCCATTGCAAAAATATTTTAAAACAACTTAATATTCAATATCTTTCAAGCAGAGAATTCAGTCACACTGTCAGCCTGGGACAGAAATACAATCATCAGATCTCATTTTGTGCTTTCTGTCACTTTCACTGTGAAGATTTCATTTTAAACTAAAGTATTTCATATTACGTTTTGGTAATGTGTCTCAAAACAAAGGCATCATATCTGTATTATGCAATTATAACATTGTATAGTCTATAGATGAGACTCATCTCGTATTTCCAAGGAACATAAATAGTGAAATTATTTGACTCCATAATTACTTGTTGGCAGTTTCAAATTGGAGTACTATCCCTGGGCAATATAAAAGGAAAAAAAATGCTTTTTTTTAAACTCAGCTAATTTTCTAAAATAAAAAAAAATCCATAATATTCTGGGAGGCAAATACTTTTCTCATGTCAAATACCCAAATGCACATGTGCACATGTACACACATATACGTGCACTGCGCTGTGCACACAGATCAATTTTGAAACCCCATTTACACACAGATAAATACATTTAAATTAAATTGATTTTTCTCTTTACCTACCTTTAACATCCTGGGCAGGGCAATCCACTGGGAACTCAGCCTGCTCTGGTCTGCCATTCACTGTGAAGTAGATGATTTTTGTTGCCATGTCAGGCAGTCAGATCTGTTTATGTTGCTGCATTCAGTGTTGTTCTGAACCCACTGACTGGATTTTACAACAGGCACACTCCACCCCTCTCATTTCCCCCCTCCTCCCTCTCGCAGCGGTTACATTTGCACTTCGGAAAAGCTTGGTCGCGGAAAAGCTTTGAATTTTAGTGCGCATCTACATTGCACTTTACGGTAACCCGGGGTGAAAGGAATTCTGTTCGCACGTTCAATGCAATATATAGTCCATGGGCCAGACGATATTTCGGTACACTCAAGGTGGCAAAACTCACTTATAATTTTTGAAAGGATCCATGTCTGTAGATGATATTTTGGTATGATAACCATTCCTGAGTGGCAGCTGTATCACAGTTATCAGCTCATGAAGTTAACCACCCGCTAAACTAAATTGCATTTTAGACGCTGGTGCATATCCTGGTTTAGCCTCATGGTCAGGACATTTTTCAATGTTCTATAATATTGTCTTTGGTATCATTTTAAAGGGGACCTTCTTAGCTTTCATTCAAGCCCTGTTGTGGATATTTCTCACAAATATAGAGGTCACTTGAGCTCTTCAACCCGTCAATAACACACATCTTTCTGCAATGTTCGCCTAAACTATATACTTTCTTTTAGCCCTGTGGCATCTAGGAATATCAGGGACACAAAACACAAAAACTGGAATACTCACAGGACTGTAAAGATTCAGGAAATGTATAATATACCCATACTATTTCATTGTGTGAGGTGATTGTGAGCCTTAAATGAGAACTAGACCAAAGCCAGTTAGGTCACAAACTGGTCTCTATACATTTGTTTAAATACACAATCAAAATACATGATAAAAAGGAATACCATAGTGAGGTAATGAACTATTTTAATATTTTAAACAACATTGACATTTACATATACTTAGTCAATGATACATGTAATCCCATATCATTAGTGGGTATATGTAATGGTAATGGGTAGGGTAATGGGTATATGTGAATATGGTTACATTATTGTTATCAAGCTCTGGGTAACCAAGTCCAGAATCAACATCCTGTGCATCAATAGACTACTACCACAGTAATACCATCAGAATCATCACACTGTCATTCATCAAACTGCTCGTTTCTCTCATCATCTGACTCCCCAAGTTCAAAGTCCAGTTCTGGACCATCCTGCTGTTTTTGGTTACTGCAGGTCTGTAACCTGCACATGTCTGTGCATGGAAGTCCATTTGACAGGCACATGCAGCTTGGCATTTTGCATGAATGCACACACTTGCATGTTAGCATTTCCAAGACCACATCTGGTGCAGGTGGGGAGCGCATCCTGTAAATGGCCAGCTTGCCTTCATCGTCTGTCCAGCCATACTCAGTAGGGCTTGGCACCACAGGGTTAGCCTGCAGACAGCACTTCCATATTGCTGCCTGATAGTTGGCTCGTTGAACATGCATAAAGAGACAGTCTCTACATGGTGGCAGCTGGCTGGACTCAACCTCTCCCCTTTTGGTGCAGAAGAGCTGGTAACGCAGTTTGTTCACCTCAGCAGTGCTGCTATTAGCAACATACATCCGACAGGTGAACTGCTCAATTTTCTGGAACAGCTCATCACTCACATTCCATGTCTGTCCCAGTTGACTAAAAGTCTCTTGGCAGGAAGTGTGCTTTCTCACTATCTTCAGGGCATTCAGCTTCCCTCGACCAGCGAATGCACTGACAGTGTCGCAGCCTGTGAAGGCATGTAAGCCAATTAGGCTGTCACAGATGCTGTCTCCAAGTGAACTTGCCAGTTTGGTGATGTCGACAAACCGTGTGCGGTTCTGAGTCCCACACTTCTGGTAGATGGGACAGGTGATGTCCTTCTGGAAGCCAAGACAAAGCACCATGACATCAGTGTCCTCAGCTGTGATGATAACTGACTTTGAGCCCGCATTTGCTGCATGCAATGCATGCAGGAGCAGACGGGTGTCAGCTTCTTCATGTGTGGAGTGCAGTTCTGCTGCTTCCTCACACCCATCTTCTGTCAACTTGTAGCAGGTTTCCTCACAGGTCATGTACAACACCTTGCCATGCAGCATAGCTCTGTATCGTGGGAGTTTCCACTCTTCCACCAGAAACTTGATGAGACTGGTCTTGTTGGAGGAACTGCACAGAAATTTTCTCCACTGCTGGACGTGGTGTCCCCCTGCAAGATTCTTGTACTGGAGAGTGATGTCTCCACCCCGGTTCAGTCGTTCAGCATCTTTGATCGAAGTCTGGTGATAGACATCAAAAACAACATCAATCCTCCCACTCTGTGCTCCCTCATGGAGGACCTGGGTCAAGGCTGACTCTACCACCTGTGCAAAGGTTTTGTTGTTGCCATTCATTTTTTGGACCAGGCTCATCCCATTAATGATGGAAGTAGATGGGATTGGGATGTCTTCTGCAGGAGATACATTCTTTTCAAGATCTCTGGCAAGTGCAGCCTTGTTAGTTTTTCGTAAGGACCCATCAGCATTTGCCAGTGCCCATGGTAGTGGGCCCAATGGGTAGGCAAGGACATCCTTCAGATTCACCTTCCTGCTTTCAGCTACCAGGAGCATGTGACTGAAAAGGTTTCTATCTGCCTTCAGAACCACATCCTGTGCTTTCTTTCCATGAGCTTGTTTTGTGCTGACATTGGAGAATGTTTTCAGACTTTGCTTGGTCATCTTGTAGTGGAATTTCACAGGTGGTGGGTCTGCATCTAACCTTGTTTGCTGGAATGCTTGGTAGGCCTCTTCTCCTTTCTCAAGAGCTCTCAAGAGATCTATGGTCACATCAGGTGGAGCCATGTTGCCAGTGGAGAGGCTAACCAAATCAATCTCATCAGGGGACATAGGATTGAGCCAGTTATTCTCCATAAGGTCCATGAGAGACTGGACATCTGCTTCATCTCTCTTGATCCTTGGACTCTGTAGATCTGGATGAGACCATTTGCACCTGCCTTGACCTGTCAGGTCTCTCAGCTGTCTGAGGTACACATGCTTCTATACTCAGCTGTGAGATAATATTTGGTCACAGCTCCTGGCTTCAAGCTGAATCCCTTTGTCCCTCCAGCTGTTTGGGTGTCTTTGTTCACCGTTTCTTCTATAGCTTGGTCAACAGGGATTCGGCCAAAGGGATTGGTGGAGCCCAGTTGGACTGAGAAGCCTCCTTCCATGAATTCTGTGTATACATCTGCGTGTGTGATGGGCAGCTCAGACATCTGGGCGTAGTAGTAGGGGAGGTAGCGTGCATAATTCATCCTGTCATAAGCAAAGCACCATGGGATCATTGCTCGAATGCTAGCCAAGTGTAGCATCCAGTCTCCCTCTCTGGATGCTCGGATGAGCCCCAACAAGATTTCAACCATGTCCAAATAGGACATCCAGAAGTTCGAGAGGCTGCCATTTCCACCTCTAAGGAACTCACGGTAGACTTCAAATAGATCCATGATGCGTGTACAAGAGCTGTTCTCGAGGACCTCCTTCAAAGCATGTTGTGAGACTTCTTTCCCAAGGCTGTCAATGGTCTTCAGTGTCTCATTCAGGTGAACCATGTCATTCCTGTGAGTTTCTTCCAACCAGGACAGGAAACCATTCAAGGTCTGTCGCATGAGAGCCTCATACAGGAGCTTGTGTAGTCGCACTGCCCTGTTGTACTTGCGGCCATCCATAACACCAGCAATCGAGCCTTCTGCAATCATGCCAGACTCAATGCAGAGGTCTTTGAGTCCAGCATCTTGGAAACGCTTTCCTATTATTGCCAGCAGTGTGCAGATGGTGTGGAATACCCCAAGCCTAACGATGATATCATGGAACTTGTCATGGTGTTTCCATGTGATCTCGACAGCCTTCGCATACAGGGCTTGGTCAAAGACACAGACAATCTTCCTCAGGCCTAAGCACTGCATGATGCTCAGTGACTGGTTAAGCACCTCGTTGACAGTAGACATTTGTGTCGCTGGAGCATTGATGGTAGGCAGATAGCCTATATTGTCGGGGATGACCGTCATCTCTCCTCGAGTCAGGATGTTGAAGCCTGTCCAGCTGCTGACTGACTGTTCTTCTTGTTGTGACATGCGTGCTAGGACCCAAAGAAGGTTTTTCTCTCTGGCAAGCTTAGTATTGGCTGCAGTATCGGCATCTGACTTTTTGCTTTGTGGTGGCCCTACCCGTTGTCCAGCATTGTAAGTTGGTAACATTGGTGGGGGTCCATCAATGCTTCTCTTCTTTGTTTTGGGAACAGTGGGTATGGGTTGGACAGGAAGTGGGTTGACTGGCTTTACTTGCACAGCAATCCCATTGACTCTGTGAGATGTTCCCTCACCACTGACAGTTTCTTCAAGACGGTCGATATTGTCCCAGGCTAAAGTTGGGAATATGCCAGGATGGATGTTAGCTGGAAGGGCAATGCCACTCCCTGATGATGAGAGTTTCTGGAGACACAGGGCAGTGTTGATCTCTTCCATCTGTGAATAGGACACACTGTGACCAAGTCGGTTGAGGATGTTTATCAACTCTACATTTCCTGTCAACGATTTGACACTGAATGGTAGAACAATGTGCTTGGAAGGCTTGGTATTTCCACATGTCACTGCATATACTATGTCATGGCCAAATGACTGCAGAAGGCACTGCACTCTCTGGGATGCATGATCAGG
This sequence comes from Lampris incognitus, assembly GCF_029633865.1. NCBI lineage: Eukaryota > Metazoa > Chordata > Actinopteri > Lampriformes > Lampridae > Lampris > Lampris incognitus. The sequence continues at coordinate 23,549,846 of NC_079221.1, forward strand.
ATCATTTGAGCCTGTGAGTAGAGAGTACAGGAAGATAATGAGCGACTCTGGAATGGTAGGACATTCTGCTTCTGGTTTGACTTCAGGCGGCCAGGTTTGAGGAACATCTTGACTTTTAATGTCTGCTCTCAATTTGATGGCTGCTTTGGCTATAACATCTTGTGCACTGACACTTTTCAGGGTCTGCAGCTCCCTTTTGAGAGACTGATTTTCTTTGGCAAGTTCCCTCATGGACAAGTTATCGGGATAGAGGAGGACTCTTCCTTTCTCATCAGGGAATATCTGCAAGGCTCCAGCAAACTCACTCTCCAGGTTTCGCCTTATGTGCTTCTTGGTTGATTCCTTGACTTGGGCAATGCCTTGGGAGTTCATTGAAGCTACCAGTCTAGAAGAGAGATCAGTCATTGTCATCACTTGAGGATTGCCAAAAAGCTCCATCCTGATGAAGAGGAACAGCTCATTGTATGCCTTATTCACAGCAGCTTCATACTGGGCTGCAGCATCATCATCTTCATTGCTGGCAACCTCTCCTTTGGAAACCTCTTCTTTGGTGTAAAGTCTATAGCATGACCTGTGGTAGTGCCCTTCAGCTGCTACAAGGTCTCTACTCACAATGGCAAGGATTCTGCTGTCCCTTTTCTTTGTGGCTGCACTCCTGATCTTTGCATCAGCTCGCAGTTCTCGACACTGCACCAGTACTTCTCTCGTATTCTGTCTCTTGGAATATTTGCTGTTTTTCTGACAAAATATGCACTCTGCATCATAAGTCCTAGATGTACTTGGAGCATGTCGAGCTACTCTCTTAGATTGTTTCTCTTCAGCAGAGACACAACTTTTCTTTTCTTTTGCAAGGAGGCCATCAAAAATTTGCTTCATAGTGAAGATACTGCGACACTTTCTGTGGTAGTAGATTGCTGGAATCTGTCCCTCGGGAATGTCTTTTGCCAGTTTCAAAACTGGTGCATGATTTCGTATCTGAGCTGCCCTGAGCAGAGTTCTCCATGAGTCGACACTTTGTAGTGAAACCAGCTTATCTGTATCATCAGAACAGTGGATAATGCACTCCACCCGTGGGCGCTTTGGTATTGGGTAAAAACTTGCTTGTTCACCAGTGGCCATATTCAGTCAGTTTTCACCTGCCACATACAAACAAATACATGTAACTTAGGGGTGTATGAACACTACTAAAACAAAGTTTACTTTGCTTCACCAGCGTCATATTACCATTATTTATCTTACATAGCCACAAATAGATACATTACCTAGTTGCTATGCAACAGCTGTATTTTGTCCACATGAGGCCGCTAAAATCAACACAAGATGAAAGTTCCTCGTAGCCACTTTAACTAATCATATTAACATATACATTAAAAGAACATGCTAACATTATGGGAAATTAGCTTACAATCTTCTCCAGAGTGAGACAAGAAGATAGATACCAGTTTCCTCTATATGTGTTTAGTAGAAAGCTATCTGGCTGCACGTTAGCCTTGCTTAGCACAATGAATGGAAGTACACAGTACTGGTTATCCTTGGTTGTTGGCCAACTAAGAACTGTCCCAGAGTTTAAGCTAGGCTAATCAGTACCAGGGGTGTTGAAATGCTATATTTGTAAAAATCTGGGCAAATACACAATCGTGAGAGGCACAGAAACAGGTTTCCTGAAAGAAAAATGAAATAGCTGCTCATTTGGAAAGGTTATCATGTATTATTTTACTTCTGTTAGTGTACCAAATAAAATGGCACCAGTGAAGTTGTGTCACCTTGGGTGATATCGATATCTGGTCTGACCCATGGACTACCTGGCTTTGGTCTAGTTAGTTTCTTAGTAATAATGCCCTTCTAATTTAAGGTTCACAATCACCTCACACAATGAAATAGTATGGGTATATTATACATTTTCTGAATCTTTACAGTCCTGTGAGTATTCCAGTTTTTGTGTTTTGTGTCCCTGATATTCCTAGATGCCACAGGGCTAAAAGAAAGTATATAGTTTAGGCGAACATTGCAGAAAGATGTGTGTTATTGACGGGTTGAAGAGCTCAAGTGACCTCTATATTTGTGAGAAATATCCACAACAGGGCTTGAATGAAAGCTAAGAAGGTCCCCTTTAAAATGATACCAAAGACAATATTATAGAACATTGAAAAATGTCCTGACCATGAGGCTAAACCAGGATATGCACCAGCGTCTAAAATGCAATTTAGTTTAGCGGGTGGTTAACTTCATGAGCTGATAACTGTGATACAGCTGCCACTCAGGAATGGTTATCATACCAAAATATCATCTACAGACATGGATCCTTTCAAAAATTATAAGTAAGTTTTGCCACCTTGAGTGTACCGAAATAGGAAATTTTGGGCTCTGGCCCATGGACTAATATTCGAAAAATCAAACGAACTGGGTTCTGTAACTTCAATGAACATAACCTGGTCAGGTTTAATTCACCTAAAACAATCTGACTGCCCTTCAAACAGAATTAAATGTCTTTATTGGATTGCAAAGTCCCTATTTAAAAAAGGTATCACATCAAAATGTTATCACCACACGCCACTAGATAAGAGCAGCTTCTCTGGTATTAATGGCATTATTTTCATACTGTAGCAATTTGGAACTAGGGGATGCCAAAAATACCACAACACTCCAGCAGCTCCGTCTGGAGACCTCCGTCCCCAGACAACTCTGCGCTCAGACAAGCCAATGGTGTGCCGAGAGCTCGCTGCTGTGTAACACAATAAACACCATTTAAACTTTCATTTAATTGACTGGCTGTTGTATGTTTATATTTTCAATTTTAAAAAAAAAGAGTGAGGAGGGGAAGGTGAGCGCGGGCGTTTGCATGAACGAGGTGGATATTTATTTTATCATCCATTTTGTTCGATGTCTTTGGAGGAAACATTGAATGTGAAAGGACTGGAGCAACAGCGTCCAAATGACGTTCAAATAAGACAAAAGAACAAATGACAAAATCGTAAGTTTGTGTTACTTGGTTTCAGTGAAAAGACTGGCTAACGTCAAATGTAGCTAAGAATTCACTTTTCTGTTTCCCATGCTTGCTTTTTGGAGGAGACACGACTTGGACCCAACAAGGAATGTGGATTTGAATCATGTAGCCAACAAAATTTGGCATCAGGCTATTCTTCTGGGTACTTCTCTGTATTGTAACGATCACGGATGAATAGGCTCGGTAGCCCTTGGCTGACGGGTCGGAACCTTTAGTAGACTGGTTAACGTTGTCGCTTGCGGTGTGGGAGTCCCGGGTTCGCGTCTCGATTCGCGAGGACGCGCGTTCCTAAGGAAGGGGGCGATGCAACGATCACGGATGAATACGCTCGGTAGCCCTTGCTAACGGGTCGGACCCTTTAGTTGAGCGGTCAGCGATGTCTCCCGTGGTGCCGGAGATACGGGTTCGCGTCCCGGCTGCGGCAGTTCCTGTGGTTGCCCCCCGAATTCGCTACGGTATTGTTGTTGTAGTGCACTTGCTATATAACAAGGTATATAGTGCCGTTGCTGTAACTTGGTATCTCGAATGTGATGCTGCTGTTGATGCAGCTTGAACTAAAGATGGGTTTTAATGTATTGGTTAGCCCACCTACCCAGTATCACCACCAGCCGTCCGCTCCATCTGCTTCTTTACCATGTCATCTGCTGCTATCACAGCTCAACTGTGTCACACACTGCCTCCAAAATCACTGGTCTTCCCACCCCCAAACTCCCAGACCTCAACAGCAAAGCCATCACACACAAAGGACTTGGTGTAGCAAACAGCCCCTCAACCCGATCTTCACATTCCTCTCATCTGGTTGCAGATATAGGCCGATCGCCTGGAAAAAAAGCCTGCTTTGACTAAAGTCTTGTACACTGGGGAAACCAAACAGACGCTGGCCGAGAGGATGGCACAACACAGAGGAGCTAACACGTCAGGCCAGGACTCTGCAGTCTACAGCATCTGCATCTGTTTAGTTTCCACAAAAAAACTAAAGAGTACATATGTCACCAGCTTACAATGCTGTGATTGCAACTGTTCCTCAATCCTCTGTGAATAGTACACATGGCCATTGTAACTCTAGTTAATGCTCACTGCTATTTGTATATGAAACCAATCGTTTGTTTCAGTCATTATGCCACTGTATTGTTTATAAGGGTGGGGATACCTGCAGCCAGTTGAGACTGAAGAGGTCACTTAGATGAGTTATGAAACGTTTCTCTCAATAAATGTGAATCTACAGCTCCAGTGTCCCGCAGGATTTTCACTGGGACTTTCACATTACTTCCCACGAGTGAGACATGACCCTCTGTAATAAATAGTGAGAAATCAGAATGATCAGGACCGGCACAGTGACATGAGGATGCTGGTGGCTGCACTTGCTCCAGAAACTGCGCAAAAGGATTACCAATTTGGATAGAGGTGGCCAACGCTACAGCCTTTCCCTGCCCCCTACCTCCTGATAACTTACTCCTACTTCTAAGAACAGGACATTTTGCCTTCCAATGTCCCCTCCCCTGACAGTAATTACAAACTCCATTGAGATCAAACTTCCCACCTGACCCACGATCATTTTAGCATGCACTGAACTCCCATCTCCACCCATCCTACCTCATGGAATGTGAACCACCTGCCATACACTGCCTGTGAGTGTGCACATCTCCAAGTGTTTTTGTGCATTAAAACATACTCGCTGTCTAGGACAGCAGCCTCCGCAGCAGTTATAACTTTAGGCTCATTATGTAGCCAGGGACTGAGTCTTTGAACTGTTCTAACACAATAAGCTCAGCCAAGCCCTCAAACGTTTCCACTTCCAAAACGGCACACCACCGGTGAAAATGAGTGGCTAGATCCCTAGCGAACTCACCATGCGTCTGCTTATCTCTCTTTCTCCATGACCTAAACTGCTGCCGGTAAGCCTTGGGCACCAGTTCATACGCCCTTAACACAGCGGACTTCACTTTATCATAGCTATGACTATCGACTGAACTGAGAGCAGCATATGCCTCTTGTGCCTTACCAGTCACGATGCACTGCAATAACAAAGTGCGCTCCGCATCAGGCCACTGTCTGGCATCAGCAATGTGCTCAAACAGAGAAAAAAGTTGTCTGGATCCCGTTCACTGAACGGAGGGACAAGACGCAAATTGCTGGCATCAAACCGATCAGGAGAATCACCAGGAGATATAGGAAAGTCCATACTTAAATCATCTGTCATTCTGCCTGTCTTAATTAAATCCAGTTTAGCGTGTTGCAGCTCTAACTTTGTTTGCTCCAATTTCAACTCGGCTTCATGCGATGCGCTTCCCGAAGGAGGGGGGTAGTGTAACGTACATGGATTAATAGTCTCGCTAGACTGTCATTGGGCAGCTCCTTTTAGCCTGATCATAAGCATATTTCAGGCAGTCTTGAAAGTCTTCAAGACTGCCTGAAATACCCTCCCTGTGAGTCCAACAACTATCAAACCAAACACAAGATCGACTGGAAGTCTAGGATGTCTGCCATACATCAGATAGCATGGGCTGTAGTCAGTGGAGTCCTGTTGGGTACAGTTATAGGCATGTGTCATCGCAGCGACATACTCATGCCAGCGAGGCTTCAGGTAGGGGTCCAAGGGCCCAGCATGTTCATCAGAGTACGATTGAACCTCTCAGTGATTCCATTTCCCTGAGGGTAGTATGAACTGGTGTGTGTTTTGGTGATGCCAATGATTTTGCAAAGATCCCTTACCACTGCACTTTCAAAGTTGCGCCCCTGATCAGCATGGAGCTTTGCTGGGAATCCAAAACGGCAAAGGAAATTTCTCCACAACACCCTGGCCACTGTCATTGCCTTCTGGTCCTTAGTCAGGTAGGCCTGGGCAAAACGGGAAATATGGTCGGTGACCCCCAGCAAATTTTCAACCACGCCAACAGACTTTTCCAATGTCAGGAAATCAATACAAATGAACTCTATGGGAGCATTGGTATGTATGCTGACAAGGCCTACTGTGGAGGTCTTCCTGAGACAGCAACGCTCACACTGCTCACACCACACTTTAACAGCTTGAAACATCCTGGGCTAGTTAAAGCGTTCTTGAATCAGAGTGAATGTCCGGTCGAATCCAAGGTGGCCTGATTGATCATGTAGAGCTATTTTTTTTTCTTGATTCAAGAATGTAGTGGAGTTTGCTGAAAACAATTGTATTGCATATATACTTAGCACAAAAAGTAAGGAAATTTGTGTTTGGTAGATTCTTTGTTGTAACAATGCTTCTTGGCAATAAATCTTATGCCTTTGGAAAGCCTGTTTATTTCCCTTTTAAATGGTGCCACATTTGTAAGGAACATGCATTTGTGGGATGAGCAGCAGAGCTGAGTATGTATGGAGGTAGATTTGTCTTTTTATTATCCAATCGAAAAATATATTTTCAATCAAAAAATACATTGTCAATCAAAAAAATATATTGTCAATCAAAAAATAACTCACCTCAATCAAAAAAATGTTTTTCAATCAAATAAAAAATGTGTTTGAATCCAAAAAATATTTGAGATCCAAAAAATTGCATTTGAAAACTTTTCTTTGATTGAAAATATTTTTTTTTGATTGAGGCGAGTTATTTTTTGTTTGAAAATATTTTTTTGATTGAACTGAATTATTTTTTGACTGAAAATATTTTTTTGATTGCAGGGATTTTTTTTTTGTGTTTGGGCCATTTTATGGGCAGGACATTTGTGTATTAATTTTCCAATTACAAAAAATATCACTTCAATCAAAAAAAAAGTTCAATCAAAAAATAACTGACTTCAATCAAACAAAACATTTTCAATCAAAGAAAAAATGTTTTCAAATGCAATTTTTTGGATCTCTAATTTTTTTTTGCATTCAAACACATTTTTTATTTGATTGAAAATATTTTTTTTATTTGAGGTGAGTTATTTTTTGATTGGATTGAAGTGAGTTATTTTTTGATTGGATAATAAAAAGACAAATCTATCTCCATAAGTATGTGGGTTGTGCCCATGAAAAAATTGTCAAATCTTCTCTGCCAAATCAAACAGCTTATTTTGCTGTTGTGGTACCCCAGGTGCTGACAGTCAGGTGGCTGATATAATATTTATTGCCAAGAAGCACTGTTACAACAAAGAGATAATCTACCAAACACAAATGTCCTTACTTTTTGTGTTAAATTTATTATGGACATTTAAAAAGCAGCATGTATGCGTTCATTCAAGCAGCATGTACAAAAGCTGACGGCCTCCTGGCAATAGATGGCACTGTTTAAACCGCTTGGCCACGGGTTTAGTTGCTGCGCACTTTCCTATCACATTTTGTTGACGCTCACCACATGGGCAACCGGATGCGGAGATCAACGCGGTGGTTCGTCTGAAGCTGCCCGGTCCTCATCCGGTTCGTTGCATTACTTAAGTTTATTTTATTCTGAGATTTCTCCAATTGATTAAAATGACGGAAGGCAAAGGAACGACGAGTACTCAGCCAGCTAAGCAACTGCTGGCTTTGAACCCAAAAGAAGAAGCTGACTTCAAGAGAAAGGTCCAGGAGGTGAAGAAACGACCCAGTAAGGTAGGTCTGCTATGCTAGCTGACGTAACACGAGGCAGCTATTTTGATGGTTTTTATTTTATTTTTTAAACCTTTCTTTGCTTGATTAACTGTTTTGGTCGAGGTAGGTAATCATTACCCAACACTTCAAGGTCATTACGCATTTTTCTGATTTGATAGTTATCGAGCTTATTCACAAGTGAAATGTTACTCGAGCATTTCCCGTGCTGCCTCACACACTTTGCTTGTCTCTTTAAACCTCGTCCTTGTGTTTGTAGGGGATCAGTCTGACTCCAGGGGTGATTTACGTGGGTCACCTGCCTGTTGGACTTTTCGAGCCTCAGCTCAGATCATACTTTGAACAGTTTGGAAATGTTCAGAGGCTTCGACTGGCAAGGAGTAAAAAGGTACGGAGCAGTAGATCAGCTCGCCAATCAAATTCCAATTATGCAGTTGTTGGGCTGTTATAGTTGGATGTGTTGGTAAATACTGGAAATGCGTTACTGCGTGGTCTCACAGGTCAACGTGGATTTGAACTTCTAGCTAGTAGTTAGTTTTGCCTTTGCACTGTGAGGAAGACAGTTTTGTGTTTGGCGTATAACATATCTAAAATGGCTTTTAAGTTTCAGCTACTGTTGCTGCTAACAGGCCCTATTCTAGTAAGTACAGAGAATTGATATAAACCCAGCTATCACCATCTGCGGTTCCATATAATAACTTATTCTATTATCGGTGTTAACTTATTTTTGGAAGGCATAAAAAAAGAAGGCAGGAAGCATGTTAATGAGTGTCTTGATGCATGCTCAATAATCCAGGTAAGGAAAACAGAGTAAGTTGATTCGGTTCATCTGGACACAGCGTTTGAGAGAAACGTTTCATTAGTTATCTAAGTGACTTCTTCAGTCTCAACTGATTGCAGGTATCCCCACCCTATAAACAGCACAGTGGCATAACGACCGAAAACAAAATCTGTTTCACATGATAATTACCATAACCATTAACTAGAGTTACAATGGCCATGTGTACTAGTCACAGAGGACTGGGGAATAGTTACAGTGAATAGGGGACGACCATCTCTGAACCAAGGGAGGAGGGCTCTAAGAGTACATCTGTCACCATCGTACAATGCTGTGATTGCAACTGTTCCCCAATCCTCTGTGAATAGTACACATGGCCATTTTATAACTCCAGTTAATGATCTTGATGCATGCTCAATAATCGAGGTAAGAAAATCAAAGAAGGTTAAATCAGGTCATCTGGATACATTTATTGACATGTGTTTCATCACTCATCTAACTGACCTCTTCAGTCTAAACTGACTACAGGTATCCCCACCCTTATACACAATACAGTGGCATAACGACTGAAACCAACGACCAGTTTCATATGCAAATATGGGCGTGACATTAGCTAGAGTTTCAATGGCCATGTGTACTATTCACAGAGGATTTGGGAATGTTTGCAATCACAGCATTGTAAGATGGCGACAGATGTGCTCTTTAGATTTTTGTGGAAACTAAACAGATGCTGGCAAGGAGAATGGCACAACACAGAAGAGCTAACGCGTCAGGCCAGGACTCAGCAGTCTACACCCATCTACAGGCTAGTGGCCACTCTTTCAAGGTTGAGGATGTGCAAATCCTTGATCGGGAGGAATGCTGGTTTGAACGGGAAGTTAAAGAGGCCATCTATGTGAAGAGGGAATGACCATCTCTGAACTGGGAGGGGGGGGGGGGGGCTAAGAGTATGTGTGTGTGTGTGTCCACTGAAGACCATAGGTCAGTACCAGTCAGTCTGGGGACAGGCTTAGTGTCTTTAATGTTCTTTGTTCAAAAACCTGGTTGCTTGATGGAAAAAGCTGTTCCGGAGCCTACTGGTCTGGGCTTTGAGGCTGCGGTACCGCTTGCCTGACAGTAGCAGCTGGAACAGTCCATAGTTGGGTTGGCTGGGGTCTTTGATATCCTGCGGGCTTTGCTGACACAACGTCTGTTATATATGTCCTGGATGGAGGGAAACTCACATCCACTGATGTCCTGGGCTGTCAGCACAGCCCTCTGCAGTGTTTTGCAGTTGTGGGCAGTACAGTTCCCATGCCAGACAGTGATGCATCCAGTCAGGATGCTCTCGGTTGTGCCTCTGTAGAAGGCCCATAGAATCTTGGGTCCCCTGCTGAACTTCTTCAGTCACCTGAGGTGAAAGGCGTTGCTTGCCTTTTTCACCACATGGCTGGTGTGTTCATCCCAGCTGAGGTCCTTGGTAATGCGGACACTGAGGAACTTGAAGCTCTTGACTCGCTCTACAGCAGTCCCGTTGATGGTGATGGGATCCAGCCTGTAAAATGTTAAATAAAGTATGACTTAATATACAATTATGATAATTTTGACTGACTATTGAAGAAAAAGTAACCACTTTACTCACTAAACAAATGTTAGACACTACCTGTAGGCCTAACTGTGCCTTCAATTAAATGGACACGGTACTGCTGCTGATCCTCCAAGATTCTTATTCTACTTTAATTTACCTTGTGGCACAGACTGAAAATGACCTCAGATGTACCAGTGGTCTGTGGTCAGACTCCTGTGCCTATAGTATTGTGGTGCTTTATGCTTATTGCCTGTTCCTCTCTGTGGCAGCACAATAAAACCCATGTGCCAACAATAATAGAAATGTGAAAACTCAAAACATATAGTGGATCACTGCTATTTGAAGACGTACAATATCAAGTAGACTTTAAGGCCACTCAAGTTTAGATCCAAAGTCATTTGAAGCTTTCATGTCAGGAGGGATTTCATGTCTGGAGGGAAATTCTCATTTCACAATTTCACATCCCCTTCTCAACAGGGCAGTCAGGGTCAGATATAGAGGAATGAAATCATTCAGGTAGAAGCCATTTCTACTGAACTGTTTATCTTTTTGCCCTCCCATGTCTCCTGTCAGACCGGTGGAAGTAAAGGGTACGCCTTTGTGGAGTTTGACTGCGATGAAGTGGCGAAGATTGTTGCGGAGACAATGAACAATTACCTCATGGGAGAAAGGCTTATCAAATGTGAGCAGTCTTCAAACTTCAATTGCTTGCCTATTTAACATTCTGCATTGAGGCAGTGTCTGTCTCGCAAATAATTTTGTATAAGAATAGATTGGTAAACATACAGCTACACATACAGCTATACAATTTCAGAATGTTTACCTCAACCACAAAAATGTGAGTTGTCATTGTTTACCAATTTAGAAATTAATGAACTGTTTGCTATGCAGTACATTTGCACATTGTACAGCAGATCTTTTTTTCTTTGCTGTCAGTGCTAGGTTGATATCCATATTACTCTTACTTTCTTAATGTGTACACTTGCCATATCTGTATTGAGGGGCACCAAATGATGCCTAAAATTGAAAGCTAAATCCATTGCTTATTATGTCCCAGGTCATGTGATGCCCCCAGAGAAAGTGCACGAGAAGTTGTTTGTTGGTTCCGAGAGGAAATTCAGCAAACCTAAATATCCTGCCGTGGCACGCTACAACAAGACGCGCACCCCAGAACAGATCGCAAAAATGACTGACAAGCTGCTGCGTAAAGAAGCCAAACTCCGCAAGAGGCTGGCAGCGAACGGGATCCATTATGACTTTCCAGGATTCGTAAGTACTTCGACATAACCTTGTTTTTCAATAGCTTAAAAAAACAACAACAAAGTAACATGACAGTCTAGGAATTTAGTTTTGCATGTTTTGTAAATCACTTTGGATAAGACCATTAACAAAATCCTTAAAATGGATATATACATTCTGTTTTATGTGTATTTTAAGCTTGCATCATTTCTTTACTAGTAGCCCTTCTGGCCAGTTTGTTACTTGGAATAACATACTTGGCATTGAGGAATTGAGCTTTTTCGTTTTTTCATCATTCTTAACAGGCTGCCCATCTTCCCCAGAAGAAAAAGTGCTCAGATGCCATGAATGTGTCTACAAGTAGTGAAGTAAGAGCAATGCACTATATAGTTGTGGAGTTCTTTGGTAGTATAGAAAGTTATGTAGAGAAAAAAACCCTGCATGCTCACTCCTTTTTAAAAACATAAATGGTGCAATTGCAGTGTTGTCCAATCAAAGAAAAAGAGTGTCTGCACTCAGATTTGCAAGTCGCAAAGAAAGGAAATAAGGCTTTTTTTATGTGGAAATCTGAGTGCGGACCCTCTTTTTCATTTAAGTTATATAGTTGGGCACGGACTGAAAATGACCCCAGGTCTATCAGTGGTCTGGGGTCAGATACCTGTGCCTATAGTATTGTGGTGCGTTGTGCTTATCACCTGTCTCTTTCTGTGGCAGTGCAATAAAACCCATGTGCCCACAAATCAAGCAAGCAATGATATTGCTTTTCCTCATTCCTCAGCTAGCTTTAACTGAGCCTTGCTGATCTTTTACCCTAGTACTGTTGTGTCAAACTACATGTAAAAATTAAGTGTTACCATGCGAACTGGCGAACCCGTTTACTTTACAGAATGATTTTAAACCTACGCTGAATCATTGGGGTCCAGTATTTTATATTGGCACACATCCATGTACCATTAAGTATTATTTCAGTAAAAAGTTGAGTACCTAGGGTCCGCGGTGGTGTAGCGGTCTAAGCATCGGCTTTGTGTCAATGCAGTTGCCCACTGGGGACCGGGGTTCGCGCCCCGGTTTCGTCAGATCCAACTATGGCCGGACTCGATGAAGCAGCAATAATTGGCAATGCTGTCTTCGGGAGGAGGGTGGAGTCGGCTTGTGTTCGTCACATAAATGCGTCTTTGTGTGTGTCGGAAAAAGCAGTGGTTCGGTCTGGATTCACCTTGTCACGAAAGTGGGGAGGCGTCTCCTTCGAGACTGCCGGCTGGAGAGATGCAGTTGGTGAACGCATGCAGTACGAGGGTGGGTGTTTGAACTAAAATAGGGATCGATTGGCCACTAAATTGGGAGGAAAAAGGAAAAAATCAGAAATAAATAATAATTTTAAAAAAAAGTTGAGGACCTCAACTGGTTTACTCTGTGCACCAAAACCCTCAACTCATTTATTAAAGCATTGGTGCCTGCTCTGTCATTTGATTTAACCAAGGAGAGCTCAAACCAGTGCACTTTTGCTCGGTTATCAAATTCATAAAAGTGGCAAATGGAATAGAAAACAGTAAGTAACTTCAACACAGTTCAAAATATCTGTTTTTCAGCTTGCATAAGAATTTTTTGACTTGTTCTATGGTGTGATCTTCCCTTGAAAATAATCTGTACTGAAATGTTTAATAATTTAAATATGTTTATTTGCAAAAAATGCAATGTCCATTTTGGAAAATGGTGATTTCTGAGGTCAATCGCTCAGTAGCGTTTTTTGGCAGTGCTTATGGTCAACCAAGGACTCTAGTGACCTAATAAGGTTAAAAGAAAACCCTTTTAAATTTTTTACAATTACTTTATCTGTTGCCAATTATTACAGTGGAGTAGGTGTTACTTTTAAAATGATGGACGTCTCATTTAGCAGGGAAACTCCAAATTTTGGTTCTTTCAGTCAGTGTGTGTTCTTTGCCCAGACTGAGTCCTGCTTTGTGGCTGATCCCAATCTCTTTTCTTCATCAGGATGCCACACCTGTTTGCACCCCATCTGTCCTCGAGAAGAGAAAGTCCATGGTCACTGACGATGACAAAGATGATGAGATTGTCATCAAATTGCCAGTTGATGAATCCAAAAGCACGGATGATGAAGACTGTCCCTTGGAGGAGGAAGATGATGATGGTGAGGATGACTCGGAGAGCGAGGAGCTCTCAGAAAGAGACGAGGCTGCCACAGAGGAGGCAGAAAAGGAATGATCCCTGCCCTTTTAATCACAGACTTGGTTAAATTCTTTTGCAGGGCACAGATGCATACACCCCTGTTGTGTATGGTCTTCGTGTATTGCTTCAGAGATGATGGGAGATAACTTTGGACTGTGTATAAATGTACACCTATAAAGAAAGGGCACTTTTTCATGCATAGAAATTGGTGATCACAAGAGTTGGTAACAATTTTGAAAGCACCCCTCATGAAAAGTCCCTCTCTTACTAGATAGGGACTTTGACCTCCCTAATTGTAGGGGCTGAAGTGGTGATGCCATGGATGCTGCTTGTAATGCCATTCCAATGGAGCTTCATTACTCCCCACAGATTGTGTGTGGTTTGTGCTTTTTGACTATAACTAAGCTCCCTTAGCAGTCTTGAACCCGGCTATCCCACAGTTTAAGTGGGCAGTAGTATGATTTAAGCAGTGTTGTTTTTATTGTGTATGTAACAAAACCTATGAAAATATTGTCTTAGGATGAAAACCTATTAATTTTAAGTCGATGCTATGGTCTTTAATAATAAATGCATTGTAATCAACTGCTTGGGGATCCTTTAATTTATGTGAACTAAAAAAGTTTGAGAAGAGTGCTGACAGGTATTTATTTGCTTGAAGCAAAAAATCAGGCAGACTGATAATGTATGAGAAGCCAGCTATGCGCACGCAGTTAAATTGTATAGAAGGGGTAAGTTGTTAACAAAGATTTGGTGGAATAGTTCCTCATGTACCAAAAGACACAGGTTAAATAAAGCTATTTCAAGTTCAAAATGAAATAATTGTTAAATGTTCCACAAGGCCTTGTGTGAATGAGCTACATTTTGACTTTGCCTAAATAAACTAGCAGTTTTAGATCATCAAATTGGATTATACAATTGCTTAGAAAAATAAAACAATCATTGCACTGATTTAAACGTTATTTAAGCTTTTTTTCATATTTGTCCAGTGTGAGTGTGGCTCGTTTGAGCCCTACTGCGGGTGGTGAACGTTAATAAATAAATAAATACATTTGTATTCCGGGTTAGTGAATATATCCTTCTGTTACTATGGGTTAGTGAACGTTTAATACATTTGTACGGTGGGTTAGTGAACATTAATACATTGTACCCACTTGTACTGTGGATTGGTGAACATTTATTAATACATTTGTATTTCGGATTAGTGAACGTTAATACATACATTTTTACTTTTGATTAGTGAATGTTGGTTAATCAATTAATACAGTTTGTCCAGAGGAGGTCGCGAGGGAGTCGCACCACGGAGCACGGGGCTCGCATGCAACAGTTTTCCAAGTGCCAGCATCATCCCTAGTCTGACTGCGCATGCGTACGACGATCCCATTCTTGTCCTGCAAGAAGCATTCCGGGGTGGAGAGAGGATCCTCGATTCCATAGAGCCAACCCTATACAGTATATTTATGAAATTAAATACGAGCTATAGGTTTAAGCTGACTGTATCTTCTGAATGGAATATGGTGAGTAAATGAACGGCAGGCTTACAGCTCCTTGTCTTTTTACCATTCACATAGCTTTTTCTTTGTGATGAGCTGCTGCCTGGCTGTTGATCTGACGTTTGTTTCAATGAAAGGAGCTAGAGGCTAGCTTAGCAATTCATCATAACACGTTTACTCCGTCTGGCACACTGGCAACGTTAGCCAGCTGTTTGGAGAATGATGTATCGCTGGAGAAAAGATTAAATACGAAGAGAGCTTTCGTTTAGTTTGGGGTTTTAGTTAGAGAAAATGTTGTGGTAACCTTTTAGTGAATGTGGGATTTTAGTCGGCTCTGGTGAATTCAGTTTATCTGGACTGGCAATGCTAGCACCGCTGGGCAGGCTAGCAAGTGTAGCTGGCGTCACACAAAAGCACAGACGTGTGTGGTAATTGACAGGGATGAATGTCTTGTCAAAAGAGGACACTACGCCCATGTGTAACTGAATAAGGTAACAAGATAACTTATAAGCAAGTGGATAATTTAAACTCTGAATGAAAATGTACCACGTCTAAATATACCTTGAGTAAAATAACATTAAATACAAAATTAGGTTTTCTTCTTCTCTGTTCTTCGCTGTCATTGCTAATTAAGTGACGGCTTGAATTGTTTTGCAGGTGAAATCAGCTGTGTCCTCGTAGTATCTGATGACATCATTGTGATGCTTTTATTACACTCGTATTACACAATTTTAGCTTTTCAGAGATCTAGAAATAATCTTTTTCCATTCAGAAGTCAGCAAGTGAAAGTAGAATGTTTTGAGATGTTTTAAAATTAACAATGTATTTATGCTACAATTTAATTGAAAAAACTAGAAAAGCAATAACCGTCTAACAGCAGTTTAAGCTATATGCAATGTAATGCCTTGAACACATGAACGTACAGAAAGAACCAAAGTAATTCATACCGAGCAACTTGAATATTACGGTACTGAGTGTCAAAGTTCCACAAATTTTGCCCGTATCTAGATTGCATGCAGTCTGACATTCTACAGGTTTGGGTTGACCTCTTCAGAACAAATTATCACATCTTTCCTTTTGCATTCCTTTCTGGGGGTGGGGGTGGGGGGGTTAACGTCATCACACAGACAGCCTGAGGTTAACTGAAGGAAAAAAAGTCCCTGTCAGCATGTGGCAGAGCTGTTTTGATGTGGTGCAAATAGTCACAGTGGTGACGTCCTCGTGTTTTGTCCATATGAAGTGTCTGCTACAGCTGACGACTCCCCCGTTTCCCCCAGGCCCCTACCATCACCACCATTGCCCTCGTTTCCATGGTATTTGGGAGCTAAGCCACAACATTTGAAGCCTTTCGGATGGGGGTGGGTGCAGTGAGGGAGATTTAAGTCTTTGTGCAGAGCTTCATCATATCACTGAAGGTTGTTATTGCACTTTGTTTAAGCATTCATCAATTTAGATTTCTTTTCTTCCTGGGACTAAAATTTTCTCTAAAACAGCAAAACAGCATCATCTATAGGCAAGACCTTGTTCATGGATAGAATTTTGCTGCTTGACAGCATAAGCCCATTCAACATTCAGCAAGTGCTCACAACAGAGGGGGGACACAAAGGTCTTTTCAATGTACAAGACAGCAATTGTAAATTATGTATGACTGTTTGAGAAAATAGTCATCATCAACAGCTTTATAAGTTATTCAAGGAAAATACTGCTTAAATGCATTTAAAAAGGATTTGATATAGAATTTGACCCTTGTTTTGTTTTGTCTCCAGGCTTCTCCAGGCCCGACCCGAGGACAAGACATGGACCAGTAGACTCTGAGACAGCCCTTCACCAGGCCTCTCCATCCTCTCCAAACCACCACTTCTACTCCTGCTACAGCGGTTTGGCTCCGTGAAAAAGCAGAAAATAAAAACAGAAAGAAAGTGGGTGGGAGGAGTGAGCCTTCCCCCAGCTGCTGCCCAGACACATACATGCTGCATTGCTGCCATTCCCTAAGCCCTGCTCCATCGATCCCTAGGGCACGGCCATTAGCTCGCTAGCTAGCTAGCGCTTGGCACACTGCCCTCTTGGATAAAAATACAACTTGTCTGTGTAAACCCGGCTTCTTACTTTTCCCATTTCCGGGTCACCCACTCGCGCACACACACACCTATACATTAGCTGGAGTTTGTATTTGTTAAGCTGTTGTTCCCACTGCTTTGAGCAGTGGAAAATACCTTGTTGGGGTGAGAGCAGTCAGTCAGTCAATCGGCCAGTAAGCCAGGCACACTGAGGGAGGTGGAGGGGGTAGTCATTGGAGGCCAGGATGGAGCCCAGCATGGAGAACTGCCTGGCCCAGGTCCTGCAGAAGGATGTGGGCCGACGTCTGCAGGTGGGCCAGGAGCTCATCGACTTCATTTCAGACAAGGACAAGTCCGATGACCTTGAGCAGGATCAAACCGTACTGGATAAGATGGTGGATGGCATTGCCAGCTCCTGGGTCAACTCCAGCAACTTCAAGGTAAATAAATACAGGGGATAAATGATGGACAACAGTATTGGGCCATAGGGAGGCTTCCTAAACACCTTCACAGTTTAAGGCCTTTGCTACTCTCAAAAATGATTTGTGATTTAATATTTTGGCTCTAAATGTTGGCAAAGCATATGGAGTTTATGTTGATGTAAACTGCAATAACAGTTTGGCTTCCACTTTCCTCATGACAGAATTTCTTGTTTTGACAGTTTTATTTATCTTGAAGATTTACATGCAACCAAGCACGTTTTTCAGTATTCCCTATTGTTGCCTTATAGCTAGCTGATCATTGAATATCAATATCATATGATTGCACGTAAGAGATAACCCCTCTTATAAATACACAGAATCTCTAGTGAATTGACTTCTCTGTCACCAGAGCTACAAGGAGTTATTTTGTCCAGTATATCACTAAGAAGCATTGATTTGCGCTCACTATTTTTGTGGATATATTTTACAGTTTGCACAAAACAGAAGGTGAACCCTGACTCAAGGGCATGCTTGCAAGGAAAACATCACATCCATAACTTCATGATTTGAATTGGTAGCTCATAAAACTGTAACGATTGTGAATCTGTAGTTCACAATCCATACAGATAAGGCTTGTTATTTCTCATTTTGTTGTTAATTAAAAACAACACTAGAGCACAAAGTTCATAATTTATCTGCCATGGCAATTAATCCAGTTATTACCGACCTTTGAGTCCACTGGAGCAACCGGAAAAAACAAAGCTACATCAGCTAACATCAGATTTTGGCATATTTCAATTTCTTTCCAAAGTCTTTATGGTGCTTCCATTGTCCAGTCACATGCTCCTTTACCTTCCATTGTCTTTGGTAGAATGTTTCTCATGACTGTTTTTCTGTGTAGTTAGATAAAATGTTCTCATGCACATACCCTGATTGTGTTGTTTAACCATGGCCCTGCCCCACATTCTCCTGCAGTGATTGATTGTGCTTGTATTTTAGAATTTGATCTGGGCCATGGTTCTGAGTTTATCTGACCCAAAAATGTGATCACGTCAGAAGACTTGACAGGGCTCAATTGGTTGCTGTCTCTTCTCTTTCTGGTTGAACATGTTTACTGAAACACAGATTTTATGTTGGGATATGCTGCCCTTTGCTGCACGCGGGTCTTAAAAAATATCAGAGATTTCTATCTGAGCAAAGCCAAGCTTGCCTTCCGTTCCCTACATGATTTTGAGACGCAAAATGCCCTCAGCATTCTTGTCAAAGTGTCTGATTTCTCAGTGCTGCGCTGCTATACTAGGGTAATGGGCCTGATACTGAGCAGTAGCTCAGCTGTATCTAACTTTTTTTCCTAAGAATTTTTTTAAGCAGTTTTGCTTTATCAAATAATTTAGTGAAAATTGACAGGAAGAATTAGATAGAGAAAGAGGAAACATCGCACAACATTGATTTGAGCCGTTCTCAAAATAACGTTGTGGTAAAAGTGTGCAACTAAATTTTATACATATTACTTCAGAACAAAGTGTTCATGTCTGTGTCCATGTGGTACACGTATTAACTTGTGGTCAAATCTATGTCTTTAGGTGCTCATACTAATTTAGAACAATGCTGTGATAAGGTCTGTGTCTGTATGGTTTGCACATGTATTAACTCAGATTGATGTTCTCAGGTCTGTGTCTATATGGTGCACATATTACAAAATGAGAGAGAACTTTAATTGGATCTGGCCAGGTTATAAGAAAGATGAGGTGGCCCTGGAGGTAAAGAACAGGCCTGGCAGAGCAGCCTCATACCTTTAGTAGCAGAGTATTTCCCTTACAATGTTCCCAGATGGGCTTTTGCCTGGGATAAAACCTATATTTTATAATTTCTCAAGCCTGGGGACACCTGCACAACACTAAATGTTAAGTTATTGCAAGTAAGTGAGCTGGATAGCATAAAAATGTTCTGTTTTTTGCAGTGCAAATACTGGAAATCTATTAAAATGGTGTGCATGTTGGCTTTCTCCCAGTTGTATTGCTGAAACAGTACTCAGTTATTGTGCTGCATTATAAAATGCATCTTTTCATTCTAGGCTATAAGGGGAAAAGGTGCCAAGTCAGAAAATGGAGTGAGGGAGGGGGCAGGGGAGGTATAATGCTACCTCCACAACCCCTTTCTCTCTGTCCCCACTACTCATTCTCTCCATTGTTCTCATTCTCTGCGTCTCTGTCTCTCTCTCTTACTCTTTGTCTCTTTCTTGCTTTTCTCTTTTCCTCTGTTTCTCTTCTGTTCCCTTGCCTCTAGAATGCTTCTGAATGCTTCAGGCTGGCCATTTAGCCAGTCAGTCAGTCAGTCAGTCAGTTAATCAGTCAGCCAGTTAACCAGTCAGTCAGTCAGTTTTTCAAGGTCAGGTGGCACAACAACGGTGTTCGACTTGCAGGAGGAAAACAAAACATTATCTTTGTAGTATACTAGTTTGACTCGCTAGCTTGCCAGAAAGACAATAGCCTCCAGAGCATGCCTAGACGCAGACGGCAGCTGATCACCAGGCAACTAATGTGGAAAGTATTTACTTAGGGACAGAAAGGGAGAGAGAGGGATAGATTCATTCTCCTTAAACGGAGCTTTGGAGGTGAAGCCTGTAACAGTGTTTAAGGACCAAGATGAACAGCAGTGTTTAAGGACCAAGATGAACAGCAGTGGTCAAAAACCATGCGTTAATCAAGAGCCAGTATTATGCAGGTTTTTAAGTCTAATCAAATGCTTCAGCTGCTGCTTTCATGAATTAACACTTCCACAGTAAGAAGGGTAGATTCTATCTTGTGACATCAATCAGCTAGTGTAGTCTTTGTTTGTAATAAAAACCTTTTCACTGTTGGCTCCCAATGAGGAATAGTTGGAGACTACTGCTCTAATTTATAGTTTTTACAGTCTTAATCAGTCACCGGTACCCTTAGCTTTCCAGTGCAGAAAGGAACATGACCACTGCTCTGTATATTCTTCGTGCTGTGGATACCTTCGTGTTTGGATAGCAAACATTAGCTCATTCCTCTGCCACACTGGTTATTTGAACACGGCTGAGTTACAGTCAGGTCTTACGTTTTTATATTCTTATCGGGAAGGTTTAACAGTATGCCAAACCTGCTACTCAGTACCAAACTGACTTCACAAAACTAGATGTACACATAGCTGTTGAGTGCCTTTACTGATTACTCTCAGTGATTCACTAATCACAGTTAGTCTCAGGCCATCATTTACAAATTGATCATGTAGCATTGACAGGGCTGTCGTGGGGGGGGGGGGTTGCGAGGCCCTGTGCGAACTTGACGTGCGAGGCCCTGCTCATTGACATGCACATGCACGAATCACGGTCACATGCATATGGCTATTTGTAGTTTTACTGCAAATCAAGTCAACTATTCTAGTTCTGCTGCATACGAAATTTTGGTGCAGTACATTTTTAACAAGTAGGTACAATAATACAGGATCATCAGCTGTAAAACTATTGGCTTTACATTGTCAAGTCAGCTCAGCTGTCACTTTATTTTGGCATGTTGAAGTATGACAGTATGTTACAATTCAATATTTCAGGTCTATAGCCTACATTTCATTCAGATTTTAGATCACTTTTTTCAGACCGGTCATTACACATATCCTACGGTCACACTCACATGTACCTGCTAGCTTCAGACACTTGCTCAGCCATCACATCTGTGGAAGTGTTGACAAATTTATCCAGCGATCCTGTCAGTGACTTATGAAATTCTTCCTTCTTTTTAATTTTTTTCCTTTTCTCAGACCCTTAGTCGTATTTATGAAATCGGTCACGCTCTCATGCAACTGACAGTTTTCCTGTTTCTTTCTTCCTCACAGTGAGATGGAGCCTGCGCTATGTAACGACGTAATCGAAAATGGAAAAAAACTTGAATAATTTGTTAGATTTTTTTTCATACAACCTTGACTATGCATAATAGAATCGACACACAGGAATTTCATATCAGAAGCATGTTAGGTCGACAACAGTCATTAAAAAACATATATATATATATGTATATATATACAGTGCATCCGGAAAGTATTCACACCCCTTCACTTTCCCCACATTTTGTTATGTTACAGCCTTATTCCAAAATGGATTAAATTCCTTTTTCATCTCATCAATCTACACACAATACCCCATAATGACAAAATGAAAAAGGTTTTGTAGAAGTTTTTGCAAATTTATTAAAAATAAAAAACTGAAATATTGCATGTACATAAGTATTCACACCCTTTGCTATGACACTCAAAATTGAGCTCAGGTTCATCCTGTTTCCACTGATCATCCTTGAGATGTTTCTACATCTTGATTGGAGTCCACCTGTAGTAAATTCAATTGATTGGATATGGTTTGGAAAGGCACACACCTGTCTATATAAGGTCCCACTGTTGACAGTGCATGTCAGAGCAGAAACCAAGCCATGAAGTCAAAGGAATTGTCTGTGGACCTCCGAGACAGGATTGTATTGAGGCACAGATCTAGGGAAGGGTACAAAAAAATTTCTACAGCTTTGAAGGTCCCAAAGAGCACAGTGGTCTCCATCATTCGTAAATGGAAGAAGTTTGGATCCACCAGGACTCTTCTTAGAGCTGGCCGCCCAGCCAAACTGAGCAATCGGGGGAGAAGGGCCTTGGTCAGGGAGGTGACCAAGTACCCGATGGTCACTCTGACAGAGCTCCAGCGTTCCTCTGTGGAGATGGGAGAACCTTCCAGAAGGACAACCATCTTTGCAGCACTCCACCAATCAGGCCTTTATGGTAGAGTGGCCAGACGGAAGCCTCTGCTCAGTAAAAGGCACATGACAGCCCGCTTGGAGTTTGCCAGAAAGCACCTAAAGGACTCTCAGACCATGAGAAACAAGATTCTCTGGTCTGATGAAACCAAGATTGAACTCTTTGGCCTGAATGCCAAACGTCACGTCTGGAGGAAACCAGGCACCTCTCATCACCTTGCTAATACCATCCCTACAGTGAAGCATGGTGGTGGCAGCATCATGCTGTGTGGATGTTTTTCAGCGGCAGGAACTGGGAGACTAGTCAGGATCGAGGGAAAGATGAATAGAGCAAAGTACAGAGAGATCCTTGATGAAAACCTGCTCCAGAGCGCTCAGGACCTCAGACTGGGGCGAAGGTTTACCTTTCAACATGACAACAACCCTAAGCACACAGCCAAGACAATGAAGGAGTGGCTTCAGGACAAGTCTGTGAATGTCCTTGAGTGGCGTAGCCAGAGCCCAGACTTGAAACCCATTGAACATCTCTGGGAAGACCTGAAAATAGCTGTGCAGCGACGCTCCCCATCTAACCTTACAGAGCTCGAGAGGATCTGCAGAGAAGAATGGGAGAAATACCCCAAATATAGGTGTGCCAAGTTTGTAGCTTCATACCCAAGAAGATTTGAGGCTGTAATCGCTGCCAAGGGTTCCTTAACCCTTTACTGAGTAAAGGGTGTGAATACTTATGTACATGCAATATTTCAGTTTTTTATTTTTAATAAATTTGCGAAAATTTCTACAAAACCTTTTTCACTTTGTCATTATGGGGTATTGTATGTAGATTGATGAGAAAAAAGGAATTTAATCCATTTTGGAATAAGGCTGTAACATAACAAAATGTGGAGAAAGTGAAGGGGTGTGAGTACTTTCCGGATGCACTGTATATATATATATATATATATATTCATATTTATATATTTATATATAGAGAGTGGCACGGTGGCGTAGTGGTTAGCGTGGTCGCCTCACAGCAAGAAGGTCCTCGGTTTGAGCCCTGGGGTAGTCCAACCTTGGTGGGTCATCCCAGGTCGTCCTCTGTGTGGAGTTTGCATGTTCTCCCCGTGTCTGCGTGGGTTTCCTCTGGGGGCTCCAGTTTCCTCCCACAGTCCAAAGACGTGTAAGTCAGGTGAATTGGCCATACTAAATTGTCTGAAGAAATGAATGTGCGTGTGCATGCGTGTGTGTGTGTGTGCATGCGTGCGTGCGTGCGTGCATGCGTGTGTGTGCGTGTGTGTGCGTGTGAGTGTGGTCTGGCGGCCTTTCCAGGGTGTCTCCCCGCCTGCCGCTCAATGACTGCTGGAATAGACTCCAGCACCCTCCGACCCTGAGAGCAAGATAAGCGGTTCAGATAATGGATGGATATACGTATATATCAACACGGATACAGGAAAAAACATTTTAATACATCGCAGTACAGGTCTGTTCCGTGCGTCTCGCACTCATCTGCAGCTGATGAGTGCGAGACACACGAAACAGGCCTGTACTGCAATGTATTAAAATATTTTTTCCTCTATCCGTGTTGATATTCCGCTCCTCATTAGTTGAGCACTCACAACACCATTAACGGTTTTGGAAAAAAATGCTATATTTAGTATATATATATATATATATATAAACAACCGCAGGATTGCAGGCCAGGTGCGAGGCCCTAGAGGCACCAGGCCCTGTGCACACTTCACACAGCCCATGCTGAACCTAGATATCATTCATCACTATATCAGAAGTTACTAATTCTTGAATATAAATTATTATATGAGCCAAGAGGACAATGCCTTGGTGGTTTTTTTATTGAAATTATGAAATTGTTTGGGAATTTTTTGTTACTGTTATATGTTAAGAGGCCATGTCATGCTTTATGGGTTTTTCCCTTTCCTTTCGTGTGTTATATAGCTGGGAGGTGCATGTAAAACGTCTGCAGAGTTACAAAGCCCAAAGTCCATGCCAAAGGGAGTTACTCTCTCCGACAGAAAACACTGCCTGAAATGTCTCAATCTTAGCCCAGCGTTTTTTTCCATTACTTATCTATATCACTATGTAACACATTTTCATAATCCCCGCCTAGTGGCTAGTTTTGGGCGCCCTCACACCTCAACATCAGCAAGAGGATGAGGTGGTGCACACATGGACTGAGTGCTACCCCTCAGCTGGCTTCCGGAAGTTGGCCAATCAGAAGAAAGCAGGGAGCTTATAGGAGGGGGGGCCTTAAAGCGACAGCTAAAACAAGCTTAATCGGCTTGTTTCAGACAGGGTGAACTGAGAGGGTGCATAAAGGGCCAGTATAAGAAAAATTATCTTTTTTTTTTAAACTGTGAATCATGCAAAGTAACACTAGTGGAACTCCAGAATTAAAATAAAGAGCTGGAATGAGCATGATATGGCCTCTTTAAGACTGACAAAATGTGAGCCACAGGAAAAAGGGAAGATGGACTCAAGAGTAAACGCAAAGATTAGATGTTCATTAGGCAGTGTCCTCTCTAGCCAGGACCAACATAAGAGTGAATGTTGCATGGAGAGTAGAGCCTAGTGAAAGCCACTTGTCTCCAATCTCTAATTAGACTGGAAACCCAGTCTGCCAGCAAAGGAGAGACTTCCTGCAGGCCTTGGGATGTTGCAATGGCTAAAACCTTAGGGTGGAGTTTACACAGCATGCAGAACTACCACAGGATGACTGAAGTGTAGTTCATTCCCATTTGGTGCACGTGTAGATAAAAGTGTTTACACCAGACGGGATACCGCATGGAATGTACATGGAGTAAATTATAGCTTCGACAAGCGACATCTAGACTATTTTCTCTGCACACCTTGGTCGGCTTTCACAAAAATACACTTTGACATACACTTTGTAAACATGTTATGCATCATATCTTTATAACCTATAGGCTCAGGCTTCATAATGTCATGTTGCAGCCCACACTTGTGGTTGTTGGCTGTTTATTATATAATTCCATTATAATTCTCTTATCCTCTTTCACTGTTGTATTCTGTAAATTATGTAAACACAACATCCATTGCACATTGTCTGTCTTAGGAGAGCGATCCCTCCTCTGTTGTTCTACCTGAGGTTTCTTCCTATTTTTTCTCCCTGTTAAAAGTTTTTTTTAGGGATTTGTTCCTTATCTGATGCGAGGGTCTAACGACAGGATGTTGTGTTGCTGTAAAGCCGTTTGAGGCAAATTTGTAATTTGTGGTATTGGGCTATACAAATGAAATTGACCTGACTTGACTTGACATATATGAGGATCAATGTAAATTAGCAATAATCATAGAAATGGTAATTGTCCGATCACCCATGAAATGTCACTTTCCAAATGAAAATAGTTTTGCCACTGAATTATCTAAATGTAGGTAGATGTTCAGATTTCAAGTTGTTAAATATACCCTTTTCCCACCAAAACTAGTGCATATATGCAGTTTTTTTTTAAACATGGGAAACCTGCTAAAATTAGGCGATTGACTCCTTTCCCTGTGCGAGTAGACGAGTATGCCTTTTTTTTTTTTTGGGTGCATGTAACGTTCGACGTCATGAATACGCTGGAAAAGGGGTGAAAATTATACCCTTTTTCCACTAAAATTAGCCTGTATATGAGGAATTTTTTAAATGTGGGAAAACCCCCTAAAAATAGGTGATTGACCCCTTTCCTATTGCCAGTAGACTAGTATGCCTTTCTTTATGTTTTCTGGTGTCACGTATAACGTCACAAACGCACCAGGAAAGGGGCCAAAATTAGGGTGTTTGTAGCTGCCCGATTCCTAGCGGAAACCTGATTTGTTGTACATATGTGCCATCTTGTTTTATGCATGTGCCATGTTGTTATTGCTGACTCGCGCAGGCGCAAGGTAAGTGCAGTTAAGGTTAGGTTGAAGTTGAGGTTAGAACAAACTGGGTTTCCGGTATGGATCGGACAGTTACATCATGTTTCCATCACTGCCGATCAGAGCTGTAGCCGATAAATACCCGTGACTACTGCAGAACCATTTGTCATGGAAATGATTGGCGATTATAACCTTTCCCTCTAAAGACAAAAGCCAGATGTTAGTGGGGTTTTTTTCAGTGGGAAAGGGGTTACAGAGAGACATGCCTTGATACTCTGCACCCACACTGCATCCGGTGTAAACGGCAAGCTGCTGAGCTGTGTAACCTGGCATAATGCATACTCTTTCAGCTTGTTTATCAGTTGTGACTTTTGTAGCAACATTTTTTGGTAACACTTTAGTATGGGGAACATAAAAAAACTTAATTACTAGTGAATTAGTAATGATCAAGATGTCACTTTAGTATGGGGAACATATTCTAAGTAACAAAAACTTAATTTAGAGTAATTTAACACTATTAACACTTGTAGTTTTGTGTTTTGTTATGTAAGAACAGACCATATTCATTAAGTGTTAGTAAGGGAGAATAACTCTTCTTGTGGTACTACCACCTTATAAAGTCCATACTAAGCGAAGCATATTGAGCTGGTACTACTAATAAGCAATAATTCTGAGGTTATAGAGGGAAAACTCATAGTTAATGGCTTACTGGTTGTATAATAAGGCCATGCAGAATAAGGCATTAATGAGTATGTAATAATGACCAATTAAGAGCCAATATGTTGCTAATTTGCATGCTAATAAGCACCTAATTAATGGTGACTACGTTCCCCATACTAAAGTGTTACCCTTTTTTTTTTATATTTCTATCAGCTGGCATACTATATAACAACCATATGCTAGGGGTTGGACCCAGTGTTCCAGCTTGCTATAGTTCCTGTCCCTGCAGTGCTGTGCTGGTGATAGAATGATGTAATGAACAAGACTCTTATAATTGTTGGCGGCACGGTGGGCCAGTGGTTAGCGCTGTCGCCTCACAGCAAGAAGGTCCTGGGTTTGAACCCCAGGGTTGTCCAAGGTTGGGAGTCATCCCAGGTCGTCCTCTATGTAGAGTTTGCATGTTCTCCCCGTGTCTACGGTGGGTTTTCTCAGGGTACTCTGTTTCTCTCATCATCAAAAAGACATGCATGTTAGGGTTAAGACTCCTGTCTGTGCCCCTGACCAAGGCAATGGAAAGAAGAATTGGAGTTGGTCCCCGGGTGCTGCACAGCAGCTGCCTATTGCTCCTAGCTACACAGCTAGGATGGGTTAAATGCAGAGAATAATTTCCCCACGGTGATTAATAGAGTGCATCAACATTTTTAAAAAACTCAATATTATGTATTACTTAAAACATCAGTTGGGCAGGCAAGCCTTTAAAGACTTTTTAAGACTGCTGGCTTGCCAACTTGCAATAATACTATGGGCTCCGCTGTACTCTGGAAAACCTAGAATCTGAAAAGATAAGGCTGGATGTCTGGACAGTAAAAACACAATGAAAATGAAAGAAAAAAAATAGAGCTACTTGTCGCAGATCTTGGCAGGTCGTGAAAATTTTGAAATCTCCTCACTGTCAAAGCTAATGTCCCTTTCATAGTTACATTGTAAAATAATGTATTTACTTTGCTCAACATGTCAAACAGGGGTAAAGATATTCTTTCTATTTACAGAATTTTATAGAAATTAGTAACATAGCATCAAAGGCAAAATTCACTTGAAATGACGGTTTCATTCTGAAAGGGGAAACCTCTTCAGGAATGCCTGTGTACCGCCTTATTGTAGTGTCAGTGTGTAATGTAACATGACTTTGAACCTTGATTTCTCCCAGAAATGGCTGTAATATGTATGTAAATTCACAGTGATGAGAAACTTTGAGGTCCGTAGACCCATGTTCTAATCCATACTTGACCACAAGAATGGGTAGGGATGGGTATCATTAAGACTTTAATGGTGCTACTACTGCTTATTGATCTGGTACTTTTAATGATACTCTTATCAGTTCTTTTTGTTAATATTTAAAGAAAAAAACTAAAATTAAGAACAGAATTAACATTGCTTTATTTTCTCATGTCTGGACAGGGCGTTACTTTAAATCATTAACCCATGTTTGTATAATTTAGTTAACTCCATGTGGGCTCCAGGCTGCTAGCATACATAACATACCTTAGGTGGATGGGGCAATGAAAGATGAACTGCGAGCTACTAGGCAGTCGAAAATTGCATTTCTCCACCTGTATTTGATGCACTTTCACTAGATATTTCTAAAGATCGCTTCTTTCCACTCTTACTTTTAAAAGACTTGTTGCAATTGTAGCAAAGGCATTGTCAGCATCGACTTTAGTGAAGTATAACCTGACTTTTGACTGTTTAGCTCTCTCTCCACCATTGTCATTAAACACAGGCTCTGTGTGTGTGTGTGTGTGTGTGTGTGTGTGTGTGTGTGTGTGTGTGTGTGTGTGTGTGTGTGTGTGTGTGTGTGTGTGTGTGTGTGTGTCCATGTGCATGGACACATTTCCTGAAGAGCAGTCATTCTCTCTGTCTTGTTCATGTGAGGGTGTGTCCAGTCAACAAGCTCTTCCCAGCTCTCATTTCAGCTGGTAAATTAACTCAGAACATGTCTGTGTAAAACTGATGATGGGCTAATTGTGGAGGCTTGTTGCTGTTTGAAGTTGCCCAGAGGATAGCAGAGAAAGGATCCACATGATCTTCATAGACTTATCGCAATCACTATTATGTGGTTTTAGGTGGCCTGCAGGCTTTTGTTGGTAAGATTCAATTTAGCTTTGTCTTTCTTTGGGTGTGTATCTGTGGGGATGTGTTTGAAAGTGTCTGTTCATGTGTTTTGTATGTGTATTGTATATCTATATTGCTATTTGACACTTAGCAGTGTTGCCTGTCAAAGCCATGATTGTGGTTTCATGCTGCACTGAGTCATGTGGTGGCCACGCCCACTTCAACATTCATGTTACTGAAGTAGCTTGTGAATTTTTATGTCTTTTTTATTACATGTAAAGTCAAATAGTTCTATCACCATAATTCAGTACCATTTTAGCTATCTAGCTGACTCAAACATTCAAAGGGACATGGTGAATTCAACTGTACAATAGCCTTCATTAATCAATACACAGAAAGAATATGATGTAACAAGCCTTGTGCAATACCTTAGAGTGAGCATTCACGCAGAAACCCAACTCAAACAAGCTAATCTACCTACTGATGTTACGGCCCAATATAGTATCTCATCTTTGGTTACCGTAGATGAGATCAGATTGAACTGTCCCAAATCTATTAACACAGCATCATCATTTACTAAACTACCTAAGCTTGCTGGTACAAAGTTAGTTAAATGCCCACTTTCTGAGGTTTCTAAATTTATAGTTCATTAAAATTACAAACAGCAAGGATGGTCAAGCTTCATGAATTGAGGTGTGACAAACATTCCTGTGACTCTAGAATAGTCATGTATGATTGAAAAGTTTTTTTAGGATACTTTAGCTCTCAAAGAGAAATTGTTTTGTTGGGCTTGTAGCCAATCAGGACCCTCTGGAGCACGTAATGTTGAGTAGTTTGCTCAAGGACTCATTGAGAAATATGGTAGTGCAGGAACTGAACTGTTGCCCTTTAGTTTGGAGAGGGCCTCATTAAACACTTGACCATCCAACTAACCCAGGCCAGCCTGGCAAGTAGTAAAACTTGTTATATGCAAGCAAGCAGCAAGGTAATTTCGTTTGATGTCTGCCTTCTAATCAAGCCTTATCTTTTGCAACCCATCAAGATGGCAAGTGCCAACAAACCCACAACTACTTATGTTTTTCTTCTAGCAGAGCTCCTCTAGCCCTTATTTAGGCTAAATGATGTTTGGGCAAATTGCCTAATCTTACTCACTCATCCTTAGCTAGCAAGGGCTTACTCTGAGAAACAAAGAATCTACAAGAAAAGACATGTCCTTGGATGCTTTTGTTCAAAGTTCTCAACAGCACCAAGTATTTTACCATGAGTCACTTTTAGCGTGGGTGTCCCAAATAGGAAAGGAACTCTTATCCCTGAAAGACTTGGTGCCATCCTCAACACATTGAGCCAGAGGGACCACAGCATCCAAACATACCAACAAAAATGTTCATGTGTTGCATATTCCTTGCTTCAAAAACATGTTGGGGCCTGGCACACTTAGCATCCATCTTAATCACCCTGCCTCTGTCTTGCCTCTCTGTTTCAGTCTCTGTCTGTGCAGAGCCCAGGGCCTGTTAGCTGGGCTGAGTGGTGGCTGTGGTTGAAATGGCTCACCGAATAAAATAATCACTCATTCAATGCCCATGCAGAAACCTGGTCCCCAGGGTGATGAGCCTTGGAGCCATCAGCTCAGACAACCTGATGCCAACGTGGGACGCCACTCAGCCTCGTCTGAGCTGAATGGTGATGGTGGCAGACCACAGGCTGGGCATTTACAGGACCCATTTTGCTGCAAGTCTGTCACAGATAGTTGAATGATAAATTATAAATTTGGTATGTATGCAGTTTTTTGGTTATTTGAGCAGTTGGCTTCTATTTAATGTTGACTTTTCCTCAATTTTAATTTTGTGTTGTTTACTGTTTCTGTTCTTTTGCCACTTTCAACTACTTACAAGGGTGTGTGTTGGATGTATGATGATGTGCAGTCTTCAACAGTTCTTTAATTTTCCTTGCAGATGAAAACTGTTGTCTGATAGCCTAGATATGTCTACATTGTCTCCTTTAATTCCTCCTACCAAGTGATGTCATTTACATTCAGTCTGCACATCCACTCCCCTTCCTGTTGTACAACCAGTAGTGTGCTCATCTCTCTCTCTCTCTCTCTCTCTCTCTCTCTCTCTCTCTCTCTCTCTCTCTCTCTCTCTCTCTCTCTCTCTCTCTCTCTCTCTCTCTCTCTCTCTCACACACACACACTCCTTTTGTATCCAAATTGACCCTATCAAGCCATCACAAGCATGTCTGCCTCTCCTAGGCTGTTGTGGACTGTGCCCTCCTCAGGTCACTGTCACCCTGGCTTTAAGTGTTAGTAGAATGTGTCTTAGCTATTGCTGCTCAAATGTAAGACAGGGGACTGGTGCTGGTCCTTGGGGAGTCACTGAGCAGTCCTTGTTCTTTGTTTATTTTTATTCCCCAGTCTAAATTTGTGTTTATTATCATATAAGCAGTCTCAAATGGTAGCAGTGCTGTTGCCTGCTACCTCCTTGCACTTAAGACAAATAAATATCTTCCAGTCTCTAAAAAAAAAAAGAAAAAGACAGGCCCATGTCAACATGACTGACCCTGAATAGTTCTGACAGGAGAACATTAATTTCCATTTCAAATTTTTAGACAAGGAATGCAGTGCTATATGTTATGGGTATTTTACTACATGCGTCAGACCCAGCCCTCCTCTAAGTTTCTCAAGTGGTAGGTGCTGGTGTCACAGTTGGTTTCAGTTTGGCTGCGGCCACGGTTAGTTCCCGCCTGTTGTGGCCCCTATTATTAGGCTCGGATTTGCAGGGCTTTGATAAAGTGGTTAGGGGGACAGCAGGGCCGCAAGTGACAGCCAGGGTGGTGTTGGTGTGAGTGGTATGCGGTGCTAAGTGGTGATGCGAGCTCATATGAGTCAGGCGAGGGGGAGTCTACCATGACGCTAGTGGAGGACTTCCCCATCAAGCAGACTCAAGATGACACACTGCACTTTGCCTTTGATCATGTGATGACTATCGATGTCCAACAGGTGCACCCGAACACGGCGCTTACTCTTTGCACTTATTAGGGACATGTTATATCGTGTGAGTCACGACACTCAAACCGGTCAAGAAACCACGCATTTGTTAATTGAGATTCCATTTGAGCATATTAGCATTGACCTCGTCGGGATATTAGATCGGAGCTCACGGGGATATCACTTTGTGTTGGTTACAGTGGATTACACAATGTGCTGACCTGAAGCTGTGCTGTTGCGCAGTATAGACCAGGGCACGTCATTTATGTCATGCACACTACACGGACTATACGAATAATCGGGCATAAAACCGATCCACATGAGTGTGCATCACCACCAAACAGACTGGCTTGTGGAGAGATTTAATAAAATGCTTAAGAACATGATTCGTAAGTTCATGCACGAAGATAGCCGCAATTGAGATAAATGGTTGGATCCTCTTTTATTTGCAGTGCGGGGGGTGCCTCTGGCCTCCATGTGGTTTTCCCCCTTTGATTTGCTGTTTGGCAGTACACCGAGGAGTGTGTTGGACCTGATTAAAGAAAGCTGGGAGAGCGGTCCAAGTGCCAGTAAAAACAAAGTACAGTACATCCTGGAGCTGAGAGCAAAACTCCATATACTTGTGCAACTATCAAGGGAGAATTTGCTCCAGGCCCAGGAACTTCAGCAGCACCTGTATAACAGAGGAGTGTGACTGCGTCAGTTTGCACTGGAAGGGAAAGTCCTCATATTGCTCCCAACATCTAGCTCCAAATTACTAACAAAGTGGCAAGGACCCTTTGTGGTCACATGACGAGTGGGGATGTCGACTATGAGGTTGTGCGTAATGACAGGGGAGGTGCAACACAGATTTCCCATCTCAACCTCCTAAAAGCATGGAGAGAGGCGGTTCTGGTTTCTCTGGCCACGGTGGTATCAGAGAGAGATGAGTTGGGGCCGGAGGTACTAAAAGTGAACAATCTTTCCTCCCTCCATTGTGAGAACCATCTCTCATGAAGATGAGGTTGCTGCGTTACAACAGCACTTGGCTGATGTGTTCTCCCCCCATGCAAGGATGCACAAACCTCATACAGCACCACATAGTGACATTTCCAGGCATGACTGTGCACTCAATATAAAAAGAAAACTGTTCAGGCAGAAGTCAAGGCCATGCTGGAAATGGGAGTAATAGAGGAGTCTACTAGTGACGGGTGTAGCCCCATTGCCCTTGTGCGTAAGTCCGATGGGTCTATGTGGTTCTGTGTAGACTATCGCAAGGTGACTGATGTATAATAATAGTAACTTTATTTATATAGCACTTTTCAAAACAAAATCCAAATTTGATGTCTAAGGATGCCTTGGGTCGATGAACTCCTGGACCAGCTCGGCTTGCTTTTTTACGACACTGGATTTAGCCAAGGGGTACTGTCAGATTCCTTTGATTCCAGAGTATAGGGAAAAATGTCTTTCTCTACCCCGGATGTTTTGTACTAGTTCGTGACACTTCCGTTTAGGCTGTTTGAAGTGCCAGCCATATTTCAGCTCCTCGTGGTGCTGTGGCCACACCTTGCATATGCTGGTGCCTATTTGGACGATGTAATCATCCACAGTAGCAGCTGGGATCAGCATATGCAGCAAGTTGCGGTGGTCCTCGAGTCCTTGAAGCATGGCCAACCGAAGAAGTGCGAGATTGGTACGGTATCTGGGGTACCACATAGGCAGAGGACTAGTGTGGAGCCAGATAGATAAAACCACAGCAATTGTGGCCAGCCGAAGGCCTAAGACAAAAAAGCAGGTGAGGGCATTCCTGGGGGGGGGGGGGCATAGCATTGTCGCCTCACAGCAAGAAGGTCCTAGGTTTGAATCCCAGGATTGGGGGGGGGGTCATCCTGTATGTGGAGTTTGCATGTTCTCCCCGCGTCTGCAGTGGGTTTTCTCCAGGTGCTTCAGTTTCCCCCACCATCAGAAAGAAACATACATGTTAGGGTTTATACTACTGTCTGTGCCCCTGACAATGGGAAAAGAACTAGAGTTGGTCCCCAGGCGCAGCATGAAAGTGGCAGCCCACTGCTCCTAACTATACAGACCACAGATTAATTTGCAGTAACTGAATTTCCCCAAGGGGATTAATAAAGAAAACTTAAATCTTAAATCCTAGGACTGCCCGGCTACTACAGGTGGTTCATCCACACCTTTGTGGAGCTGACCAAGCATCTGACCGACCTCACCCAAAAAGGCTGTCTCAGATCCAGTCCAATGGATGGAGCAGTGTCAGGTGGCGTTTGAGAGGGTTAAACAAGCCCTTTGTGGGAGGCCGCTACCCCACACTCCTAACTCCCCCTTTTGTCTTGAAGACCGACACATTAGGGCGGTTTTGTCCCAGGAGGTGGGAGGAGTCGACCACCCGGTGCTGTATATAAGCCACAAGCTGGCTGAGCGAGGTACAGCACCGTCAGAAAAGAATGCCTGACCATCAGATGGGTGGTTGGTGCGCTCTGCTTCTACCTCTTGGGGGCTCTCAGTCACCCTCTGTTTGGACCATTCCCTGCTCCAGTGGCTCCACTGCATAAAGGATGCCAACACACGGATCACCTGTTGGTATCTGGCCTTGCAGCCTTTTAAGTTCAAGGTGGTCCATAGGCCGAGGACGCAGATGGTTGTGGCTGATTTCCTCTCTCGCTTGGGGGGGGGGTGGTGGTGTTGGCTGTCAGCTGGATGTGGCCCCAGCCTAAGGCGGGTGGTGGGCCTAAGGCGGGTGGTGGGGGTATGTGGTAGTAGTTCAGCCTCAGATGCAAGCGGGGAGAGAGAGGGTGCGTTGGTGGTGGGAGAGCAGACGTGATAGCGGTTGATTAGTGATCAGCCTCAGGTGTGCTCAGTTAATGTGCTATGCTTTATATTCTGCAGTGAGGCCAGGTCCTAGATTGACACGGACAGATGCAAACACGGGCAAACGGAAAAAACCGGAAACAAGGAAAAGACTGAAACAAGGAGCCCAATGCCGCTCAAAACAGAGAGAGAGCGAGGCAGCTGGGGCTCCAGCACAGCTGACTACCGGGCCCGTACAGCGTGCAGAGCAACGACACTGTGACCTGTAAATCTAAAACTGTACATGAAATCCTGTGTTTGCTGAACACATGTCCGTCCTCCATCTGAGCCCTTTGTGGCATGAGTCATTGACCCACTCTCCCTTTCTGTTTCACTAGCTTGTGCTAAAGATTAAAGCAGATATTGGCCCTAAGGCGCAAATCCTGTAGCCATTCACGTTGCGATGAATTTATACCTGGCTGATTTTTGTCTTTTGATAGTCTCTCTCTGATTTTGATGAATAGGATTTGGTTAGATGTAGTTTGCTTTCATTTACTGCATTACTAGGGGTGTTGGTGAAATTTGTATATGTTTGTGTGTGTGTGTGTGTGTGTGTGTGTGTGTGTGTGTGTGTGTGTGTGTGTGTGTGTGTGTGTGTGTGTGTGTGTGTGTGTGTGTGTGTGCCTGCACATTAGCAAAGTCATCAAGCCCAATTGACTGACAGTGGCAGGAGGACTGGTTTTAAACCTTTGTCTAAAGCCTGCACTAATACTTGCGGTTTTATCAGCCTTGATAAGCACACACACACACACACACACACACACACACACACACACACACACACACACACACACACACACACACACACACACACAAGCACTCCCACGCACCTACACGTACAAACTCCCATGACTAAAGTTTGATTTAGTCTATGCAGAGCCTACACCATAGCCTACACAAGTGGCCTATGCTGTTGTCAGCATTCATACTTGTGCGCTGATGTATCTGCATCACTCTGCAATTACATTGCCAAAAGGCCAGTTGGCGGTGGGGTTTCTATGCCACTGTGTTGAGTTTCTCATAGACAGTAGAAGTTTCCTCATGTACTTCAAACAATGATGACTGAAACTGAGCGGATCATGTTGGAGTTGGCGCTAATAAATGTTAAACAACATTTACTTTTACTGAAATTCATGCAACACAGAAAGATGTCGGAGGAGATGGAGTGTATGGCCATTGAACTGATTTGAGACAGATTGAGGGTGAAGAAGCGGCTGGAAATCCATAGGAGGAAATGCAATGCTACCAAGTGGGCCAATCACAGGTGTTGCAGTTTGCATCGCTGCGACATGTAGTAACATTTCGAGGGAGGTGCACATCAGGCTATGGCGTACATCGTACAAACGCCATACCTATGGCGTAGATTCTATGGAGAAGGATACATTGGCCTTAAGCCCATGCTCATGCCCCTCTTTTAGTGTGTTGTCAATACTTTGTAATATGATGCAGAGCCAACAGGATGTTTCTCTCTTATTGGAAAACTGATGGACTGGTGAAGCTCACTTCTGTCCTGTGAGATGATCTATTCAGTACACAGTGTATGTGTATGCGTGCACATTAAATGCTCTTGTGACAAGGGCACATGCAAAAGACTTATGTGCCTGGTAAACCATCACATTCATTTGTCTGGAGAATGCATGGTTTCAGCTGGATGTAGGACTTTGCACCCCTGGCTCAGCCCCTTATTAAAAGTTAATCCAAAAAACTGTTGGGAGGGTTTTGGCTCAGCATGTGGAGGCCAGATTTGTCCAGAGCTGGCTGAATGAGCTCCACTACATAGCTCTGCTACTCTGCTTGGGTGAAGGCGATCCTTTCAGTTGACACAGGGCCTCCCAGTACTGCTCTCGCTGCTAGACTTGTTAGATTTACCATGTGTAAACATAGTAAACACAGAAAAGACCTTTTTGTGTGTGTGGGGGGGGGGGTCTTTATTGGTTGGAGGGGGTACTTGCTATCTGTGGTAACTAGTTGTAGGCTTTTTGCAAGTTTATTTGCATGTGTGTTGGATTTGTGTCAGAGACTGAGTTAGTTCACCTACTGGGTGTCTGTGATGTCTTTTGTATGTGTGTGTTTGTGTGTCCGTGTGTGTGTCATGGTCAGTTTAATTCACTTTCATTTAAAATAAGTTTTTTTTTCTTTGTGTGTGTGTCTGTGTGTGTGTGTTCAGGACACTAGCAGGACACTAGCAGACCACCGTCCCCTTCCTCCCGAAATCCAGTGGCTCTGTAGTGCACTGCCTCAGACGGTTAATCAGAATCAGAATCAGAATACTTTATTCATCCCCGAGGGAGAAACTGGGCAAAACTAAATGTTTGTCCACATGTATTAAATTTTACTTTTTATTTTTCCAGAATTAAGATGGTTAATATTGGTTGGCAATTGGTATGCCCACAAACAATTGACAGATGTCTGCTGTTGTTTAACTGCACTGATCAAGGTTAAGAAATTGAAGGAATCATGCCAGTACTGTTACCAAACAGATCTCTGCACTGAATCAACTAGAGGTGTGAAAAAGTCAATTTTTTCCAAGTGGACTAGTCAGGAGGTTAGCAAGTAGTTGACTAGTCGGTCTCAAGGGAGCCCTTTTAATTATTAGGCTCTACTTTTCCTGGACCGGCATTCTCCAGTGAGGACTTGTGCTTGTTACCTAGGCCTACACATATTTACAATAAAGAAATGTATGGATAAAAATTGGCGTATCAAAAATCTGTGTTTTATTTATGACAACATTTTATTTGCGCCATAATGTGTCACTGCAAGCAATGTCCTGATGATGTACAATAAGCATTTCTCTCAAGAAAAGAGACGTCGGCAAACTGACGTAGGGCTAATCTACATAGTACTAATTGGCTGATCTATTTTTATCTATTTAATTACTTTAATCTAACAGTAGTTGGATCCATCAAAAATATTATTTAATAAAATCTAAAAAAAAATCTTAAATCTAAAAAAAAATTTGATGCAGTAGTTTACTAGTCACATGTTGGTCGACTAGTTGACCGTTCTTTTTTTTTTCTTTTCCTTTTTCTCCCAATTGTATCTGGCCAGTCACCTTACTCTTCTGAGACATCCCAGTCGCTGCTCCATGCCCTCTGCCGATCTGGGGAGGGCTGCAGACTACCACATGCCTCCTCCGATACATATGGAGTCGCCAGCCGCTTCTTTTCACCTGACAGTAAGGAGTTTCGCCAGGGGGACGTAGCATGTGGGCGGATCACACTATTCCCCCCAGTTCCTCCTCCCCCCTGAACAGATGCTCTGACCGACCAGAGGAGGCACTAGTGCAGCGACCAGGACACATACCCACATCCGGCTTCTCACCCACAGACACGGCCAATTGTATATCTGTTGGGAAGCCCGACCAAGCCGGAGGTAACACGGGGATTTGAACTGGCGATTACTGTGTTGGTAGACAACGGAATAGACCGCTACGCTACCTGGATGCCCCTAGTCGACCATTCTGACCAACTAAGTTCCAGACTTACTCTAGAACTTTTCTTCATTCTGACATTTCAGAATAAAACACACGTATTTGTACGTTTACCCTATTGATTATATTCAGTTTGAGCTTTATTTGGGTTTCTATTGTAGCCTGTCAGCCAACCCGTATGATTATGTTTCCATTATTTCCTATTCATGGTTTATCAGCAGTGACCTGCATTTTAAATCTGCAAATCACTGTGCTGTCTTTTCCTCACGTCTTAGTTTTGCTGCATGTGCGATGGTTGAATTTTTTCATAGTAAAGCAGTTGAGCCCTAGCTGCATAAGCCAGTCTTAAACACTGATCGTTTTTCATCATCAAACATTGACTTATTTGTTTACTTTGATTAATGTTGATCAAGAAAACACTTTTAAAAAAGGTATTTCTGGTATGGAAACTTGCCATTGCAAAAACCCCTTCACATAACATATTTTGACGTCACTGTGTTGTAATTGGTGAATTTCTAACTCAAAAACAACAGGAACAGAATTGAAGCCCAAATGTCTGTTTCTGTCTGAATTTCTCTTTGTAACGAGAGATGGCTAGGATCAGGATGGAGTGGTTTCCATTTCTGACTGCAGCGCCTCTCGTTTGCGTTGAGAGCACACCCACGGCAGCACAGGTATCCTGTTCTGTGATGTGTGCCGGAGTGTGAGGGGTGATGTGCAGTGATCCTCCTTGCCTTTAGTTGGCGTGTATGCTGTGCTTTCCCCCAGAGCAGAGATCTAGACTACAGTGGTGTGTGTGTGTGTGTGTGTGTGTGTCTGTCTGTGTAGGTGTCTGTGTGTCTCTGTCCATCCAATGATAGTGGCGCCAGCTTGGCAGCAGGGCCGCGCCATAATGGAAATGATGCACGAGGCAGGATGGGGGGAGGAAGAGGAGAGCACAGCACAGCGAGAGTCTATAAGGATGAACTGGATGCTGGAAGCTGGAAAGCCAGTGTTAAGGCCCCTCATCCTCTGGACTCCTGCCAGCTGCTTTCTTCTTCTAGTTTTCTGTCTGTTTTTCTATCTAGTGGCTCTGTCCTTCTTCCGCTTTGTATTCTTGTACTTGGAAAAAAGAGTAACTAATCAGTTGTTCTTTTTCTTCCTTTCGCCCCTTCGTTCATTAAATTTCTCCTTCATTCCATCTCTTTCCTCTCGTTCGTTCTCTCATCCTCACCTCTTCTTCGCTTTCCATTGTTAAACTCCTGCCAGCCACCCCCGCTGCTGCCCTATTTTTAACCTTGTCAAACCAACCACCTATTTTCCTGTAAACTCTCTCTCTCTCTCTCTCTCTCTCTCTCTCTCTCTCTCTCTCTCTCTCTCTCTCTCTCTCTCTCTCTCTCTCTCTCTCTCTCTCTCTCTCTCTCTCTCTCTCTCTCTCTCTCTCTCTCTCTCTCTCTGTCGCTCTGTCTCTCACTCTCTGTCTCTTGCTCTCTGTCTGTCTGTCTCTCGCTGTCTCTGTCTCTCGCTCTCTCTCTGTCTGTCTGTCTCTCGCTCTTTGTCTGTCTGTCTGTCTCTCGTTCTCTCTCGCTCTCTCAGTGAATATTGTGAGAAGGATTTCTCGCTTTCTGTTTGTCTGGTAGATGGAGCGAGTGGGTTTTTTTTTCAGCCCTTTATAGGTAACCACCACATTCTCCACCATCACAATCATCATCATCATCACCATCACTACCAACAGCTTTAACCCTGAAGCCTCAACTCCTAATGATTGCACCCCTTTGTTACACACCCGCTCCGCTGCCACGAGTCTACCCACTGACTGGCTCAGAAAGTGATAATCCGCTGCTTTATTTAATCTGCTCAACTCTGGGTTTTTTTTTTGTTTTTTTGCTGAGTTAAGCTGGCACTGCTCTGTGTCTCAGTGTTTATATGTGGGTCTACCATCAGGCCCTCACGTGGCTAAAGGGGGCTTTTTTATTCTATTCATGTAACGTTTATTCTTAATGCTTAAATGCTTGTTGTTGTTGTTTTTTGTCTCATTACACTACGCATTTATTTCAGGTAATTTTTTTGCCTCTTTGTGCCAAATGTATAAGTTATTTAATTTTTGCCATTTTCTGCTTTAGCTAAGACTGTAGTGAGTGAGAGCAAAGAGCATTAAGATATAAGATAGAGGGATGGGATGTAAGACTGGTCCTGGACAGTACTGAAACCTGTGGGTGTTGCTGTTGTATCTGACACCCCCCCCCCCCGAATCCTACAGTTTTCCCTTTCGTATTGGTTACAAATAAGAAATACATGTTGCGGATGATTTGCCATTTGTTTGCTTGCATATTGTTCAGGAGGGGAGCAGTTTTCTCCTGTAAGTCCCCCCATAATGATTTGAAAACAAATTGAATTTGAATTTCCATTTAGTTGCAATCAGTAGGTGATTAACCTTCAAACTATTGACCCAATGTGTCTGCCACAGATAGAAGAGATAGGCCACTGGGTCCCTCTGCAGTCATTCCAGTTTACTGAGAGACAGTTGATGGGTGGAGAGACGATTGATGAGTGGATTTGTCATATCATTCTGGGCTGAGGTCATAACGGACCGGGACAGTGTAATATCTCATGGAGACTGACTTGAGACTCTTATAGTCAGTCAGTATGGACAGCGGGAAGCACCCTCGAAGCCTTTTAAGGCTCAGACATAGGCCTTATATAAGTGTGTGTGTGTGTGTCTGTGTGTGTGTGTGTGTGGCTGTCTAGCTATTTCTCTTCTCTTTTCCCTGCTTGTTGCAGTGTGCTTCTTTGTCCTTTAGTTGCCTTTATGGGTACCCCCAGCAATCCTAATGTATGTGTGTGTGTGTGTGTGTGTGTGTGTGTGTGTGTGTGTGTGTGTGTGTGTGTGTGTGTGTGTGTGTGTGTGTGTGCGCGCGCGCTATAGACTGTATTCAGCCAGTAAGTACTCTGTAGCTAAGCCTAACCTGGTTGATACCTCCTCAGTTGCCCCATGAATCCTTCTTACCTGCATTTCTCAGTATTGACGGCATCCAGGGATAAAGATAAAAGTACAAAACACTAAATTGGTGCAGTGTGGTTGTACCACTCAAGCAGAATGTGGTGTTTTGTTTTTGTTTTTTTCACCTTTATCAGATAGCAATAGTTAAGAGAGAGAGAAGATGACATGCAGCAAAGGGCCCAGGCCAGATTCAAACTCAGGCCACTACAGTAAGGACTCCACTTTATGTGGTACACACTCTACCAGGTGAGCCACTGGAGCACTCCATGGTGTGTGTTTTTTTTTTAAGATATGCCATGATAATTCATCAGTCTGGTGTGGAAGGACGGTTACTGGCCATGCATTTCCTTTCTGGTCTTCGCCATTTAATTCAGAACAAGCAAACAAACAAACAGAACAAAAATTAGACCTTCACCAGTGAAGGTCTAATTTTTGTTTCCCTCACTGAGATGAATCAAATGATCCTCAACAAGGACAGTTGCCTTTTCAGGCAGCTTTTCATCAAGCGTGCTCTTTGTGACGGGCCTACCCTTGGCTCAGCGGCTAATCGCTCAGCATATCTTCAAAGCAGATACAGACAGAGGTTAATTGGGCGCCGGTGCATCTCAGTAGTCCATGCAGTGCATTTCACGCTCTTTTCTCTCTTAATTGCCAAATAACATTCACCATTGCTGGCTTATATTGAATTTACATACACCCACATGAATCCTTGTAAAGGTTTATTTAGCTTTAGTTTTGCTTTAAAGGGGTTCATGCTGTAATTGATTTGGGACAATTGTGTTCTGTTTGAACGATGCTTGAGCATTCAAAAGGGGAAGTTGTGTGACAGTTTAACCCATCCTGTCAATTACCTTTTGATGCATGCACCCCCCCATCTTCATATGTATTGTCACTGGCTCATCGTTCAGTACCCCTATAAGTTAATTGTTGTATTTCAAACAGTGTTACATATTACTTAGTGTTATTGCAGCTTATTTGTCTGTTTCGGATGTTTTATACTAGTTTGCAAAAATCCCAGAAAAAGTTGTGGTTGACCGGTAGTCAAAAGGTCTGTACATGTGTCAGCATTGCTTTTTGTGTATATGGCTTTCTTGTCAACTCTCCTGCAGACTACTCCCAGCACCCTTGTCAGAACTAATCCATGTAGCGATGTGCGCATTATCCTCATGTAGTTGTGCTGTCTCAGTCAGCTCCTAAGCCCCACTTTTCCTCCTCCCCTCCCCTCTAGCTCCCTGCTGGGGGAGTGCAGCACCATGTTATATCTGGGCGTCAAGTCAGTCCAAGTCAGTTTTATTTGTATAGCCCAATATCACAAATTAGAAATTTCCCTCGGGGGGCTTTACAGCAATACAACACCCAATTTCCCCTCAGGGATGAATAAAGTATTCTGATTCTGATTCTGTCCTTAGACCCTCGCATCGGATAAGGAACAACTCCCTAAAAAAAAAAACCTTTAACAGGGAGAAACCTCAGGGAGAGCAACAGAGGAGGGCTCTCTCTCCCAAGATGGTTAATGTGCAATGGATGTTGTGTGTACACAATTTACACAATACAACATTGAAAGAGGATAACAGAATTATAATGGAATTATAAAATTTATGAAGAATATGATGAGAAGGATGCCAAGCAGTGTCCAGATGCCATGGGGAACAGCCCAGGACCTGAGCCATACGACCAGCATCACCATGTAGACCTGACAGGAAGACAGACTACACATGCACACAGGAGAGACTCACATCACACCATTCACATACACGGGAGAAGAGACAATCAATCAATCAACCAAGTTGCATTTTATATAGCGCTTTTCTAGCTGCAACAGCCACTCAAGACAAGAAAAGACATTAGTCACACATCTTAGTGAGAGAAGGATACAACAGTGAAACAGGATAAAAAAATTATTTGGATTTATAAGATATATAAAAAGAAAATGTGATGAGGGGGATGCCAAGCACTGTCCAGGTGGTGACCACCGTCACATGGAGACCTGGTAGGAGGACAGACTACACATGCACACAGGGGAGACCCA
This sequence comes from Lampris incognitus, assembly GCF_029633865.1. Taxonomy (NCBI): domain Eukaryota; kingdom Metazoa; phylum Chordata; class Actinopteri; order Lampriformes; family Lampridae; genus Lampris; species Lampris incognitus. The sequence goes on from NC_079221.1 coordinate 23,592,779, forward strand.
CATGACACCATTTACACACACACAGAAGAGAAAGGAGAAGACATTATTCAGAGAGCGAGAAAAGACTTGTGAGAGAAGAGACCAGTTTGCAATAGTCAATAATCTATACGCTATAATCTCATCAGCAGAACAGTGGTTGGTAAATTCATTGAGACAGAAACCGACCCGCCATGCAGTACAGGTTGTGAAGTACTCAACTTAAATGCAACTAATGGTAGGCTAAGGCAAAAAGATGAGTTTTAAGTTTGGATTCAAAGGACTCAACAGACTCTGATTGTGTGATGGCAGCAGGCGGATTATTCCACAAGAACGGGGCCCGATAGGAAAAGACCCTGCCATCAGATGATTTCTTTTTAACTTTGGGTACACACATGAGCCCTGTATTTTGAGAGCAGAGAGCTCGAGATGGAATGTACGGTTTAAGGAGATCAGACAGGTAAGATGTTACAAGCCCATTTAGGGTTTTGTAAATCAGCAGAAGCACCTTGTATTCTATCTAACATGGCTAGGAAGCCAGTGAAGGGAGGCAAGAATTGGTATAATATAGTCATATTTTCTAGTTTTAGTTAGGATTCCAGCTGCAGCATTCTGAACCATCTCAAGACTTTTAGTACTAGCATGTGGCAGACCTGAAAACAGAACACTACAGTAATCAAGTCTGGATGAAACAAATGCATGTATTAGAGTCTCTGTGTCAGCCATGGACAGGAAAAACTGAATTCTAGCTATGTTACGTAAGTGAAAAAAGGCAGTCTCGGTGATTTCTTTAATGTGCTTATCAAAGGAAAGGCTTGGATCAAATGTAACACCAAGATTTTTGGCTGCCACACTTTGTGAAATCACAGAGTTGTTGATTGTTATTTTTACCTGATCACATTGGTGTCTGCGTGTAGCAGGGCCAGTGACCAACATCACAGTTTTATCCAAATTTAAAAGCAGGACATTTCGTGACATTCAATTTTTCACAGTAGCCAAGTAGGAAGAATTCAACCCTTTGTTGAGCAGTAGCTTCAAATGTGTGTGTGTGTGTGTGTGTGTGTGTGTGTGTGTGTGTGTGTGTCTCCCCATTAACCCTACAGGGATTGATCAGCTGAACAGCTGAATGTGTTCTGTGGGTTTTCATCTAAACACTGGGTCCTGTGTGTGTGTGTGTGTGTGTGTGTGTGTGTGTGTGTGTGTGTGTGTGTGAGTATTTCAGCTGAGACCATATCACCTATGCATCAAGAGTATTTTGTTATGTAAAGTGGTGTTTTTGTGTAAAGGCATAATGACCCCAGTTTGCAATAATCATAGTTTTACAGTTCCATTGTAGCCTTCAGTGTTACACACACACACACACACACACACACACACACACACACACACACACACACACACACACAACTCTATGCTCCTGAACAGAGTGCATACAAAACTGCTTTCACTCTCTGTCTTTCTATTTTTCACTCCTCGTTTTGAACTCTTTGGCGATATTTTTGCAAGCACTGTGCCATTTCATGCCCTCCCAGTGGCAGATCTCTGACATGACTTATTCGACTTTCTAAACAGGCTGTCATCAATAGTAAGGTAACATACCATTGATAACAAGGCACGCTCTCTGATAACAATACTCCTCAGAAGGGCAACAAACAGAATTTGACCAAGAGAGTGAACTCTTGGCTTATTTACATGCGAAGTAATCTGACATGTTTCCACTGAAATCACTAGAGGGTCACAAATGCAACACCACGAAAATGGCATAAACAGAAACACTGTTAATAATAATCAGATGAATTCCAATAGGGTTTCCTCACACCTTTGGTGCTTAGATCCCTAATTAATGCTTTCAGCAGTATAAAGTAATACAGTAGGGACATTGCTATTGTGATGCCCCTCAGAAGAAGTAAAGTTGGGAACAGATGTTGGGGGAGGAAAAAACAGCTACTATATCCTCTCAGTATCATCCTTGAAGCATTTTGTCTTGGTCCACCAATGTTATGTAACACAGCATGGAAAAGACGGCTGTACACTCTGTTGTTTGAGTGACACGACAACCTTCCAGTTAGTCCAGTGTTTGACGTTGCTGTCTTCAGAGCTTCCTCTCTGATTGTGTTTGCACAGCCACACAATACCTCACTTGTGTTGCAACTGCAAGTGTGTGGCATTCGCCTCCTGGCTAGGGCCGATTCTTTAACAACAGAGGTGTAACAGAAGCAGGCAACTAGTCCTAGTCCTGCCCTCCTCTGCTCTGCTCGTCCCTGTTTTTTCTTGTTCTGTTCCATTTTGTCCTGATCTGTTCTGTTCTGATCTGATCTGTTCTGCCAGTGGATGCAACAGTTTGTCACCCCCCTTGGTTTTTGAGTGGCCAGTCAGCTGTTTGCACCTGACAGGTGAGTCTGCCCCCAGAGGGATAGAGGTTCAGTATGAATAACAGACCAACTCAGTGTTGAAGTGTTCATGAACAAGATCCTGAAGGCCCATCTGCTACTGGGTGCTCCCTTTGCTTTGACTATGTAGGAGACCTGTCCCAGTTATCCTGTAGGTAATATGAGCATTGAAACTCACAAATAAAACACTTCACAAGAACATCTTCATCCTGTGCCTCTGATCCTCTCTCATCCATGTCATTTTGCTTGTAAGCCCACTGGAGCTTTGATAGCTGTATCATGTTATAACCAGCTGATGAGTCCGTGCAGTCAGCGGAGCCCCGGAGTGAAGCCACCGAGTGTGTTGCACACCTAATGTGCTTCGTCATGGTGGAAGTGGGTGCTGCAGAAATGTGCTGCTTCATGGGGGGCAAAGTGCAACACATTGCATGTATGTTATAGAGAAACGTGCTGTGTCATCAACTTAAGTGTTTCATATTGTAGATGATTGAGAAATGTATCATGTCATGGAAATGTGGGGTGGTCCCACAGAGCCTTGACATTCAGTATGAGTTAGCACAGCTGCTAGCCTGGCAGCTGACTGTTGCTAACCAGCAACAGGATCTGTTAAGACTGTTGTCCTTGCTCTTATATCTTTTGTGTATTAGAGGGCAGGAGTAGCAAGGGTGTCTTAAGTGGTCAGAGAGGCTGTGTGTGTGATTTGAATGTCACATTTTTGATTCTTGTAGTCAGTTTTGCTGTCCTGCCCTTGCTCTGTGAAGCTCTGCAGCTGCACTTGTTTTTGAGTTGTAAAATTGGTGTGCCCTCGTGCTCTTATTTCGCTGGTGTAATCAACATATTTCTACATGTAACATATCATTATATCAAATCTTGGTAGAACGGCTGTGCTGTGAGAACCGCTCAGCTGTCTGTCAGAGGGCAGAAGTAGGAGAGGGGTATTTGTGACAAAAAGAATGGTACAACAAAGTGGGCTAAAACAACAAAATGAGATTGAAAATTATGGAGGATGCGACACTGACAGCAACAGAAATACAGCTCATGAATACTGAGAGAAAAAGATCAAAATGCTTCCATGAATGGGAATATCTAGTGTGCAATGTGCACAATATACTATATGTTTATGGGCTGGCCCTTGCAAACTCAATTTCCTTTCAAACAGTTAATGGTGTTGTTTCTTATGAAAGGAGACAGTGCGGTCTGAGAGGAAGAGGACTCACAAGAACACTGTGATTTCTCCTCGCGGGTAGACTGCCATGGGATTTTTTTCAGAACAGTAATTCAATACTGTTGTTTATTGTCTTTCAATTGTATTGTATCAAGAGGAAATTCAGATATTGTCATATCGTGGTACACAGTTTTGTTGTCTAAATTAATGATAACAATAATCTGTTAGCTAAATTTTTATTTAGGTAAATAACTAAATAAATAAATTGTCACAAAATGAGGTCTGAAATATTTGAGGGAGCATTATTTGAAAGCTAGTCTTGGTTTGATATTATACTGTACATTACAGTTCAATGTAATGAACCTTTGCTGGATTCTTAAACCGGCATTTTTGGCATTTGTAAGCAGATAGTATAGTCTATAATGACATTGTGTAAAATTCCCCATGATTACTGTGATATTTTCCATATCCCCCGGCACTATCTAGCCATATCACTGTATCACTATCGTTATCACCCAGCACTTTTTTTTCAACCCACCAAGTTGTATATAAGTTACCAGATGGGATGAGTCATAATTAGGGTTGTAAAATCATTATTTCTGATTATTACACAGCTTTGTTGAATACTCAACTCTCTTTAGTCAATTACGGCATTCTGCGGTCTGTTAGACCGTTGCTATGGATGCAGTTCTAACGGACTAACAAATCTAAAGGACTATTTGTTTAGTGGAAACAAGAAAATAATTGTCAAATCAATAAAGTCGTTTTTCAATATTTTTTGTCACATTATTGATTTCTTTAGTAACTAGCCATGTAATAAGCGGGATAATATACAGAATAGAATAGAATACACTTTGTCATTTGTGCATACATACAATGAAATCTTTAACCCATCCTAGCTGTGTAGCTAGGCGCAGTGGGCAGCCGCTGTGCAGCAGCCGGGGGCCAACTCAAGTTATTTCTCCCTATTGCCTTGGTCAGGGGCACAGACAGGAGAGGAGTATTAACCCAAACATGCATGTCTTTTTGATGGTGAGAGGAAACCGGAGCACCCACCACAGACATGGGGAGAACATGCAAACTCCACACAGAAAGGACCTGGGACGGCCTGGGTTTCAAACCCTGGACCTTCTTGCTGTGAGGCAACAGTGCTAACCACTGGGCCATTGTGCCGCTCAGCAAGCAAGCTGTGTCAGTGTTTATTTCACAATAATAATCGGCTCATTGTACATTATCCCTTACCTAAGTAGTCACATTAGTTTCCATGAAAATGTTGGCCATTATTACTACAGCAGCCTATAGCTATAAAATGCTCATTTTACCCGATACTGAAAGACGGCTGAAATTTTGGTCCATCTCTACTATAGATGGACTTGATATATTCTTAGAACAGGATTTTTTTTTCTTCCACAGGTAGTTTTTTTGTTAAGTATTGAGCAAATTCTATTTACCAATCCACAAGCTCTGATGTAATTGGGGTATTTTTGGGTTTTTTGAGGTGAGCATTATGTTGAAACTAGTTTGGGTGTCTGAGAAAAGGAGTTTGGGGGAAAGCAAGTGTGTTAAGCCAGTTACACACCAGAGAATGATCTGGCGAATGTCTGCCTTAATTAGCCAACCCCAGCGGTCAGAGGGCAGATACTGATTAGAAGCTTGGTCAGGACTGATGGTTGGCAAAGAATGCCGGGTGGTGTAAATGGGTTTACAGATTCACTCTCGGGCACATCTATTAACTGCCAACCGATGTGGACTGACCCATCCTTACAATATGACATCTGCTGGGATCCTGAAGTCCAATGTGTGTTTCAGGGATTCAGTCCAAGAGAACAAACCACCAAAACTCAACGAGAGCTGAGTTTATATTGTGGACTGCAGAAAAACTGTGCCAATGCTAGTGCAACAACACATTTAAATAGTTTATGATGTAAAAAGGCCAGTTTCAATTTTACGTTGGATGTTACTGCTCCTGTGAAGAGCGTTCCTGAGCTATGGACTGTTTTAGTATAGACCGCAGTCATATTGCTTAGCCACATCCCCCACATAACATTGCACAAAACCAAAACCTTTAGGCTACATCCAGTCAAGAAATTTGATCTAGGAAAAGAGTGGAATTTTAAAACAGAGTAAGGAAAGTTGGCCAGGGAATATGTTTGTGCAGAATCACTCTGTTGTTGGAGGTATAAGGAGTTCAACTAGAGCTGCTTTGTGACCAGCATAAAGAACACTAATAATGCACAGGTAACAGTTCCTCCCCAAGTGAGAATGAGTGCATATGTGTATCTCCCTGTCCCTCAGTAAGTCGCTGTACATATGAATGTGTTTCTAGTACTATAGTAGGCCTACTTTTCCCCCAACTGGCTACAGTGGCGGGGAAATTAAATCACCAATTACTGTAACTTGTTTTTTTCCCCTGGTAAATCAGAGCTTTTAAAGGGAGTAAGAAATCCCAGTGATGCTTGGTTGGAAAAGGCAAAGTTAGTAGCCTTATCTGTATTTGTCTGTGTTTGTTCTGTCACCCTGAATGTATGCGATTTGGTGAAGAAGCTAGAATAGATGTTTTCATGCTAATCCAGAACAGCTGGTGGTGGGCTGCTGGCTGTTGTTAGTTCACCAACACGGTTCTTCGTCACCTGGCCTCATTAAGTCAGGATTGAGAGTGTCTAGCTCTGACGGCCTTAACGTGTAGGTTCTTCCTAATGTCTGTAGAATGCAAGTGAGAGAAGTCTTTTGTTTGTAGTGCTGTGTATGGCGAATCTTTGATAGGATGGTAGGCTGCTATTGGTAGGTTGGACAGTAGGTTGAGGAATTTTAGCAAAGTTATTAGTTATAATGTTGAACTAGAAATAGCAACCCTAGGTCCACGGTGGCGTAGCGGTCTAAGCATCGGCTTGGTGTCGATGCAGTTGCCCACTGGGGACTGGGGTTCGCGCCCCGGTCTCGTCAGATCCGACTATGGCCGGACTCGATGAAGCAGCAATCATTGGCAACGCTGTCTTCGGGAGGGGGGCGGAGTCGGCTTGTGTTCGTCATGTGAATGCGTCTCTGTGTGTGTCGGAAAAACAGTGGTTCGGCTTGGATTCGCCTTGTCACGAAAGTGGGGAGTTTCAAACCTTGCCTTCTAGTTTCTGCTTCAAATACCCAGTAGTCAAAACCAATAGATACAAACACTCCTTCATTCCCTCAGCCATTTCACTGCTAAACTCCAATAGTAAGAGGTAATACCAGCTCGACCTTGATAAACATTGTTAACAGTGTTTACTGTTGCATTGCCTTTTGTTGGCTTTGTTCGCCTCACTACATGTTGTATTTATTTGTATTTATTTGCCTTATGTGTTCTGTGGACTATTTGTGTGTTTAAATGTTGCCACTTCTACACAACAATTGCCCCTCTGGACACAAATAAAAACCTGCTTGACTTGACTTGACAATAATCCAGGTAAGAAAATCAAAGAAGGCTGAATCAGTTCATTTGGATACAACGTTTATTGAATCAGTTCATTTGGATACAACGTTTATTGACAGATCATGTCAATAAACGTTGTATCCAGATGAACTGATTCAGCCTTCTTTGAGTCTCTTCAAAGCGTCTCCATAATCTTTTCTGCCTTCTTCTCCAAAACCTTAAAAGGCTGGGGACTGGGACTGCTCCAAGCGGTCAGTCCACAGTTGCAAAATCAGCTACTTAATTACAGCATCGTAGCTAGTTTTTCATATGTGCTGCTTCTATAGAAAAATGTCATTATGCATCATAAAATGCAGTGTCTTAAAATAAACAAACAAAAAACAACCCTAACATTATTCTTGTCTCTCATTCTCCTCTTGGTATAATTTTGTGCAATGGAACTGTACCAAGGGCCAGAGAACATTGTACATATGTTACATCGGGAATTCAAGGACCTGAATAAAATTTCACCCTTACTTAATTTTAATTGCAATCACACAACACAAGTCTATTGATTTTGTCCTGGCTCTCATATCACTTGGGTAAGTGTTAAACACTTAATGCTGATGGGCGGATCGCAAGGCTGCAGCGGATGTTATATGAAACTCTAATGTACAATGCCTTCCTACATGCCTCACTGCCCTTAGACACCAGCACAGCCGGCAGAAAAGAATGGGAGGGGTTATTTGGAGAAACAGAGTCCATTGTGACCTCCTATAACCTCGTCCATTTGGGAGGCTTACTCATGGTCTACGAGACCTCCTTATCCCTCGGGCATATGCTGGGTGGATGCACGCAAATTTTGGCAATGCACCAATATTGTATTTTTTACCAATTTATTATTAATTTTATTTCACTGTTCATTTATTGTTCGTGTTAATGTATTTGTTAATCCCCTGCTGGCTGGCTCACTGTCTGCTGACAAGATGCATTGTAGTAGTTGTGGGTTTCCGTGGTGAGTAGCAAGTGAAATGATAAATTTGTCAACTTTTGTAGTTCTGTAGATTTAGGAAATCCTTACTGTTGTGAAAAATATATACTGTTAACATTTTAGAATAATTTAATGTGTTTATTCAATCAATTGCTTTTTTTTTCACCTTTTATTTTTCTGTTATTTTGATCCATGAGTGCATATGGTGACTCGGCATATATAGTCTGCCCTGCTTCACATTCATTACATAACAGGCAAGAGCACCTGGAAGCTGCCCAGTATAACCACAGTCCTCTACTGCCGACTACTTAGAGCTGCTCAAAACAACCACCGTCTTCTACTGTTGGACAATGAGGCATGCCCAATACACTCCACTAAATAGATACTCTCAAGCAACTGGAGACACAAAAGATTGTATTTCTCTGTTCACATTATTCTGGATGAGTTTGTATCTGAACCAGCGATCTCCCAGTCACAATATCCCGTAATTTTTCACATTTTAGTGATATATATATATACACACATTCACCGGCCACTTTATTAGGCACACCTGTCCAACTGCTCGTTAACGCAAATTTCTAATCAGCCAATCACATGGCAGCAACTCAATGCATTTAGGCATGTAGACATGGTCAAGACGATCTTCTGCAGTTCAAACCAAGCATCAGAATGGGGGAGAAAGGTGATTTAAGTGACTTTGAACGTGGCGTGGTTGTTGGTGCCAGACGGGCTGGTCTGAGTATTTCAGAAACTGCTGATCTACTGGGATTTTCACGCACAACCATCTCTAGGGTTTACAGAGAATGGTCCGAAAAAGAGAAAATATCCAGTGAGCGGCAGTTCTGTGGGCGAAAATGCCTTGTTGATGCCAGAGGTCAGAGGAGAATGGCCAGACTGGTTCGAGCTGATAGAAAGGCAACAGTAACTCAAATAACCACTCATTACAACCAAGGTATGCAGAAGAGTATCTCTGAACGCACAACACGTCGAACCTTGAGGCAGATGGGCTACAGCAGCAGAAGACCACACCGGGTGCCACTCCTGTCAGCTAAGAACAGGAAACTGAGGCTACAATTCGCACAGGCTCACCAAAATTGGACAATAGAAGATTGGAAAAACATTGCCTGGTCTGATGAGTCTCGATTTCTGCTGCGACATTCGGATGGTAGGGTCAGAATTTGGCGTCAACAACATGAAAGCATGGATCCATCCTGCCTTGTATCAACGGTTCAGGCTGGTGGTGGTGGTGTAATGGTGTGAGGGATATTTTCTTGGCACACTTTGGGCCCCTTAGTACCAATTGAGCATCGTGTCAACGCCACAGCCTACCTGAGTATTGTTGCTGACCATGTCCATCCCTTTATGACCACAGTGTTCCCATCTTCTGATGGCTACTTCCAGCAGGATAACACGCCATGTCATAAAGCTCGAATCATCTCAGACTGGTTTCTTGAACATGACAATGAGTTCACTGTACTCAAATGGCCTCCACAGTCACCAGATCTCAATCCAATAGAGCACCTTTGGGATGTGGTGGACCGGGAGATTCGCATCATGGATGTGCAGCCGACAAATCTGCAGCAACTGCGTGATGCTATCATGTCAATATGGACCAAACTCTCTGAGGAATGTTTCCAGTACCTTGTTGAATCTATGCCACGAAGGATTAAGGCAGTTCTGAAGGCGAAAGGGGGTCCAACCTGGCACAAGGAAGGTGTACCTAATAAAGTGGCCAGTGAGTGTATATTTATTTATTTATTTTTTTGAGATATTGATCCTCATGGGGAAATCACGCTCTACATTTAATCCATCCTAGCTGTGTAGCTAGGAGCAGTGGTCAGCTGCTGTGCAGCGCCCCGGGACCAACTCCAGTTTGTCTTGCCATGACTCGGTCAAGGGCACAGAGAGGAGTATTAACCCTAACATGCATGTCTTTTTTTTTCTTTTGGATTTCCCCCCCTTTTTTCTCCCCAATTGTACCCGTCCAATTACCTCGCTCTTCCGAGCCTGCCCGGTCACTGCTCCACCCCCTCTGCCGATCCGGGGGAGGGCTGCAGACTACCACATGCCTCCTCTGATACATGTGGAGTCACCAGCCACTTCTTTTCACCTGACAGTGAGGAGTTTTGCCAGGGGGATGTAGCACGTGGGAGGATCACACTATTCCCCTCAGTTCCCCCTCCCCCCCGAACAGGCACCCCGAGCTACCAGAGGAGGCGCTAGTGCAGCGAACAGGACACATACCCACATCTGGCTCCCCACCCACAAACACAGCCAATTGTGTCTGTAGGGATGCCCGACCAAGCTGGAGTTAACACGGGAATTCTTAATGGCAATCCCCATGTTGGTAGACAATGGAATAGACTGCTACGCTACCCGGACGTCCACAACATGCATGTCTTTTTGATGGTGGGGGAAACTAGAGCACCCGTAGAAAACCCACCGCAGACACGGGGAGAACATGCAAACTTCACACAGAGATGACCTGGGATGACCCCCAAGGTTGGACAACCCCAGGGTTGAAACCCAGGACCTTCTTGCTGTGAGGCGACGGCATTAACCACTGCGCTACCGTGCCGCCCACATATTGTATAGCACTGAAGGAAGCCTCCCTTTCAACAGTCATTGGTGTGTTTCTGCTTGTGTCTGTTGTTAATCTAAGCGTGTTTAGTTTGCTGTTTTGACCGGCCCCTGATCATAGCGTTCTTGGCCTTTGTGCTCACCACAAACAGCTCTGTACACACTTGGCTTCTTTTTCTTATTTTCAGTAGCAATGAGGTTCTGTTGCATGTTCCCAGCAGTGGTAAGAGCTTGGTATGAGGATATCATAATGTTTTATATCAATGGGTGTCATAATTTTGAGTTTCAGGTAGGATTTTAAAAGTTTCTTTAATGTCAGCAATCACAGCAATGCACTTCCTGCATTCATTTAGCGCTGCTATGGTCAAGAAAACAGGGCTGCCTGGCACAAAGACAACTTCATTCGTATTTGACAGGTACTCTACTTCCTTTAAACAACCCTCTTCTGTACATTTCCCAGCTTATTTATAAAGCATCCTTGAGGTTTCCCCTGTTGACTAACCTCATGACTGATGCAGCGAGCCACAGGACTGCCTTAAGTGTCCTGGTTATAATAGGTTTCTTTGTTTGCCTCTGATTTTGGTGTGTTCCAAACGTCACAAATGCAGTTTGTGTTCCCTGTGTGTTTTGCTATTAAAATTTAGTAAGAAAAGGTAACTTGGGGTCAGTTAACTTGGTAACATTGTTCTCTAGGCACTTCCGTTGCGTGAAGAAACATCAGTCGCTTTTGGTATCCTACCGAAAATTGTGCAGGATTTTGGGCAGCAGCATTGGAATTGAGACTTTGATAATAAAGCTTGAATGTAAAGGTGGTAATTAGTCAGTGGTGGTCTCTCCACATTACAGTGCAATCTATACCCTGTCTGATTGTTAATGCATTCTTTACCACTTTTCACAGTGACTGATGAACTTAGCAACACCCACCAGCCATTGTAGTGGCTTTATTCTATCTTCAATAGATTACTACTATTACTGTTGTTAATACTAGTAGTATACCTGTAACACTGAACATTCACTGTACCTACAAATGGTATACCTACATATCCTGTAGTTTAAACACAGTATTAACATATCATAATTGTTAAGAATAAATCTAAGCCCGCTGTATATACTGTATATTGTATGTATGTATATTCTGTCATGTCCACCTACCTCATGGATATAAAGTAACTTGTTAACTTATTTATTCCAACATCTTTGCATTCTACACTATTGCACTATTGTCTTCCTGTTACATCATTTCATTATTTTATACAGCTACATCTGTACATAGGGTGGCACGGTGGTGCAGTGGTTAGCATGGTCTCCTCACAGCAAGAAGGTCCTGGGTTCGAACCCCGGGTTTGTCTAACCTTGGGGGTCATCCCAGGTTGTCCTCTGTGTGGAGTTTGCATGTTCTCCCTGTGTCTGAGTGGTTTCCCTCTGGGTGCTCCGGTTTCCTCCCACAGTCCAAAGACATGTAGGTCAGGTGAATCAGCCATACTAAATTGTCCCTAGGTGTGACTGTGTCGGCCCTGTGGTGGACTGGCGGCTTGTCCAGGGTGTCTCCCTCCCTGCCGCCCAATGACTGCTGGGATAGGCTCCAGCATCCCGTGACCCTAATTAGGACAAGTGGCTTGGATAATGGATGGATGGATGGATATCTGTACATAGTTGTTAAATGTCAATCTTTACCTTGTTGTATTTGTTTTTAGCTGTATTTCTGTTCTGTGTAAGTACATGGAGAGCAAAGGAGGAACCGGAGTCAAATTCCTTGTATGAGCAGGCCTGTACATACTTGGCCAATAAAACTGATTCTGATTCTGATACAAACTTCTGGCTACAGTGGAACTACCTCAAGGCTGGTGTTTGCCTGCCAAACCTGCTTGAGAAGACAAAATGAAATGTCAGCAGAAAAAAATGTTGTCTGCAAACGTGTTCATGAGGAAGACACCATTAGAAAACTGTGAGATTCTACATTCAGACCTGGCTTGTATATGAGACTGTTTGCAAAATTAAAATTGGTTTTAATGGGTGTTTTTTCTCTGGAGCACTAGATGGGGGGTGTTTGTCATGAAGGACAACGCATTCAGCACCAGAATGTCAAACTGTTTGAAAGTCTGTTTAGTATTCTTTTCTGTGATTGACAGTATCTCAAGGATTTTAATTGTCCGGTGGCTCCCCTAGTAAATTGAAATACATTTAATGAAATATTTCCAACTCATATTCTTTGAACTGTCCTAACATCATCAACCAGTTGACCCGAGTGTGATTGGGTTCGCTGAACAGATCACAAGAATCTTAGTATTGAAATGACAATCGGTTTCTCCCTAACTTGGTAACTGACAGCTGCCTGTTTCAACAGGATTTTCTGTCATCTGTTATATAAAATGTATTCATGACAGTTTATTATCATAAACTGTCATGAATAATGAATGCATTTTTCACTACCCTCTTGGTTCTGTCATGTCAGGTGTAATCACCTTCATCATGACAACCTGAGTCAGCTGTCTTTCTCTGTCTATCATTCTCTTTATGGGTCTGTTTTTCTTTCTGATTTTGTCTCTGCCTGTTTTCCTCTCTTTCTTTCTGTCTGTCTGCTTTATCTATCCGTTTGTCTGCCAGTCTTTCTGTTTTGGTCTCTTTGTAGCTAGTTTACTGTCATTTTGACCAAAACAGTAGTAGAGATGAAACGGTATGAACATTTCATATCACGATTATAGTGACCAAAATGATCACGGTTAGCAGTATTATCGCAGCAGTGTTAAAATGTGCTAAAAATGTTCAAAAATACTGATACACTTATCATTTCACCAAGTTTTATATCGAAAACCACAAATAAAATGAGCAGCACTATGCACTTTTTGTTTGCATAAACATTAAAATAATAACAATAACAACAACAATAATAGTAATAATAATAATTCTAACATGGCCAATACCTCATGTAAACATGAAAACCATATCAAATATGCATTAACGTTAAAGATGGCGCCATGTGGCCCTTTGAGGTAACTGCACCTTGTGCACGTTGCGGATAGAAAACAGTAACCAAAACAACAACTTAGTTTTTATAGCACCTTTCAAGGTACCCAAGGACGCGTTACACTAGATAAAAAAGAAAGAAAGGGGAAAAAGACCAACAAAGACATTTCTTAATATTTCATGCTCAAGTAATGAGATCATGCATAGCTATTGGGAAGGTTTTCTGTTGTTCAACCCTACCCTGTGATTTAGCTTGCTTTTTTATGAAAAGTTTCCCTTGTGTAAGTTTAAACAAACACAACGACCACATTTCAGACTTTGAAGGCTGAAAAATCTCCTCCGGAGCGTTGTCACCACCTTCCGCCATGTTGTCCCCCCCAAAAAAAGATTGACGCAAAACAAACACATTGCATGCTACGCCTGCACGGCTGGTGCCACACTCCAGTCCAGTTGGTGGCGGTAATTCACGTCTAAGCTGGTTTGCCGACCGTCAATAAACAAGAAAAAGCCCTGCGTCTGGGAGACTTCTGGTTGAAGCTGGGAAGTATTAACTGGGTTTTCAAAGCGTGTTAATCAAACATGGTTTTAATGATTATTAAAATGTGAAACGATAATAATAACCGCCGGGAATTTTATCGTGAAATCGGTAACCGTTTCATTTTTAGACATACTGTTGAGCCACATTATTTGAATCTCAAGTTTAAGTGCAATTTGAGAAAGCATTAATATTATGTTTGTGCTTGTGTGCGTGTGTTTGGGGGTTGAGGGGGATGCAAAAAGTGAATGCTCGCGGTTAAAAGCGGTCACCCTGTCCTCTGCCGAGTTTGAACAGTCTCCTGCCTACACTTGATGACGATGATGATGAAGATGTGCGTATGTGCATGAGTGTGCGCATACGTGCGTGCCTTTCAGCAACAAACCTGGGCCTTAAGATTACGAAAAGAGGAGAGGTCAAACCCTGAACCTGCTGAGTAAAACGTCTGCTTTGTGTGTGTCTGTGTCTGTGTCTGTGTGAGAGAGAGCGAGAGAGGAGAAAGGAAGGGGGAGAGAGACAGGACAGATAAAGAGACAGAGGTCATCTTGCCTTGTCAAAGTTAACTTTTTACCGTCCCGTAAACAAACTGCCTAACATTGCAGCTATCGGCAAAAGGCAGAGCTTACAGATACGGGGATTCTGTGAGGGACACTTTCATACCGACACAGTCCTAGGAATGTTGCTGTGCTTTACACAGGACTGATTTCCTAGAATTTTAAACCACAGATCCTTTCACACCAAAGATCACAACAAAAACCTAGAATTTTACATTGGTATGAAAGGGGTATAAAACATACAAAAGAATATACAACAACCTTGTGCAGCGATTTCAGGGGAACAGTTTGTTCTGAAGTGCTTACTTGATAACTGTGCAATTTACTTAACATTTTGCAACCTAGAACGCATGTATTTTGTGGTTAATTTGTCATTAATTTTTTATAAAAATCTGCTCATTAGGTTCTATGAAGTCTGTGCAGTTGATGCCGTTTTTTACTACTGCTACTGTTGTTGTCAGTGATGTGCAGGTGTCTAATGAAACCAGTGAGCACACAGCACACGTTACTGGTAGACCCATGGTAGTCCTCTGATAGCCCTACAGCACCAGCTACTACTACTTTCGGCTGCTCCCGTTAGGGGTTGCCACAGCGGATCATCCCTTTCCATTTCTTCCTGTCTTCTGCGTCTTCCTCTGTCACACCAGCCACCTGCATGTCTTCCCTCACTACATCCATAAACCTCCTCTTTGGCCTTCCTCTTCTCCTCTTCCCTGGCAGCTCCATATTCAGCATCCTTCTCCCAATATACTCAGCATCTCTCCTCCACACATGTCCAAGCCATCTCAATCTTGCCTCTCTTGCTTTGTCTCCAAACCGTCCAACCTGAGCGGTCCCTCTAATATAATCGTTCCTAATCCTGTCCTTCTTCGTTACTCCCAGTGAAAATCTTAGCATCTTCAACTCTGCCAACTCCAGCTCCGCCTCCTGTCTTTTCGTCAGTGCCACTGTCTCCAAACCATATAACATAGCTGGTCTCACAACCATCTTGTAAACTTTCCCTTTAACTCTTGCTGATACCCTTCTGTCGCAAATCACTCCTGACACACTTCTCCACCCACTCCAACCTGCCTGCACTCTCTTTTTCACCTCTCTACTGCACTCCCCGTTACTTTGGACAGTTGACCCCAAGTATTTAAACTCAAATGCCTTTGTCACCTCCACTCCTTGCATCCTGACCATTCCACTGTCCTCTCTCTCATTCACGCATAGGTATTCCGTCTTGCTCCTACTGACTTTCATTCCTCTTCTCTCCAGTGCATACCTCCACCTCTCCAGGCTCTCCTCAACCTGCACCCTACTCTCGCTACAGATCACAATGTCAAATAGGCTACGAGAGCAATGGACTTTAACTACTATTGTTGGTTTTGGTAAGGAATTTATTTCATGGATTAAACTTTTAGATACATCCCTCATACCTTGCGTCTGCACAAACAATGATTATTCTGATTATTTTCCCCTCAAATGTGGAACTCGTCGGGGCTGCCCACTCTCCGCTACTGTTTGCCGTTGCCATCGAACCACTGGCGGTTGCTCTCATGTCTTGTCAGATGCAGGGCATCTCAAGGGGAGGCTGTGAGCATAAACTGGCCTTCTACGCTGATGACCGTTTACTGTTTATCTCTGATCCAGACAGAGCTATATCCCCGGTGTTTGCTTTGTTGAAGGACTTTGGGCAGATTTCCGGTTATAAGTTAAAGCTTCATAAAAGTGAACTCATGCCCATTAATGCTGCAGCTACAGCAAGTTTTAGATATCTGGGTATCTGTGTAACTAGGAACTATTCAGATTTGTTTAAATGTAATTTCTCCCTTCTACTTTCTCGACTGACTCAAGACTTCCACTGCTGGCCTGTATTACCTCTGTCTCTCGCTGGCCGGATAAATTGTATAAAAATTAATGTGCTTCTCAAATTACTATATTTCTGTCAATGTGTACCCGTTTTTATCCCAAAACATTTTTTCCACTCACCTGATAGTTTGATTTCTCAGTTCAAATGGAACAAAAAACAAAACAAAAAAACCCTAGGATTCGTAAAGATGTCCTACAAAAGACAAAAGAATTGGGTGGTCTTTCATTACCCAACTTTTTATTTTACAATTGGGCTGCAAATATTCTCAGTATTTTGCACTGGTGTCATACTTACAGTCAACCCCCAACGTGGTTGCAGATTGAGGATGCCTCATGCAGTTCCTCCTCCCTGTTGTCCCTCTTGTGCCTCCCCCGATCATTACCATCTCAACCATGCTGTAGTAATATAATAGTTAAAAACTGTCTCAAGATTTGCACTCAATTCAGACATCATTTTGGATTCTAGGCAATACCTCTTTCATCCCCTGTACACTCCAACCGTCTGTTTCCTCCGCTTTGTTACTGATAGGGCTTTTGCAACCTGGGAAGACCATGGGATTGCTTCTGTGAGGAATCTTTAAATTGATGGTATATTTGCATCCTTTGATCAGTTAACCAGGGCATTTAACCTGCAGAGGACCCACTTCTTCAGATACTTGCAAATCCGAGACTTTATTCGCAATCGCTTCCCTGGCTTCCCAGCTATCCCTCCTTCCACCTTGGTTGACACCATTCTTAATATTAATCATTACCTCAAAGGTACTATTTCAAAGTTATACAACACTCTCCTCACATGCCAACCCTCATCCTGTGGTCATTTATGCAGGACTTGGTCTGAGGATCTCAATATTGAAATAGAGTCTGAGGTCTGGCAGTCAGATTTGAGGTGGCTCCACACATCTTCTATTTGTGCCCATCATGGGGTCTTACAGTATAAGGTGGTTCATAGAGTGCACTGGTCTAAAAGCAAACTAGCCCGCATCTACCCTGGAACTGATCCAAACTGTGTTCAATGTTACTCAGGACCAGCTAATCTCATCCACATGTTCTTGGCTTGTTCCGCACTGTCCTTGTTTTGGAAGTCAGTTTTTGATTCCCTTTCAGCTATCACATCTACTTATATCAACCCCTCTCCCTTAGTTGCCCTGTTTGGCGTCCTACCCACTGGCCACTCATTGCCATCCTAGTTTGCGGAACTTGTAGCTTTTCTCACATTATTAGCGAGGCGTGTTATTCCGATGCACTGGAAGAGCCCTCATTCCCCCTCTCATACCTATTGGATAAAGGATGCCCTATCCTTTGTGAAGTTGGAGAAAATTAAAACACTCCCTTCCTGGCTCTAATGGAAAATTTTCATAAAATCTGGCAATCCTTCCTGGGACATGTCAGGTCTCTCCTACTGGATTCTGTCCCCATTGACTAGGTACACCCCCACCCCCCCTGCACTGTACCAACATCTTGTACTTCCTGGCTGAGTCCTGGTTTCCCCATATAAAAACCACATGGTATGTATAATATGTTACTGTCACCAAATTGTCTTGTTTTGTCTTGACAGTTTTTTGTTACTTTCTTTTTTCTTTCCGTTTTGTATCTGTCCAAGTCGGAGAGAACTGCTGGCATCGTGTGTGGCTGCCCCGCTTCTCCCTCTTGTAGCCCGTGTTCCCATCCACCCCTGTATGTCTGTGTTATGTTTATCTGTCATCTTGTTTCACCCCGTTTATTGTAAAGCGACTTTGAGTATTAGAAAAGCACTATGCAAGTTTAATTTGTTATTGTTTTTAAAATTATGTATACGTGTTTTATGTTATGCTATGTTATGTTGTTGAAAATCTTATAAATAAATCATATTAAAAAAAAAGAAGGAAGAGAAATGGGTCTCCTGCCCAGGTGAGTGAGTGTCCAACTTCTACATTAGCCTATCAGTTCCTCATTTCTTCGCCCCAGCCCTTCATTTACATGTGCCGGCCAATCAGTAGCAGTGTGAGACGCCGCTTGGGTTAGGCGAGTGATTCCCAAGATCTAATGTTTGACCTGTTTGGCATGCCATACAACATGACTATCAAATCCATTAGAAATACTGCTGTTCAGATAAAGACAAGATCAAGTTCAAGTACTTTATTTGTCACATGCACAGAAATACAAAGTAAAACGTGCAGTGAAATGAAGAGGGGTACTCGGTCTGTCATTACATGAAAAAAGACAGGCCTAGATAAAAGACAAAAGATCAGTGCATATGTTTCCTTTTCTTTTAAGTTAAAATAAACAATAAATAAAAAAACAAATAAAAAAACCTAGATGAGGGTTTGAAAGAGAGAAGAGTGACACAGAAACTGAGAGCAAGTGGAAGAAGGGCTGGCATGCATTCAACGAGGCCTTCCCCTTGCTAACATGAAGCAATTCCTGGTGTCTTTAGAATTATAACAGAACCTAAAATTTATGAGTAGCAAACATAGTTTGTTATAATAGATTAACATGATTTCAGTAAATAGCTTATTCTTGAATTCAGCTATTCCCTGTACCAGTGCACAAGCTTTAATAATAATAATAATAATAGTTTGTACAGCATTTTTTTCAACAAGTTTAGCTAAAATGCACTGCAAAACGTGTGTGCTAGTTCATAAAGTTTAAGAAGGAACAGGAAGAAAACAGGTGGAAACTAAAGCAGGTAAGAGAGAGCGAGAGAGAGTTAGTTTCAGTAGCGAAAATGCTGTGGGAGAATGCTCCTGTTTCAGTGTTTTCACTCCAGCAAGTCAAGCACGTACTCTGTGGAGGAAGTTGGCCTGGAAAGACCTCTATGTCTGTGTCTGTGTCTATGTCTATGTGTCCGTGTATTTGTTTATGCACATGTATGTAGATGCAAGGCTGTGTATGTAACTGTGTTAAGCTATGATGCTGTGTGTCTCTGCACTCAAGTGTACTGGCTGTAGGCACTGTTGTTTCTCCTCTCTATAACCAGTGTTTTTATCCTGTTTACCACTGCCTGGCATCTTGATGCCACTACGCTTGAGGCTCTAAGCATAGCTGAGCTCCCTTGAATAATGGTGAGTCACTATGCGGCCACCACTGACTCATTATACCGCTAAACATATCACCATCGATGCTGTCTCCAAGCGCTGGGATAGCATCACAATTACTCAGCACAGAACCATTAATGGGGGCCAGGCGCATGCTGGGAACTGCCAGGGTGTACCCAGCTCTGGGCCTGGGCATAGAGTAGACTTTCTCTTGGCCTACCTCAGCTTCTCAGAGGCCAACAGCTGAAGGTTCTGGTTGTGCTGGAGTCGCTGCATGATGTGAATATGTCTAACCATATCAGCATGAAGCAGGGCGTTGCTAGGGCAAAGAGAGAATGCACACCCTGTTGGTAAATCTTCTATGGGAAAACGGACTTGCATATGTCAGGTTTTGTAGGTTGAGTCCCCAGACTGTCTGAGAGTGGGACAGTGATTTATACCGTCTTAAGTCCTTCCCCTAACAAATGCTGGCAGCATTCCCTTGGGCAAGGCATGTGGCGGTTTAGCTTCCTTTGTGCATAGCTGAATGAAGCAGGGTGTTGGTGAGAAAGTGTATAAATGCTTACTCAGCAAAGCATCCCTGAATGATTAAAGGTTTAGAGGGAAAAGAGAATTCTAGGTTTAACAAATGATTTTAAAAGAGGATGTTAATCTGTTCTTCCTAGGAAAAGTCTGACTTGTCCCTGTAAAAGTGTCTATTGAACATCTAAAATTCAGGTGAGTCCTGTAGAAGGCTGTATGAAGGCGACCTGAGGGAGGTTCAGCTATGCTGTATAATCACAAGGTGCTGCATAGTAAAATACAGGCTGTGTGTGTGTGTGTGTGTGTGTGTGTGTGTGTGTGTGTGTGTGTGTGTGTGTGTGTGTGTGTGTGTGTGTGTGTGTGTGTGTGTGTGTGTGGCGGTGTGTGTGTGTGTGTATGTGGTATGTAGCTTCACTCTGTGGCCACAGCCAAACTGCAGCTGCTCCCCTGACTCAGAGGAAATCACTGCAAAGATGTCAACAAATTTCTCAGTCTCCCTATGTGCATGGCATAGTATGTGTGGGTGTATATGTTTGTGTGTTTACTAGTGCTGTGACAATTAACGTGCCGATTTTTGCGATTAATTTGAAATATGTAATGCTTTAAAAAACACAATTAATGAACCTGCGTTTTGTTTACTAGGAGGTGGCGGCTGTGCGAGGTAGTTTCACAGGCATATCGGGGGGCTCGGCCATGCGCTCTACCTCCTGCTTGTCGCCGTGTGGAGAGCTGTCTTTTCCCCTGCTCCGCTCCTCACTGGACTGTACAGAGCGTGACCTTTGTCTCCGCTTTCTCGCAGCAGTAGGCTTTATTTGTTCCCAGCCCTCATCCCCTCGTGGAGAATATTACATATTCTAGTACTGTGCCGTGCCATTGGGGTGCATATGGGGTTCTGTGATGGAACACGTAATGAACGTTGTGAATCCACGACACTTTAAATTCAACTGGCACTTGAACACGGAACACATTTTTTTGTTGTTAATTATCATTTATAGTAGTGCATACAAGAAATTATTGCCTTCTAAACTGATATGCAATTTTAATGGCCTTGATGGTTTTGGAATTCAACTGGCACTTAAACATACAGTTCCCAGGTTTTGTTATTATTTCTGTTAGTGCATATGAGAAATGTGCCTTCCAAGCTGACGGTCAATTTTGATGGCCTTGATGGTTTTATTGGAAAACTGTAGTTCACGAGACTTTGTTCAAAGTTGAAAAGATGCTATTAAATGATAGTATTTGAATTTAAATATACTTCCTTTGTGTTGATTCTACACTAATTCCGTGATTTTACATTTAAATATCTATATATTAAATATATTACAAGCTTAAGTCTTGAGAATAAAAAAGCAATTAATCACAATTAATAATGGCAAATTATGCAATTATTAGCTGTCTGTGGATACTTCCGTGTGTATTTGTGTTCATGCCCACTAATTTGTTGTCTATTCCTCTGCCATTGTCTCGCTATTTTTCTAAAGGTGTTTATAGCCTGGCACACAGTTAACTGGAACAAAGGTCTCCAGGGATCTGATTAGCCTAGTATAACACATATTTGTGTGTGTGTGTGTGTGTGTGTATGTGTGTGTGTGTGCGTGTGTGTACATGTGTGTGTGTACGTGTGTGTGTGTGTACAAACACAGACAAACCGTGCATACAGAGATGCTCAAATGGTAAATAGGGGTCGAGCTGCAACTTAAAAAAACTGTCCTTTGTCTTCTTCTTTGGTGCAGTAGTCAGGGAAAAAGTTTCAGTGCAGCAAGGAAAGACTTGCACACAGAGAACAAAAAAGGAATTCAGACTGGAGTCTGGATTTTAAATATTTCTATTTGTTAATGTTTATTTAGAGGTCTCGGTGCATGTTTGCACATTTATTCACTATGTACAGCCCTGCAGTGTAACAAATAGAAATATTTCAAATGTGTGCTTCCTTAAGAGAAAGAGGTACACTAGACTAGACTAGAGCAGAATAGAATCCGATTGGCTTTGTAACGTAGAATTGATCTTTCCTGGGATAGAATCACACCATGTTATACACAATGAAAGCTTTTAAATAAAAAAAACCCTTAAGTTAGTATATTACAGTGCTTAAGGTCTGGATGGTTCAATCATCATTAAAGTAGCAGCATGTGGTATGTTAAATACATGGTTGAGAAAGAATATTATACATGTTTGACTGCACATCTACTAGTAGTGCCAACAGCTGTCAGCAGATGGCGGCATTCTGTGTGTTTACAATATAGTCATAGTAGCATAATGTTACTTCTGCTATTATACATTAAGAAGGTTCCAAAAATTGCACCAAATCTGAGTGGATACTCAGTTGATGCTGAAGTGTTGTTATGGTGTCAGCAGTGCTGCGCTCACTATGCGTTCATTGAGCAGCTCACTCACCCCATGTCAAGGAAAGACATCTGTTCAGTTTTCTGTCAGTTTAAGTCACATTGGGACTGATATTCGAATTCATGGTGTTGTATATGTAATGATATTCATAGGGGCTTATAGTTTTAAATGTGTTACAGCTTGATATTGCAAAGGCTTCATGAGGCAATTGCATCTACACTGACAACAAAAGCTGTAAAAAAAACTAAATAGTACAGTTTACCCATAATGCTCTGCAACCTCAAGTTAGACTCTTAACTGGAAGTTGCTCAAGAGTAGTCTACTTGTAATGGTCTTTCTAATGCCAATATTTGATTATAAAAAGATGTCCATGTGTTTTGTTTTTTGTTTGTTTGTTTTTGTTTTTGTTTTTATTTGGTGGGGCTGGATATTGCCTTTATTGTTTTGACAATTCAAAGGATTTGGTTTTAATTTTCTTTTTTGTGTGTGTTTTTGTCTCCCCCAGGTGGCACTGCTTGGATTAGACCTCTTATCTGCCTTCGTGACAAGGTTACAAGAACGATTTAGGGGCCATGTGGGAACAGGTAAGATTCAATTAATAATAATGATAATAATAATAATAACTTTATTTATATAGCACTTTTCTAAAACAATGTTACAAAGTGCCTTACAAAGTCAAGTCAATTTTATTTGTATAGCCCAATATCACAAATAAATTAAACCAAACAAGGCAAAAATAAGGGTAAGAGCAAAAATAAAAACAGTATAAATAAATAAAAAAACACATATCAAACATTTGTAAAAGCTTTCCTAAAAAGAAAAGTTTTAAGGTGAGCTTTAAAAGAAGCTAGAGACTTGGTTTGTCTTAGTTCAATAGGAAGAGAGGTCCATAGTGTCATAGTGGGGGCTCTAACAGCAAAAGCCCGCTCACCCTTTGTGACAAACCGAGACCTGGGAATAACTAGCAGGGCTCCATCTGCTGATCGTAATGGTCGAGAGGGCATATGCCAGGTCAATGAATCACAAATGTATGTAGGCGCAAGACTATTTAAAGCCTTAAAAGTGAGTAATACAATTTTAAAATCAATTCGAAATATAACATGGAGCCAGTGTAGGGAGGCAAGCACAGGAGTGATATGGTCATGCCTTCTTGTCCTGGTAATGAGCCGAGCAGCGGCGTTTTGTACCAACTGCAGGCGGTGGAGGGAGCCCTTGCTGATACCAGAATAAAGTGCATTACAACAGTCAAGCCGAGAATAGATAAAAGCATGTACAACTTTTTACAGATCGGCAATTGATAAAAATGACCTAATTTTAGGTCTACATTGGCTGAGCTCACAGTCTTTCTGTATCAAACAACATGATGGCCTGTCCAGAGTTTCCGATTCAATGCCTTAAATTAAGCCAGAGAACCATAG
Source organism: Lampris incognitus (assembly GCF_029633865.1). Taxonomy (NCBI): domain Eukaryota; kingdom Metazoa; phylum Chordata; class Actinopteri; order Lampriformes; family Lampridae; genus Lampris; species Lampris incognitus. Next base: position 23,616,464 of record NC_079221.1, read on the forward strand.
AAGTACTGCTGCAATTAAAAAAAAAAATCAGCCATGGGGTAAAACCAACCTGTCTCACATAATCTAATTCCTAATCACATTCCCTCTCAGTAGGTGAACAAGTCAAAGTAAGCAGAACTCACCAAGTACTGGATTGTTCCAATTATGTCAGGTTTGGTTTTCAGAACTCTGTTCACACCTGAGTTACACTCCCCTGAAAACTCAACCTCACCCTTTGCCTCATCTCATCTATGATGTCAGGGATTTCATCTCACATATAAAAGACAAGGTGTTAACTTTGCTCTTAGCACCCTGTACAGAAGCGACCTAATATTTTCCACATTTTTTACTTCCTTGTGCATTCAATTTAGATCTACAGCTTCTATAATGTCCTTTCACATCCTATCTTATAAATGTTAAGTAAACCAACAACACAAATGCCCCTTTTTGAGCAAACTCACTTGGGAATCAATCAAATTTAGATTCATAGCATTTTTCTGTATTATCGTTTTGTAGTTGTACTATAGCATTAGATGTTACATATACTATCAACTTCCTTATTGCTAATATCACCCTTGCCCATTTCTATGTAACCTTGGCTCTTTACCTGCTTGATACATAATCAAATAATGAAAGGTTTTGAGAGGTGTGAGATTATTTTGTGATGGGGTAGATTTTACTTGCCTCGTTCACACCTCAGAATTGCCCTGCAGAAAACTTGCCTCGCCCTGCCCTGTTTTTCTGCTTTCTGTCTGTTCATTTTAAGAGTAACAAACAACTGAACAAGTCACTCGTGTTTTAACCTTTGCCTGATTTTCTGGATTATTCGAAGTTTGGATGCCAAAATTAAGGCCTGCACACCAAGGGCGGCCTCCCACAAAGTTCTTTTCAAGATTTCAGGTTTGATTTAATGTAGCATAACAGTATTTTAGGGTTGATTTCGCGATGAGTTGTTCTTTAAAGCGAATCTTAACAAATATCATAATGACCCAGAGCGGGAGATTCTACCCATGTGCTAGGTTTGGTAAGAGAAAGACCCACTGCATTACTCTCATGCTTTCTTGTAACCAGTGTCTATCTAGTCATATTTATGTTCCAGTATGTCTTCTGCCTTGATGCACTACCCAAGTTTGAAGGGATAGTTAACTATTTCCCTCTGCCTTGTCCCTCTTCAGTTCTGCCCAGCCTCATAGACAGATTGGGTGATTCCAAAGACCAAGTACGAGACCAGGACCAAATGCTGCTACTGAAGATTATGGAGCAGGCTACCACCCCCCAGGTACCCCCACACACACATATGTACAGGGAAACAACACACACACACACACACACACACACAATTTGCAATGGACATTCCTGTCCTTTTGCTCCCGGTGTTTTCCTTTGTGTTTACGTTGTGGAGCTGCTGGCAGCACTCTGACTCCAAACCCTTTTCACTCTTCTTTCTCACATTATCAATAGATGTCCTGATACTTAGTTATTCATATGAACTCTGCTGTCATAAGAAAGACTCAGTGTTTATCTCAACCACAGAATTAAAATCAGAATATCTCAACAGGGTGATTGATTCAATTTTGTGTATTTTATCCTAGTGTCTTAACATCATGGTCCTTACGCAGGAGCGTACTGTGTGGTAAATCAGTGTATCAAAAAACTATATGGAATGTATATGTGCAGTATATTAATAGCATAAGAAACATTTTTGAACAGGTTGTAGATCCCAAAATTCCCTTTTTAATCAGTCAAATAGGTAGTAATGATCGTAGAATTTAACTCCAAGATAAGTGGCTGGTAGAGGGAGACAGACTTATCAACCAACCATCATCAGTACTGACCAGCACACTGCATGCTGATAGTGAAATCCATGTCACTGTGTCTATGTGTGTGTGTGTGTGTGTGTGTGTGTGTGTGTGTGTGTGTGTGTGTGTCTGCATATGTGTTTCTCTTTTTGTAGTATATGTGGGACAGAATGCTGGGAGGCTTCAAACACAAGAACAACAGGACCCGGGAGGGTGTGTGCCTTTGTCTCATAGCTACACTCAAAACGTAAGCCTGATCCCTCTGTCTTCACTATGATATTTTCTCTTATTAATTATCATTATAATAATTAATTATTAATATAATAATAATTATTGATTGTTAATTTTAATTAGTATTATCTTAGTGTACTGGTACACTGTTAGCAGTACGGAGCATTTGTAGCAGTAGTTATAGTAGTAGTAACATCTGTAGTTGTTGTAGTGTTAGCAGTGGCATCAGCAGTAATATGATAATAGTCGTAAAGCTTGTAATAGTGGTGCTGGTGGTAAAAACATAACCAGTGTGTTGTGCCTCCCTTCATGTCCACAGCTGATCTGTTTTAAAAAAAAAATGAATGAATAGATACAATTTTCATGATTTCGTGTGATTATCTTCTTTTAGGTATGGTGCTCAAGGGCTGACTCTAAATAAAATCGTCCCTCACATATGTAACCTCCTGGGGGACCCCACCAGTCAGGTATGCCCCGTTTCCTTGTCCATTTGGCACTGTAATTTAAAATAAATAAAGCATTTTGTAAAATTTTGGATAGAGAAATGACCTTATACTATTTTTATGTACCAAATGAAGAGACCTATTCAAATTATATCAAAGTGGAAAAAAAGAGCCGTGACTCTGTTGAAAGGAGTCATAGGGATTATATTTTATTTTTAAATTGGTTGAGTGATACATATTGCTCCACAGCATTTGCAGCAAAAATTAGGTTTGAAGTAATAAGAAGGACTGTGTCTCAGCTACTTTGCTGTGTCATGGATCAGACCAATATTCAGACACAACGCTGCATGCTGCAGCAGTATCTTGGGAGTGGGATTCCCCCTACTGGCAGATATGAGTAATGCCGTCTCATGGCAATGCCCTCTACTGAGGGCTTTCACAATAATCAGTATAATGTACAAGCTGTGCACTGTCTATTTGTGACATGGTTAAATTACCTTTTTGATGCCTTTGTGTAACTACCAGAAACTATTTCGCTGCTGTTGTGTGAAAATGAGAAAAGAAAAAAAAAGCATAGAAGAATCACAATTCTCAATATGAGTTCATGATAAACACAATACATGGTTTTTAATAGTAGCCAATCAGGATAAGATATTGAACTGTTTTCAATCTTTGCTAAAGTAGCTATAAATGATTTCTGAGTCAACTGCAAGATCACGGTAAATTTTTGCCTATCCATAGGTAGTTTTTGAGATTACTCAACCGTTCCAACTCCTCCCCTCTGGTAGGCACTACAGAGCACTGTATCCCAAAACAACCAGATATAAAAACAGTTTCTTTCTGTGGGCTGTCATTCAAATAGATGCTTAGCACTGTCAAATAAATCCAACCATGTTGTGTAACCTGTACTGTACATTGTACATATACTGGTACGCTCTGTCATGTCCATCTACCTCAGGCATGTTTCTAAGTAACCTGCTAACATTATTTCAGCATCTCTGATATATTCTCGGCACCATTGCACTTTATCACCTCTTATTTCATCTGTATATAGTCAATCCTTGTGTATATACACTCACTGGCCACTTTATTAGGTACACCTTGCTAGTACCGGGTTGGACCCCCTTTTTCCTTCGGAACTGCCTTAATCCTTCGTGGCATAGATTCAACAAGGTACTGGAAACATTCCTTAGAGAGTTTGGTCCATATTGACATGATAGCATCACGCAGTTGCTGCAGATTTGTCGGCTGCACATCCATGATGCAAATCTCCCGGTCCACCACATCCCAAAGGTGCTCTATTGGATTGAGATCTGGTGACTGTGGAGGCCATTTGAGTACAGTGAACTCATTGTCATGTTCAAGAAACCAGTCTGAGATGATTCGAGCTTTATGACATGGCGTGTTATCCTGCTGGAAGTAGCCATCAGAAGATGGGAACACTGTGGTCATAAAGGGATTGACATGGTCAGCAACAATACTCAGGTAGGCTGTGGCGTTGACACGATGCTCAATTGGTACTAAGGGGCCCAAAGTGTGCCAAGAAAATATCCCCCACATCATTACACCACCACCACCAGCCTGAACCGTTGATACAAGGCAGGATGGATCCATGCTTTCATGTTGTTGACGCCAAATTCTGACCCTACCATCCGAATGTCGCAGCAGAAATCGAGACTCATCAGACCAGGCAACGTTTTTCCAATCTTCTATTGTCCAATTTTGGTGAGCCTGTGCGAATTGTAGCCTCAGTTTCCTGTTCTTAGCTGACAGGAGTGGCACCCGGTGTGGTCTTCTGCTGCTGTAGCCCATTTGCCTCAAGGTTCGACGTGTTGTGCGTTCAGAGATGCTCTTCTGCATACCTCAGTTGTAATGAGTGGTTATTTGAGTTACTGTTGCCTTTCTGTCAGCTCGAACCAGTCTGGCCATTCTCCTCTGACCTCTGGCATCAACAAGGCATTTTCGCCCACAGAACTGCCGCTCACCGGATATTTTCTCTTTTTCGGACCATTCTCTGTAAACCCTAGAGATGGTTGTGCGTGAAAATCCCAGTAGATCAGCAGTTTCTGAAATACTCAGACCAGCCCGTCTGGCACCAACAACCATGCCACGTTCAAAGTCACTTAAATCACCTTTCTTCCCCATTCTGATGCTCGGTTTGAACTGCAGCAGACCGTCTTGACCATGTCTACATGCCTAAATGCATTGAGTTGCTGCCATGTGATTGACTGATTAGAAATTTGCATTAACGAGCAGTTGGACAGGTGTGCCTAATAAAGTGGCCGGTGAGTGTATCTGAAGATTTTTGTGTTGTAGTGTTGTTATTCTGTAAAGTACACTGAGAGAGCTACAAAACTGAAGTCAAATTCTATGTAGTGCAAACCTACATGGCCATAAACAGGATTCTGATTCTGATTCTCTTTCACCATCAAGCCACGTTGTTTTAAGAATACAACAGGAAGTTCAAATGAAAGATTGTTACCTGCCGAAGTGTCCAACAGAGGACGGCCACTACAACACTAGCAATCTCATTATACTCAAGATTCTTTATAATCATATTAAACTTTCAAAGAGATACCTATTTTTTCAGTAATAAATGGTGTTGTGTTGTTTTGTGTTGTGTTATTTTACTTGTTGGCGATCAGGTGCGTGATGGGGCCATGAGCAGCCTAGTTGAGATCTACAAGCATGTTGGTGAGAGAGTGAGGATGGATCTCAGCAAGAAAGGCCTGCCGCAATCAAGGTATGATATGGGACTCCGCTGCTGGTTGGCTGGCTAGCTGAATGACTGACTGGCCGGCCTGGGTTTTTGTCATCTATATGTTTAATTACCATTGTCTGTGTGTCTTTCTCTACTCTTCTTTTGTTCCATTGTTTTATTTTTCTTTGTATTCAGTCCACTCTGAAACACACACACATACACACACACACACACACACTTTTGTGCCTGCTATAGATGGGTCAGGTACATCTTCAGGAGCACTAGCCTTCTCCACATGTGCTTTTGGATAATGAGATAAAACCCTGAAGTAAGTGTGTTTGTGTATGTGCACGTGCGTGCGTGTGCGTGCATGTGTTTGTGTGTGTGTGTGTGTGTGTACTCAACACATACGCATATGTATACACCAGCACAGCTGTGATAGACTTAGGCTGCCATTGGTTAATTATGACATTTAAGTCAGTGGGTCACTTAAGATTTCTGAATGGATCACCGGGGTCTGTCTATGAGAACTGTGTGGCTTTTTGTCATAATAGAAAACTCAATTGATTATTTTAACGTCTCCAACAGAATTTTAGGTTGGTTGACAGACTACTACTACTTCTACTTTCGGCTGTTAAGGATTGCCACCATGGATCATCCATTTTCATGTCTTCCTGTCCTCTGCATCTTCCTCTATCATGCCAGCTATTTGCATGTCCTCCCTCACCATATCCATAAACCTCCTCTTTGGTCTTCCTCTTTTCCTCTTCGCTGGCAGCTCCATATTCAGCATCCTTCTCCCAATATACGCAGCATCTCTCCTCCACACATGTCCAAGCCATCTCAAACTTGCCTCTCTTGCTTTGTCTTCAAACTGTCCAACCTGAGCCGTCCCTCTAATATACTCATTCCTAATTCTGTCCATCTTCGTCACCTCCAGTGAAAATCTTAGTATCTTCAACTCTGCCACCTCCAGCTTCGCCTCCTTTCTTTTTGCCAGTGTCACCGTGTCCAAATCATATAACATAGCTGGTCTCACAACCATCATGTAAACCTTCCCTTTAACTCTTGCTTGCACCCTTCTGTCACAAATCACTCCTGACACTCTTCTCCACCCACTCCACCCTGCCTACACTCTCTTCTTCACCTGTCTTCCTCACTCCCCGTTACTTTGAACAGTTGACCCCAAGTATTAAAATCATCTACCTTCATCACCTCTACTCCTTGCATCCTCACCGTTCCACTGTCCTCCCTCTCTTTCACATATTTGTATTCTGTCTTGCTCCTACTGATCATTCCTCTTCCCTTCAGTGCATAACTCCACCCCTTCAGGCTCTCCTCAATCTACTCCCTATTCTCACTACAGATCACAGTTTCATCCGCGAACATCATAGTCCACGGAGACTCCTGCCTGATCTCGTCCGAAAGGGCTCAGAGCTGATCCTTGATGTAATCCCACCTCCACCTTGAACCCATCGGTCATTCCCATCCTCACCACTGTCACACTGCCCTCATCCTGCACCACTCTTACATACTTCTCTGCCACTCCCGACTTCTTCATACAATACCACACCTCCTCTCTCGGCACCCTGTCATATACTTTCGCTAAATCCACAAAGACACAATGTAACTCCTTCTGGCCTTCTCTATACTTCTCCATCATTCTCAAAGCAAACTTTGCATCTGTAGTGTTCTTTCGTGGCATGAAACCATACTGCTGCTCGCTAATCATCACCTCTCCTCTTAACCTAGCATCCACTACTCTTTCCCATATCTTAATGCTGTGGCTGATCATCTTTCTACCTCTGTAGTTACTACAGCTCTGCACATCGCCCTTATTCTTGAAAATCGGTACCAGTATGCTTCTTCTCCATTCCTCAGGCATCCTCTCACTTTCCAAGATTGTGTTAAACAATCTAGTTAAAAACTCCACTGCCATCTCTTCTAAACATCTCCATGCCTCCACAGGTATGTCATCTCGACCAACTGCCTTTCCACTCTTCATAGTTGCCCTCACTTCCTCCTTGCTAATCCACCGCATGTCCTGATTCACTATCCCCACATCATCTAGCCTTCCCGCTCTCTCATTTTCTTCATTCATCAGCTCCTCAAAGTACTCTTTCCACCTTCTCAACACACTCTCCTCACTTGTCAGCACATTTCCATCTCTTCTCTTCATCGCCCTAACCTGGTGCACAGCCTTCCAAGCTCGGTCCCTCTGTCTAGCCAATCAGTACAAGTCCTTTTCTCCTTCCTTAGTGTCTAACCCCTCATACAACTCACCATACACCTTTTCTTTTGACTTTGCCACCTCTCTCTTTGCTTTAAGCTGCATCTCCTTGTACTCTTGTCTACTTTCTTCATCTTTCTGTCCACTTCTTTGCCAACCTCTTCCTCTGTATACATCGCTGCACTTTCTCATCCCACCAACAAGTCTCCTTGTCTTCCTTGCTCTGTCCAGATGACACACCAAGTACCTTCCTAGCTGTCTCCGTCACTATTTCGGCAGTGGTTGCCCATCCATCCTGCAACTCTTCACTACCACCCAGTGCCTGTCTTAACTCCTCCTTGAACTCCACACAACAGTCTTCCTTCTTCAACTTCCACCATTTGATCCTTGGCTCTTCTTCACTCTCTTCCTCTTCTAGATCTCCAGTCATCCTACAGACCACCATCTGATGTTGCCTAGATATGTTCTCCCCTGTCATCACCTTGCAGTCTCCAATCCCTTTCAGAGCGCACCTCCTACATAAGATAATAGTCCACCTTTGTGCACTTTCCTCCACTCTTATATATCACCCTGTGTTCCTCCCTCTTCTTGAAATATGTATTCACCATAGCCATTTCCATCCTTTTTGCAGAATCCACCACCATCTGTCCTTCCACATTCCTCTCCTTGACACCATTCCTGCCCCTCACCTCCTCATCACCTCTGTCTCCTTCACTAACATGCCCATTGAAGTCCGCTCCAATCACCACTCTCTACTGCTTAGTTACCTTCTCCACCACGTCATCCAACTCACTCCAGAATTCTTCTTTATTTTCCATCTCACACCCAACTTGCGGGGCATATGAGCTGATAACATTCATCATCACACCTTCGATTTCCAGCTTGATACTTATCACTCTGTCTGACAGTGTCTTCACCCCCAGCACACTCTTGACATACTCTTCCTTCAGAATTACCCCTACCCCATTTCTCCTCCCATCCTCACCATGGTAGAAGAGTTGGAACCCACCTCCAGTTCTTCTGGCCTTCCACCCCTTCCACCTGGTCTCTTGCACACACATACGTATATCTACCTTCCTACTCTTCATCATATCAGCCAGCTCTCTCCCTTGAGCAGTCATAGTGCCAACATTCAAAGTTATGACTCTCACCTCCACACTCCTACCCTTCCTCCTCTCCCACTGCCTGTGGACATGTCTTTCCTCACTCCTTGTTCTTTGCCCAACAGTAGCATAGTTTCCACCAGCACCCTGCTGGCCAACAGTACCAGTGGCAGTTATTGGTAACCTGAGCCTCAACCGAGCCGGTATGGAAATCTGATTTATGATCCACATATTTGATTTGGCAAACATTTTACACCAGATGCCCTTCCTGACACAACCCTCCCCATTTAGCCAGGCTTGGGACGGCACTAAGAATGTACTGGCTTGTGCATCCTCAGCGGCTGGGTTTGACAGACAGGTTGGTTGACAGACTAACTGTGCTTATTCAGGCTAAAGAGAGGCATTTTACTTTATGTCTGGTTAGCAGAGATGTCTGGTCTTTTGCAGTTTCAACATTTTAGCAAGGCTCAGCCCATCAGAGTGTTTTGATGTCATTTTTTAACACCAAACTCATATGTAAGCATTTAAGCCAACTCTAGTAGGGGTGGGTGGGATTGTGTAGTAAGAACAGAGGCTGTGTCATTTTCCTATTTGCACAAGATGAGAGACACAAATGGGTTGATGTCGAAAAAGATAACCCAAACCCATTTGTACTTGAAAAGGGCAAGTTGTTGTCATCTGTTCCTGTGTCCCACTACTGTGGAAGCATGGAACCAGCAGAATGACAGCTGTAGGATTTTCTGTGAGGATTAAACCTGCAGCCTTTTCCCTGCTAAATGACACTTCAGTTTTTCTGCTCTTCAAATTTAGCAGAGTACATAGCCAGCCTGGTATGTGATGTTACAGGAATACTTTCGAATGGGTGAGATCTTCCCCAGCTCAGGGAGACCTTTGCATGGCCATGCCTTACCTGTACACTGATATTTTTTCTGTCAAAATAATCTTACATGCTTTTTTATACTACAGACCTTTGTACTTAGCACATATAACTGACCTTTTTGCAAGATATTGAGCCAAATCTATGTTTCATCTCATTAAAGGATGTTTGCATGTTTGTTCTATGTTGTGATGAATTGTTATGCATTTTATTTGTGTTTCATATGAACCGTGTCTGCAAACCAACTTTCCATTTTTGGACAGTTATTACAGTTTTTTTGCAGCATGAATCCTAGTTCAATTCAGAGCCAAGAAAACATTTAAGGTAGCCATTAAACAAAACTCAGCACACCTAATTTAATTCACAAAAGCTTCTTAAAAACACTTTCCTGGATGTCTGACACATCTTCATTTTTCCAGGATAAACAGTTATTTTATAGAGGGTACAGGAGTTTTACAGCTCATTTATCATAAGCCCCGTTCGTTTCTTCACATCCCATCATATGCAGCCTGTACTTCACGACTTGTATGGTGTCCTCCGTTTTCCCAAAGGTTATTTCAAAGTCATTTCCCCCTTACTGCCGCAGTCTGGCTGTAGTTCCAGCTAAGTCATTTGTTCATGTGGCAGTTCTGGATGAAATCTATTTTTTTTTGTGTTGATTGTCCGTTATTTCTTGGAGCAGAGGGAGAGCATCTCTCTCTCTCTCTCTCTCTCTCTCTCTCTCTCTCTCTCTCTCTCTCTCTCTCTCTCTCTCTCTCTCTCTCTCTCTCTCTCTCTCTCTCTCTCTTTCTCTCTCTCTCGTGCATGTGCGCACAGTCCTCGTTTACCTAACCTGTGTGTTGTCAACCCATCTGTGTGTGTGTACACTGTTGCTTACTATTCAACATGCTCACATTTCTGCCCACTTTCCCTCTCATCCTGCAGGTTGAATGTAATCTTCAGCAAGTTTGATGAGGTCCAAAGATCCGGGAACATGATTTCTTCCTCGGGCTCAGGTGAGTGTCTCTTCTGCATGGCTGCTCATGGCAAATGGTTGGGTTGTTGTTGTTTGTTTTGTGAAAGGACAGAAGGCAATCTGTTCTTCTTTAAATTTCTTCTTTTTACCCCTGCTTTTGGATGGTTAGCTTAGGTAAGAATGGACAAGGTGAGATTGATGTCCATGACTCATTTCTTTTGTTAATGGATACGCATTTGTCAGCATTTGGCTACCACAGCCATATAAGCTATTATGGCATGTATCAGATTTTACTATATTTATTAGAGTTTTAATATAGTTTATCTATTTTAACATATGCTGTTTTAAGTACTGTAGATGTGTTCATCCAAAGCTCTCCGCAGAACTAGAAGTGCATATGTTTTAAGCACGAGTGGTCCAAGTTGAAATTGTACCTCTAACCCCTGGCAGTGGGAGTGCCATACCCTCCTACATGGCAACATTCCCCGTTTTGTGAAAAAACATGTTTTTGCAAATTTAGAGATAGCAGATAACTAAAACAGATCTGTTCTTGGTGATTTCGTCAAAAATGAGAATATCTACACTTTAGTTAGCGTCACCTAAAGAGACAAGGAAGTGAGTATTGAGCTGTGATTACACATTTTAAGCTGAGAAATAAACTCCGACTGTAGATGATTAGTGGTTCAGAGCCATCAGGATACCGGATGATAGGAGGCTGCTGTATCACTACATTTACATTTCACTCTGTTTCATATTACACCTTTTAGCGCTTTCTTCCTTTGAATTACTGCTTAAAATAAGAAATAAACGGCAAAGCATGCAATGTTGCATGCCATGTTACTCTGCCGCTTGAGTGTCGCCATTCTAGTGAAAGGAGGACAGTGGGAGCAGAGGTAGATACTTATTTGGTGCTGAGTGGAATTCCGAGTTCTCCATGACAACAAAGCTCCTGTATGTTAATGAGGGAGCAATCTACTCCAATGCTACTGCAGGCATTAGTTTGCCAATCAGCTTCTTTCAACCTGTTAGTGTGGGTGGATGAGGGGGGGTTCTGGAGGCCAGACGGAAAACCTGGGGCTGCAGTGGATGAGTTTTCCCCACAGGAGGTGGGTGACCGCTGGGTCTCTCAGATGTCCCGTTCTCCCTGTGAAGCCAGAAACCAAAACAGGCTGCCACAGGCATCAGGCGCTCTTAATCCCAGTTTATTTTTAACAGAGAGATTGTCAGTGAAAGACAGAGAGTGCATGCCAGAGAAATGGAGAGAAAAAGAAAGAGAATGGGAGACAAATAGAAAGAGACCATAACAGAAAAAGAGATGGAAAGAGAGAGATATAAACAGAAAGAGACAGGGCTAAAAGCAGGAAGAAGAAAAATGTGTATTTTCTTCCGTTTTGGTGAAACTGTTTGGTTGTTGTGCAGTGTGTAAGCAGAGATTTTAGCTTGGTGCTGGAGGTGCTGAGAGCAACTGCCTCACTGTTGACTCCATCCCCTTCCTGCTGACCATGTCCACTCTTCCCATGTGGAAAGATTGGCAGAGCCCAGGAGAACACAGAGGGAAGAGGGCTCAGCATTTCACCATCGTCTGTGTCAGCCACACCCAGACAATTTCCACAGGGGTTCAGTGACCGTTCATTGGCACAATTAATCAAACTGTGCCAATCACACACACACACACACACACCATTACACACAGGGAAAACTTGCCGAGTATGGAGTGCAGGATGATAGTTAGAAATTAAATGATATTGATAACTATTGTGCTGATGACAAACACTCATGCAGGGGAGAAACGTTATCGTATGGAAATGAACTGAATTTTCATGCACCGGTAGCAACAATGAACCCAGTATGCCTAGTTACTTAACTAGGTTATGTTGGTTAGACTTGCTCGCAGACAGGTGACAACCCTATTCAAAGAGCACTGGTTCAATCACAGACTTGTTGTTACTCCCTTCTACTATACACATACTGCAAAAAAATAAATGTTATCAAGTAATTTAATTTGGTTTTAATCTAATATTGAGTATTAAAGCTATAACATTTGTGAAAAACAATGAAAAAAGTTCCTGCAATTGGGGGAAATAATTCAACTCATCTCCAATGCAAAAAAAATGTCTCCAGGGGTCATTGATCTTGAACCCAGTGGTGTGTTTTTCCTTATTCGTCATATCGAAATATTAATCCCTGTTTCTACTTCTAGTTTCCAATTATTGATAAAAGTGAAGTTTACATTGGAGCTAACAATATATTTTTTTTCCATCGGCAAATTCTTTTAATTGTGTTGAGAAAAATGAGAGAAGACCGAATATGAATGATTTGTTATAATGAAATTTTACTTGACAAACCGCCTTGACAACATCCACCCCCCCCAGGCCTGAACTATTTCTCAGCTTATGTTCATATTAATCCCATCCACGGCTGGTGTGCTGACAGTTTAATTGGAAGAGGAAGAGGGATAACGTCAGTATGATTAATTTTTGGCAGTTATTTGATAGTTTGTCATCGTCTTCATCATGGTCAGCCATTTGGCTGGCAGACGTGGTTTCTCTCTTCTAACAGTGGAGCTCAAATTAAATTTAGCCAATAACAATGACAAGTGTTATCAGTTTGCCAGTTTAGGAGAAGACCTAGTGTAGACATGGGGCTCAACGAGGCTAAACGGCTGTTTAGTTTGAAAGTAGCACCAACTTGTTCCATCATTATCTGGCTCTCTACAGCGGTGTACAGTAGTGAGACAGGACAGAGAGCGGGATGCCTTTGGCCCGGACCACCACAGAACCTCTCATAATCCAGGGAAGCTGTTCAGTTGCCAGCTCAGTTGTTTGTTTTACCGAGTATGACTAATGTATGTATCAATCCTTTTTCTTTTTTTGGACCCCCCCCTGCCCCCTTTTCCTCCCCAATTGTATCTGGCAATTACACCACTCTTAGCTGTCCCGGTTGCTGCTCCACCCCCTCTGCCGATCCGGGGAGGGCTGCAGACTACCACCTGCCTCCTCTGATACATGTGGAGTTGCCAGCCGCTTCTTTTCACCTTACAGTGAGGAGTTTCGCCAGGGGGACGTAGCGCGTAGGAGAATCACGCTATTCCCTCCGGTTCCCCCTCCCCCTCGAACAGGCACCCTGACCGACCAGAGGAGGCGCTAGTGCAGCGACTAGGACACATATCCACACCCCCCCCACCCCGCAGACACGGCCAATTGTGTCTGCAGGGACACCCGACCAAGCCGGAGGTAACACGGGGGATTTGAACCGGTGATCCCCATGTTGGTAGCAACAGAATAGACTGCTACACTACCCTGATGCCCCTATTGTATCAATCCTGATTTTGTTCCACTAGATACTGGGATCTGATTATTTGTTTTGATATTATTTATTCATTACCTCCTTAAAATAGATGTTGGCACGAAATGACCCATGGCCCTCATCATTGTCAGCTATAGATGACATTTCAAGTGAAATTAAATCTTTAAAAAAAGGTTTTGCTGAATAGTGCCATTCTTATTCTTACTGTGGAAGTTAAGCTCATGGTATATGATTATACACAGTTCATGTCTTGGCCCAACTGTTAACCTCAAAGTGCTGGGCTGCAGAATTCCATCCTTTATTGTTGTCATAAAGCATCTTTATGAGGTCTTGAGGCGAACAAATAAGCCAGCCCCGAAAGTAGGACACCAGGGCTTTTTCAATATAATTTGTCTGGGATGATGATTGGCTGAAGCTACAGGAAGTGCGGCTGCCTTTAGGCCTTCAGACAAAGCTCACATAGAAAGGGCAAAGGTCACACACTAGATGCGACTCAGGGGGGTATTACTCTTCCTCAACATTGTAAGCAACTGGCTCTTAAGATTCTTTATTGACAATGCATAATCTTGTGTATTTTGTGAGCATACACGAGAAAGAGGGATGATGGATGGGAAAGCAGGCATAGTAGTTAAGAAGAGAAAACCAGAAAGGGACAATAATGACATCCAGTAAAAGGGCAAGATTACAAATGTGTTAGGTTCAGACGAGCTGAAACATTTCCTCTAAACAAGAGAAGGAAAACACAAGACAAACAAGCAAACAAAATAAACCATAAAACGACAAGTGACGGCACGATCCGAGTGGGGAAGTGGATGTAAATTGGGAGAAAACTGTAGCTTGCTCAGCCACACAACATGATGAGGGCCAGCTCTCAGATCCCATCTACTTTCCTTTACTTTCACATCACTGTTATCCTTCTGGACACGGTCATTGTTATGGGTCTAGTTATGAGAGAGTTGTAGAAGGAAGAAAGAAAGGAAGACAGAAGTGTCATAGAAACTAAAAGAGATAGAGAGAGAGAGAGAGAGAGAGAGAGAGAGAGAGAGAGGAGAGAGAGAGAGTGAGAGAGAGAGAGAGAGAGAGAGAGAGAGAGAGAGAGAGAGAGAGAGAGAGAGAGAGAGAGAGAGGAGAGAGAGAGAGAGAGAGAGAGAGAGAGAGAGAGCAAAACAATGCAGCCATCTCTGGTGCACCACTGAATGATAAACAGAGGGAGAGATATATAGGGCAGAAGAGAGAGAGAGAGCGAGCGAGCGAGAGAGAGAGAGTCAGCTGTGTAGGAGTGTTCCTCTCCAGCACCCAGTCGCGTCTCTCCTCTGCTTGGAAAGAAGGCTTTTTGCACCATGACAGCAGGAGAAGGTAAGACCATGGGACGTTAAGGTTTTCTACTTGCTTAGATCAAGACACACACACACACACACACACACACAAACACACACATACACATGCACACGGAAGATGGCACTTTCCCTCTACCTCTCCTTTGTTCGTCAACACCATCTAAGAAATAAGAAACTGTGTGTGTGTGTGGGTGGGTGGGTGCGTGCATGTGTGTGTGTGTGTGTGTATGTATGTGTGGCAGGGGGGTTGCATGCATGCGCGAGTGTGTGTGTGTGTGTGAGATATAAAGCATGTTCAGTAAGGTAAAATACCTTTTCAAACCTCATTATCTTTTTTTTCCCCCTTACTATTGCATGTTTTGGTTCTTTGGCCTTGTTTTCTTGTCATTAGTCTCTGTTGAGAAATGGATGTGTGCCAGTGTTGTTCTGGGGGTCAGTGGCAGAGGTGGAAAAGGACATTGTGTCTGTTTGGTACTTTGCCGTTGAAAGCTGAAGCCCTCGGACAGCAGAGCCTCATTTGCCTCCCTCTCTGGAGAAAATCTGCGGGATGATGGTTGTTTTTTACACCTTCACATCAAGGTGGCGTCGTGTTCGACGCAGCATTCAAGTATTACAATTCATGGCTTCTTCTTCTTGCTCGCCTTTTGCCTGTGAAATTGGGTGGGGGGGTCTCTTGTGTTCTTCATTGCCTCCAGCACCCTAAGTGTCTCAGCACCCGTTTCATCTCGCTCCAACGTGGGGGAAGATGACACCAGGGCTGGGAGGCTTACTGCCAGAGCGGATCCACTACAGATTACTCGGTACTTGTTTGTAAAGAAATACAGTAATGCGGTTGTTTGACTCCCTCCTCAGCAGTATAATCAGATTACTGTGGGTTACTTTTGGATTGGTTCTCCTTCTAAAGTTTATTTTATCATATGGACTCAAAATTCTTTAATTTATCTTCAGATTGTCAACCATTGCATACAACCCTTCACATGAGTTGAACTTTAACCGATCCCCTCTGTGCTTATCACTTATATATGCTCTTCACACCTTCCCTAGGCTTTTTTTCTACCATATACAATCACTCCAGAGTTACAGAAATATTTTCTTACTCACAGCAGCACAAGAATGTGGCTACCAATCTTAGCCTGCCTAATTTTGGGTTCTTGTAATTATGGAGACCGAAGGGGTGAAGTCATACTCTACTGTTGCCCTCAGTGTAAGTCCATCACGAGTGCCTGCTAGATACCTGGAATATCAATGTACTGTACACCAAGGCAGGCTTGCGCTATGCTGCGTTGTCCTGAGAAAGGGGGGAAAACTTTGCTTCTTTGAGAAGACCTCTGATATCATCAGTCTTCTAAAAAACTGATGTTAAACAGATGTTAAAATGGGTCAGACGTGGTGCTGTATCATGGAAGTGTATCACTTCCATGGTTTGGGTTTCAATTTTCATCTGGGGCCACCCACAATGAAATGTTTTCATTAACAATGCTGTAACACTGGGCGAAAGCCTCAACTGACATCAAGGGCGAAATCCTCACTCACACTTTTTGGGGGAGTGAGTGATTCACCTCTTCCGCTTGTAGCTGGAAACCCCAGTGTTACCAGAGGCAGGTGATAACCAGCTTCATGATACCAATTATCCACAATCACCTATGTTTGTTTTAGTGAAGCAGGTAACCCAAAGAGAGACAGAGACCTCAGGACAACGGCTAGTTATATGCAGGTTGGCTGGTGCTGTTGCCTCACAGCAAGAAGGTCCTGGGTTCGAACCTCAGGCCGTCCCAGGTCCTTTTCTGTGTGGAGTTTGCATGTTCTCCTCGTGTCTGTGTGGGGTTCCTTCGGGTGCTCTGGTTTCCTCTCACCATCAAAAAGACATGCATGTTAATACTCCTGTCTGTGCCCCTGAGCAAGGCAATGGAAAGAAGAACTGGAGCTGGTCCCCGGGTGCTGCAGCTGCTCACTGCTGCAGCACCCTGAAATAATGAACTTCACTACAACACGCGACATGCTGCCGACAATATTGTTACGCAGTGTTGTTTGAGTAATACAATGTGTTGGTGCTCACCTCGAACCCGCATCTTATTCAGTACGCTTTCTGTCTGCCTCTTTTGCCTCTGTTGTCTCCTTTTACCAGAAGGTGTGCGTGCACAGATACTGACATAGTGCAGTTTCACAAACTTGAGCTTGATCCTGTATCGATGGATGACAATTTTTGAAGGGGGTCAAATTTCCCTCTTCTGTACATCGGGGGGTCGTGTCCCCCGGTCTGGCATACATTTCTCTCCTCTGTGTGTTGCCAGGGAGCTGTTCTCTTCCTGTGACAGACAACTCAGAGTTTCATCACCAAGTCATTTGGGCCCATTAGCATGAAGTAAGAGAAAGGGCTGTCCATGCTTTACTGTTACCAGCCTAGCCATTTAAAAAAACAAAAAACAAACAGAGAGCTCTTGTTCTGAAAAAAAAAGATGACAAATTTCTTCCCTGTTGACACCCAGCTGATGCTTTCACTGATGCCTGCATGTTTAGCTAAGCCTTTAGTGTTGTGAGGTCTCTTAGTCAGAGGGATCTCGTCGCGTCTGCATGGGTCCAGTTCTAGCAGTTATATGCATAAATGCAGAGTGCTGACTTCTCACATAGAGGCAGTATTTACAAATTTGGAGTAGCAGGAGGTGCTGCTGGCCAGCAGCCACGTCTTAAGCCCGAGGAAACTTCAACATGGGCTGAATCTTTTGGCTCCTGCTTCTTTAAACAGAAGGACAGAGAGCTTCTGTGGAATTGGCTACGATCCCTAAGGCCCTGTGTGTGTGTGTGTGTGTGTGTGTGTGTGTGTGTGTGTGCGTGCGTGCGTGCGTGCGTGCGTGCGTGCGTGCGTGCGTGCGTGTGTGTGTGTGTGTGTGTGTGTGTGCGTGCGTGTGCGTGTGTGTGTGTGTGTGTACACTAATGGTGTCCTCGATTCTCCAACTCTGCTGTTATGTAAACATTGCAACGTTGTGCGTCTGTCTTTTCCCCCCGGTATTGGACCGTGGTGAGCATTTAGACCAGAACAGAGCAGAAACCTCATCAGTTATCCATCGCCCTGTCCTATCCAGGCCTGGGCTCAAACAGCATTTGCAAATAAATAATTCTCTGTCTAGGTTTTCCGACTGGAAGCCAAAGGTTCAGTGTTTCAGGAGAATCCAGACCACATTTAATTAGTAATGAATCACAAAATGTATGGGGTATTGATTTTCACGTTGTCGTGACTGAGTGACATCTGTTTTATTGTCGTATCTTAGAACACTGCCCCCCTCTGGCACTGCAAGCAGGTACAAATGAATACTTAGAACTGCATTTGCAAATGAGAAGCATTTCTCACACTGAGAGCATCTGATGAAAGAGAACCGGTACAGTTCTGAGAGCTGTTTTCCTCACTTGTGTGTGTGTGGTGTGTGTGTGTGTGTGTGTGTGTGTGTGTGTGTGTGGCACAGAGCTAGCCAGATCTACTAGGAGAGGAGAAAATGCACATTTAAAGAGGGCTTTTCAATCACTTCACCTCCTCTTTCTTTCTTTCTTTCTCTCGCTCTCCCTCTCACTCTCTCTGCTCAGACACAGATACATACATGTACCACACACACACACACACACACACACACACACACACACACACACACACACACACACACACACACACACCAACAAACACACACACCACACACACACAAACAAACACACACACACACACACACACAATGTGAATGCACAGCTCTGTTTGTGGAGACCTTAATAAGGTGTGTTTTTCTGTTGTGTACATGGGTTGTGGTATGTGCGTATGGCTGACTGAGTGCTTGTGTGTTTGCTCCATATCCTGCCAGCATGCAGGAGGCTCTTCTTTTTCTTCCTCTTGAACAAAGCCTTTGCTATATTTTGCATTTTTACTGTCTGCCTTTGGGGTTGTACCACAATTCACTCATCCAGAGAAAATATTCCGTACTGTTAATGTTACTAACATGAGGACATTAGCTTGGATTATTCAAATGTGTGGGGGGGGGGGGGTGTCATGTCTGTCATTTAAGAGGACTAGTGTAATGTAAAACAGTCCTGATTCAGTCAGCCGTTTTTCTGTCGACTATGTGACGTCCGTAGCTCCTTCACAGCACCTAATGGATTGACCTGCCCACAGGGCTCCCACTCGGTGACCCTCTGGCTTACTGAGACAATCCTGTTCTCTGAACACACCAAGACAACCAGATTCTTCAAATGTTATGTTACATAACTTGACTATAATTGGTTTATTACACAGTGCAAAGTGGAGGCGAAGAAAAAAAACATGATTGGGGGTTGAGGGAAAGAGAGAGAGAGAAGAGAGTGGTGTGTGTGTGTGTGTGTGTGTGTGTGTGTGTGTGTGTGTGTGTGTGTGTGTGTGTGTTGTGTGTGTGTGTGTGTTACCTTACGCTTGGGGCTGCGTCCCCCTGCTGTCCACCATTGTGTACTGGCCCCCACTGTACTGCCTGAGGTTTGCCTCGTAGTACGTACACTGGCCTGGCGAGGGGGGAGAGAGAGAGAGAGAGAGCGAGCGAGGCGAGCGAGCGAGAGAGAGAGAGAGGAGAGAGAGAGAGAGAGAGAGAGAGGAGAGAGAGAGAGAGAGAGAGAGAGAAGAGAGAGAGAGAGAGAGAGGAGAGAGAGGAGAGAGAGAGAGAGAGAGAGAGAGAGAGGAGAGAGAGAGAGAGAGAGAGAGAGAGAGAGAGAGATGAAACCTTAAACTGTGACCAGCTTTCTGAAATGACGCTATTATCCTAATGCTCTATCCATGAGGGTGCCAAGCAAACTGGGCAAATAGCCCCCCTGCTCACATGGCTCTGAGGATGAAAGGGACTCTTTCAGGGCACAGTAGGAGAGGGGCCTTAAGGGCTATTATGCCAATCCTGAACTGAATACTGAATATTTGCCTGTATATCCATGCCGGCCGTCACTAAAAATAACAGGCATTAGTGGATAGGAGATTTGTTTAAGGAGGCTTCGGCCCAAATAGGTATCTAATGAGTATACCATGCGTTATACTATGTAATAATAAGAGGACATAAAGGTGAATTGGGTTTGTGAACTCATACACACCAGAGGAATGAAGTTGATCTTTCCAAGTTCAGTTTTCTCTGTTCCTCTCTCTCCTTCATTTTTTTCCTTTCTTTTCTTTTCTTTTCTTTTCTTTTCTTTTCTTTTTCTTTTCTTTTCTTTTCTTTTCTTTGTTGTTGTTTTTCTGCCCATCAGTCAGATTTCAGTCTGTCTATCTGTCTCCTCTCTCAGTTTCACATTCATCTTTGATCCTTTATTATCTCATCTGCCTGTCCTTCTGCCCCATTCTGTCTGTTTTCCCTCAGCTCTCATTACTGTAACACACGTCATCTCTGTCTCTTTTCCATTGCCCCCTCTCCCATCATGAATCAATGGGCCCAGACAAAGAGCCAGAAAGTGGCCTTCCAGCCTCCATTCCCCTTTAACAGTTGCCTGGCTCAACGCATTTGGCCTATTCAGGATAATATTGTTGAATGAAAGGGAAAAGCTACCTACCTTCAATACCTACCTTGAATAGTAGAAACGAATTGGCCACCAGCTGTGGACACCGAAAAAAAATAGTTCCTTTGTAACTATAAGTAAGATGTCTTTATCATTATCTCTCCCCCTCCCCATTAGATGATACATCCGTGACACTTATTAGATGTTGTATTTTTATATTTTATATTATTAACTGCCAGCCCCTCCAACTGTGCCCCAACACCACCCCACTATATGATATACATAAGTTACCGTATTTGACGTTACCTTGTTATATTCTAAATGTATGCTATTTCAACAGTGCCCTGGTCATTTAAATACGTTTTCAAACAAGCCCCAGCCCTTTACCCAATTGGTTGTAATGTTTTCTAACCCCACCATTGGTTGCTGTGCATCGTAACTACCTACCCTATTGGTTAGAATAGTTCAAATGTTTTCTCCTTTGATTGTTGCTGCCCACCAAAATTAGGGGCGTGACACGGGGAAACATATACTGTGTGTTTTCTATGTTGAATCACATTAGCAGCTGATGAGTGTGCGACGCACGAAACAAGCTTGTACTGCTATGTATTAAAAGTTTTTTTTTCCTACATCTACATTGATATTCCGCTCCTCATTTGTTGAGCACGTTTATCAACACCATTGACGGTTTAAAAAAACAAAAAACCAAACCACTATCTGTATCTCTCTCTCTCTCTCTCTCTCTCTCTCTCTCTCTCTCTCTCTCTCTCTCTCTCTCTCTCTCTCTCTCTCTCTCTCTCTCTCTCTCTCTCTCTCTCTCTATATATATATATATATACAGTGCATCCAGAAAGTATTCACACCCCTTCACTTTCCCCACATTTTGTTATGTTACAGCCTTATACCAAAATGGATTAAATTCCTTTTTTTTCTCATCAATCTACACACAATACCCCATAATGACAGCGTGAAAAAGCTTTTGTAGAATTTTTTGCAAATTTATTAAAAATAAAAAACAGAAATATTGCATGTACAAAAGTATTCACACCCTTTGCTATGACACTCAAAATTGAGCTCAGGTTCATCCTGTTTCCGCTGATCATCCTTGAGATGTTTCTACATCTTGATTGGAGTCCACCTGTAGTAGATTTAAATGATTGGACATGATTTGGAAAGGCACACACCTGTCTATATAAGGTCCCACTGTTGACAGTGCATCTCAGAGCAGAAACCAAGCCATGAAGTCAAAGGAATCGTCTGTGGACCTCCAAGACCGGATTGTATCGAGGCACAGATCTGGGGAAGGGTACAAAAAATGTCTACAGCTTTGAAGGTCCCGAAGAGCACAGTGGTCTCCATTATTCGTAAATGGAAGAAATTTGGATCCACCAGGACTCTTCCTAGAGCTGGCTGCCCAGCCAAACTGAGCAGTCGGGGGAGAAGGGCCTTGGTCAGGGAGGTGACCAAGAACCCGATGGTCACTCTAACAGAGCTCCAGCGTTCCTCTGTGGAGATGGGAGAACCTTCCAGAAGGACAACAATCTCTGCAGCACTCCACCAATCAGGCCTTTATGGTAGAGTGGCCAGACGGAAGCCTCTGCTCAGTAAAAGGCACATGACAGCCCGCTTGGAGTTTGCCAGAAAGCACCTAAAGGACTCTCAGACCATGAGAAACAAGATTCTCTGGTCTGATGAAACCAAGATTGAACTCTTTGGCCTGAATACCAAACATCATATCTGGAGGAAACCAGGCACCTCTCATCACCTTGCTAATACCATCCCTACAGTGAAGCATGGTGGTGGCAGCATCATGCTGTGGGGATGTTTTTCAGCAGCAGGAACTGGGAGACTAGTCAGGATCGAGGGAAAGATGGAGCAAAGTACAGAGAGATCCTTGATGAAAACCTGCTCAGGACCTCAGACTGGGGCGAAGGTTTACCTTTCAACACGAAAACAATCCTAAGCACACAACCAAGACAACGAAGGAGTAGCTTCGGGACAAGTCTGTGAATGTCCTTGAGTGGCCCAGACTTGAACCCCATTGAACATCTCTGGAAAGACCTGAAAATAGCTGTGCAGCAATGCTCCCCATCTAACCTTACAGAGCTCGAGAGGATCTGCAGAGAAGAATGGGAGAAATACCCCAAATATAGGTGTGCCAAGCTTGTAGCTTCATACCCAAGAAGACTTGGGGCTGTAATCGCTGCCAAGGGTGCCTCAACCAAGTACTGAGTAAAGGGTGTGAATACTTATGTACATACAATATTTCAGTTTTTTATTTTTGATAAATTTGCAAAAATTTCTACAAAACCTTTTTCACTCTGTCATTATGGGGTATTGTATGTAGATTGATGAGAAAAAAAAGGAATTTAATCCATTTTGGAATAAGGCTGTAACATAACAAAATGTGGAGAAAGTGAAGGGGTGTGAATACTTTCCGGATGCACTATATACACTACCGTTCAAAAGTTTGGGATCACCCAAACAATTTTGTGTTTTCCATGAAAAGTCACACTTATTCACCACCATATGTTGTGAAATGAATAGAAAATAGAGTCAGGACATTGACAAGGTTAGAAATAATGATTTGTATTTGAAATAAGATTTTTTTTACATCAAACTTTGCTTTCGTCAAAGAATCCTCCATTTGCAGCAATTACAGCATTGCAGACCTTTGGCATTCTAGCTGTTAATTTGTTGAGGTAATCTGGAGAAATTGCACCCCACGCTTCCAGAAGCAGCTCCCACAAGTTGGATTGGTTGGATGGGCACTTCTTTGAGCAGATTGAGTTTCTGGAGCATCACATTTGTGGGGTCAATTAAACGCTCAAAATGGCCAGAAAAAGAGAACTTTCATCTGGTTCTTAGAAATGAAGGCTATTCCATGCGAGAAATTGCTAAGAAATTGAAGATTTCCTACACCGGTGTGTACTACTCCCTTCAGAGGACAGCACAAACAGGCTCTAACCAGAGTAGAAAAAGAAGTGGGAGACCGCGTTGCACAACTGAGCAAGAAGATAAGTACATTAGAGTCTCTAGTTTGAGAAACAGACGCCTCACAGGTCCCCAACTGGCATCTTCATTAAATAGTACCTGTTAGAGCCTGTTTGTGCTGTCCTCTGAAGGGAGTAGTACACACCGGTGTAGGAAATCTTCAATTTCTTAGCAATTTCTCGCATGGAATAGCCTTCATTTCTAAGAACAAGAATAGACTGTCGAGTTTCAGATGAAAGTTCTCTTTTTCTGGCCATTTTGAGCATTTAATTGACCCCACAAATGTGATGCTCCAGAAACTCAATCTGCTCAAAGAAGTGCCCATCCAACCAATCCAACTTGTGGGAGCTGCTTCTGGAAGCGTGGGGTGCAATTTCTCCAGATTACCTCAACAAATTAACAGCTAGAATGCCAAAGGTCTGCAATGCTGTAATTGCTGCAAATGGAGGATTCTTTAACGAAAGCAAAGTTTGATGTAAAAAAAATCTTATTTCAAATAAAAATCATTATTTCTAACCTTGTCAATGTCTTGACTCTATTTTCTATTCATTTCACAACATATGGTGGTGAATAAGTGTGACTTTTCATGGAAAACACGAAATTGTTTGGGTGATCCCAAACTTTTGAACGGTAGTGTATATATATATATCCATCCATTATCTTAACCGCTTATCCTGCGCTCTCAGGGTCATGGGGATGCTGGAGCCTATTCTAGCAGTCATTGGGCGGCAGGCGGGGAGACACCCTGGACAGGCCTCCAGGCCATCACAGAGCACACACATACACATTCGTTCCTAGGGACAATTTAGTGCGGCCAGTTCACCTGACTTACGTGTGTCTTTGGACTGTGGGAGGAAACCGGAGCCCCATGCGAACACCTTCTTGCTGTGAGGCAACCATGCTAACCACTGCGCCACCATATAGATATATAGATATATATATAGATATATATATATCTATATATATATATAGATTCAGTGATTCAAGTAAATTCCTTATGAGACAGTGCAAGCCTGTTTCATGCCGTAAGCAATCGTCAGCTGTGTGTGTGTGTGTGTGTGTGTGTGTGTGTGTGTGTGTGTGTGTAGTTTTTTTCTTTAAATCTTACTGGTATAGAAAGAAGCAGCACCTCTCAGCTATTTCAGGTTAGAAAGCCCAGTGTTAAAAGACATCTATATGCAAAAGTAAAGCCAGGTAATGTTTTTAATTTGTGCTGAAGGGCTTTCTTTTTAGGTAAGTGGTTTCCTTTGCAAAGAAAAAACAAAAACAAAACATGAATGTTTGTTGGAGGTTAATTGCTCCTGAACATCCATGGAGGTTTGCCTGTGCCAAAAAGTTAAAATAGTCTAGACCGCTTTATATTCAAGTTGGATTAAGTTTAGCATGGGTCCCCCATTGTGAATAGTTCTTTTTGCTTTCACTCATTTTCTCTGTTCATGTTTTGTGGGCAAAGACAAGTGAAAAGGAAAAGGATTAATCCATAGGCCTGTATTTAATACTAGTGATGCACTACTGGTACATGATGACTTTCCCAGACGGGGAAGTAGAAAGATGCCTCTGTGCTGCTGGTCTCCATCTCTTCAGTTGATAATGAGGTCTGCAGGAGACAACCAGCTCATTGTGCAGAGAACAAGCCGGGCAATTGCGGTGTCTCCCTGTTCCTTCTATGTTCTGTGATAACATTGAGAAAAATTTATTTTTTCCTCTCTGGTGTTTCTGAACTGCTATATTCTTCTTCTGCTGTCGGAGATCATTGGTCCATATATCTCATACAGGTTAGAGGAAAAGTACAGTAGAGAGTTGATTCTGGCTGTGTTCATAATCCTACCTGTCCCTCTGACAGCAGACCTCAGGCTGAGGGCTTAAGCTGCATCAATGCCAAAAAAACAAAAAAAAAAGGATTGTAGCATTATGCACCCCAACAGCATTGCTAAAGCGGCTTCTTTTCTGGTGTGTGTCTGCTCAGGGGTGGTTGTTTGTTAACCTTGTTTTTACTCTCGTTCAGTCTCGTCTTGTGGGTTTTAATGTTTTCAACAATGTAGACTCGCTGTTGAGTCCTTCAGCAGCTGTGTCTCTATGCTTTGCTCTGTCTTTGTTTTGGCCTTCCTTATTCCCCTTTCCAGCAGCCACATCAGCCTAGAGTACTGTAACATACTTCTGTCTGGTGCAAAGACTCTGCACGCACACTTTTCATTCCCCTTAGTAAAACGCTCTTCCTTTAATGGCTGTCTCATTCTGGGCTTTTAACAACTGGGACCTTTGAAGCAGCACAGAAGTGATTACCAGCAGAGCTACTTTAACTTTGAACGTCCCTTTCAGCCTTTTTATTTTTTATTTTTTTATAGAAAAGTCAGATAAGAAAATAATCAAAGCAACTTTGGGGTGCTTGGGGGTTCACTAACATAAGTTTTCTTTCTTTTAGCATTTTCAGCCTTTATTGGATAGTGATAGTGGAGAGAGAGAGACATGAGGGGCAGGGGAGAGAGAGGGGATGACGTGCAGCAGGGGGCCTGGGCCGGATTCGAACCCAGGCCGCTGTGGTATGAACTCAGCCTTATGTGATACGCGCTCTACCAGGTGAGCCACTGGGGCGCTCTGTCGCTAGCATAAATTTAACGATAACGGCGCTCAATATAAGAATCGGAATGTAATGATAATAAACTTCCATCCATCATCCAAGCTGCTTATCCCAACCAGGGTCACGGGATGCTGGAGCCTATCCCAGCACTCAGTGGGCAGGGACACACACTGGACAGGCCGCCAGTCCATCGGAGAGCCCACACACACACACATTTATACCTAGGGACAATTTAGTACGGCCGATTCACCTGACCTATATGTCTTTGGACTGTGGGAAGAAACTGGAGTCCCCGGAGGAAACCCACACAGAGACGGGGATAACATGCAAACTCCACACAGAGGACGACCCGGCATGACCCCCAAGGTTGGACTACCCCGAGGCTTGAACCCACGACCTTCGTACTGTGAGGCAACCATGCTAACCACTGCGCCACCGTGCCGCCCATAATAAACTTTATTCAACAATTTAACTGATTTGCAAAAGTGCATCACACTACCTCATCCATGGACTGCTGAAAAATCAACAGCAACAATGATTAAAAAAATAAAATCAAGATTTTTTACATTTAATCAGCGGTGTAGTCGATTTAATCAATTCATGATTGTCAAGGAACTATTCCAAGAGCGCAAGAGCTCGGTCTCGATTTAATAACTCACAGTCTTAAATCTCATCTGGATTACACAGAGACCAAGGCAGGGTTTCAGAAATTACATTGTCATATCGTTTAGCCTCAGTACATGCCAGAGGTTAAGAGTCACAACTTCATTCACCTTTGTGTGTGTTTCTTTGAAGAGGCCATAACATGCTTTTTGGGGTTTTCCCTTTCCTTTAGTTTGTTATATAGATGGGAGGTGTATGTAACATGTCTGCAGATTTACAAAGCCCAAAGTTCACACCAAAGGGAGTTATTCTTTCCACAGAAAACACCGTCTGAAACGCCTCATTTGTAGTCCGGTGTTTTCTTCCGTTACTTATCTACGTCACTATGTAACACATTTTCATTATCCCTGCCTAGTGGCTAGTTTCAGCCGCTCTCAACACCGGCAAGAGGATGAGGTGGTGCTCACACGGACTGAGTGCTACCCCTCGGCAGGTTTCTGGATGATGGCCAATCAGATGAAAGCTACACTAGTGGAGCCCCAGAATAAAAAATATATAAAAATATAGAGTTGGAATGAGCATGATGTGGCCCCTTTCAGAAGATTATTTTACCAACACCAAGAGGATGTGACAAATTGAGAGAGAGAGAGATGTTTATCCATCAGGAGTTTACCCTGAGAGACAGCCTCAGCCTTAGAAATTGCTCCCTGACCACTAGCCAGATGACTGTTAGCATTTCCCTGTAACCTCTTATGTTTTTCAGATTAACCGGTTATACCTGTTATAAAAAGCAAATCAAAAAGGTGAAATCTACAACATTTGGCTGTTGGGTTTTAGTCTTTACTAACTCTCCAGGACCAGATTGCACAAACAAGCATAATCTTCCATCCTGCAGGGGCCCTTTTGATCTGTCAGCAGAACAAGCCATCATTGTTGTGACATAACGCTGATCATCAGTCATCTGTCTCTTATGTAAGTCCAAAAGGGCTGCCGGTTTATGTTGTGTGTGAGATGGACCTGTCCCTGGAGCTGAGAGAGAGAGCGACTTGTGTTACGGCCACGGGTGTGTCCATATAGTTTTTTGTTGCCTCCTGTATTTAACTCTGACTCTACATTAAGGTATCCGCCAGGTGCTCCTCCTCACCTAATCAACCGGTCAACGAATCCAATCTTCATCAGCTGTGCAGTCTACCATTTAAACCCCCACATGTGTTCAGTTCACGGGCCAGATAGTTTAGTTTGTGTGATGTAGCCACTTTGTGTTTGTAATGTCTGGCCTGTTTTTGGTCAAGTTTGCATTTTGACTATTTTGAGTTATGTTTAGTTGTTTAGCTCTTTTGGGCAAGGGGATCAAGGTAAGATGCCCATGGGCAAACACCCCATCACGTAGCTTACCTCTGTTAGACACACTAGGTTGGCAGCGGTTGCCACTTTTTGTCTTTAGGTTTGGTACTTTTCAGCACTGTCAAGGGTGGGTTACTTTTGTTAGTAGTTTATTGTTTTGGCAACCATTCGGTTCCCTTGTCCTGTCATGGTGTCAATATTTTTGTTATATTTAAGCGTTTATGTCTCATTGTGTTGCACCCTCACCTCACTGTTACCCAGTACACTAATTGTTGCACCCTCTCCAGACCGAGGGTCGTTTTAAGATAACTTTTATTTACATCACATTATGAAAAGCCTCCATTCCCATCATGTCACCATAAACTGGTGAGCTAAAAAACAAAATATCAGGCATCATTACTGTGGCTCAGTCAAATCACCATAAATAAACAAACTTCCCTGTCACATACACTTAATTCCACACACACAACCATAATAAATTGTGTGTGAGTGAGAGGGACAGACAGACAGAGATTCAGTCAGGAATCAGAGACACTTTATTTATGAAGGGGGGTTGTGGTGAGGGAGAGACAGTGAGAGTGTGGGTATAAATGCTTGGTTTGGAATGGTTTTGGAAGGGTGGTATCAAGAACAAGGTGATGAGCGAGAAGGAGGGCAGTTTGGAGAGAGTGGGATTGTGTGTGTGTGTGTGTGAAAGAGAGAGCGAGCGAGAGAGAGACTGACCACCGTCACGCCCCTTTTTCTAACCTCTCTACTGAGCAGCACAGCGCTCTACGAAGTTTCTAATTCAGCCTGTCAAAGAATTTTCCTTTCTACAATTTTCTCAAAATCCCTCACGTTATGTTTTTCATTCTATTTCTGCTGACGAGTACATAGGGAGGAGAGAGAAAATCCTCCCTATTATATAAACATGGAGGAATTACTACCTGCTGTGCGGATGGCGATGCTGCTTCAGCAAAGCTGGTGGAAACCGTGGTTAGACTTGCTTTGTGTTGCAGTCCGCAGTGTACCCTGACATCTAGTGGACACGTGCGGTAGTGCAAAGCCGATTTCGCTACGATCTTTTTTTTTTTTAACCAAAGATGAAAATCAAGTTACTTTTTTTACATTTGTCACTTTAAAGACAGACAAATCTAAAGTCAAAGCTAAGCTCATAGTTGATATAATAAAATCTTACATAGAATGAAAGGTACAGTCAAGGATGTTTTTTTGGCTCTGAGCCCATTTTGGTTGGCAAGGTAGCAAACTGTCATCGCAAGAGAAAGATGCATTAATCGCATATGGTGGGTCAGACTACTAAAGCCTGATTTAAAAAAAAAAAAAAAGAGTGTGTATGTGTCAAAAAGAGTCAGAGAAGGAAAGACGACAGGTTTTTATGGCGTTATATTTGCCAGCAGCTGATCGTGGTGCATATAATTTTGAGCTTTGGCAGGAATAGAGGAGACCTTGTTCAAATGACAGTGTGTATCCATGCTTCTTCTATAGTGGTGTGAGAGGTGCTTGAATATTTTTGCCTATATTTATGTGCTTGAAAATGTGTTTGCAGCCGCCTTCGCTGGTGGCCCTAAGCTGTATCTGCAGTACATGGATGCAGTTTTACATGTATGCCAGCACACACACATGGATCCATGTTGGAATTACTCATTGCATGTTCCAAAGTTAATTGCTACTCTGACACAGAGATGTATCATCGTGACATTTGTCAGCATTTGTGTACAAAGCTTTGTTGATTGCTTTAATCAGTTCTCCACTGAATAAATTACTGATCACAGTGCTTTCTATTTAGGCGTTCTTGTCTATGGGCTTTATTTAGGAGTAGAGCTGGCACTGTTCGATAATGCATTGTTTGTAGCTCCCTTTATTAGGTGTAGATCTTCCCCCTAAATGGAATCGAATGATTTGGATAAAACTGGGAAACGGGCATGATTGGAGTCTGCCTCTGCTCTTCACATAACATTGCATGTAGTACTGTTTTGACTGACAATGACTGGGTACAAAATGCTAGTTAACCCCATATTAAACACACTGTTTTGACAGATAATGACTGGGTACAAAATACTAGATAACCCCATATTAAACAGACTTGTGACTTTTCACCTATAAGTAGCTTCACTGTCTCTTCACTGTGGTGTTTTATAATCTGCAAGAACAAGACAAGCCTCCAGCCCATGCAGTTACTCTTCAAAATAACCCATGACAAGTCTGAATCCAGCCCTCAGCTTGCTCGATAGTCCTGTTTCATGGGCTCAAAACCTGTATTATATTAACTGTCCTGCAAGGAAAGATCACAACTAATACACAAGGTCTCCCTGACATTTCTTGACTTTTACTGGAGAGGAAAAATCCCTCTGGCATGCTTGCATTTAGAGCATATTAAATGTATGTTTGCAATGTTTTTGTACAGAGTTCACAATTAGTGTGTGCTTCCTCATGGGGACAAAGTCCAGCAGGCTGCCCTTGCAGACTAGTTATCAATAACTGTCTTGACTAGAAAGGATTCGGGGCTTTGGCTTTTTAAATGATACAATTGTTCTAATTGGTCAATATCCTATTTTCCAACTCAGTATTTCCCATGACACATGACCAGTCAGGGTTTACTAGTTACAGTGCTAACTGCAGGCGACACGGTGGCCCAGTGGTTAGCATTGTTGCCTCACAGCAAGAAGGTCCTGGGTTTGAACCCCATGCCATCCCAGGTCCTTTCTGTGTGGAGTTTACATGTTCTCCCTGTGTCTGCTTGGGTTTCCTCCGGGTGCTCTGGTTTTCTCCCACTGTCAAAAAGACATGCATGTTAGGGTTAATACTCCTTCCTGTCTGTACCCCTGACCAAGGCAACGGAAAGAAGAACTGGAGTTGGTCCCCGGGTGCTGCAGCCGCCCACTGCTCCTATACAATAGGATGGGTTAAATGCAGAAGACAAATTTCATTGTAACCAAACAACTCTAAAATGACAAAAAATAAAGTGGCTTTCTTTTCTTTTTCTCCCTTTCTGTTGTATTTTTTTTTAAATATTTTTGTTGAATTTTGTGGTACTTTTTTGCCATGGTATCAAAAGGTTATTGGGTATCAAAATTTTGTATAGAAGTTAAAAATGTTGACGTAACAGTTAAAACTAGTTAAACCTACTTTTTTGTACAATGCCTTGTTACTGTTGTGCTAAAATGTGTCATTTTAGTTTGGTCTGGAAATTTCTAATTAAGACCAGTGTTGTTATGGGAACTCAACCCACAGAGAGGAAAGCCATCCATAAGTGGTGACAGTCCATTAACTTTCAACAGCCTGGCCTTCATCACTTATCAGATCAGCTTATGTTGTGGTGGTTACACTCTGTTTTTAATCAAGACTGCTGACAAGACTTCCAATGGCAGAATTTCTTCAGCCTTATATTTCTCTCTGAGACCAGAAGCAGATATTTTGATTTTAGAACATCTAAAATTAAAGTCCCTACTTTAATGATGTGAATGCGACTGCAGGGAGAGGAGAGACACGGACATAGTTGGCTTGAAATGAGTGATCATTCTCTTCCACATGTAAAGTAATATCCATCCATCCATTATCCAAGCTGCTTATCCCAACTGGGGTCGTGGGATGCTGGAGCCAATCCCAGCAGTCATTGGGGGGCAGGCGGGGAGATACCCTGAACAAGCCACCAGTCCATCACAGGGCCGACACATTCACACCTTAGTTGGCCGATTCACCTGACCTACATGTCTTTGGACTGTGGGGGGAAAACAGGAGCACCTGGAGGAAACCCACGCAGACACAGGAAGAACATGCAAACTCCACAAAGAGGACGACCCCCAAGGTTGGACCACCCCGGGGCTCGAACCTAGGACCTTTTTGCTGTGAGGTGGCCGGGCTAACCACTGCGCCAGTGTGCCGCTGTAAAGTAGTATGTGTCGTGTAATGTTCTTAGTGGCTGTGTCTTCCACTGACCATTGTGCTTTACTCACATGTGAATCACTTAACATTGTGATACTATGTAGTGTATCATAAGTTGTCAATAGATTTCTGTACTGACCTTACCAAGACACATTTGTCTAAAATGAAATATAAATCTGATTTCCCCATGGAGCCCTTGGAGATAATGACAGAATTGTTGTTGTTGTGGTTGTCGATTTTATGTGGGAAATTTGGTCAGCAAGCACAGAAAAAGGTGATCTCACAACAGGCTCCTCCCTGTTTGGTCACAACACTCTCAATGGGCTAAGCACATCTGATAACGCTGTTGCATCACACACACACACACACACACACGTCCATGTTTTGACAGCTGATCTCAGAGAGAGAGAGAGAGAGAGAGAGAGAGAGAGATAGGCTTAAGGGTCAGTTAGTCTGGCACTGTCAAAGCACAGTGTATCATAGGACCACCACCACACACACACAGTCACATACCCTGTAGATGGAGATGCCTGGCGAAAGGAAGAGTGTGTTAGAGAGCGTGACAAAGACATGCTGAGGAGGCTGGTGTGCAAAAGGATCTGTGCACGTAAGAATCATATCTTCCGTCGCTCTCTGTCTCTTTATCTCCTTTCAGGTTCCACACGTCTGTTTCAGCATCATCCTCTTTCCGTTTTCTCTTGTCATCTTTTGTATTCCATCTCGATCTGTGCTTTCTCCCGCTCTCCACCGTTCCCTGTTCCATCTTGTTTCTCTTTCAGTCATTATATTCCAATATCTTTTTCTCTCTCTCTGTCTGTCTCACTGTCTCTCTCTCTCTCTCTGTCTCGTTCTCTCTGCTTTTGTGGTATAAGCAGTGTCATGACGATGAGCCAGTTTTTGTGAAAGTGATATATAGGGAGTTATTTGTGCACGTGTGTGTGTGTGCCTGCCTTTGTGATTATTTTTAAGGATAATTTGACTCCAATCCAGTTCATGTGTTGTCACCTCTGTAGATAGACATTTAGTTTTGTGTTGACTTTGGCATGACCTACTACAATGTGCAATAAGATACAATGAGATCAAATCCTTGCCAAACATCTGTTCTAATGAACTTGTTGTAAAGCCACCTCACACTCCCTGAACTGATTGTGTCCACTTTCCTCTCGTCTAAAGTGGATGATTGTCTACGCTGTGAACGCTTGTGTTGTTGTGAATCGTGCTGAGGGCATCTGTCCAGGACCGTCATATCTGCCATGCGCTAATCCGTCGTGAACGCTCACGAACGCTCACGTTGGAGAGGTGACAGGGGGGCTTGTATCAACGCATGGCTATTGGTGCAGATTAAAGTCCGATGGATGGATAGATGGATCAAGGGAGTCAGGCACGCACACTGTGCTGACGGATTGACTTACTGTCACCCTGCCCTCAGGGAGACAGAGGTGACCCAGGTCGCCCTTAACATGGATTAATTGAGAGGGCGATTATGCTACGTCACATTCAAATCCCTAATATAACCCCCCCCCCCAAAAAAAGAAAAAAAAACAAAGTAAGCAGAGGACAAAATATGTATAGTGAAAAAACACTGACTGACTGTTTGACTCCTGGGAGGATTGACCGTTCTCTGAATCATGCCTAAATAATAGTTTATCGAGTCTTCAGGAAAGTCTTGTACAGTCATCGAGCCAGGAGGAAAACTGCTCTTCATCAAACTAAATTCTGCCTCTCATATTCCTCTTGTGTTTCAGATAAGAACTTTGAGGATGAGGATTCTGTGGACGGAGGCAGGTCCTCCTCCTCCTCGTCCTCCAAAGCGCCCCCCAGTGGCCGAAAAACTGTAATGAGCTCTGTCAGAAGGCCCAGCTCAGCCACTCCAGCCAAGGCCACAGGTGAGGTACTGGGGCTCTACATCATTGAGTGAGACCTAAATATATACTGTCTTATCCAGCGGTGGACATCCCGGCTTCATAAAGTAAAAATCCGACCATGTATTTGTTCCAGCTGTTCACTAAACAAGGTGATTTTGCTCTACCTGGCTGAAGAGTTGCTAATTAAATTCAGCTGGTGTAGTGTATGGGTGGAACAAATACGTGGCAGGACTTTTACTTTCTGAAGCCGGGTTGCCCACCTCTGGTCTTATCCATATAATATCCATATATTATCCACTTAACACAGCACAACTTTTTTTTTCTTGACTAAGGATATAGCTTATTGTTAGGGCTTGTTTTTGGCTACTATAAATACTATTACAAGTACTAGTACTGCCACTACAGTTGTAATGATAATAATGACAACAATCTTAACAATAATAGTAATTTTCAATTTAATAGTGTTGTCATTATTATTGCATTAGTAGTGTTAATCTTTATTTACATAGCACTTATTAAAACAAATTTATAAAGATCCCAACCACTTACAAAAACTAAACAACAAAACTATTGGAATAAAACAGGTGAGGAATGAAAATGTTTAAAAATATCACCTGGAGGGAGAGATATAACAAATGGATAAGGCAGAAATGCATCAAAATATTAGAGCAAGGCCTAATTATGAGAAGTGATTTAACAGATGCTGCTTTGCAGCAGCAGTACGGGTGGTGTTTTACCATTTGATCATGGACTGCATTAGATGAGGTGGGGCCACATTGCTCTGCAAGGAATATGGAGAATTGAAACCCAGTTTCAATTTCTTGTCTTTAATCTAGGAAAAGAAGCAGGAGCAGGTGCCGTGGATGAAGAGGACTTTATAAAGGCCTTTGAGGATGTGCCCACTGTCCAGGTATGCTGCGCCCAATAAACTGAGATGCCCATCAGAGAAAACAACTGCACAAAAATGTCATTTCCACATTAAAAAAAGCTTTTGTTTTTAAGGGCACTATCAATATTATAGCCCAGAAATGAGATGCCATGAAATGAAATGAAATGAGATGAAATGTTTTTCTCATTTGAGCTTTTCCTGCCTGAAGACATGTTTTATGGCACATCAGCTTTATAAGGATAGAAGGCAGGAGACAGATGAGTTGAATCTGAATGTGTGATGTTAGAAATAGCTACCATGGAAAAAACTAAAAAGCGGGAAAATATATGATGTGGACCATCATTTCTGTTTTGTTGATTATCCTAATTTTGGTCTGCACATTGGTTTCTGTACCTCTCCGGTTTCTAAACTCTCTGAACATTTTGAAATTGATCCTAATTTGGTATGACATTTCCTTTCCTGCATCCTGTATGAAGCATTAATTGTCACATCTCTTCCTGTCCAGTTCTACTCAAATAGAGAGCTGGAAGACCACCTGACAAAGATCAGAGAAATGCTGTCTGATGACAAACATGACTGGGAGCACAGAGTGGTGGCAGTATGTCTACTTATTTCTACATTCATACAACACACACACACACACACACACACACACACACACACACACACACACACACACACACACACACACACACACACACACACACACAATTTTTGCGGCACGGTGGTGCAGTGGTTAGCACAGTCGCCTCACAGTAAGAAGGTCCTGGGTTCAAGCCTCGGGGTAGTCCAACCTTGGGGTCATCCCGGGTCATCCTCTGTGTGGCGTTTGTATGTTCTCCCCGTGTCTGCATGGGTTTCCTCCTACAGTCCAAAGACATGTAGGTCAGGTGAATCGGCCATACTAAATTGTCCCTAGGTATGAATGTGTGTGTGTCGGCCCTGTGATGGCCTAGCGGCCTGTCCAGGGTGTCTCCCCTTTTGCCGCCCAATGACTGCTGGGATAGGCTCCAGCATCCTGCAACCCTGAGTAGGATAAGCGGTTTGGATAATGGATGGATAGATATATAATGTTTCACCCATCTATATATATTTACATGCATGCTCACACAGATACATGAGCACATAGATTACACACACATACTAACCATAAGTGAGACATTTGCATAGCATAACTTGTTTTAATGACAAGTGAATTACATGTAAAATCATAATTACTGATAGTAGTAGCATTTGTAACTTGCAGTGTTCGAGAGTGGGTAAATCTAGTGATTAAATAATTGGTGTGTTTGCAGTCAAAATCTCTCTCTCTCTTGCTCTCTCTCTCTCTCCCCCTCTCTCTCCACATGCAGCTGAAGAAGGTGCGCTCTCTCATGTTGGCGGGAGCGGCAGAGTATGAAGGTTTCCCCCAGCAGCTTCGGCTCCTGGAGTCTGCCCTCAAGCTGTCTGCTAAAGACCTACGCTCCCAGGTTGTCCGCGAGGCCTGCATCACGTTAGGGTAAGACCCTGAAGCCAGAGATATGCTACTTTCAGCATGTCTCTCACTTTCAGAATGTCTCTGACTTCCTTTTTGGACACAACATTTCAGTAACATGTCACCATTGGCCTTATTTCAGTGCATCATCCTGTGTATTTGTCTGTGAAAATATACCGCATGTTGGAAATTCACAAAATGATACTTCAGACATCACCTCCATAGAAAATACACTCAGGATTATGAAGTAATCTAGAATGATAGAAATGTAATTGTCTGGGCTTAAATTGCAGCATTATTATATACTAATGCAGTATGTAGCTAGAAGATTTCCATGAGGTACTTCACGCAATTATATATTTATATACAGTAATACGGAAGTCCATTTTCTGGAGAGAGGACATTGCAAATCTTTTTAAGGCTTCCCAACTGTATCTTTGTTAAGCACAACCAGAGGGAAAGTTGAGGAGGCATCAGTAGGAGATGCTTTGCTTTCCTCTCTTCACAGGGCAGTCTGACAGTCCCGCTTTCATTTTGGCAACATGTCTATTTGTGCAACTGAGTCAGACATGTCTTCTCTGTGGCTTTGAGCACAAAGCAACACTAGAGTTGTCAACTTAATCCATTTAGATGCAACCTCTCTGCACACTTAAGCTAATGAGCACAAACTCTGATAGGGTGTGAAATGATCAGCATGCTGTCCATACAGAAACATTAGTTGCATCTGTCATGTGTTCTCTAGACTGTCCCTGTTCATGTGGAAAGGAGCTGAGAGATACACTGATGGGTAGGTAGGGGCTGGATGTACATGTGTGAGTTCTCCATGTTGATATTACCACGATACCGGTGGCATTTCTTTGAAATCACAGAAAGCTGAATCAGTTTATCTGGACACGTTTATTGAGAGACTTTTCTGGGAGACAACTTTCTGTGATTTTCTTACCTGGATAATTGCGCATTCATACAGAAATTTCTTTGAAAGTTTCCAGTCTGCTCCCAGGTTGAGATGGATAGGAGATGGGGTTATGGCTCTCCATGAAATGATGTTTGTAGACTGTTGCAGGTCTAGAGGGATTGATATTGATCTGAGTGAGTCAGATCTTCCATCTTCCTTTTCTTGGCTCTTTTTTTCAGCATCTCTGATAGATTCTCTGCACCATTGCACTTCATTGTCTCTTATTTCGCCTGTATATAGTCAAACCTTGTGTATATATCTGAAGATTGTTGTGTTGTTGTGTTATTCTAAGTTAAGTACACTGAGAGAGCCACGAAACCAGAGTCAAATTCCATGTATGTGCAAACCTACATGGCCATCCATCCATCTATCCATTATCCAAACCGCTTATCCTACTCAGGGTCGCGGGGGATGCTGAAGCCTATCCCAACAGTCATTAGGCAGCAGGCGGGAGACACCCTGGACAGGCCACTAGTCCATCACAGGGCCGACATGCACACCTAGGGACAATTTAGTATGGCCGATTCACCTGACCTACATGTCTTTGGACTGTGGGAGGAAACCGGAGCACCTGGAGGAAATCCACACAGACATGGGGAGAACATGCAAACTCCACACAGAGGACAACCCGGGACGACCCCCAAGGATGGACAACCCTGGGGCTCGAATCCAGGACATTCTTGCTGTGAGGCGACCGCGCTAACCACTGCACCACTGTGCTGCCCCCTACATGGCCAATAAACATGATTCTGATTCTGATTTATCTTGTTCTTTCTGTCTGTCTTTCCACCTGCCTGCCCATCTGTCTCTCTAGCTCTCATTCTGTTAGTCTGTTTCAAAAATGAGGTTGTCATTTATAAAGAAGTGACTTCTCCACTCACATAAGTCTTCATGTCTCAGTGAATATTTTGTGAACTTCAAACCCTTTAAATTTCTCCAGTATATTTCAGTGAAGCATTTCAATCCTAATACCAAGTTTTGAAAATACAGAGTTAGTAGTTGTAGATCTTTATTTGTCCCCGAGGGGCAATTGGTTTTGCTGTGGTAGCAATAAAAACCAACACAGGACGAGACACACAAGACAAAAATTACAGATATCACGCATAAATAATAACCATATGTAAATACAGGAGTAAAAGATGAACACATGAAATACAAACATTGCAATTTTAGTAGAAAAAAAGAAGGGAGAAGAAACAGACATGGTTGGAGATGTGCTGATGGGCGATGTGCAGAAGGTATGAAAGAGAATTTGTACGTGTTAGCTTTGGCTGATGGTTGTCTGAGGTGGAAACCAAGGGGGTATAGGAACTTAAATTCTAAGTTGAAGGGGGTGGGTACTGTCAGACATAATGTATTCTGCTTTCTTTAACAACTGTTTGTTGTGCAGTTCAGATAGACTTTTCTGCTGAGTGCCAGTAACGTTTCTACTGACTTTCCTCATCCTTGTTAGTGAGTCTTTCTGTTTGAGGTTGGGAGATGCATACCAGCAGATGAAAGAAAAAGTGAAAACTGACTCAGTAAAAGATTTATAAAACAACATCATCAGGGATCTGTCAACCACGAACTTGGCTAGCTTCCTCTGACAAAAAAGAAGCCGCTGGTTTTTCATACTCAGCGTATCTTTATTCTTATCAAAGGTCATCTTATTGTCAATTATAATGCCCAAATACTTGTACGACAACATTCACAACATCTTTTCCGTTAATTATAATGTTTGCAGGAGTTGGATGGTGATGTCTGAAATCAGTGCACATGTCCTTGGTTTTTATCACATTCTGCCCAGTAGAAAGGTTTTGAAAGTAGAATCTATAAATATGGGGAACCGAAGCACCAACTGAGTCCTTTGGTCCCCAACTGACTTTGAGAGGGACTCATGCTGATTGTTCCACTACAAGCAAAGTTGTTGCTCAGGTTGGAACTTTTTTTTTGGGGGGGGGGGGGTTCCCCCCTTTTTCTCCTCAATTGTATCCAGCCAATTAACTCACTCTTCCAAGCCATCCCAGTCGCTGCTCCACCCCCTCTGCCGATCCGGGGAGGGCTGCAGACTACCACGTCTCCTTCGATACATGTGGAGTCACCAGCCGCTTCTTTTCACCTGACAGTGAGGCATTTCACCAGGGGGACGTAGCGCTTGGGAGGATCACGCTATTCCCCCCAGTTCCCCCTCCCCCCTGAACAGGTGCCCCGACCAACCAGAGGAGGTGCTAGTGCAGCAACCAGGACACATACCCACATCCAGCCTCCCACCCACAGACACAGCTAATTGTGCCTGTAGGGATGCCCGACCAAGCCGGAGGTAACACGGGGATTCAAACTGGTGATCCCCGTGTTGGTAGACAATGGAGTAGACTGCTACACTACCCGGATGCCCCAGGTTGAACATTTTTCAACTAAAGTAAATGACCATTTTCCTTATTTCATGTATTTTCGGGAACAACAGTGGCTTGCTGCATCATAATGCCTCTTTCCATTCACTTTTCATTGATCGACAGTGTACCAAAGTTTCACGCAAGCAAGCCCATGACCACTTTCACCATTGAATTGATATAGGCCATGTTTTTGAAAGATGGAAAACTCTAAAATTGGAGAAAGCATTCATTAGTGATGATGACCTTGCAACATTTTTACCATGCAAGTTAATGACCTTTTGTAATTTCCAGAAAGTGTGCCATCGCAGATATCCATAGGTGGTGAATTTAGGTTAGGAAGGATTTAGTTAGACCCCACAAAAAAAAAAAAAAAAAAAAAATCACAACAGTAACATACAGCAGAATTCAGAAAATGGAGGGTGCCACTAGCCCATGTTACAAATTCTGCTTTTAACAATATGTCATGGGTTCTCTGGTTGCTCATTTATGGCAAAGAAATTATCTTAACCTAATATGATGCAGATAAGGCGGTCTTTCTCCTGCTTTTCTACTCTCTCAGACATTTGTCATCGTTGCTGGGCAACAAGTTTGACCACGGGGCAGAGAGCGTCATGCCAATACTACTGAATCTGGTTCCCAACAGTGCAAAGGTCATGGCCACATCTGGGATGGCTGCCATCCGCCTCATCCTCAGGGTGAGGACTGTTTCAGATCGATTATATTATATTATATTGTATTTTAATAATCCTCCTCCACTAATCATGCAGTTGCAGCAGTAGATAACATAATGTGACTAAAAGCTAATAGAATTTGGACTTAAAAGTTTTAAAATCAAACATAGCAGCACTAGAAGCATGTTAAGTATAAAGATGAAAACAATTGTAATAAAATGAAAAAATGTGTGACATAAGCACATCACACCACATAGTGGCCCTCAAGTGAGACCAATATGAATATATTGAAGGATAAGACAGGATTAGACAGGAGGAGCTTGTTGATATATTCAGCATCTATCTTTCTCTTCCAGCACACACACTATCCACGTCTCATCCCCATCATTACCAGTAACTGCACTTCCAAATCAGTTGCTGTCAGACGGTAAGAATTTGTGCTGTGCCGCTGTTCAAAGAAAAACAACCTACTCTTCAGAACAGTAATACTGGACGAAATCATTAAAAGATTGCAATGGAATATAACTAATGTGTAATATAATACTAATATAAGTTACTGGCTCTCTTTTGGCTTACCTGTTTTTAAGCAGTGTCTGCCTTTTTTGTTTTACTGTGATTTTTTTTTTCTTCTTTCAAATTTGTGCTGTTGTTGGTAGTATGTGTCAGCTTTCCTTCTTTCCTTCCCACATTTTCCTTTTTAATCATTATTGTTATTATTTTTGTTATAAGTATTATTTTCACTGTGATTTTAGTTGTATTCAAGAAGAATAAGGTATTCCTTGATACAAGCTGATATTTCTTGTTTTTGTTTTTTTTATTTCTTCTTATGTCCTCTTTAGACGATGTTATGAGTTTCTGGACCTCATGCTTCAAGAGTGGCACACCAATACACTGGAAAGGTGGGCTGGCACACTATAATCAGATTATTCTGCCATTTCTGTCAACAAATGTTTACTATATGTTGTCCTGTAGCTTGCACTACTTGATATTTGGTAGAGGTCTGTGTTTGTATGTGGGGTTGTGTGTTAAGGAATGTGTGTGTTTGTGTGTGTGTGTGTGCGTGTGCGAGTGTGCGTGCATGTGTGTTTTTATGTAAAATGAGAGTATAATTTGTGGGTGTCGTTGCATGTGTCCATGCATTATGGCAACAGGAGGCTACTTAATCCTCCATCTCCACACAAACACACACATGGTGACATTTAAGTCAGTTAGCCAACTGCACATTGACTGGTCACGCGGCTGATGAGGCAGGTAAAATTGATGAGCACCGAAAGAGCCGTCATCATCTTTAGTCCTCAACATCCCATCTAAGTAACCATGACAACACCAGCAGATAGTTTAAAAAGCATGTGAAAAGCCCTGTCTGTGGCTCCATTCCCCGTGGACCTCCAGTGGATGCGACAAGAAAAGATTAGAACAAGAGAGTCAGGGCTCTGTGTCTCAGCAGAAACCATCGCGGAATTCCTGTGTCTTCGTAATGTTGGTGATGCTCAATGTTTTAGAGCAGGGACAGCTCTGTGCATTCATCTTGCCTGGTTTCATCTGAAAGTGAAGCATTAGGAGTCTGAGTCCTTCTGTTGGGTGTGTTTTATTTCTGCCCCCCCTTCACCATGTTCCCATACTACCCCAGACACGTGGCTGTATTGACCGAGACCATCAAGAAAGGCATCCACGACGCAGACTCCGAAGCCAGATCCATCGCCAGAAAGTAAGTGACATTGCATTGTGTCGCAGTTTTAATGTTGACTTTGTTGGTAATCTACTAAATCAGATTACTTCTGCTGTATGTGTAGACTTGCTTAGTTAACAGAACTGACTTTGATGCTCCTAAATAACGGGAATTTCCAAGTGGCTTTTTCCACAGGAAATCTTCTGCTGTCTGTCTTAATAGCATGCTATTAAGCCTGATGATGGAAATAATTTTCCTAAGTTTTAATGTCAAGGACTATTTTCATTTGCTGAAAGATTTTATCCCTTGTCAAATGGTTAATGGACTGATTTTTATATAGCACTTTTTCTAGCCACAAAAGCCATTCAAAGCGTTTTACAATTAGTTAATGCCTCACATTCACCCACAAACATATACACACACACTCATACACCAATGGCAGTGTCAACCATGCAAGGTAAATACCGGCTCATCGGGAGCAGTTAGAGGTTAGGTGGCTTGCTCAGGGACATCTCGACATTTTTGCCAGGAGGAGCCGAGGATTGAACCAACAACCCTCCAGTTACCGGATGACCTGTATTACCTCCTGAGCTAATGCTGTCCCTAGAATGCTAATGATTATAATGCGGATTGTGCTAGACTCTGTTAGAGTAAATGATTTAGAATTTGGAATGACATAAAAACACCCAATTACAAGGTTTTTCCTCTGCTCAGGAAGAGGAACATGTGCACGTCCCCTAGTTTTCCTGTGAGGTTTTTATGGTGCACTGTGAACAAATTACAGCTTTCCTGAATAATTAATTTGAGGAAGTAAAATTGTTCACCTCTCCTTATTCAGACTCGAGTTTTAATCTGTCTTTGTCCCACCTCCTACCCTTCCCCCTGCCTCCACTGATAGGTGCTACTGGGGTTTCCATGGCCACTATAGCCGGGAGGCAGAGCATCTGTTTCAGGCGCTGGAGTCCAGCTATCAGAAGGCCCTCCAGTCCCACCTGAAGAGTTCTGACAGCATCG
Organism: Lampris incognitus; assembly: GCF_029633865.1. Lineage (NCBI taxonomy): Eukaryota > Metazoa > Chordata > Actinopteri > Lampriformes > Lampridae > Lampris > Lampris incognitus. Next base: position 23,659,216 of record NC_079221.1, read on the forward strand.
TGTCCCTCCCCCAGTCAGACCGCTCCTCATCTTCCTCCCAGGAGAGCCTCAAGTATGCACAACTCAGCCTCCTTAGTGCTGTCTAAGTCCCCTATCTTTCTTTCCTCCCTCTCTCTCCACACATCTATTGGTTTAGTGATGTATTACCCCCTTGTTTCCATTCTCTTTCCATTCTATTTTCATTCTTGCACTATTCCTCCCTTCCTCCTCTAGCTCTCTGAATCTAACTTACTCTGCTCCTGACTTCCTCCTTGCCTTCCTGTATGTCTGGGGTTTCCTTTCCCGGTGTCCTTGGCTCCGTCAGGCTCTTCCATGCTAATTGCTGTTGAAGGGCTGTTTTCTGTAACTGATTTGAGGAAGCAGCAAATGCTCCTGCCTTGTTGGCTGTGATTGTAAAACCATTGGCAATTATTGTCAATCCGGTGGCGCTCAGCTTAAACATGCTCACTCGCGCAAGGGGATGCAAGCACACATGCTAGACATGTACTAACAAACACACTGGATCAACTGCTTGCATTTATTCAATTTATCCAGTTTACAGATTCCCTGTGGATTGTGTGCAAATGATGTCATCCTATCCACCTATCCACCAGGACTGCATCTGCTGTGGTTGTGTGTGTATGTGTGTGTGTGTGTGTGTGTGTGTGTATGTATGTACACTACCGTTCAAAAGTTTGGGATCACCCAAACAATTTCGTGTTTTCCATGAAAAGTCACACTTATTCACCACCATATGTTGTGAAATGAATAGAAAATAGAGTCAAGACATTGACAAGGTTAGAAATAATGATTTGTATTTGAAATAAGATTTTTTTTACATCAAACTTTGCTTTCGTCAAAGAATCCTCCATTTGCAGCAATTACAGCATTGCAGACCTTTGGCATTCTAGCTGTTAATTTGTTGAGGTAATCTGGAGAAATTGCACCCCACGCTTCCAGAAGCAGCTCCCACAAGTTGGATTGGTTGGATGGGCACTTCTTTGAGCAGATTGAGTTTCTGGAGCATCACATTTGTGGGGTCAATTAAACGCTCAAAATGGCCAGAAAAAGAGAACTTTCATCTGAAACTCGACAGTCTATTCTTGTTCTTAGAAATGAAGGCTATTCCATGCGAGAAATTGCTAAGAAATTGAAGATTTCCTACACCGGTGTGTACTACTCCCTTCAGAGGACAGCACAAACAGGCTCTAACAGGTACTATTTAATGAAGATGCCAGTTGGGGACCTGTGAGGCGTCTGTTTCTCAAACTAGAGACTCTAATGTACTTATCTTCTTGCTCAGTTGTGCAACGCGGCCTCCCACTTCTTTTTCTACTCTGGTTAGAGCCTGTTTGTGCTGTCCTCTGAAGGGAGTAGTACACACCGGTGTAGGAAATCTTCAATTTCTTAGCAATTTCTCGCATGGAATAGCCTTCATTTCTAAGAACAAGAATAGACTGTCGAGTTTCAGATGAAAGTTCTCTTTTTCTGGCCATTTTGAGCGTTTAATTGACCCCACAAATGTGATGCTCCAGAAACTCAATCTGCTCAAAGAAGTGCCCATCCAACCAATCCAACTTGTGGGAGCTGCTTCTGGAAGCGTGGGGTGCAATTTCTCCAGATTACCTCAACAAATTAACAGCTAGAATGCCAAAGGTCTGCAATGCTGTAATTGCTGCAAATGGAGGATTCTTTGACGAAAGCAAAGTTTGATGTAAAAAAAATCTTATTTCAAATACAAATCATTATTTCTAACCTTGTCAATGTCTTGACTCTATTTTCTATTCATTTCACAACATATGGTGGTGAATAAGTGTGACTTTTCATGGAAAACACAAAATTGTTTGGGTGATCCCAAACTTTTGAACGGTAGTGTATGTGTGTGTGTGGTGTGTTAGTCAAACAGTGTTGAATGCACTCATTTTCAGTGCCTTCCCATTGAGCTACACAGTGAATGGAAACCCTGCCACAGTTAGAGGCATTATCTACTGATTGGACAAGAATATGGGACCACACATTAGGTTGTTTTGAGGCGTGTATCCTAAACGCCAAAAACTCACATACCATAAGTTTATTTGTGCCTCCAGAGGGAATGGCACAAAACCTGTTCTAAGACCCATCAATAAACAAAGCCTTTTAATTTCTGCCACTGTGGGTCAGTTGTTTGACAGCATAACCCTGTATTGTATGCGTTTCATATTTGTGCCGTAAACTTAGACATTATTGATTATCACCACTAACATCTTTCTCCCTATCTGTCTGTAGCCGGCCACTGTCTGTGAAGAGTGTCATCGGAGGGAGCATAACAAGAAGTAAGCTGCTCCCTGTCACATACCAGTTTTCAATTAATAAATATTTGAGAAGTGTCTCATTATCATTGTTATTATTGTTGACATTATTTTTATTATAATTATCATTATCATTATTTTTGATAGTAGGATTTCACCGCTGACCATCCCCCAATTTCATTTCTCTCTGTTTGCTGTCCCAGGTAAGCTGGTGAGCACCAGGGTGCCGACCACGCCGGGCTCACTTCAGCGTTCCCGTAGCGACATCGATGTTAATGCAGCATCCAGCGCCAAGTCCCGCCTCTCCACGGTTCCCACCTCCTCCCCTTTCAGCTCAGCCGCTGCGCTCCCCCCGGGCTCCTACGCTTCTCTAGGTAACGATCGATCATCTTCATAACTATCTCACACACACACACACACACACGCTGAAAAAATGAAGAAAAAGGATATGAAACGGGGGAAGAGGGTTACCCTTAGCAGCCAGTTACATCAAACTAAAGACCTTGAGTGGCAGCCTTTAATGCAGTAAATGAATGTTTTTTGTTTCAGGAAAGAATACACTCAGGACACTTCTGTTGTGCTGTTGTTGTATCTCCTTTTAGTGGTCCCGTGTTCATAAAATATTTGATTACCCATTCACGTGTGACCCATCAGCCAGGAGTTTCTTCCCCCATACCTGATCATATCCCAAAAGTATCCCCATACGTATATTGTAACTGAATAATTCATAGTGCCATACTGTTTCTGAGCCATACCCGTACATACGAGAAACAGCTTTACTTTTCTGGAGCTTGGGTTTGTGCTCTGCTCTCCATTGTTTTCTGCAATAGCTGTCATTATGTGCTTTACAGCCAGCATGTTAGTGGAGAACTAAAACGAGGGCCTGTTTTGCTCAAGTTTTAGCACAGATGGTGAAGAAGGCAGAACAAGCAGGAGATGTCCTGGGGGGGTAGTAGATACTGAGGAAACTCTGTGAAGTAATTACGCTTCAATGTCAATTCTCTAAAGACACAGAAACTGACAAAAATACTGTCCTACTGCATTTAAAAAGTTTTGCTCTAAAATGTGATTGCCCCATTTTCACAGTTTCACAAAAATGTGATACTGTACATGGTCTTACAACATATATTTTTATTATAGTATGTTACAATAACACTTCCACTCACTGGAACATTAACATGCTAGGGATATTAAGACATTAAGGGTTTAAAAAAGAGTCATGTCAAGACATTAAACTAGATTTCTCCGTCTTAATGACTTGAAATTAAAAGCTCCAAATTTAGTGATTTTTCTTAGCTTTTAGACAAATTAGACTAACTTCATAACTCCTTCCACTGCAGTCTCAATATTTTGCACGCACGCACGCACGCACGCACACACACACACACACACACACACACAACACAACTATATTAGTGGGGACCCCTCATTGACTACATTCATTCCCTAACCTTAACCATCATAACTACATACCTAACCTTTACCTTAACCTTAACCTAATCCTAATTCTAACCCTAACCCTAAACCCAAGTTCTAACCCTAAAATTGACCCTTTTCCTCATGGGGACCCAAAAGAATGTCCCCACAAGGTAGGTGGTGTTTGGTTTTCCATCCTAATATGATAGGAAAACAAGGGCACACACACACACACACACGCACGCACGCACGCACGCACACAAGCACATGCACAGACACTCACACACACACAGACACACACACACACACACACACACACACACACACAGATAATGGCTTTAGTTGGCTATTCCTCAAAGTCCAACATCTCAGTGAAGTATTTACTCAGGACATTTTCTCTTGAACTCACTAGCTTATTTATAGACAAAATTGGGCTTATTAATAACCACTGGAGGTGTCGTTAGACTGTTCTATCAACAGGAACGGCAAGTTAGACTCTGCCATTGAAATGACATTTAACAAATGACTTTGACAAGGTTGAGTAGGTCTCCATCGTAATTAAAAAACTCTGACACTATTTTGAAGATATTTCACTAACATTGAAAGTTAATGAGGAATGGTCAGCCTGCCCACTGCCACCACTAGATATTAAAGTCACAGCAATATTTTAGCAATGCAAAAAATGTCTCTTCCTCTTTTCTTCTCCAGTGGGCTTCTCGTGGATTCCTAATGGCCATTACTAATGATGGGTTGTTTGACTCGCTCCCCCTCTCTTTCACTCCTTTTCCTGCTTTAACTAATGCAACTAATATCTCCCTTTATACCTCTCCTCCCACTTGCTGCTCCAACGCCTTTCTTAAATGCCCAAAAGATGGCACGCCTGGTAAATCCGATGGTAAGATTTGTGTAATCCCATGTGTGTGTGTGTGTTTGCAGGCTGTATGTTTAGCTGTACAGTGTGAAAGAGAGTGGAAAAAATGAAGATATAAGTGTAAGTTTGAGTGCATCTTCTCCATGTGTTTGGGGCTACACTCCTTGCACCCCCCCTTCTCTTTTTCCTATGTCTCTTCTCAGTGTCCTCTTTTCTTCTCCCTCCCTAAGTAGTGGAACTTTGCATGGACTGTCTGCATGGATCTCCTGTATAACTCCAATCCTAACCTCTGTACCAACCTTTCCTCTTTCGCTACTCACACAATACATTCAAAACAGGTTTAGAGGATGCACCTATCTGTGCTTTCATTATTTTGTTCTTGTAGAGTATGAAGTAGCCTGATTTGTGCCAAATAGCCAATGTGACACTGTCAGGGTAATTTTCTTCTGTTTTCTTGAATGTTTCGTTACAACTAAGTTAATATGTTAGACTTATTTCAGTTTTCTAAAGTAATTCTTTATGTGTTTCCGTATTTTGTTGTGGTCACTTTAAGAATCATAGGATTAAGTAACAGGAAGTTATGTCATGTGACCAGTAATCAGGAAGTAAGTGAGCATGACACAGAGAGCTGTTGTTTTATCGCATCTGAGCTAATCCAGCGACATCTGCATACATCTTATGCCTTTGGTAACATCGTGGTTTCACTATGCTGTCCTCGATATATGTGCTGTATATAACTTGACAGTCAGATCAACGCCTTCCTTGCAACGTCAATAAACTCGTGGACAAGGGGCCAACTGTCTTCAGAGTCTTGATGTTAGGAAGGCGTTTATCTGACTGAAGCCAAACAGACATCGGGAAGTCTCTGTCCACAAAACAGAGATATTTCCCAGAGCCATTTCTGATACTGGCGAGCCCCCAACGAATTCTGATGACTGCAATAAGCTGTGTCCCATTCATGGAAAACAGCACCCTCTACGTAAATGTTGTGCATTCCAAGAAAAACCCATTAAAGATCGTAAGACATTTTTAAAAGAGAATAATGTGTGCTTTAAATGCTGTTCTTCATCATCACATATCGCAAGGAACTTTAAAATGAAAGTTCAATGTTCTGAATTTAAAAGTGAGAGACCCCACACAGCGCTTCACCCCGGACTGGCACCCAGGATGGAAGAGGCGGACCCTGCTCCTGAGCACGGTGGGGAGGAGGAGGAAACGTCACTTCAGTCTCAAGTTACCACCAAATGCACAAAAGTCTGTGACGGAGATCTGACAGACTGATCCTGCTCTAAAATATGTCTTGTAAAAGTATATCCAGCTGGCCACAGAGACAAAGCAGTGAAACTATATGCGATTCTGGACGAGCAGAGCAACAGGTCACTAGTTCGTTCACAGTTCTTTGAAGTGTTCAGTGACCAAAGTTCAAAAGTTCCTTACACGTTGAGAACATGTGCTAGAGTAAAGGAATCAGCAGGAAGAAGGGCCAGTGGCTAAGAAGTGGAATCGCTGGATGGAACTGTCTGTATCCCATTACCAAGCCTCATAGAATGTAATGACATTCCTAATAACAGAGATGAGATTCCAACCCCTGATGTGGCTCTTCATCATGCTCACCTAAAGTCAGTGGTGCACCTCATCTCAGACATTGACCCTCAAACCCCAATTATGCTTCTCTTAGGTCGGGACATTATCAGAGTTCATAAAGTCATTAAAAATGTGATAGGCTCACACAACCTACCCTATGCACAGAAGTTGGATCTGGGGTGGGTCACTGTAGGCAATGTATGTGTAGGTAGTGTCCACAACCCACCTACAATCAGCACCTTCTGTACGAACACCACAGAGCTAAAACGCCCTATTCTCTTTGATCCATGCCCTAACATGTTCCGTGTTAAGGAAAAATACATCCAGGCCACCAATTACCCCTAACATATTCTGAGGAGAAATCGACCTGTGATGATGACCATCTGGGATGCACCGTGTTTAAGTGGACCAAAGATGACAACCAGGTGGCTTTTTTGATTCAGGATGCCTCTTTCATGAAAATACTGGATGATGGACAACAGAAAGATTCGAACAACAGTTGGGTAGCACCATCACCCTTTAAGCGTCCATGTCAACAGCTTCCTAAAAACAGGCCCCAAGCACTGAAGCGTCTCATGTCTCTCAGGTGCAACTTTGAGAGAAAGCCTGAAATGAGAGACCACTTCCTCAGCTCCATGGACATGATGCTTAAAAATGGCCACGCTGAGTTAGCTGAACAGTCGCACTTGCCAACACTGACTCCTTTGATTATTCCTGGCAAAAGTCACATTGCAGCTTTACTCGTCAGACAGCACCACGAACAAATCCACCATCAAGATCGTCACTTTGCAGAAGGGGCTGTCTCTTCAGCTGGCTTTTGGGTAGTTGGTAGGAAGAGAAAAGTGAGCAGCAGCATCCACCAATGCATAACTTGCAGACGGCTCAGAGCGCCACTTAACATCCAAAAAATGGCCAGCCTTCCACCAGATCATCTTTCAACAGACCCTCCCTTAACAAATGTTGGGCTAGACGTGTTTGGCCCTTGAACTGTCGCCTCACATTGGACCAGAGGATGCTTTTCACAGAAAGCAGTGGGCCATAATCTTTACATATATGAGCGTAAGAGCTGTTCATATCGGAGTCATAGAATCCCTTGACACATCCAGCTTCATCAACGTTTTCTTGCTGTGCACGGGCCAGTCAAACATATTAATTCGGACCGTGGCACTAACTTAATTGGTGCCTGTAAGGACTTGAAGATACCTTCAAACATTGACTGTACAACTGTGAAGACTTACCTGTCAGAACAAGGTTGCACTTGGACCTTTAATCCTCTGCATGCTTCCCATTGCAATGGAACATGGGAAAAAATAATTGGTCTTGCAAGGAGAATTCTGGACTCTATGTTCCCCAGCTGAAAGATAAGCTTACCCATGAAGTGCTGCTGATCTTCATGGCAGAAGTAGCAGCCATTATCAATGCCAGGCCTCTTGTTCTTGTGACAACTGCCCTGATGATTTGTTTATACTCATACCAGCTGATCCTGTCACACAAAAGGTGAACATTGTTCCTGCTCCTGCAGGTGAGTATGGAGTTTCAGACCTCTACAAGCGCCAGTGGCAGCAAGTTCAACACCTGTCCAACACCTTCTGGGACAGATGGTGGAAGCAATTCCTCCCAACATTACAGTTAAGGCAGGAAGTGTTGTTCTCCTCAAGAACATCCAAGTGCCAAGAAATGAATGGCCTCTTGGACTGGTAACACAGACCTTCCCTAGCAAAGATGGGAAGGTGCACCAGGTTGAGGTGAAGGTCATTAAACCAGGAGGAGCTACACTCTTTCTTAGGCCTGTTACAGAAATAGTGCTTCTTCTCCCCCCAGATGCCTAAGTAGATGAAGTGTCATGGATTTGCTGAATGACGTGTAATCACACCAGGCAGGGAGTGTTTTGTTACAACTAAATTAATATCTTAGAAGTCTTGTTTCCATTTTCTAGAGTAAATCTTTATGTGTTTCTGTATTTTGTTGTGGTCACTGTAAGAATCACAGGATGTCAGTAACAGGAAGTTATGTCATGTCACCAGTAATCAGGAAGTAAGTGAGCATGACACAGAGAGCTGTTGTTTTATTGTATTTGAGCTAATCCAGCGACATTTGCATACATCTTATGTCTTTGGTAGTATTATGGTTTCACTGTGCTGTCCTTGATATATGTACTGTATATAACTTGACAGCCAGATAAACACCTTCCTTGCAACGTCAATAAACCTGTGGACAAGGGGCCAACTGTCTTCAGAGTCTTGATGCTAGGAAGGCGTTTATCCGACTGTCAAGTTATATACAGCACATATATTGAGGACAGCACATAGAAAATAATCAAAAAACAAAAACCTTGTTGTAATGATTAATGACTTTGGTGGCGAGATAATGGAAAAACTTTGCATGCCCAACCCTTGACCTTACAACCTCGTGTGTAAAACAAAAATCTTGTTGTAATGATTAATGACTTTGGTGGCGAGATAATGGGAAAACTTTGCATGCCCAACCCTTGACCTTACAACCTTGTGTATTTCATACTAGAAGGTGATCTCTGTCCTTTCATATCTGTATGTACATATAGACATGTGTATATTGCACACAAGTTGTTATTGTACACTGTAAGAGTCAGTGACTTTGGGGTCAAAGGACTATTTCCGCACCTCACAAATCTGTAGAAAAGACACTGATTTCTGTTTTTTTTTCTTCTCCTTTCTTCTTTATCGCTTATTTTCCACGAGATCTGTTTAAGTACTGTATAACTGTTGTTATAGCTGCTCCTGGCCTCTTGCATAATTGGCAGGTCTTGGGCACTAGGCAGTGTGTCTGCAGCCTCTCTTTACTATCCTTCATTACAGCACATTGGAAGATAGGGCATGATAAGTTCTTGTTATTGGGAGAGGTGCTTGTGCAGTGCAAGGCTAGAGGTACCAGGCTTTTCTTGTGTGTGTGTGTGTGTGTGTGTGTGTGTGTGTGTGTGTGTGTGTGTGTGTGTGTGTGTGTGTGTGTGTGTGTGTGTGTGTGTGTGCGCGCGTGTGCGCGTGCGTGCGTGCGTGCGTGCGTGCGCGTGCGTCTGGACTTGAGTACTTGGTGAGGTTTGACTGAATTTTAATGCACTATATTTCTTGTTACTGGAGCTAACTGGAACCTGCAAGGTTGCTTCTTTACAGCTATCCACTGACTGGTCACATTGTTTTTTTTTACGTTATACTTAAAAAAAAAAAGGATTTCTTTTTGGGGTTTTTTTGTTGTTTTTTTTAGATAACAGCTCTCAGTAGCATTAATTTGGTAATGCTACTGGGGGCTGAACATTTTGACCAGTGTAGCATGTTTGATGAAGAGAAATATCAATAAAATTCAAAATGTCAAGGTTAAAGAAGATTGTCATTTTCATTTAACTTACTGACTCCTGTGGGGAACCAAGATAATTACAGTGGTGATGGAGCAGCCCAAATCCCAGCGATCCATTCGAAGTGAAATAGAGTTGTCAGTGCTGCTATGTCGGCCCTTCCTCCACTGGCCAACAAAAAGTAGGGTTTAACCTTTTAGCATTTTAGTTTTGTTTACTGAAAGTATGTTGGTAAAGGTACTGTGCAGGCTTGTTCTGCCACAACTTGGTTTCTTCTCCAAAGTTGCTGCTACCTGCCTTACTCTTCCATATTTGACTGCCATGTTGAAAATGTAAAACGCTATGCGTCCAATCATTTTCCCCAGGAAAGTTCTACCCAGCTGCAACCATTTAAATGAGGAACTACAAAACTGTTCATGATTTGGATATTTGTGGATTAGCTATTGTCTTAAAGACACCACTAGTAGAAAGTTTCAAAAAAGGACATTTGTTTGCATGTAAATCTTTAAGATCGTAGCTTTACAGTTTGGGTCCCTGCTTGGTGTGGTGGTGTACTGTAAGTGAATGCAGATGATGATCAATGTTCATTGATCTGTCTCTTTCCAGGCCTGTGTCAAATAGTTTTTGTAAATAATTTTTATCGTTTGTTTTAGTCTACCTGACTTACCAGAATAGCAAGGTTTGCAACATGTTATAGTATAATGAGCAATGGAAGCAAAGGATTTTCTTTACTCTGTAACTTGACTGGCACTAATGTCAACTGTCTTAGCTTGATATGTAGTCTCCACTCATCTGGCCCTCCTTGGAACTTGAAACAAACACTAAGATTTTTTTTTTTTTTTTGCAAAGATTATCTGAGTTAGTTTTGTCTGTTTCCCCCCTGTGTGTTTCCAGGTGGTTCTGTGCCCTCATCCAGGTCTTCTCTTCATTCTGTCTCTTTTCCAGCATCTCTGTCCAGGGTCGGGGTGGACAATGGTGGGGATTGGAAGCAGATTTAACTCACTCTCTGTCTCTTGGTCTGTCTGTCTGTCTCTCTCTGTCTTGCTGTCTCTTTCTCTGTCTCTGTCTGTCTCTCTCTCTCTCTTTCTCTCTCTCCTCACCAGGCCGTATTCGTACTAGGAGGCAAAGCTCAGGCAGTACAGTGGGGGCCAGTACCACAATGGTGGACAGCAGGGGACGCAGCCGAGCCAAAGTGGTCTCCCAGTCCCAGCGTAAGTACGAACACACACACACACACACACACACACACACACACACACACACACACACACACACACACACACACACACACACAGGTCATATTAGAATAAGAAACACATAACACTTAACCCTTAACCAAATACAGTAAATGTACAGGAATCTTTGTTACAGACAGACATCAGTGCTGAGACATTTTGCAGGATATATTCACACACAGTACAACTATAATGGGAGAGCTCAGTTTTTTGTATCAACATTTGTAGCTGTCTGAAGCTATGAGTTTGTATACCATTTTCAATCTGTCACACTCATGCTGGAGGAGTATGTCTCATCACACTTCAGCCACCAGATCATACTAGGTGTCTTCCACTTGTCTGTTTTGTGTGTTTGTGTGTGTGTGTGGGGGGTGGGGGGTGTTGGGAGTTGGGTGCGTGTGAGTGTGTGTGGTGTTTTCCACCCAAAGCGGCATCCTGAAGAAAGTCCCAGTCACTCATAAATCTTATGTAGATGCCTATAGTTGCCTTCATGCATGTGTGAGTGTTTATGCTGGGGTATGTGGATGTGTGTTTGTATGTGCTGATAAAGTGTCAGTGATCAGTACTTGACTGACATGTTGACAGCTGAGCAGAGTGCATGCTGTGTAAAAAAACAAAACAAAACAAAACAACAGACATGAGACTTCCTGTCCCATTTTGACCGTTCTTGATTTCCACCTGTCCTGCCGCTCGCCTCCATCACCCAGGATCCAGATCAGCCAATCCCATCAGTGGTAAGGCCTAGCTTCATCCAATCAAACACCCCCCCCCCTTATTATACCCGCCTTATTCCTCAGCACTGCCCTGCCCCTAACATCCCCTGGTACACAGAGTTATGCATGTCTTCTCATTCTTTCTTTTGTAGTAACTTTATTCCCATTAAAAAACGTCATAAAAGCATGTTCTCCTTGTTTGTGTGATATGTCTATTCTGTTTCCAGCTGCAGTCTGAGGAGCTGTTTGGAGACACACACATCTTTTCCATATCTGTTTGTCTATGTCAAGTGTTTTCACCGTCGACATTTATTTTTGGATGTCCTCACAGTAGATATGTTCCCTCATCCTCAACTGGTATGTTAGCTAGACCCTGGATCCGGACCCCATCCCACCCACACCCCTCCCAAAAAGACACACAAACACAGATGTACACACACTCTACAGCCAGTATCCGGTGTGTAACAAATGTGTCTTTATCTGTTTTTTTCTGTCCAAAGCTGAAACCCAATCTCTTCTTCTTGTGAAGTTTGAACATTTCTGTTGACTTTCATATCTGTGATGTCCATCTGTGTCCTTCACCTTCTAAAACAACTAAACCGCTATAAAGTTTCTGACCCAGGCCTGTGGAATACAATTTCATCAATGCAAGCCAGTACACAATTACACTATGCAGTTCTCTTTGCTGACACAGTACACTTAAATTCGGGGTTCTGTAGTTGAAGAAGTTCAGCTTTGAGACCTATCCAAACCATGCAAATGTGTCATCGAAGGAAGTGACACTCTTTAATCCTTGTCCCAGCCGTGGCCTGGGCTCATGTCAATCAGGCTCTAACTGAGGTACCTGTGTTTGACTGTCTTTGTTTGTGTGTTTGTGTGTGTGCATGCTTTTCTGTGTGTATTTGTGTGTGTGGCTGATTTTCTACCCCCTACAGCTGGCAGTCGCTCCAGCTCCCCTGGCAAACTACTGGGCCACAGCAGTTATGGCCGCATCCCCAGAGCCACCGTATCGGCCTCCAGCACGCCAGCTGACAAGCGCAGCAGGATCCCCCGCAGCCAGGGCTGTAGCCGTGAGACCAGCCCCAGTCGACTTGGCATCGGTAGGTGCCACGATCAGGGACACAGCCCACACCAATCACTGTCACCCCAAAGGTCGCAGGTCCCCAGTTTTGTTAGCTGGTGCTTTTTTCCCTCAAGATTCCTTATTACCACCTATAAAATGAGGGAAAGGGGGGTGGGTGAAATGTAACAAAGGAGAATTTCAGGTGGGTCTGGGGTTCATGGGTGCACAGCATGCTTGTAAAAGTAGTACAAAATGTAGTGCAAATACAATTGTCTGGTTTTAGAACCCACATTCTCTTTAGATAAAAAAAATCACTGTGAAAGAATCTTAATTGATTGATAGAGATCCTTGATATTTCATCATTTTAATCTGTTACTGGTTGATTTTAACAGAGAATAGTCACCCTGCCCTCTAAAAAAAAATGAAGCTTGCTATTTTTCAATGGAACTATAAGCTGATGTGCTAATTTGTCAGTGTCTGATCAGAGGAAGAATAAACAACTGACTATCTAAGCCCTCCATTTATGTTCAGATCTACACAATTAATGCTGTAATAAAGACTTAACACGGCCTGGAGTGCTGACTGCTGGTATGTGCTCCACTCTACACAGAAGTGCACATCACTTTGCAAAACATGTATACTGATAACCAACATGCATGCCACAGGCTCAGCTCAAACACACAGGATCATGCTTGGTGAAACACTCACACACTGCTATCTTAATGTCTTAATAGAGAGAGAGAGAGAGAGAGAGAGAGAGAGAGAGAGAGAGAGAGAGAGAGAGACCTTTGTAGTACATTTGATAGTCATCGTTTGAAATGAGACGGTACACCTTCCTCAAGGAACCAGGGTCATAAACACGAAACCAAGAACAGACAGCTCTTTAATAAAAATTCTACCACATGCCTAGGAAAGAAAGTTCTGAAAAATAGCATATGTTTTTCAGACGTACAGTCAAGAATAAAAAATTCAGGGGGCGTCTGGGTAACTTAGTAGTCTATTCCATTGCCTACCAACATGGGGATCGGTGGTTCGAATCCCCGTGTTACCTCTGGCTTGGTTGGGCGTCCCTACAGACACAATTGGCTGTGTAGGCAGGTGGGAAGCTGGATGTGGGTATGTGTCCTGGTCACTGCACTTGCGCCTCCTCTGGTTGGTTGGGGCGCCTGTTTATGGGGGGGGGGATTGGGGGGAATAGTGTGATCCTCCCACGCACTGTGTCCCACTGTTGAAACTGCTCACTGTCAAGTGAAAAGAAGTGGCTGGCGACTCCACATGTATCGGAGGAGGCATGTGGTAGTCTGCAGCCCTCCCTGGATCGGCAGAGGGGGTGGAGCAGCAACCGGGACGGCTCAGAAGAGTGGGGTAATTGACCGGATACAATTGGGTAAAGGGGGAGGGGGTAAAAACTTCAATGGTAGAGTGATTAGAATAGAGTCGTGATTTTGAATTGCAACAGAGAACATCGGATGAGAAGGAAAATCAACTTTTGTCTCAAGATTCATCCAGAAAGTGAATTAGTGAAAGAATGAAAGTAATACAGTTTAACTGAGTGTAGTTAACCAGTCATTTCTGAAGAATGCTCTTTACAGAGACAATAAACAGCATATTAACTGCTAGAATTAAAAGGAAAAAAACAGCTGATTACTCAAAGCTAATTTTTTACCTCATGTTACAGTATAGTACAGTATATACTGAGTCAGTCTATGCTGTATCCTAACAGTGCGGTCAAGAGCTTGGTGGATAGTGTATATAATATTCCTGTTTGTCTGAGTCACTGGCCCCTCCCCACTGTCTCTCTCTGGTTGATTGATTGGTCAGTGTGCATCTCCATCACGCTAGATAGTCGTTCATGTGTCTCCATCATGGCTCCTTTGTAGTGTGCCAGATCATCTTGGTCACTCCTCTGATGGTCCGTGTGCAAGAACAAACCATTGCTATCATCTATTTATGACGAGACTGTCATCTTTTTATTTGATTATCTATCCATGTTTAAATATTGGTCTCGGTTTTAGCATCATTTATGTACATTGACATGTCATTGCTGAGTAACTATTAAGACTTTTTTCATTTATTCCCTTGTTGGAAAGTAATTATTATTAAAGAAGACAAAATAGCATTTGTGTACTTTTACCGGGAAGTTAACCTTTTGTTTGTTTTATTTTGGGGTTATTAAACTCCGATTAAATCTAAACACCTATTAAACACCTCTTAACTTTTGTTTACAATTTTGCAAGAGTTTCTGTACTCAGTGTTTTTTTATAGCTAATAGCCTTTAATTAACAAATCACTTTGTAAGCCTAACAACTGCAGACTTGCTTGTTAGGATGTTTCCTGTTTTTAACCTTTACTAGCTGTATGCTGTATAACCTGCTTATTTATGTGCTGTACTCCCCAGGAACTGCCTGTCTGTCCCTCTTGCTGTCTCTCTGTCTCTGTCTATCTACCTCTGTCTTTCTCCTCCTTATTCTGTCTTTTATTCTCCTTCTCGCTTTCTCTCTCTTTCTCCTCCATCTCTCCTTTTCTCGTTTTCACTTGCTCTCTGTTTTTCTCGTTCTATGTCTTTGGCAGTCACCCCACTTATCACAATGACCTACCACTAATCACCCCCTAACTTGTTGTCCTGACAGCCAGGCTGTGTGGTAAAGCTCTTCCTTCTGCCACTCTTCCCTACCGCACGCTAGCCCGGAGCCGCATTCCCCGCCCCAGCATGAGTCAGGGCTGCAGCCGCGACACCAGTCGCGAGAGCAGCCGCGACACAAGCCCCGCGCGGGGCTTTGCCCCTCTGGGTGAGTACCGCTCAGCTCAAAGCGACCCTGGCCAGTCCTGCTAGCCCAGTGGAGTCTTAACTGTGAAATCCCCAACGGATGATATGCATTGACCTATCTCTATTTGGGCCATGGTGTTTAGGAGAAACCCTTTTGCACTAACTCCAGTCCCACTTTTGTCTGCCTGTCTATATCTGTCTGCATGCACTAACTTGGTCTCTTTGTCTCTGAGAGAATACTGGCCTCAATGATGGATGCAGTAGTTTTCTTGTTTTATACTATTAAATTATTTTTTTCATTAATGTATGTATGTATGATACAATGACTATCTCAAGTTCACATGCACCTCTTTTTAATTCATTTCAGACTGTTTTAGTTTCAATATGTTCTAATTTGTCTGTCTCTCAATGAACTTGCATATGAGTTAGTGGTGTTTCAGAGTGAGTGCCTTTAAGTAATAGTCCATGGGCCAGACGATATTTCGGTACACTCAAGGTGGCAAAACTTACTTATAATTTTTGAAAGGATCCATGTCTGTAGATGATATTTTGGTATGATAACCATTCCTGAGTGGCAGCTGTATCACAGTTATCAGCTCATGAAGTTAACCACCCCCTAAAGTAAATTGCATTTTAGACGCTGGTGCATATCCTGGTTTAGCCTCATGGTCAGGACATTTTTCAATGTTCTATAATATTGTCTTTGGTATCATTTTAAAGGGGACCTTCTTAGCTTTCATTCAAGCCCTGTTGTGGATATTTCTCACAAATATAGAGGTCACTTGAGCTCTTCAACCCGTCAATAACACACATCTTTCTGCAATGTTCGCCTAAACTATATACTTTCTTTTAGCCCTGTGGCATCTAGGAATATCAGGGACACAAAACACAAAAACTGGAATACTCACAGGACTGTAAAGATTCAGGAAATGTATAATATACCCATACTATTTCATTGTGTGAGGTGATTGTGAGCCTTAAATGAGAACTAGACCAAAGCCAGTTAGGTCACAAACTGGTCTCTATACATTTGTTTAAATACACAATCAAAATACATGATAAAAAGGAATACCATAGTGAGGTAATGAACTATTTTAATATTTTAAACAACATTGACATTTACATATACTTAGTCAATGATACATGTAATCCCATATCATTAGTGGGTATATGTAATGGTAATGGGTAGGGTAATGGGTATATGTGAATATGGTTACATTATTGTTATCAAGCTCTGGGTAACCAAGTCCAGAATCAACATCCTGTGCATCAATAGACTACTACCACAGTAATACCATCAGAATCATCACACTGTCATTCATCAAACTGCTCGTTTCTCTCATCATCTGACTCCCCAAGTTCAAAGTCCAGTTCTGGACCATCCTGCTGTTTTTGGTTACTGCAGGTCTGTAACCTGCACATGTCTGTGCATGGAAGTCCATTTGACAGGCACATGCAGCTTGGCATTTTGCATGAATGCACACACTTGCATGTTAGCATTTCCAAGACCACATCTGGTGCAGGTGGGGAGCGCATCCAGTAAATGGCCAGCTTGCCTTCATCGTCTGTCCATCCATACTCAGTAGGGCTTGGCACCACAGGGTTAGCCTGCAGACAGCACTTCCATATTGCTGCCTGATAGTTGGCTCGTTGAACATGCATAAAGAGACAGTCTTTACATGGTGGCAGCTGGCTGGACTCAACCTCTCCCCTTTTGGTGCAGAAAACGCAGTTTGTTCACCTCAGCAGTGCTGCTATTAGCAACATACATCCGACAGGTGAACTGCTCAATTTTCTGGAACAGCTCATCACTCACATTCCATGTCTGTCCCAGTTGACTAAAAGTCTCTTGGCAGGAAGTGTTCTTTCTCACTATCTTCAGGGCATTCAGCTTCCCTCGACCAGCGAATGCACTGACAGGCATGTAAGCCAATTAGGCTGTCACAGATGCTGTCTCCAAGTGAACTTGCCAGTTTGGTGATGTCGACAAACCGTGTGCGGTTCTGAGTCCCACACTTCTGGTAGATGGGACAGGTGATGTCCTTCTGGAAGCCAAGACAAAGCACCATGACATCAGTGTCCTCAGCTGTGATGATAACTGACTTTGAGCCCGCATTTGCTGCATGCAATGCATGCAGGAGCAGACGGGTGTCAGCTTCTTCATGTGTGGAGTGCAGTTCTGCTGCTTCCTCACACCCATCTTCTGTCAACTTGTAGCAGGTTTCCTCACAGGTCATGTACAACACCTTGCCATGCAGCATAGCTCTGTATCGTGGGAGTTTCCACTCTTCCACCAGAAACTTGATGAGACTGGTCTTGTTGGAGGAACTGCACAGAAATTTTCTCCACTGCTGGACGTGGTGTCCCCCTGCAAGATTCTTGTACTGGAGAGTGATGTCTCCACCCCGGTTCAGTTGTTCAGCATCTTTGATCGAAGTCTGGTGATAGACATCAAAAACAACATCAATCCTCCCACTCTGTGCTCCCTCATGGAGGACCTGGGTCAAGGCTGACTCTGCCACCTGTGCAAAGGTTTTGTTGTTGCCATTCATTTTTTGGACCAGGCTCATCCCATCAATGATGGAAGTAGATGGGATTGGGATGTCTTCTGCAGGAGATACATTCTTTTCAAGCTCTCTGGCAAGTGCAGCCTTGTTTGTTTTTCGTAAGGACCCATCAGCATTTGCCAGTGCCCATGGTAGTGGGCCCAATGGGTTGACAAGGACATCCTTCGGATTCACCTTCCTGCTTTCAGCCACCAGGAGCATGTGACTGAAAAGGTTTCTATCTGCCTTCAGAACCACATCCTGTGCTTTCTTTCCATGATCTTGTTTTGTGCTGACATTGGAGAATGTTTTCAGACTTTGCTTGGTCATCTTGTCGTGGAATTTCACAGGTGGTGGGTCTGCATCTAACCTTGTTTGCTGGAATGCTTGGTAGGCCTCTTCTCCTTTCTCAAGAGCTCTCAAGAGATCTATGGTCACATCAGGTGGAGCCATGTTGCCAGTGGAGAGGCTAACCAAATCAATCTCATCAGGGGACATAGGATTGAGCCAGTTATTCTCCATAAGGTCCATGAGAGACTGGACATCTGCTTCATCTCTCTTGATCCTTGGACTCTGTAGATCTGGATGAGACCATTTGCACCTGCCTTGACCTGTCAGGTCTCTCAGCTGTCTGAGGTACATGCTTCTATACTCAGCTGTGAGATAATATTTGGTCACAGCTCCTGGCTTCAAGCTGAATCCCTTTGTCCCTCCAGCTGTTTGGGTGTCTTTGTTCACCGTTTCTTCTATAGCTTGGTCAACAGGGATTCGGCCAAAGGGATTGGTGGAGCCCAGTTGGACTGAGAAGCCTCCTTCCATGAATTCTGTGTACACATCTGCGTGTGTGATGGGCAGCTCAGACATCTGGGCGTAGTAGTAGGGGAGGTAGCGTGCATAATTCATCCTGTCATAAGCAAAGCACCATGGGATCATTGCTCGAATGCTAGCCAAGTGTAGCATCCAGTCTCCCTCTCTGGATGCTCGGATGAGCCCCAACAAGATTTCAACCATGTCCAAATAGGACATCCAGAAGTTCGAGAGGCTGCCGTTTCCACCTCTAAGGAACTCACGGTAGACTTCAAATAGATCCATGATGCGTGTACAAGAGCTGTTCTCGAGGACCTCCTTCAAAGCATGTTGTGAGACTTCTTTCCCAAGGCTGTCAATGGTCTTCAGTGTCTCATTCAGGTGAACCATGTCATTCCTGTGAGTTTCTTCCAACCAGGACAGGAAACCATTCAAGGTCAGTCGCATGAGAGCCTCATACAGGAGCTTGTGTAGTCGCACTGCCCTGTTGTACTTGCGGCCATCCATAACACCAGCAATTGAGCCTTCTGCAATCATGCCAGACTCAATGCAGAGGTCTTTGAGTCCAGCATCTTGGAAACGCTTTCCTATTATTGCCAGCAGTGTGCAGATGGTGTGGAATACCCCAAGCCTAACGATGATATCATGGAACTTGTCATGGTGTTTCCATGTGATCTCGACAGCCTTCGCATACAGGGCTTGGTCAAAGACACAGACAATCTTCCTCAGGCCTAAGCACTGCATGATGCTCAGGGACTGGTTAAGCACCTCGTTGACAGTAGACATTTGTGTCGCTGGAGCATTGATGGTAGGCAGATAGCCTATATTGTCGGGGATGACCGTCATCTCTCCTCGAGTCAGGATGTTGAAGCCTGTCCAGCTGCTGACTGACTGTTCTTCTTGTTGTGACATGCGTGCTAGGACCCAAAGAAGGTTTTTCTCTCTGGCAAGCTTAGTATTGGCTGCAGTATTGGCATCTGAATTTTTGCTTTGTGGTGGCCCTACCCGTTGTCCAGCATTGTAAGTTGGTAACATTGGTGGGGGTCCATCAATGCTTCTCTTCTTTGTTTTGGGAACAGTGGGCATGGGTTGGACAGGAAGTGGGTTGACTGGCTTTGCTTGCACAGCAATCCCATTGACTCTGTGAGATGTTCCCTCACCACTGACAGTTTCTTCAAGACGGTCGATATTGTCCCAGGCTAAAGTTGTGAATATGCCAGGATGGATGTTAGCTGGAAGGGCAATGCCACTCCCTGATGATGAGAGTTTCTGGAGACACAGGGCAGTGTTGATCTCTTCCATCTGTGAATAGGACACACTGTGACCAAGTCGGTTGAGGATGTTTATCAACTCTACATTTCCTGTCAACGATTTGACACTGAATGGCAGAACAATGTGCTTGGAAGGCTTGGTATTTCCACATGTCACTGCATATACTATGTCATGGCCAAATGACTGCAGAAGGCACTGCACTCTCTGGGATGCATGATCAGGATCATTTTAGCCTGTGAGTAGAGAGTACAGGAAGATAATGAGCGACTCTGGAATGGTAGGACATTCTGCTTCTGGTTTGACTTCAGGCGGCCAGGTTTGAGGAACATCTTGACTTTTAATGTCTGCTCTCAATTTGATGGCTGCTTTGGCTATAACATCTTGTGCACTGACACTTTTCAGGGTCTGCAGCTCCCTTTTGAGAGAGTGATTTTCTTTGGCAAGTTCCCTCATGGACAAGTTATCGGGATAGAGGAGGAATTTTCCTTTCTCATCAGGGAATATCTGCAAGGCTCCAGCAAACTCACTCTCCAGGTTTCGCCTTATGTGCTTCTTGGTTGATTCCTTGACTTGGGCAATGCCTTGGGAGTTCATTGAAGCTACCAGTCTAGAAGAGAGATCAGTCATTGTCATCACTTGAGGATTGCCAAAAAGCTCCATCCTGATGAAGAGGAACAGCTCATTGTATGCCTTATTCACAGCAGCTTCATACTGGGCTGCAGCATCATCATCTTCATTGCTGGCAACCTCTCCTTTGGAAACCTCTTCTTTGGTGTAAAGTCTATAGCATGACCTGTGGTAGTGCCCTTCAGCTGCTACAAGGTCTCTACTCACAATGGCAAGGATTCTGCTGTCCCTTTTCTTTGTGGCTGCACTCCTGATCTTTGCATCAGCTCGCAGTTCTCGACACTGCACCAGTACTTCTCTCGTATTCTGTCTCTTGGAATATTTGCTGTTTTTCTGACAAAATATGCACTCTGCATCATAAGTCCTAGATGTACTTGGAGCATGTCGAGCTACTCTCTTAGATTGTTTCTCTTCAGCAGAGACACAACTTTTCTTTTCTTTTGCAAGGAGGCCATCAAGAATTTGCTTCATAGTGAAGATACTGCGACACTTTCTGTGGTAGTAGATTGCTGGAATCTGTCCCTCAGGAATGTCTTTTGCCAGTTTCAAAACCGGTGCATGATTTCGTATCTGAGCTGCCCTGAGCAGAGTTCTCCATGAGTCGACACTTTGTAGTGAAACCAGCTTATCTGTATCATCAGAACAGTGGATAATGCACTCCACCCGTGGGCGCTTTGGTATTGGGTAAAAACTTGCTTGTTCACCAGTGGCCATATTCAGTCAGTTTTCACCTGCCACATACAAACAAATACATGTAACTTAGGTGTATGAACACTACTAAAACAAAGTTTACTTTGCTTCACCAGCGTCATATTACCATTATTTATCTTACATAGCCACAAATAGATACATTACCTAGTTGCTATGCAACAGCTGTATTTTGTCCACATGAGGCCGCTAAAATCAACACAAGATGAAAGTTCCTCGTAGCCACTTTAACTAATCATATTAACATATACATTAAAAGAACATGCTAACATTATGGGAAATTAGCTTACAATCTTCTCCAGAGTGAGACAAGAAGATAGATACCAGTTTCCTCTATATGTGTTTAGTAGAAAGCTATCTGGCTGCACGTTAGCCTAGCTTAGCACAATGAATGGAAGTACACAGTACTGGTTATCCTTGGTTGTTGGCCAACTAAGAACTGTCCCAGAGTTTAAGCTAGGCTAATCAGTACCAGGGGTGTTGAAATGCTATATTTGTAAAAATCTGGGCAAATACACAATCGTGAGAGGCACAGAAACAGGTTTCCTGAAAGAAAAATGAAATAGCTGCTCATTTGGAAAGGTTATCATGTATTATTTTACTTCTGTTAGTGTACCAAATAAAATGGCACCAGTGAAGTTGTGTCACCTTGGGTGATATCGATATCTGGTCTGACCCATGGACTAACTGGCTTTGGTCTAGTTAGTTTCTTAGTAATAATGCCCTTCTAATTTAAGGTTCACAATCACTTCACACAATGAAATAGTATGGGTATATTATACATTTCCTGAATCTTTACAGTCCTGTGAGTATTCCAGTTTTTGTGTTTTGTGTCCCTGATATTCCTAGATGCCACAGGGCTAAAAGAAAGTATATAGTTTAGGCGAACATTGCAGAAAGATGTGTGTTATTGACGGGTTGAAGAGCTCAAGTGACCTCTATATTTGTGAGAAATATCCACAACAGGGCTTGAATGAAAGCTAAGAAGGTCCCCTTTAAAATGATACCAAAGACAATATTATAGAACATTGAAAAATGTCCTGACCATGAGGCTAAACCAGGATATGCACCAGCGTCTAAAATGCAATTTACTTTAGGGGGTGGTTAACTTCATGAGCTGATAACTGTGATACAGCTGCCACTCAGGAATGGTTATCATACCAAAATATCATCTACAGACATGGATCCTTTCAAAAATTATAAGTAAGTTTTGCCACCTTGAGTGTACCGAAATAGGAAATTTTGGGCTCTGGCCCATGGACTATAATTAAAGGCACTGACAACAGGTACTGACAACTTCTGGCTACATCCATTTGAGTTAGCACTGAGTAAAGATATGGCAGCAGCCACAGAAAACGCTGTGTGTATACGTCATGCGGTCCATGTCCATAGCTAATGGCTACCCAGCAACTTCTCAGTGTGCTGCAACTGCCCCTTTCTGCACTGTGACATCACAGGAAGTCGTGTCATATTTCAGCAGCCATGGCTCAGTTATCGAGGACTCTTTAAGGAAGGCGCAGATGCATGAGTCGCAACTTGGTATATATATGAGGTTACATTAGAGCCAGACTTTTTCATGTAGTTGGGACAGCAGAAATGGAGCATGTCATTTCTTTATCTTTGCTCAGTTCAGTCTTTTGGTTTGGCTTCAATGTAAGCTCACCCACTGCGCATTGACATATTGCCCCCTTCCACATAGATCCCTAACTTGTTGCTGGAGACAAAGTGTGGATTGTGATGTGGGTATAGGATATGCATGTTGGGCGAACCACCAGCCTATATTCAGAGACAATTAGTCACTCCCTGTAGATTTACAAACCCCAATTCCAATGAAGTTGGGACGTTGTGTAAAACGTGAATAAAAACAGAATACAATGATTTGCAAATCCTTTTTAACCTATATTCAATTGAATACACTATAAAGACAAGATATTTAATGTTCAAACTGATAAACTTTATTGTTTTTTGCAAATATTCACTCATTTTGAATTTGATGCCTGCAACACGTTCCAAAGAAGGTGGGACAGGGGCAACAAAAGACTGGGAAAGTTGGGGAATGCTCAAAAAACGCCTGTTTGGAACATTCCATAGATGAATGGGTTAATTGGAAACAGGTGAGTGTCATGATTGGGTATAAAAGGAGCATCCCCGAAAGGCTCAGTCGTTCACAAGCAAGGATGGGGCGAGGTTCACTACTTTGTGAACAACTGTGTGAGCAAATAGTCCAACAGTTTAAGAACAACGTTTCTCAATGTACAATTGCAAGGAATTTAGGGATTTCATCATCTACAATCCATAATATCATCAAAAAATTCAGAGAATCCAGAGCAATCTCTGCACGTAAGCGGCAAGGCCGAAAACCAACATTGAATGCCTGTGACCTTCGATCCCTCAGTGGCACTGCATTAAAAACCGACATCATTCTGTAAAGGATATTACCACGTTGGCTCAGGAACACTTCGGAAAACCATTGTCAGTTAACACAGTTCGTCTCTACAAGTGCAAGTTAAAACTCTACCATGCAAAGCGAAAGCCATATATCAACAGCACCCAGAAACGCCGCCGGCTTCTCTGGGCCCGAGCTCATCGGAGATGGACTGACACAAAGTGGAAAAGTGTGCTGTAGTCTGACGAGTCCACATTTCAGATTGTTTTTGGAAATCATGGACATCGTGTCCTCCGGGCTGAAGAGGAAAAGGACCATCCAGATTGTTATCAGCGCAAAGTCCAAAAGCCAGCATCTGTGATGATATGGGGGTGTGTTAGTGCCCATGGCATGGGTAACTTGCACATCTGTTAAGGCAACATTAATGCTGAAAGGTACATACAGGTTTTGAAGCAACATGTGCTGCTATCCAAGCAACGTCTTTTTCAGGGACGCCCCTGCTTATTTCAGCAAGACAATGCCAAGCCACATTCTGCACGTGTTGCAACAGCGGGGCTTCGTAGTAAAGGAGTGCGGGTACTAGACTGGCCTGCCTGCAGTCCAGACCTGTCTCCCATTGAAAATGTGTGGCGCATTATGAAGCGCAAAATACGTCAACGGGAGACCCCAGTCTGTTGAGCAACTGAAGTCGTAAATCAAGCAAGAGTGGGAAGAAATCCACCTACAAAGCTTCAACAATTAGTGTCCTCAGTTCCCAAATGCTTACTGAGTGTTGTTAAAAGGAAAGGTGATGTAACACAGTGGTGAACATGCCCCTGTCCCAGCTTTTTTGGAACGTGTTGCAGGCATCAAATTCAAAATGAGTGACTATTTGCAAAAAAAAAAAAAAAAGTTTATCAGTTTGAACATTAAATATCTTGTCTTTGTAGTGTATTCAATTGAATATAGATCGAAAAGGATTTGCAAATCATTGTATTTTGTTTTTATTTACATTTTACACAACGTCCTAACTTCATTGGAATTGGGGTTTGTAGTATGTGTATTACTCCTCAACACTTTTATCAATAAGCTAACCTAAAGACATGGAAGCCAAAACAAGCCACACTGGTGCTGTCAAGCTATGCAGACACATAACCATACATTAACGCGTGTGTTCATTTATTAAAGGCCCCTTTAGAAGAATAAAAAGCCAAGAATTATTACCATCATATAAAATACAAAGTTGTGAATTATATAAAATCTAGATGAAAATCAAAAGGAAACAATAATTTTTCTGTGACATATTAAGACATTAATGCAGTTTACATATGTCCTTGGCAGCACGGTGACACAGTGGTTAGCGCAGTCACCTCATAGCATGGTTAGCGCAGTCACCTCATAGCAAGAAGGTCCTGGGTTCAAGCCCCAGGGTAGTCCAACCTTGGGGGTTGTCCCGGGTCGTCCTCTGCGTGGAGTTTGCATGTTCTCCCCATGTCTGCGTGGGTTTCCTCCAGGGGCTCCAGTTTCTTCCCACAGTCCAAAGACATGTAGGTCAGGTGAATCGGCCGTACTAAATTGTTCCTAGGTGTGAATGTGTGTGTGTGTTGGCCCTGTGTGATGGCCTGGCAGCCTGTCCAGGGTGTCTCCCGCCTGCTGCCTATGACTGCTTGGATAGGCTCCAGCATCTCAGCGACCCTGAGAGCAGGATAAGCGGTTCGGATAATGGATGGGTGGATGGATATATGTCCTTTTCAACATTTATGTGAAAGGTTATAAATAACAAATGAAATTAAAGTTTTTATTTAAATGGAGCCTAGTCTAGATAAAAGGTTAGGGAAACCCTGTAGTGTGTAAAAAGCCCTAAAGTCTTACCTCGGAGGACGTCACCCACCCTGCTATGTGTGTCACTAACCCCTGGGTCCGGGGTGTATTGCCCACCCCTCCTGTTCCTTGCAGCCTCCCGACGGCACTCCCGCTCTACCAGCGCCCTCTCCACGGCCGACCCCCACGGCCAGACAGGTGACCTGCATGTCTAGTCCCCACCCACCCAACACCCTACACCCAACCTACCACCTAGTCCCTTTCCCCTCCGTCCATCAATCCCCCAGTTCTCCCATCTTGTAGGCGATTACACGCCGGCATGCGTTCATAATACTGTGATGTGGTGTGACTTTCTCCAGTACTCAAGAGTTTTAATCAAGCCAATGAGGTAAGAGGAGATGAGGGCCATTCTGACTTGACTGTAAAAGAGGGATTTTTTTTTGTTTTTTTTGTGCTCATCTGCACAGCAGTACATTTTGGTATTACATCTTCAGTGTCTTATACATATTCATTTCATCTTAGCTGTGAGCCCTGCCAGAGTTGTTATCACCCAGCAGGGTGATATTGTGCTTGATCTGATATTATTTGCGTCTTGTTTTTTTTAAATTTATTTTTTTAGCCTGTCTTATTTGGCAGTCTGCGTTACCTGCCTGCAGTTTTGACACACTTGCATTTGAATGTTTTGTTGTCGTTCAGCTCTGTAATTTGGACAGAAGAAGCTCTTCCGACTATGTTGTGTTTTTATATGTGCTGTCATTCTCCTTTCGTGTTTATGTCATCCATTTAAACTTCTGAAGCCTGCCTGTTTCGTGTATATACTCATAACTGTTTGCCTCTCCTCTTTGGTTGAGAATTTTTGCATTCGGTTCATATACAGTGCATCTGGAAAGTATTCACACCCCTTCACTTTCCCCACATTTTGTTATGTTACAGCCTTATTCCAAAATGGATTAAATTCCTTTCTTTCTTATCAATCTACATGCAGTACCCCATAATGACAAAGCAAAAAAGGTTTTGTAGAATTTTTTGCAAATTAAAAATAAAAAACTGAAATATTGCATGTACTTACACTACCGTTCAAAAGTTTGGGATCACCCAAACAATTTTGTGTTTTCCATGAAAAGTCACACTTATTCACCACCATATGTTGTGAAATGAATAGAAAATAGAGTCAAGACATTGACAAGGTTAGAAATAATGATTTGTATTTGAAATAAGATTTTTTTTACATCAAACTTTGCTTTCGTCAAAGAATCCTCCATTTGCAGCAATTACAGCATTGCAGACCTTTGGCATTCTAGCTGTTAATTTGTTGAGGTAATCTGGAGAAATTGCACCCCACGCTTCCAGAAGCAGCTCCCACAAGTTGGATTGGTTGGATGGGCACTTCTTTGAGCAGATTGAGTTTCTGGAGCATCACATTTGTGGGGTCAATTAAACGCTCAAAATGGCCAGAAAAAGAGAACTTTCATCTGAAACTCGACAGTCTATTCTTGTTCTTAGAAATGAAGGCTATTCCATGCGAGAAATTGCTAAGAAATTGAAGATTTCCTACACCGGTGTGTACTACTCCCTTCAGAGGACAGCACAAACAGGCTCTAACAGGTACTATTTAATGAAGATGCCAGTTGGGGACCTGTGAGGCGTCCGTTTCTCAAACTAGAGACTCTAATGTACTTATCTTCTTGCTCAGTTGTGCAACGCGGCCTCCCACTTCTTTTTCTACTCTGGTTAGAGCCTGTTTGTGCTGTCCTCTGAAGGGAGTAGTACACACCGGTGTAGGAAATCTTCAATTTCTTAGCAATTTCTCGCATGGAATAGCCTTCATTTCTAAGAACAAGAATAGACTGTCGAGTTTCAGATGAAAGTTCTCTTTTTCTGGCCATTTTGAGCGTTTAATTGACCCCACAAATGTGATGCTCCAGAAACTCAATCTGCTCAAAGAAGTGCCCATCCAACCAATCCAACTTGTGGGAGCTGCTTCTGGAAGCGTGGGGTGCAATTTCTCCAGATTACCTCAACAAATTAACAGCTAGAATGCCAAAGGTCTGCAATGCTGTAATTGCTGCAAATGGAGGATTCTTTGACGAAAGCAAAGTTTGATGTAAAAAAAATCTTATTTCAAATACAAATCATTATTTCTAACCTTGTCAATGTCTTGACTCTATTTTCTATTCATTTCACAACATATGGTGGTGAATAAGTGTGACTTTTCATGGAAAACACAAAATTGTTTGGGTGATCCCAAACTTTTGAACGGTAGTGTAAGTATTCACACCCTTTACTCAGTACTTGGTTTAGGCACCCTTGGCAGTGATTACAGCCTCAAGTCTCCTTGGGTGTGAAGCTACAAGCTTGGCACACCTATATTTAGGGTATTTCTCCCATTCTTCTCTGCAGATCCTCTCGAGCTCTGTAAGGTTAGATGGGGAGCGTCGCTGCACAGCTATTTTCAGGTCTTTCCAGAAATGTTCAATGGGGTTCAAGTCTGGGCTCTGGTTGGGCCACTCAAGGACATTCACAGACTTGTCCCCAAGCCACTCCTTCGTTGTCTTGGCTGTGTGCTTAGGGTCGTTGTCGCGTTGAAAGGTAAACCTTCGCCTCAGTCTGAGGTCCTGAGTGCTCTGGAGCAGGTTTTCATCAAGGATCTCTCTCTGTACTTTGCTCCATTCATCTTTCCCTCGATCCTGACTAGTCTCCCAGTTCCTGCCGCTGAAAAACATCTCCACAGCATGATGCTGCCACCACCATGCTTCACTGTAGGGATGGTATTAGCAAGGTGATGAGAGGTGCCTGGTTTCCTCCAGACGTGACGTTTGGCATTCAGGCCAAAGAGTTCAATCTTGGTTTCATCAGACCAGAGAATCTCGTTTCTCATGGTCTGAGAGTCCTTTAGGTGCTTTCTGTCAAACTCCAAGCGAGCTGTCATGTGCCTTTTACTGAGCAGAGGCTTCCGTCTGGCCACTCTACCATAAAGGCCTGATTGGTGGAGTGCTGCAGAGATTGTTGTCCTTCTGGAAGGTTCTCCCATCTCCACAGAGGAACGCTGGAGCTCTGTCAGAGTGACCATCGGGTTCTTGGTCACCTCCCTGACCAAGGCCCTTCTCCCCCGATTGCTCAGTTTGGCTGGGCGGCCAGCTCTAGGAAGAGTCCTGATGGATCCAAACTTCTTCCATTTACGAATGATGGTGACCACTGTGCTCTTCGGGACCTTCAAAGCTGTAGAGATTTTTTTGCACCCTTCCCCAGATCTGTGCCTCGATACAATCCTGTCTCGGAGGTCCACAGACAATTCCTTTGACTTCATGGCTTGGTTTCTGCTCTGACATGCACTGTCAACAGTGGGACCTTATATAGACAGGTGTGTGCCTTTCCAAATCATGTCCAATCAATTGAATTTACTACAGGTGGACTCCAATCAAGATGTAGAAACATCTCAAGGATGATCAGTGGAAACAGGATGAACCTGAGCTCAATTTTGAGTGTCATAGCAAAGGGTGTGAATACTTATGTACATGCAATATTCAATTTTTTTATTTTTAATAAATTTTCAAAAATTTCTACAAAACCTTTTTCACTTTGTTATTATGGGGTATTGTATGTAGATTGATGAGAAAAAAAAGGAATTTAATCCATTTTTTAATAAAGCTGTAACATAACAAAATGTGGGGAAAGTGAAGGGGTGTGAATACTTTCCGGATACACTGTATCTGCACTATATGTCTGTGCTTTTTCTCAAGGGCTTAAATTTTCCTCTGATCCTCTGTTTGGACTTTAAATTGACAGTATATTTTTTGGTAGTTTGCTTGTGGTGGTTGGAGACCTAAGTATGTTTTCCTTTCTAGTATTCTTTACCTCCATCCATTTATATGCCTGCTTATATTGTAATGTATTTAGATGTGTCTTAAATGAGGCAGTGGTAAAGCCATTTTACATGGTTGTCTAGAAGAGTGGCCTTTCCCCTTGGCGTCTGAAGGTAAGTTTCTGTGGACAGCATTCCTTGGTATCGAAACTCAACACACTCCCTCTCTACACCTTGTCTTCCCACATTCTCCTCTAGATCGCTATGGTTTGATCCATCAGGCCAGAATCTCGGCATCTGTCAACGCTATGAGGGTCCTCAACACTGGCACGGAAGTGGAGGCTGCAGTTGCTGATGCTCTGGTAGGTCACTGGAGCTGCACCTCTGGGTTTAGTGATCTGTCTGTCTTTCTCTCTGATTATCTAGCTGTCTGTCTGCCAGTCTATCTTTCTATGTAGCTATGTTTAACTCTATCCTCTTGTTCATTTATTCATCTGTCTGTCAGCTTATGTGTGAATTAATCAATCTGTCTTTCTATGTGATGGGGAGGGTCCTCATTAAAGGACTTACCAGCCATTTCAGTAATGTACACTACATCTTGATGACATCACATGGTACCGTTGTAGAATTATGTTGCTTGGCTTTGGGAAAGAGTTCGCTGTGTCCACAATTGTTGGTTGAACTGTTGCCAACTGAAAAGGGAATCCCTTGATTTAGGGTTGATAATTTTTCTTAATTTTTAATTTGTCTGAATACATGTCTTTATTATTGAGCTCAGCTTCTCACAAGTTTTTCCTTTGTCAGAAACAGGGAGTGAAAGTGTCAGTTAGAATGGCACAAGTGTAGTAAATATACACACACACACACACACATATTATATATATATATAATATACTATATACTATATATACACCTGTTGTCTTACGGGTCAAAAAGACCCATAACAACGTTTAACAGCAGAGAAAAGACTGATATTTTTTTCAACCTGAAATTTGATGACTTTTCCTAGAGTGACCCCAACATTAGAGAAAGTGAAACATTGTTTTTGTTCATATTTCCATGAAAGCTGTACACCACTAGGGCACTACGATTGTCTTAGGGTTGTATTTGACCCTAAGACATGTTTGGGTCATGTTTGACCCTATAAAAACAGGTGGTGTCCACTGATTAAATGCAGTCTTTCCCACTGTGAAGAGGGAAAACCCAGATAGTCAAAAAGTTTGTGATGAATGACAGGTTATTTCTTCGTGCAAAATAGATTTGGGGTTTAGAATTAAATTAAGTTGCTTTAATTTAGAGGTTTGATGAAGGACGGTCATAAATTACCCTTAAGACAAGGGCAGTATACAGAATATGTGGACAACACAAGGGTTAAATTTTTTTTTTTTCATAATAGACCATAGATTTTGTCTTCCTATAAATTAGCTGAAAGGGGAAATGTTTTTTCCAAATGCTTTGTGTTCCTTGTATTCCCCTAAAGGATTGAACTCGTTGACTGTTTTGCCCCTTTAAAGCCTCCCCTTTCTCCTCTTTCCCTCTTGGTTTGTCTGTTACCGCCTCAGCTCTTAGGAGACTCCAGGAATAAGGTAGTTGTTCAGTTTCCATACCATTTATGTATCCATGCTGTCACAAACTAATGGACATTATAATGAATGAGAACATTCACAGACATTATAATGGACATTACAAAAAAAAAATGCTGCAGCAGCTCTGCTCATATTGACTGGCAGTTTCCAAATGCTTGTAGAATCCTCCTTTTTTTTTTCTTTTACCTTGAATGTTGTTCATTTGCATTACATCCCTCATGTGCTTGTCTAAGTTCCTCCCAACAGGGAATTCGTTCCATTTTTGCTTTGTTATTATTGTGTTGGACATCATTGTCATGATGCTAATTAACATATGTAACTATTTCTTCAATAAGATATCTTGATATTTCATCCATACTGAGTGGAAATGTGTTTCATTAGTTTTGTAAGTTTTCATCCGTTTTAATGCATTCAGATTGAAGACTTTTGCTTACATATTGGATTGTTACACACTGCATTGCTTGACTGGCTTTTGATATTCAGCTTAAAAAAATAGTGTTGAACCAACAAATTTTGTTTTAATTTTTTTTGTGTGAAATTAAACACGTTATCTAAACATACGTTTATCATACCCTCACATGAATGCAATAAATCAAAAGTGACTTCAAACCAGGAGAACAAATGAACTTACATGATTCAGTGGAGTAAGCTGCATGGTACAGCTGGTGGCCTTGTAGAGCACTTTGCATGACAGCCATCAGATCTGCCCTTGTGTACGTATCAATAAAGCCCCCCTTGCTGTCAAATCAACCCTCCATTCCTTCGTATTGTCCCTCCATCCCCAGAGGAAGCCGCTGAGAAGGAGGTACGAGTCGCCGGGGATGTACTCGGACGACGATGCCAACAGTGACGCTTCCAGCGCTTGCTCGGAGCGCTCCTACGGCTCCAGGAACGGAGGCATCCCACACTACCTGCGCCAGACAGAGGATGTAGCGGAGGTCCTGAACCATTGTGCCAGTTCCAACTGGTCAGAGAGGAAGGAAGGTCTGCTGGGGCTACAGAACCTCCTCAAGAGCCAAAGAATACTTAGGTGGGACTGGGCTAAATAAGCTCTGTTCTACCCCTTTTCTGCTTTCCTGTACTTTGTTGACTGTGAAATGATCAGAGGACAAGGCATTCAGGTCACTGCTTGTTTGTTTGAATCTGGCAAGCAACCTTTACTGCATGTCTTCTGTCCTCTCTTCTCACCCTACTTTTCCTGCCTGTCTTCACCACCTTGTCTGATTAGAATTTAAAAAAAGCCAAAATAATCTCAAAAATTTAGCATAGTAAACAAAAGCCTGAAACTGATGTGAGACATTGTTGTCTGTATTTTTTTCTCTTGCAGTCGTGTGGAATTGAAGAGACTGTGTGAGATTTTCACAAGGATGTTTGCAGATCCACATAGCAAGGTATGACTCCTAGCCGATGAATTAATTGCAGCGAAAGATATATAACAATTAGTTATCCCTTTAGTGTACGACTAATATAGAAAGGGCATGATTTTCCTAATACAATATGAAGTGATTATTAGAATGATGTTATGTTTGTGATGATACCTTTAGAGCCTCCTATTCAAACTACTTCTCTGCAGTGATTTTGTTCAAAACTAACCAAGTGTCTCTTGTTGCATGTTCTGCCTTGGTGTGGATTAAACAACAGAGAGTAAGTTTTCTTTTCAATATCAATTAATCTAAGATGTTGATTAACATATTAAGTCATCCACCTCTGGGCAGGGGTTGCTATTTTATAATCAACTCCGTCACTGTGACAGACTGGGTTATGAAAATTCCATCAGTCTATTTTTGCCTCAAATTTGTTTCCTTGTTTACCGATTATTATTATCTCCGCCAGGCGGTAGCCTGGGGGGGGGGTATTGTGCTTGGTCGTGTGTCTGTCTGTCTGTTTGTGTGTGTATCTGTCTGCAGCTAATCTCGCATACTACTGGGCCTATCAGCCTAATATTTTTGTGCACAATCGCGACTGCATGATCAAGAACGTCTCGTGGTTGTGACGAGTACCACCGCTCCCTCTCCTCATTCACTCTCTAGCTCGGTCAACCAGTGCTGCTCTCTGTCGCTGTTTGATCTAAGTTAACTGTAGATGTGAGTCAGTTGACTTACATTCGGCAGCAACAGTGCCAAAACATTATGTATTCGGGTATAAACACTCAATGGTAGGGAAAGTGCTCAACAAATAAGGAGCAAAATAATCCAGTGAGTCAAGTGAATTCTTTGAGACAGTACAAGCCTGTTTCATGCCATAAGCAATCATCAGCTGTCCATCATCAGGACAGCCGATGATTGTTTATGGCATGAAACAGAGTTCTGTCCTTGGGCCACCAGGATTTTGATGGTAATTTGAAAATCAGTTAGCAAATGATCCAATCATTCCTTGTGCTGTCCTAAGTTGTGCACGTTTTTCCAGAGGGGTAAAAGATTGACCACACTAACCCTACAATTCAGATTCAGACAACTTTATTTACCCCAGAAGGGCAACTCAGTTTTACAATCTATCCAGACCATACACAAACTCACAGACAAGTTGCAATCATCAGTATGTCAGGACAATAGACAGATCAGTACATGGGCAAGCGATGCATACTGTCACCCTCATCTGGCCTTGATGCAGACTCCCACAAGGACCAGGCGAAGGATACAAATTCACACAAGTTAAAAGTATAGAATGAATAAATAAATATATGAAGCATCCTAAGATGCATTGCTTCATTTACTGAGAACTGGGAAGTTCTCAGTAAAATTATTGAAAAGATAGTTTACAAACATTTACACTATTACTTATCCACTAATAATGTCTATGATGGTTTATAATGCTCTAACCGGCCTGGCACCAAATTATATTTCCAACATGCTTGTCACCTATGAGCCATTCAGGTCTCTTAGTCCTCTGGCACTGGACTTTTTTAATCTAATTTAATTTAATGTAATTTAATTTGATTTAATTACTAAAGCAGAGTTTATTGAAAAGTTACCTTTATCTGATCCTTTGAAAACAGTTCGAATTGCTCCTTTCTCAACAGTCTCGAGAGTCCTGCAGATGAAGATCAGGAATGTATAGTGTAGAATGTATTTTCTCCATAGACAACATTGAATAAAACCTTAGAAAAGCCAACATGCTTTTTAAAAGATCTTTAATAGACTCTGTATCTTACCACTGTAAAGTCCTCCCGCCTTCTCACCTTTACTGCACAAGTGGACTATGCACATGCGCAGTGCAGATGTTCACGCAAAAACGACACCAAGAAGACCAACTTTTGCTGCTGAGATCACTGGATTTCCTGTCAACTGTGGAGGTGCCTCTTGCAGAGGTCCACCATTTTGTCTGCATCCAGGTCCATCTCGCCCGATCTGAGTCAACCGTAGAATTGAGTTGCACATGCACATGGTTGACTTAGATCGGGCAGCGACAGCGTCGAAATATTATGTATTCAGGTATAAGTCTTGAAAGTAAACGAGAAGTCCATCGTATTTCGCAAGTCAGCAAATTATTCACAGGAGAACTGGGGGACCCCTGGATGAACCAAAAATAATAACCTCTGTCTTTATCATAATATAATAAAGCTGGGAAACCTTCTACACTCACGCATGCATGACTCACATCTACAGTTGCCTCAGATTGGACAGTGATGTGATCAAAAGTTATATAAAAGAATTTTGATAATCCAAAATATGCAAATGTTATAAAGGAACAACTTCCTCTAGGTTGCAATCAAAACAGGAAGTGTTGCATATTTTTGTCGCTGCCCGGTCTGAGTCAGCCGTAGATATGAGTTGCGCATGCGCGAGTGTAAACGGTTTACCCGACTTTATTATTTTATGAAAATAAAGACAGGATTAGGGTAAGACCAAAATGGTTGCATAGCTAACCTTTTCTTTTTGGAAAGTGCAAATTCATATTAGATTGGTCTCATTCATTTTTATCAGGTAGATTTTTTTAGCTTGAGTGCTGCATATAAAAAAAAAGATTGTTTCTGTATTTTCCTGTTAAATCGACTTGGGCACTGCGCAAAAGTCTTATAATGTCAGGAAAAACACTGGTTTTTCTGTCCATGTGTGCGTGTATCTGTCCACTGCTAATCTCACATACTACCTGTTTTATACTGCAATTGAGTGTTAACTCCTCATCTAGTTTTTCGCCTAAGTCCAAACGCTGGCGAAGGGGAAGGGAAAATACACAGGCAGTGCCTCCGTATTTTCCCTTCTCCCAGTAGGTGAAAAAGGCTTGTTTGTCACCAAGTCCGATCACCGGAGAAGGGGAGATACACCTGACGAGATCTGCACTCTACTGAGTGCACTCTTCTAGTTCACTTTGCATTTGTGTATGTGTGGATTATAATGCGTAATGGCAATGCCACAATAGGCCTTACGGGAGCTGTGCTTGACAAAAATGTTAAAAGTTATGGAAAGATTAATATTAAAATTAATCAGTACAAAGATGTCAAGCAGGGACATGCATAAAATTCATGTATTGACATTACAGATTCACATAAAACACATCAGCCCAGCAATATTCACTTCTCACTTACATAAAATTCTCAGTGCAGTATTCACTCCACTCCAGTGTATCTACACCATTACTGACAGGAATACAAGTCAGAGTTTTCTGCAAAAGCCAACGAAGCCAATGCTTATGTTGATTGCATCAAAATGACTGATGGCATGTGGATTTATCTGTCAGCAGCTTAATGACTGAATAAGTGACAGATAAGTGACGGAAAGTTCTCAGTTAATGCAACCCCTGATCATAGGTAGTGACCTGAGTGGAACTGAACACAAAGATTTAATCAAATTTCTATTCAAAACAGGAAGTGCTGTCTTAAGTAAATCTCTTCATTGTATGGCTGTTTGCAGGTATTCAGCATGTTTCTGGAGACACTGGTAGACTTTATCACAGTGCACCGGGAGGACCTGCAGGACTGGCTGTTTGTCCTGCTCACCCAGCTGCTGAAGAAGATGGGGGCCGACTTGTTGGGATCTGTTCAGGCCAAAGTCCAGAAGGCTCTGGATGTCACAAGGTATGGGGGGAAATCCAGGAGGAGAGGGAAATGGGAGGGTTATCAGTTACTGTTTTTGTCAGAAAAGATGAATAGATGGGAGATGCTGTCTTTTGTGTTTGAATGGACTTTTCCTTTGACCTATTTAGTGAGCATAGAATGCAAACTTCCATAGTTGTTTGACACCCTGGCTGAGATTGTATTTAAAGAGATGTTGCTTGTAATCTGCTGATTTAATTTTTTTAGCCATATAAGTAAACTACCAAACATTCATCGGGTTTTAATGTCAGTATTCTTCAGCAACATTCAAATGTATGTGTATGTTGTTACACTGCAATATGACATTGAGAACAACAAAGTTATGACCATATTTTGATTGATGTCTAACTTTAACAGTGAGGAACACATCAATAAAAATTTCACCTATTTGAGACCTTACGCGGCAAATAAAACAGCATATGATTGTTGTTGTGATTTTGATCTGTTTCCTTTCTCTGACATGTAGGGAGTCCTTCCCATTTGACCAACAGTTCAACATTCTGATGAGGTTTATTGTGGACCAGACTCAAACTCCAAACCTCAAGGTATAGTACAGAGAGAGAGGCCCATTTTCACTTGGCATTTTGTCCAGCTTGTGCCCACATTGCATCTGGATGTGATTTATCTTCAATTTATTGTTATCAGTAATCTTTCACATATAGCAAGATAAAAATCCTATTTTATTCCTTCAGAACATTTTATCATGAAATGTGGTTATTCCTCTTCCTGAATGTAGCCTGCTAGAAACAACATATGAACTGGAGAAATGGCTTCATTTAAATTTTGTCAACTTGTTGCCACATTGCATCACAAACCACCTCCCAAGTTATGTCTGTATGTGTGTTCAATAATCCATATAAGAAAATCAAATAAAGTTGAATCAGTTGGACACAACGTTTATTGACAGAGAAATGTTTCAGCTCATCATCCGCCACCATGGTTTAAGTTTCCATTGCTATGCTGATGACTGCTGATGACACGTAGCTTTATGTCAACACTAGACCTTCCTCTCAGCTTGCCCCACAATCCCTTGTTAACTGCCTCCACCAAATAAAAATCTGGCTGTCATCAAATCTACTCAAGCTAAATACTAATAAGACTGAGCTTATGGTTGTGGCTTCCAAGGCACTGCACCGGAATATTGGGGATCTTCTCCTTGACATGGATGGCTGCCCCCATCTTCCCAGCCCCAGAAGTCCGCAACCTTGGTGTCATTCTGGACTCCACCCTCTCATTCCAGTCACACATCAAATCTGTCACCAACTCTGCTTTCTTTCACCTCAAAAACATCTCCAGACTCCGGCCATTTCTCTGAGACTCCGTGGCAGAGATCCATGCCTTCATCACCTCCTGTCTGGATTATTGCAATGGAGTCCTGTCAGGGGTACCTAGAAAAGCCCTAGACAGGTTTCAGTATGTGCAGAATCCAGCTGCCAGGGTGCTCACCAGCACCAAGCCCTGGCAACACATCACTCCCATCCTTGGTCACTGGCTCCAGGTCAAATCCCGCATTTCTTATAAAATCCTCTTCATCACCTATAAATCCCTCCATATCCATAACCCCCGTACCTATCAGACCTCCTCAACCCCTATATTCCATCCCGGAATCTGCGGTCCACAGACAGAGGCCTGCTTTCCATCCCCCACACCAGCCTGCGGACTTTGGAAGATAGAAGATAGAGCTTTTAGTGTGGCAGCCTCCACCCTTTGAAACTCTATTCCAGCAATGATCCACAATGCTGCTTCTTTGGACAATTTCAAAATACTACTCAAAACCTACTAAGGCCTATGGTCTGTAGTCTTTTGATTTTTGTTTTTTGTTTTTTTGTTCTTATCTAGTGTGAAGTGTGCTTGGCTTCCTCGAAAGGCGCTATACAAAACTAAGTTGTTGTTGTTGTTCATCTAAATGACCTCTTCAGTCTCAACTGACTGCAGATATCCCCACCCTTATAAACAATACAGTTGCATAGCGACCGATAATAATGATCGGTTTCTTATGCAAATTGCAGTGAGCATTAACCAGAGTTTCAATGGCAATGTGCACTATTCACATAGGATTTGGGAATGGTTACAATCACAGCATTTTAAGATGGCAACAGATGTACTCTTAGGCCTCCCCCAGGTTCAGGGATGGTCGTTCCCTCTTCACATAGATGACCTCTTTGACTTTCCGTTCAAACCAGCATTCCTCCATATCAAGGGTGTGCACATCCTCATCCTTGAAAGAGTGGCCACTGGCCTGTTGTTGGGTATAGACTGTGGAGTCCTGGCCTGACATGTTAACTCCTCTATGTTGTGCCATCATCCTCTTGGCCAGCGTCTGTTTGGTTTCCCTGATGTACAAGTCATGGCAATCCTCCCCGCACTTAACAAAATACACTATAATGCTCTGTTTGTGCCGGGGGACCCAATTCTTGGGGTGGACCAATTTCTGGCGCAGCGTGCTTTGAAAGCAACTTAGACACGATTTTTGGAAAATATGTATCTCAACTGTTATGACAATCCTGCCACATATGGAATTACCACTGGTTTATGCTTAGGTAGCTGTTGTCCTCCTCCTCTCTTCGATTGGCTGGTGCACTGTTTGGGCACCTTCCTGGCTTTGACAAATGCCCAGTTAGGATAACCACTCTTAACCAGGGCCTGTTTAATGTGGGATTTCTCCCCTTTCCCGGCTGCTGTCGGTGGGGATGTTGTCAGCTTGGTGGTACGGTGTCCTGATGACTCCTAGGTTGTGCACCAGTGGTGAACAGTGGTGATTCCATCTGTGGTGGGATTGTCAGAACAGTTGAGACAGATATTTTCCAAACACCGTTCTCAATTGCTTTTAAACCCCAAAACACGCTGCACCAGAAATCGATCCACCCCAAGAATCGGGTCCCCTGGCACAAACAGAGCAATATAGTGTACACCTTTAAGTGCAGGGAGGATTGCCATGACTTGTACATTGGGGAAACGAAACAAGACGCTGGCCAAGAGCATGGCACAACACAGAAGAGCTAATGCATTAGGCCAGGACTCCACAGTCTGCACCCATCTACAGGCCAGTGGTCACTCTTTCAAGGATGAGGATGTGCACATCTTTGATAGGGAGAAACACTGGTTTCCTCTGTGAATAGTACACATTGCCATTGAAACTCTAGTTAATGCTTATGGCAATTTGCAGATGAAACCGATAGTTGTTTTTGGTTGTTATGCCACCCTATAAGGGTGGGGATACCTGCAGTCAGTGGAGCCTGAAGAGATCACTTATGCCCCTATTCCACTGCATGGTACCGGCTCGACTCAACTCAGCTCTACTCACTTTTTTTGGTTTTCCATTGGGCAAAAGTTAGGGATAGTGCCTGGTACCAGGTACCTTTTTTGATACCACCACTTGATACCAAGTGAGCTGAGCCGATACTGAAAGGTGACATGAAAATACCACGATAAATAAATAAATGAAATGAAATAAATAAAATATAAATATAAACAAATGTAAATATATGTATTTATATTTATTTAAAAAACAACTAGTCACCACACCCACAAATGACCAGCGGGGCTTCCCCGCGAGGGGATACTATCTGCAGTGGAAAACAAAATTCCAAAAAGTAAAGCAAGTAGAGTCAAATAGAGTAGAGTCGAGCTGAGCCAGTACCATGCAGTAGAAAAGGGGCATTAGATAAGTGTTGAAACGTTTCTTTCTCAATAAACGTTGGGTCCAGATGAACTGATTCAACTTTATTTGACCTCCCAAATTAGTTTAAGTAATTAGAATTACAATCTTTCTCCAATGACTCCCAAGTGCATTTTCACTTGAATTGGTGTGCTTGTAAGCTTGATTCAGTCACTATCCTACAACATCCAAATCTTGGTTTAATGCCAGATGTAAATAAGGTGCAAAGAGATTGATTTTGATGTATCTTGCTTGTGAAATAAAGGATCATAGCTGTATCACTGAGTACTGTGTATCTACTACCTCTGCAGGTAAAGGTTGCTATTCTGAAGTACATTGAGTCTCTGGCTCGGCAAATGGACCCCACTGACTTTGTCAACTCGAGTGAGACGCGCCTGGCTGTGTCCCGCATCATAACCTGGACAACTGAACCCAAAAGCTCTGATGTTAGGAAGGTAGGCAGACTCTCAGTATTGGCCCCGCTGTCAGTGTATGTTCACGCAAAATCTTTGGGACCTCTGTTACCTTATTTAATATTAATCATGGAAATCTGTTTTTACATTTCCAAAATCAGCTTATGAGCTTAATCCTTACATAAGTTATGTTTGACCCAGGTCTTTGGTATTTATGTGGGACTAATAAATTAGGAGCTAAATTCAGTGCAAATTAGATAGATGCTTTATCTTTGGGAATTAATCTATATTCATAACGCATATAAATGTGACAAAGAAGTATTAATTTAGTTTGTTTCTTCACCTGTTTGTGGAATTCACATTCAGCCTGGGTTGATCTCAGATGTATACTAGATGTCAAAATATGGTCTTTCTCATTATAGCAATCAAAAAAATGTGAATGTGTATCAAATTCTTTTCAAAATAAGTTTTAGGCAAAATGGGGTCTAATACATTGTTCGATATGTGCCCGAGTCTCTCTTTCACAGTACTAAGCTCATACAACAACTAAATGCCTTAAGACCTGGTTGTTGTGAACGCTATATAAAAAGTGTGAAATATGGAGATAAATTGATAATTTATCACATTATTTTACTTTCAGAAAGGATTCCTGATCCATGAACAATAAGATATTTTGCTTTTTCCATTGATCATTCATCTTTGTATATCTCCACAGTGTTTTGTCCTCAGTTGAAATCCTCAGGCTGCAGTGTTTGTTTAGCAACAGTTGTAAACTTTGATAATAGACCCACTCTGCCTAGGATGGCCTTGGGTGGCTGGGTTGTAATCTTCCCCTTGTCAGATACACGTCATATGTTCTTTCTGTCCCGTTCTGTTTGTTTTTCCACCGCTGTTCCCCCAAATAAAGTCCTCACCTAGTCTCAAATCAAGACCTGAATCCTAGGCACACAAAAAAAGTATATATAAATACGTGTTTTAACATATATATAGTTGCCCTGCTGAAAGTGAACCGTCATTTTAGTTACTATTCATAAGTGTGAATTTAGCCTGTTTTAGAACGTGGTACATGCCACACTGATTTGTGCCAAATTGCTATGAAAGCTTGGTATCCCATCCATATCTGATGGAAAAGGACCTGTAACATGTTTTAATACCCATTCTGCCTTGCTACTATACCCCAGACCCTTCATAACTGGGTGAGCGACGAGCTAGCAGGCAGGTCCAGCACTGCAGCCCTACTTTCCACCGAGGGCAACCAAGAAGAAAGGTGTAAGCAGGTAGACAGCCAATCACTGCACATGCCAAGCACGCTATGCCCTGCCCACCTGCCAAGCCTGGCCAATGGCTAACTACCACCTCAGGATTGTGAAAAAATGGAGTTTGGCATGTCTTACTCACCTTTATCTTGTACAATCCAGCTGTTTTGCTGTAATAACATAGGTATCAGTTTATGCCTTGAAAATTAGTTCCTGAAGAAGTGGCTTATTCTGTCACATGGCCTTAAAAGAATTATGCTAACCCTGAGAATGTTGCATTGTATGAATGGAGTTGAACAGTAGAA
Organism: Lampris incognitus; assembly: GCF_029633865.1. Taxonomy (NCBI): domain Eukaryota; kingdom Metazoa; phylum Chordata; class Actinopteri; order Lampriformes; family Lampridae; genus Lampris; species Lampris incognitus. The sequence goes on from NC_079221.1 coordinate 23,700,655, forward strand.
CAGTGCCATCGCTCAACATTGATATGAATGCTGTTTCTCTACCACAGAGTACCTAACACATTTTGTCTGTGCGGACTCACATTCTGTCATCGACTTGCATGTTATAACATTTTCGTTCTATTAAAAGCGTCAGAGCGAGTCATTAAGACTCCAGATTTTATCAGAATTGTAGAAATCCTAGCCAGGCTTATTGTCAGAAAAGTTTGAATCTTCCCACTAAAAATAGGAGAAAATATGGGATTACATGATATGAAAATATAACAAAATACATTGTTGCCTGAAATTGCAAACATTTCAAATACTGGTTCACTAAATGCATCTGAAAAGACCCCTTTACGAAGTTCTAACACAATTTCTTTCAATCTTCTTTGAATAAGAGTACAATAAAACACGCTGTCAAGCAGTCATGTTGTTGCGATGGTTTCAGAAGCACTTTGACAATTAAGTGTTCATAAAAACTTTTAACATAGGCTTTGTTTACTATGTTTCTACTTATAACCCAATCCTAATCTTTGTCATGTAATTCTAAATGGCAAATCTTTTTGTAAAATCTCTTTAAAAAAAGCAAACAATTGAAAACATATTTATTGATAATAATTATAGCTGTAGCTTTGGTTAATCCCCCCCCCATAACACAAATAAACTTTCATTGGTCCTTACTATTGCTTAGTAAATTTCTGGACCAGTGGAAAACTGCCTAGAGAAACAGTGATAACACTTTGTTCTGAGTGCCTCTGGAGTTATGGCGACCATATGACCCTCTCGACTCTGTTGTATTCTAATACATGTTCACAGTATGTTGGGAACCAGGATGACCTATGACCTTTTCCACTCCTTTCTGTCCTAATGCTCATCCAGAGTATGTCTGGAACCAGAGAGATCATATGATCTTCTCCACTCCTTTAACTTTATCTGATATGTTGTCATTCCCCTAGGCAGCCCAGGTGGTTCTGATCTCCCTTTTTGAGCTCAACACCCCAGAGTTCACAATGCTGCTGGGAGCCCTGCCAAAGACCTTCCAGGATGGAGCAACCAAACTGCTGCACAGCCACCTCAAGAACTCCAGCAATACCAGCAGCAATGTGGTACATGGAGTGATACTGATAATTTCTTGGTTTGATCTTAGTCGGGGATACTGCTGTTGATATGGAAGTATCTGATCACTCCACAGCCTATGTGAGGATCTTTTTTTAAACTGTTAAGATGAGAGTAACAAAAAATCCAGAGGAGATGTTCAGGCATTGTCAGGCTTTGCCTCCGTTTACTGGATACATGTGAGCGTCAGTTGTGTTAACCCACTGGTTGTATGTAAACAGCTGCATGTTTTGTAGCAGCAGTCATCATGTATTTATCCTTTCCTACAAGGGCTCTCCGAGCAACACTATTGGCCGGACTCCACCGCGCCACACCCCCAGCAGGACCAGTCCCCTCACCTCCCCCACCAACTGCTCCCATGGAGGTCTTTCTCCAAGGTAACCATCTGTCTCACACACTCCTCCTGTAAAACTCTGCTATTAATGCATGGCTGTAGTCGAATCCTAATGATAATTGCCTGCTTTCTAGATGGGTGACTTGTATTTTGTAGACTGACTGGTATTTTGTAGACTAACTGAAGACATGCACTTACCTTAAGTGACAGACCTTATTGGTTTGAATGTGGTGGTGAATGAGTTGCTCAGATATCAGAGGATTCTTAGCTTGTCTGGCCATCCAGCTTTGGTCGTAATTGAAAAATGTTGTTTGTGTATATGTAAAGTTTTTCTTATCAAATAACAGTTTGTGTCTCTGCAGGGTCAAATTGAAAAGCAGGCATGTCACAATTTAAACATAGTGCATTCCTATATCATACAGAGCATCCTAATGCTTACCCACACCAGAAAATGTGGCTGATTAGTGTGATTTTCTTTTTTCTGTCTGTTCAATTTGGCCAGACAGTAGTGTGGTGTCTCCAAGCTTTTTATTGTTATTCGATAAAATATCTGCAGAGCACTCTCTCAGAGTGAGCAGCTCATTCAATTAAACATGTGCTTATCTAGAAGCAGAAACCCGGAATCACAGCTAAAGCCGATCTAGATCTTATCCAACAGTGATAACCCTAACTTAATTTCATGTACATGTAGCATTGCTCTCATTCTGGGGAAAACATGACAATGAAGGCTCCACATTCATTTGGATTGAAAAACAAATAAAGCATTCAAATGTATTTATCCTACATTCAAATGTAAAGTTATCTTCTTGGAATTGATCTCGAATTTATCTTCCTGGGATTCTGGTAGTTTCTACCACTCTCCTCTAAATTAACTTTTAATCCCTCGAAGCTCAGAGTCCTTTCTTTTTGTCTTTTCTCTTCTCTCCTCCTGCACACTTATTTTCTTCCTTTTTCTTCTCTTTACCCTATTGTTTGTCTGTCTTGTTTGTCTGTTGCTGTTGTTGCCCCTCTCAACCCACCCTGCTCTCTCCCGTCTGTCTGTCGGTCCCTCCCGGCCGCTCTGTGGCAACAGTCGGTTGTGGGGTTGGGGTGTTGACGGGCTGTCTAAGCATCCCCCTGCTCCCACTCCTCCTACTCCTCCTACTCCGCCTCACTCCACCCCTGCTGCCCCCTCCCTCAGGGTCCTGCGCAGAGCGTACTCACCCAGGTAAATGAGGAGGGCTGGGACATACGGGAGGTCATTGCCCTTGGGGAAGCCAGATAATTGGCCTCTTCTCCTTATTCCAATTGTCTCGTTCCAAGCTACAGAAAGTAGCTCAGCTGTCTTTTTGTCTTTACTATATCACTGTGTCATCTCTGGAAAGGTTATTCAAAGTCACATGACAGATGTAAGTAATGCAGTAAAAAAGATAGAGTCTACACACTATTATTTGCTCCCATTAATGATTTTTTTTTTACCCCCCCCCCCTTTTTTTTTCTTCCCAATTGTACCTGGCCAATTACCCCACTCTTTCGAGCCGTCCCGGTCGCTGCTCCTCCCCCTCTGCCGATCCAGGGCGGGCTGAAGACTACCACATGTCTCCTCCCATACATGTGGAGTTGCCAGCCGCTTCTTTTCTCCTGACAGTGAGGAGTTTCACCAGGGGGACATAGTGTGTGGGAGAATCACGCTATTCCCCCCCGTTCCCCCTCCCCTCTGAACAAGCGCCCTGACCGATCAGAGGAGGCGCTATTGCAGCAACCAGGACATATACCCACATCCGGCTTCCCACCTGCAGACACGGCCAAATGTGACTGTAGGGACACCCGACCAAGCTGGAGGTAACATGGGGATTCGAACTGGCGATCCCCATGTTGGTAGGCAATGGAATAGACTGCTACACTACCCGGACACCCCCCATTAATAATTTTTTAATGTCACCAAAGTTATGTTTCAAGCCACATGCTCTTTGTCACTCTACATTCCCTTGGTCTGATGAAGAGCATGTAGCTCAAAATGTAAATTTGGTGAAATGATGACATCATTAATAGGAGCAAATGACTGTACAGACTCTACCTTTTTTACTAATGTTGTAGTCCTGCACCTGTGACTGATTTTTTCGTGGATGTGTGTGCGCTCTGGCATTTTAAAGATATAAGTAACGCAACCTTGTGCATGGTATCTACCCCAAGAGGCTGGGATTGGTGTAATGCCTAACCTCGCCCTAAAACCCATTTTGCCTTTCAAAAAGCTGATGTGGCTTGAAGAGGCAATGCTAAACGCTTTGCATGGGAGCTAAAATAAAATCATGATTGTAGATTTTCTCTCTTTTTGATATGCATTTTATACAAGCTATGTGTGTGTGTGTGTGTGTGTGTGTGTGTGTGTGTATGTGTGTGTGTGTGTGTGTATGTGTGCAGCATGGTGGAGTATGACACAGAGAACATGAACTCGGAGGAGATCTACAGCTCACTGCGTGGCGTCACTGAGGCCATCCAGAGCTTCAGCTATCGCAGCCAGGAGGACCTTAATGAGCCTATCAGGCGAGAGGGCAAGCGGGATGATGCGGTGAGTCCTAACCACTAGACCCTGACTAAACAGTTCACTCCCTGTTGGTATTCAAATTTGATTTTGACAGTGGAGAGGGCTCATGATTAATTTTTGTGAATCAAACCTTTTCGTATCAATGTAATATACTCTTCCTTTAGTATATCTACTCTTAATATTTACTCTCCAAGAGTGGACTACCAAACCATTTAGGAGCAAATTCACACACAAATGAAAACAAAATGGATCAAGATATACAACGGGCTTTTGGCCATTACAACCCCTGCATTTAATTTCAGCTGCCACACGTTCACTTTAACAGAGGCACTTAGTTAAATGTTTTGAATTATGTAATTATGCTGTGTGCTATACACACTATCAATAGGTTCATCACCTATCTTCATAGAGAAAAGAGTCAGTTACTTTTTTCAGAGGAAAAACAAAAGAAAAACTCAAGATATTGGCTTTTTTTTCTGGACTATAGCATAGCATACAAAAACTGACTTTGCTTACCACAAGAGGTATGGGATTCTTGCAGACAGATGCTGGAAATAATCTAAAACTGGTAAGTGTTGAATCCTGTTCTACCAGGATTGAAGTGGAAGCGGCTCTATTGTCTAAGCCCCACATTCCTAATAGAGTGTGGAAGGCGAGTCACACTGTCGATGTTGACGTTTAAGTGGTTGTGCATCAACTGCAGGAGTGTATTCATCCATAGTAGAGTCTTAACCTGCTACACTCTGGATGCTGAAAATGCTATGAAATATCTGGCCAGTATAGAGTCTCAGGTATTTATCAATTAATCAAATTCCTTTTTAAACCATAAGTGTTGATAATTAAGCACATTCCAATACTAGAATGTAAGTCTGCAGAACTTCTAGATGACAGGGGTGTAAACTAAATTCACACTGTTTTCATAAAGATGGCAGTAGGCTTATGCAACAGATGGAGGAAGTGAAACACAAAAATTAAGAGCATCTTTATGTGTGGACAATAGTCCAGGTAAGAAAATCACAGAAACTTGAATCAGTTCATCTGGACACGTTTATTGAGAGAGAAATGTTTCATCACTCATCTAAGTGACCTTTTTAGTCTCAACTGACTGCATTGTAGGTGCAGGTGTAGGTGTAGGTGCATTGTAATCATCGTCGCCATCTTACGATGCTGTGATTGCAACTATTCCCAAATCCTCTGTGAATAGTACACATGGTCATTGTAACTCTAGTTAATGGTCACAGCAACTTGCATATGAAACTGATCGTTTTTGGTCGTTATGCCACTGTATTGTTTATAAGAGTAGGGATACCTGCAGTCAGTTGAGGCTGAAGAGGTCACTTAGATGAGTGATGAAACGTTTTGTGTCCAGATAAACTGATTCAACTTCCTGTAAAAATTAAGAGCATTGCATTGCATTTGATTGATGTTCTCTCCCTGGCTCTCCTTAGGCTGGGAGGGAAGGGGTGGCATCTTCCCCTGGTTCCGATCCCCGGCTGGGCTTGGACATGTTGGAGGGTGGCCGCACTGCCCTGGACAACAAGACCTCGCTGCTAAACACCCCGTCACCACGTTCTTTCTCTGGGCCGCGGGGCCGAGAGTTTGCCCCCTATGGATACGGAGAAACAATCAGCGCCTACGACAAGAGCGCCCTGAAGGAGGCTGTCTTTGATGATGATGTGGAGCAATTCCGCGACTGTGAGTCCATGAGTGTGTATTGCCTTGGTGAACGTAAATATTCTGTAGTTGTTTGGACACAGAGAGTGACCTCAGCGATTTGACCTCTCCCCGATCATTCCTCCAGCCTGTCTGGTGACCACCATCTTTCATTATGTTATGTCATCAAGTCAACACATTTTGGCAACATAGAAGAATAGATCCCTAGATTTGGTTTCAACCATTTCCCTTGTTTATCAGTGATACAATAAACAACGGGTTGGTTTAACAAAAAAACTTAGCAAGAGGCAGTTAGTCTGTCTGAGAGAATTAGTTTAAATAAGTATAGTTTGCATAAGAGAAACGTTCAACAAACTGGCGTTTCCATCTGAAAATAAAAAGCTGAAAATCACAAACAGGTGCTGAAGTCCTCTTCAGCCCTCAGCTTCTCAGCTGCTCAACACAAGGCACACTGTATGTTGGTTGTTGTCATCACCACACCCCCTGTGTACCCTCTGTCTCCTATCCTACCCTCCTTTTCTCTCCATCCATCTTCTCCCCTCCCCATCTAACCATTTCTACATCCACTTCCTCCGTCCCTCTCCAGGCCGTCGTCAGGATTGTGGAGAAAACAAGATGGCACTCCCCAAGGTCTTTGCTCCTGGTAAAGACACACCCCTCCTTTCCCTATTGACCACTTCCTGGTCTGGCTGACTGAAACCCTTATTGACTGATTAACAAACCCATTCGTTAACAGGCTTGCTGACTGATTGACTTGCTGACTAACAGCTTTACTGACTGACTAACAGCGACTCAGGCTGACTGACTGACTATGCTGACTAAAACACTGCCTGACTAACCAACAGCAGCAACACTGCTAAGAGCTTTGCCAACTGACTGACAAGCTGATTAGCTTGCTGACTGACTGATGGCCCTACTGACTTGCTCGCTGACAACCTTGTTTACAGACTGACACTGACTTGCTGACTTACACCTTTATCAGCCTTACTGGCTAACTGAATAATGGCTGAGAGCTCCCACCAGCCATGCTCTGTCTGTCTGCATAGTTCTGCTCAACACTTTTTGTGTCCATCTCCATATTACCATTGTCTTTGATCTAACTCCACTTACTCCACTTAGCCAGTGTCTTGACTAACTCAGAACTTAAAAACTGCTTATGCACCCTGATTTTAGTGGTAGTCTAGCCTTAGGACTACAGAGGTCTAATGTTATTTATGACATGGTCTGTTAAAAATGTAGCTGACTGGATCTGTGAAGACAACACACTGACATCTACTTAAAGAGGACAAAAGGGCTTGGAGCCTGAATGGCGGATATATATTCTGACTAACTTGACAGGGATGAAAATGTTTTCCAATTCCAGCAATTATGAAAATACATAAAACTGATATGCAATATGTTAAGAAGGGTCTGATTATTTTATGTCAAGGGTATAGCTGTGGGCATAAAATAAAAAAAATGCAAAGTACATTTTAAATTCATTTTAAATCTATGATTAATTATCCCTACCAGCCGGGGGGTGGGGGTATTGCATTTGGTCGCATGTGTGTGTATGTGTGTGTGTGTCCACAGCTAATCTCGCTTACTACTGAGTCTATTAGTGTGAAATTTCTTTTGCGGTTATGACTGTATTATCAAGAACCCCTTGTGGTTGTGGGGATTCAAAACCTTTGGAAAAAGTTTGTTTTTGCTACCGCCCCTCCCTCTCTTCATTTACTCTCGAGCTCGCTTGACCAATTTTGTTCTCTCACTGCTTGATCTGAGTCAACCCTGCACAGCTCACATCTAGGGTTCACTTAGATTGGGCAGCAACAGTGTCAAAACATTATGTATTCGGTATGAGTCTTGAAAGTAAACGAGAAGTTGATCGTATTCGCAAGTCAGCAAATCATTCACTGCTGATCTCAGCACAGGAGAGCTGGAGGAACACTGGATGAGCCAAAAAATAATAACCTCCGTCTTTATTTTCATTGTATAATAAACCTGGGTAGACCATTTACGCTTGCACATGTGTGACTCACATCTACAGTTGACTCAGATCGGGCAGCAACATGATCAAAAGTTATTGACAGAATTGATAATCCAAAAAAATGCAAAAATTATAAAGGAACAACTTCCTCTAGATTTCAGTCAAAACAGGAAGTGTTGCATATTCTTGTCGCTACCCGATCTGAGTCAACTGTAGATGTGAGTCACGCATGCGTGATCGTAAACAGTTTACCCAGCTTTGTTATATTATGAAAATAAAGACAAGATTAGGGTAAGACCAAAATGGTCGCGTAGCTAACCTTTTCTTTTTGGAATGTGCAAGTTCATATTAGACTTGGCCGCATTCGTTTTTATTAGGTAGATTTTTTTAGCTTGAGCACTGCATATTAATTAATTATTTTTTCCCATATTTCCCGTTAAATTGACTTGGGCACTGTGCCAAAAGCTTATAATGACAGGAAAAACACTTTTTTTCTGTCCGTGTGTGCGTGTATGTGTCTGCTCATACTACTGGGCCTGTCTGCCTAGTAATTTTTGTGCACAGTTATGACTGTTTGATCAAGGACCTCTTGTGGTTGCGGTGATTCAAAACCTTTGAAAAACCTGTTTTATACCGCAATTGAGGGCTAACTCCTCAGCTGGTTTTTCGCCTAAGTCTAAGAAGGCGAGTTACGCCTGGAGTTGATCTGCACTCTACTGAGTGCACTCGTCTAGTTGTCCATTGAATTCAATTCTGCTAATAACTTCTCTTTGACAGTTGAAATTCATTTAAAAGCAACAGGTACTATTATGTCCTAAAATCTTATTTCATAACATGCCCTCACTGTATACTTAAAAATCAGCTGCACAAAAGGCCAGTGTCTCATACAACACTCTAACCTATATGTAACATATGAAGGGGAATATTATCATTAATAATGATGATGATAATAATAATGTCATTTTAATATCACTTGACCTCTTTCTTTGACTCTATAAGCAGTTGGTCAGGACCACTCAGACATGGTGGCTGACTTACTGAAAGAGCTCTCCAACCACAACGAACGTGCAGAGGAGCGTAAGGGGGCCCTGGTGGAGCTGCTGAAGATCACGCGGGAAGACAGCCTGCCTGTGTGGGATGAACACTTCAAAACCATCCTGCTCCTTCTTCTGGAGACCCTAGGCGATAAGGAGGTGTGTGTGGCTCTGGGTGTCTGTGAGGCGGTATGTCAGTAGGTTTGTGGGAGTTTCATTGTGTGTTTTGGAGATTTCTGGATGAGCACGTGTGTGGTGCTTTAGGTTTCTCTGTCTCTGTGTCTCTGATTGGAAGGCCATATCTATGTCAGTGGTTACATTTACATGCACCCAAATAATGTGGACACAGACTGAGGCATTACTGTTGACTATAACAACAGTAATGTCACATTTATTGCGTTATCTTTTTGGGGTAAGGTGAAAATGTGAGTAAGCGAAACGCAGTTATGATGCCGAGATTTTTTCTCAATCTTTAATCGATTTATTGGTCAGTGTTAACACCTTATTTAGAGTCCTTTAGGCTTTTTTTTTAGGTGTTTTTGTCGCTTACTTGTGTGTGTGTGTTTTTCCAGGGGTGTGCGTTTTGCCTTCACAAATGATGGGAATTTTTAATAGCTTTGTAAACTCCAAGGTGCACTAGTGCCCATTGAGTTACACAGGAAAAGTCCAACAAAGTGGACACTCGCATGCATTTGTAGCGTGGGTGGGTGGCAACAGTGGGAATGATACCCCAACCCTGACAGTGTAGACCCATGCTTTATTTATTTGTGATATTCTGAGGCTGAGAGTGTATGGGTTATGTGCGGATCGTTTGATGGAAATGTAGCTTCTTTTTTTTCCTATTGACTGCAAGTTCTGTTCTGTTCTGTCCCCTAAGCACACAATCCGAGCCCTGGCCCTGCGTGTCCTGAAAGAGATTCTGCGAAACCAGCCGGCCCGCTTCAAGAACTACGCTGAACTCACAATCATGAAGACCCTGGAGGCTCACAAAGACTCCCACAAAGAGGTAAAGTTCAGAAACTGAGAGAGGGAAAGACAATGTTCACTGTTGCATATTTTCAGAGAGAGAGAATTATTTATTCTCATTGTCATATTTACATATTATTTCTGCATTTCATGACAGTGTATCACTTAAAAGTGCAAAAGGCAGCAGTTTACAAAGAAGAACAGAAAAACCCTCTTAACCCCATATATCTCCCACACTACTCCCGGTGTGGGAAGATGGCGACGTGAATTCCCAATTGCAGCAGCCTCACCTAGTACCAGTGTGGGAAGATGGTGGCGCGAGCTTACGTTTGTGGCGGCCTCACCCAGTACCGTCCATGCAGTGTTTTTGTCCATGTCTGCATCCAAGTTTGTGTCTGCATTTGATGGCTGGGAGAGCTGGCACTGCTACTGCTGCTGCATCCTGTGGGCCCAGGGACCATGGCCCTGCCTGGAACTGTGCCCGAGGAGGTAACACCGAGGGCGGTCTGACAGGACGTGGAAGCAGGGCAGGCTAAGCTAACTGCTAGCCCATGCAGACTGGCAGTTCCGCTAACACCGAGGGTGGTCTGGCGGCGGCCTCGCCTAGCGTTGACTGTGTTTTTGGTGTCATCATGTGGAGTGGGGGGAGGTGTGTCAAAGGTGTCTGGCTGGGAGAGCTAGTTTTGGATCAGCTAGAGGAGCCTGGTCTGCTGCATCCAGTGGGTCCAGGGACCACGGCCCTGCCTGGAGCTGCACCCGAGGGGGAAACACCGAGGGTGGTCTGACAGGATGCGGAACCAGGGCAGGCTAAGCTAACTGCTAGCCTATGCAGCCTGGTAGTTACGACAGACATCCTGGCATTCACTCTCTTGGACAGTGACTTTTTTTTTTATGTTAGATATGTGTTTTTGTAGGGTTTTTTTTCTTTGTAGTTTGGATGTGTGTGTTGTTGTAGGTGGTATGTGTTTTGTCTTTGTGTTGCACTGCTGTGGGCTGGGGGAAACAGTATTTCATGTTTCGTGTTGATGAGTAAATGTCTGATCAGGGCTGAGAATATGAGTGGACAAGTTTAGTCCTGGGATGCCCAAACCTTCTATCGAGTCTGCCGGAGAAGTCTTGGGCCTAATATGACCTCACCTCTGTAATTGAAGGGACTCAGTTGATGACCCCAATAATATACCTACTTTGTCCGCCTTCTTCTACAACCCACCTCAGGTTTCTACATTGGCTGTATGTCCAACAGCGCAAGGGATAACCCCAACAGATCCCAGTATTGGTACACAAAGAGGCTGCGTTTGATGCTTTCTCGTGACAGTAAAATCATAATTTTTTTTCCCACAGGTGGTGCGTGCAGCAGAAGAGGCAGCCTCTACTCTGGCAGGCTCGATCCACCCAGAACAGTGCATCAAGGTGCTGTGCCCCATTGTCCAGACAGCAGACTACCCCATTAACCTGGCTGCCATCAAGATGCAGACCAAAGTCATCGAGCGAATCACCAAGGACTCTCTGCTCCAGCTGCTGCCTGACATCATACCGGGACTTCTTCAGGTTGGCACAGCTTCCAGTCCATACACGAAAATAGATTTGGAATATAACATTTATCAAGCCGGTAAACACAAATGGTGATTTAACTATTGTGCACTTAGGCTATTTGTGCTAGAGACAACATGCAGTCTTGGCTATGATGTGGTTTCTTGTTGGTGCTTTTAGATAGTAGGGGGTATATGATTTAAGCTGTTAATTGCTCACTCTTTTGGAAGTTACTTTGGATAAAAAGTGTTTGCAAAATGAGAACTGAATATCCCATTCCAAATAAAAGCCAAAAAAATCATTATTCAATTATTTGAACTTCCATTCATGAGGGGCACCTTAATTTATCTTGCCAGACTCCCAAAAATGAACATATTTTTTGTAAATAAAATTAGTTGATTTCTATCTTTCATTTGATCCCCTTCAAAATGGATTAGATTTTCACATAATGGCCTTGCGTAAACTTTGTTTCACTGTACCTTTCTGGTCTTACTGATTTGACCTCACTGAGAAGATAGGATTTTGGGTAACATCCTTGTTAGTGTCTAAAAGGCATATTTGGACAACATGTTCATATTTGGACAGCTTGAACAATTTGCCTTATTTGTACCTGGAAATGTTTGCATGTACTTTGCACCCTCTGCCCTCACCTCTGCTTCTCCTCCCACATCTATTGTAACCCCTTTTGAATATACGTGTCTGTGTGTGTGTGTGTGTGTGTGTGTGTGTGTGTGTGTGTGTGTGTGTGTGTGTGTGTGTGTGTGTGTGTGTGTGTGTGTGTTTATATTTGTGTGAATTTTTGGTGTTTTGGTTATGTGTGTATTTGCATGTGTATGTTTTCTGGCTACCTGTGGTCTCTAATGCGCTCTCCACTCTCTCCAGGGCTATGACAACACCGAGAGCAGCGTTCGCAAGGCCAGTGTGTTCTGTCTGGTGGCTATCTACTCCGTGATTGGCGAGGAGCTCAAACCCCATCTGGCACAGCTCACGGGCAGCAAGGTACCACCTGCCAAGGGCTCACCTTCAATAGCTTCTTGCACGTACACACACACACACACACACATGCAAACAAAAGCAAATATCATTGACAGAAATGAACACCCCTGGCCTAATGCAGGTTAGTTTGGGCTGTGGTTGCATATATTGCAAGTAAACATCACGTTTAGTTGGGTGGTAATTAAGGTGGTGGGAGAATTTGGAATAAAAGTTTTCCTCTCTTGCGCTCTCGCACACACAAACATACATACCAAGGCATCCAGGCAATGTAGCGGTCTATTCCGTTGCCAACCAACACGATGATCGCCAGTTCGAATCCCCGTGTTACCTCTGGCTTGGTTGGGCGTCCCTACAGACAAAATTGGCCGTGTCTGCGGGTGGGAAGCCAGATGTGGGTATGTGTGCTTGTCGCTGCACTAGCGCCTCCTCTGGTTGGTCAGGGTGCCTGTTCGGGGGGCGAGGGAACTGGGGGGAATAGCGTGAACCTCCCACGCGCTACGTCTCCCTGGCAAAACTCCTCACTGCCAGGTGAAAAGAAGTGGCTGGCGACTCCACATGTATCAGAGGACGCATGTGGTAGGTAGTCTGCAGCTCTCCCCGGATTGGCTGAGGGGGTGAAGCAACAACTGGGATGGCTCGGAAGAGTGGGGTAACAGGCCGGATACAATTTGAGAGAAAAAAGGGGAAAAATCCAAAACCAAAAAAATACATACCATTCATAGCATTAGTGCTGAAACAGTTGATTAATTGAAAGAAAATTAATCGATTACAGTTTTGGAAATAAATTAATCACTTATCAAGTAAAATTACTAAATATTTGCTGATCACTAAGATTTACTGTCTTCCTTTGTTTCATATCATAAAGTGAATACTTTTGTGTATGTTTGGCTGCTGTTCACACACTTTAAACTGTTTTAGACATCACTTTGGGCTCTGGGAACTTGAGATGGGTATTTGTCAGTATTTTTAGCAGTTCATGACTAGATTATTAATCAATTAATAATTAAAAATCATCAATAGATTAATCACTTAAGATACTTGACAGTTGAAGCCCTACCTAACACACGTTAGCCAATAATTACGTTTTTTTACGTTTTTTACTGATAAAAAGTCTCAAAATCAGACAAGTGATAATCTCTGCGGCCATGGTGCCCAGCAATAATTTCACCAAAAGTATATAAAGTTTCTTGAAAATAAAAGAAATGCACTAGAGCTTTCTATCAAAAACAGTGGCGAAACTACCATATATGCAGATAATATGGCTGCATTGGAGCCCTCAACAGTTTAGGGCCAGCACGCACAATCCCCTCTTTATCTCGCCACTATCGTATCAGAAAGCTCTCGAGCACTGTGTCTACAGTATATGGTATGTTAAAAATGTGCAAAGTGTGCCTGCGTGTAATTATGGAGATGCATACTGCTACTGCGTTCTACGCAGTAGAATAGATGAGTTCATACAGCGAAAAGCCTGAAGAGTGCACCTATGATGTAAATAGAACTTATTTAAGTCAAGACAATTAAACAATATTACACTTGAGGATCTGCTTTACTGTCAGTGTTGACACAATAGTGATGCAGTCAGGACTGAGGCACTTACGCCGAGTTCCATAAGCAGCTCTGAAGTGCTTATAATGGCAGTAAAGCACACCCTCGAGTGTAATATTGGGTTCATACAATGGCTACCAACAAAATAAATAATCAAAATGTATTCATATTGTGGGGCAATTCATTCTCAAAATAAAAAAACAAAAACTTTTTGTTAGTGTTATCTCCATTTCCCTGGAAATACATGGGGTATGACTAATGTCTGGAAAACAATCAGTCACGTCAGTAGAGTAGGTCAACCCATAGTAATGACCTAGAAACAGACGATTTCTAGTCCCTGTTGAGTCAACCACCTAACTTGAGTGAATGCTTTCTAGAGATCGTGGGATTTCCCAAACTGAATAAATACCAAACATATAAACACAACTGCCTTGCTATCTCAATCATGTTGTACTAAAATAATCTGCTGAAAAAAATAAATTTTCCATGGACAGATTTAGCTACTACGTCCGCCAATTGTGCATGCCTTTTTAAGCTAGTATGTATGTAATATGTATAGTTCTAATCAATTGTGGCGTAATATTTATTGTGATGAGGCATTTTTCCTTTGAGTATGGCTAGGTATACTGTGGGTGACACGGTAGCGCAGTGGGGGCGGCGCAGTGGTTAGCGCGGTCGCCTCACAGCAAGAAAGTCCTGGGTTCAAGCCCCGGGGTAGTCCAACCTTGGGGGTCGTCCCGGGTCATCCTCTTTGAGGAGTCTGCATGTTCTCCCCGTGTCTGCGTGGGTTTCCTCCGGGTGCTTTGGTTTCCTCCCACAGTCCAAAGACATGTAGGTCAGGTGAATTGGCTGTACTAAACTGTCCCTAGGTGTGGGGGGGACACACCCTGTGATGACCTGGCGGCCTGTCCAGGGTGTCTCCCTGCCTGCCGCCCAGTGACTGCTGGGATAGGCTCCAGCATCCCCGCGACCCTGAGAGCAGGATAAGCAGTTTGGATGATGGATGGATGGATTGATAGGTGTGCTGTCATGCTGATTTGATCATGTTCTATGGTGGCACAGTGGCCCAGTGGTTAGCACTGTTGCCGCACAGCAAGAATGTCCTGGGTTCAAACTCCAGGCTGTCCCAGGTCCTTTCTGTGTGGAGTTTGCATGTTCTCCCGTGTCTGCGTGGGTTTCCTCCGAGTGCTCTGATTTCCTCCCACCATCCAAAAAACAAAAAGACATGGATGTTAGGGTTAATACTCCTGCCTGTACCCCTGACCAAGGCAAAATAAGAAAAAGAACTGGAGTTGGTCCCTGGGCGCTGCAGCTGCCCACTGCTCCTATACAATAGGATGGGTTAAATTCAGGGAACACATTATATCGTAACTACAATTTCATTGTAATGACAAAATAAAGTGGCTTTCTTCTTCTAAATGTCTAGTTTACCAATTAGATTGTTTTATCGGAACTACTTGTATAATTCAAAGAAGGTTGAATCAGTTCATGTGGATACAGTTTTTATTGACGGATAAAATTCATCACTCAACTAAGTGACATCTTCAGTCTAAACTGACTGAAGGTATCTCCACCCCTGCAGTCGGTTTAGACTGAAGATGTCACTTAGTTGAACTGATTCAACCTTCTTTGATTTTCTTACCTGGATTATTGAGCATGCATCAAGATACTTGTATTATTACACACTTGTGTTTTGTGTTTATAAGGCCTATGCGCAGACATGAATAATGTCGTCAGTGTGCGGGTGCGCTATCACCGATTATGTTTTCATGCTCAGACACCAGATTTTGTCAAGTAGGCTAGTCTATCACTGTCATGGCCTTGCTATGATATCTCTTTTATAGCACAACAGTCTGTTTTCCTTGTAATCATTTCATTTAGGTGTCAACTGTGCAGTGCACTTCACTGTTGCTGGTCGTTTGAAAGCTGCGTGCGTTCACTTCTTTCATTCGCTACTGACATGGCGTTATGTTATGTCTGTTTGTGATGGGCAGGCCGGGGGGCCCGCTTTGGCCATCTTGCATCGGGGCCCAGCGCTGACTCGTTGATCAAAATGTAGAGGTTTAGAAAAAGGCAGGCCTGTAGGTGTGTTCAGCGATTAAACAAATTATTAATTTTTTCTCCTTTTATTATTAGGTCTCAGCACCCACACACATGGATTAGCCTAGAATACAACTGCAGTAGAAAATGGCAAAAAAGTCCACCATAATCAATATTTTCATCCACCATAATCAATATTTTCAAATTTTCAGTATATTTGTTTCATTTAGATTTGAATAGCCACAAGCTGTAGTAGCCTTTACTTTGCAATTATTTTATGTTTTTATTTTTATAATTGGGCTATATTTCTTTTTTAAACGTACAGTCCATGATGGCATATGCTGTTATGGCCATCGGGTCGGCATTGTGAATTTGTTTGAAAAAATGAGACAACTTAAAGCCTCAAAAATAACTAAATGCGATATGGCATTGGCTATTTTTCTCCTTCACAAACGATCAAATTTTAAAAGTCTGGCCAAAAACAATGACAAAAGTGGGGTATGCATGAGTTGCAGGTTGTGTCTTTTAGCATGCCTGCAGAGCAACTCTTGTCTTTATTTTGAATATTTGTTTAAATATCAAATAATTTTTCATTAAAATAAATGTCATGTAAATTCTTGTGCAGTTCATGGAAGGCGTAGATATTAGGACCGGATTTTTTCCCTATTTGTCCAACATTCTGGAATCTCCCCAGACACGTTGGCCAGCACCAAGTTTTCCTCGCAGAAATTCTAATGTAAACAAACATGCGTATTGTGCACTCCCACAATCCAAAGACACACTTGTTAGATGAAATTAAGTCTCTAAATTACCCATAGGTGTATAATGACAGTGTGTTGGGGCCCTGCGATTTGCCAGGGGGTCTCCTTGCCTTCTGCCCAATGCCCATTGGTATAGGCTTAACCACCCCTGCAAATCTGAATTGGATTAAGTGGGTATAGATAATGAATGAATGAATGAATGAATAGAGGGCGTCCGGGTAACGTAGCGGTCTATTCCATTGCCTACCAACACGGGATCGCCGACTTGAATCCACGTGTTACCTCCGGCTTGGTCGGGCGTCCTTACAGACACAGTTGGCCGTGTCTGCGGTGGGAAGTCGGATGTGGGTATTTGTCCTGGTCGCTGCACTAGCGCCTCCTCTGGTCGGTCGGGGCGCCCCCCGGATCGGCAAAGAGGGGGTGGAGCAGCGACCGGGATGGTTCAAAAATAGCAGGGTAATTAAAAATGAATGAATGGATGGAACGATATTGTGCATACACACAAATACAGATACATACACGCATGACATACTTACACACACAAACATACACAAACACATACACACAATTAAACATGAAATGGAATGTTGTATGGGTGTAGTAGACAAGACATAATCCAAAACTGAGTCAGACTACCCTCAAACAATGGTCTCACCCACACACTCAGTCTCCATGTAGAATCTCACAACTGCATGTAAACACACACTCCCTTCCATTCCAAACCATCCCAACAGACACAAATCTTATCGTATTCACAGGTGTCATTTCCCAGCCAGTTTTTGCTGGTTTTCTAGTGGATGAGGCACAGGGTCATATTTGCCCCATATTCACAACAGTTGTGTGTCCTTGGATTACATAAGGCGAAAGGTCTCAGGGCGAAGTTCACCATGAACCCGGGAAAGCTCTCGTCCCCGCTTGCTCCCCTCTATACCAAGGCTCTGTGAGATGGCCCGTCGTTGGCACAGATGAGTAAGCAAGCTGTCGGCACTGCCCAATTGCATCTTAAAATGTAAATCTCGCAGCAAAAGGGCAGGCGATGACACCCTCCCTGCTGAAGTGATAGCGGTCACCACATTGTAGTTTAGGACAGACTGAATCATTAACCCTCAGTAATTCCCCTGTGATGTTCTCCACAGCAGTCTAGTATAATACGACTGAATCCCTAGAAGCAGTCCCAGTTAAAGAATGTGTAAGAATTTCTCTCACTGCCGCTATACTTACATTGTTGACAGTTATACAGTTAGATACTAAATCAACATAGAAAAGAAAAAAAACTTCCTCGGGACAATTTCTTATCAGGGCCTGCTGTGTGTCTGTTTGGTGGTCATTGACATGAAAATGTTTGCGAACCAATGCTCTGTAGTGATCTTATGACAACCTAGTAGGTTCAGTTAGGAACCTAATACTGTAATAATACTTGAAATGAAATTGAATACTTCTGTCCGATGAGATGAAAATTTTGTCTCAGTTCTTTTCTGATTTACCTTGCCCCTACTGTCTTATAATACCGTTTCAGGGTCACAGAAATGATTCTGTTGTAAAAAATGAATAAGTAAATAAAAACAATAACTATTGGCCATTGCCATCTTTGCTATTGGTTGATCATAATGTTGGTGATCCACAAACAAAAGCTTATTCTTATGTTGCATTCAATTTAAAGTCCATCTGCATAAAAGTGCCAGTCAACAGACTCATTTCTGTTGAATATTGTGGGGCTAAATATAAATTTTAAACAGGATTTTCAGAATTGCACTCTGAAATAGATTTCACAAATGTCTTCTAAATGCAGAGAAGCAGAATTAATGCCACATCCCTAGTAGTGGCAGACCATCTTTGTTGGCTGATTTTAATGAGAAATAAGCATGTTTTCTCTTCTGTAGAAATTGAGCCTGATTAACGTTAAGGCAGTTTGAGATCCATCATTATAGTGCAGATATGCAGTCTTGAATGGTCTCCAGCCACAGTTGGTGAGCCTCCAACCTTTTTGCCACATCAGCCTTGGTTGTCCTCAAATGAAGTCATTCTACCCACCGTCTTAACACACTTCTCTCACTCTCTCTCTCTCTCTCTCTCACACACAAACACTCTCTCCCTCTCTCTCGCTTTAACACACATTGGCTTGTTCTAACTGTACACATAAAGTGCACAGAAAACTCATTCAAAATTCAAAAAATTTACACAAAATAAAACATTTCACAAAAATGGTAGTCTTTCACATTCATGCACATTCTATCTACATCCTCTGTTCAGGCCTAATCTGATGTAAGAAAGGGTGTATTCTACACAGTGTAAATGGGGATGATCACAAAAATAGAAAAGTATTACAAAGTCCAGTTAAACCATAGGAACTTTGCAGTTCAAGTTGGCGTGGTAGAAATCTGGAATAACGTTTATTGCTACACAGCAATAAAGCCATATTAAACTTTTGCATATAGCAAATGAAATGCTGGTTCAGTTTTCTTTCTGAAACACAGTCTAACCCTTGTTTATAATGTTGTTGTTTGGTTTTGTTTTTTGGTTTTTTTTGCAAGCCTGTATGAAAAATACTGTAGTTGTGGCAAACATTTTTGTAATTCCAATTTTCTGAAAAACAAAACAATTCTACTGTCCTCTCTCTTACACAGATGAAGCTGCTGAACCTGTATATTAAGAGGGCGCAGACCACCAACAGCAATAGCAGCAGCTCCTCAGACGTCTCATCTCACAGTTAATGGAAGGAGGTTTTGGGTGGGAGACCCCATGGATGGCCATCTGACTAGATGGTGCATTGGCCTGGAGGATACCGCACCCCTATCAGACTCCTCCATCTCTGAGCTTCGTCATTTCAGATGGAGACTCTGGCCCCTAACCCTAGCATCAAATCACCGAACAAACCCGCTTTCTTCATCATGGCTCAAGCCCTGCCATTTCCGGCCACCTGTCGAATCCCCATATGTCACTTAGTTCCATTCCTCGCCTTTACTCCAACATGCTTTGAATGTACCTGAGGTTTGGTTTTCGGAAGGGAGGCAGGAGGTGGGAAGCTGTTCAACTTTTCTGTTCTCTTCCAATGAGAGGCACTCTTTCCACTTCCATACTGTAGAGCTAAACAAGTACCGCTCATCTTCATATGTTCCGGCATTCTTAAGGAATTTCACAAAATGTCCAGACGCAATACCCTTAAATTTATACTTCAAATTGGAGGAAGTACACTTGTGCAAGGAGACATAATAAAGGAATTCCAAATAAATTTTAATGAGGGGTAAAATATCATTTGGCTGGCCCAGTGATGGTAACATTACAGAATTGGGGGTAGGGGTTAAGTCTGGTTTTGAGGAACCAAGAAAACCAAATATTGCAACTATGAGAAGTAATGTAAATGGATTAATGAGACAGTAGCAACTGAAAGTACTGTATGACCATTCTGTTTTCTAAGTTTGTAAATCATTATCAAAGGTCATTGACACCTGCACAGATGTGTGTTGATTTTCATTCAGTGCTAATTTAGAATGGAGAGATTCCTGATTATTTTAACCGCCACTCCATTGAAAAGATTATGCTTAAAAGATAACAAATTCCTAAAGAATCATTTTTCAGGAACTGAACTGACAATCCTGGAAAGAAAGTGTTGTGCATCTTAGAAAACATATTGCACAAAATCCTTATTCCGCCTTGAAATTCTTCAATAACAATCAGCAAACAGAAAAGGGTTGCAATTGAGCCCAGCCTTGTCTGCTATTACCGTGTTGCCTGTAATTCCAGATAATGACTGACCTGCTCCATTATCAGTCAAAACACGGTACAAGTCCAAAGGATTCACCTTTTTGTTTTCGTTCCGCTCTCATAAACAAAGCACGCCCTTTGCTTGCGTGGCCAGTTTATGGCATCTTACCTGTATGTCTGTGATGCTGCTGCTCAGTCAACTTCAAGTGAGCGAACACTGTCAGAGGAAGAAGAACTTCTCATTGTAGATACTGCGAATGTTTACCGGCTCGGTGTCAAGAGAGAGACTGACGATCCGAGACAGTGGAAAGACATGTCCAGGCCTTATTCGTTTTACACACACTGACGTTTCTTCAGCAGGACTACAAAGCGCAAAATGGGACGCACGGTGCTGAAGCTCTTGGCTCTTGAAATGTGAATCTGCGTAGAGTTTGAACAGGAAAACGGACCCCTGCGGTGTTGCTGACCGACGGTGGGTCAACGAGGACTGTCAAATGTGAATACAGTATTAGTCACTCTGCCGCTCACCCCCCCCCCTCACGTAACCACAGCTTCTGCAATAACAATAGAACCACCAGGTTAAAGTGTTTTGTACATATACTTTTTGAACACTGCTTCGCAAATTTTACAGATTGATGAAATAAGAAAAAAAAAAGGTTGGCTATCACGTTTTTTGCACGTTAGCAAAATAGCTTGCATGTTATTCAGAGGCACACGTCAACATTGTGCTGTTTCGATGGGCCCAGTTTTTTGGCTGTTGAAGTGCACTTGTAAACATCACTGGTTAAGTCATTCCTGACTTACTTATTTATTCTGTAAAGCAAGTTGCCATATAAATCATGATCATATTTAAAGGAGGTTCATTTTGATTGCTGTGAACAGAATGCACTGCTCTCATGATGTCAGGTCAAAAAACCCAGAGCATTCTCTTTGCACACCATGTGTTTTAGGCATGGGATCTTAACAGTGGTACAATATTTGGACCTGACCAGAAAAATGGTAGCCCTTGCCGTCATTGTGATTTTTGGCATCAGTATCCATTTTGAAATGTCAACATTTACTGAATAGTGTCTAATAACATTAAAATGTTGGAATCTTACTTTGAGAACGCCATTTTTTTTAATGTCGAGAGGGTCATGTTTAAGCCATAGCTTGGTGTTTAGAAAGATTTTATCTCTCCCATCCAAGATTTTTATTGTTTTATGTGATCGTTTTGCCCCTTTCTCTCTTTGCTGGTAAATTAAGTTGTGATAGAATCTCCCTAGTCTTTGCTGTACTTGAGGACCCCCCCACCCTACCAAACTCCCCTGAAGAATTCCCAAAGGGGCCCCAACCCTCAGTTTGGGAACCAAAATTCTTGAAAAAAAAAATCTTAGCAAAGTAATTGAATGTACAGAAGGTCATAAACGATATTATTTGCTCCATCGCATGGTAAAGTGTTCTTTCATTCATTTTAGAACCCATTTCAAATTTTAAAGCTTCATAAACTAAAAATCCCAAACAATTACCCAGCCCCACATACTCAACTTACTCCATAGTCAGGTCCTTTAACATACTTCAACAGTTATCCATAACCAACTAGTTTCCTATATTTGCAATGGGGATCGTAAATCCACCAGATTAAGGAGACAGCCAACATGCACCAGGGGTATGCCAAGTTTTGATCTACCGATAGCAAAATTGTCATTCAGAAATCCATCATACTTTACCAGTCGCTGTAACGACTGTGTCCTTTGCAAACTGTTCACTATGCATGTTACAATTTGTCTTTTGTCTCGTTTGATCATGTAATATTCATATATGTATTTATATTTGTTTTATTTTTGTTTTATTGATTTTTTTTTCATGCCAAACTGTACAGAAGGGTTTTGTTAACATCCACCTGTGATAGATTTGCAATGGTGTAAAGAAAAAAAGAATGTTTGCTCTAGAAATAAACAAACATGAGAGTTGATCTGACTCAGGTTTTTCATCCAATGCAAAATTGCCTGTTAACAAATTTCAGGTTCAGTCTCACATAGCAAGACAAGACATGAAATATTTTCACTTTTTAAGGCAACACAGCCTTGCACTTTTGTCAGTAACTCTTAATGTCATCTATGTCCAGGGTTTTCTTTGATTAAATTGCATCTGGGCGGCACGGTGGTGCAGTGTTTAGCGCGGTCGCCTCACAGCAAGAAGGTCCTAGGTTCGAGCCCCAGGGTAGTCCAACCTTGGGGGGCGTCCCGGGTTGTCCTCTGTGTGGAGTTTGCATGTTCTCCCCGTGTATGTGTGGGTTTCCTCCAGGGGCTCCGGTTTCCCCTCACAGTCCACATACATGTAAGTCAGGTGAATTGGCTGTACTAAATTGTCCCTAGGTATGAGTGTGTGTGTGTGTGTGTGTGTGTGTGTGTGTGTGTGTGTGTGTGTGGGCCCTATGATGGCCTGTCGGCCTGTCCAGGGTGTCTCCCCGCCTGCCGCCCAGTGACTGCTGGAATAGGCTCCAGCATCCCTGAGAGCAGGATAAGCGGTTCAGATAATGGATGGATGGATGGATGGAAATTGCATCTGGTTAAATAATGAGATGATCCTCAGCACATTTCAAGAGACAGTTGTTTCCAATAAAAACAACACAAATTCCCTCTATTATTTTTTTTTCAAATCTTATATTGAGAATGAGTTGATGATATGACGGCGTGTTCATTTTTTGTTCATCCAATGGTGAGGCTTTGTGTCAGGGGGCTGACTGTTGGCCCCTGCCAGCTTTCTACTGTGGGTGTTTGGGTTATCCAGTCATCTACAAACCCAACGGAGTGCTGAGGTGTGCTTAGCCACTCTGTATAAACATTAACCTGCTGAGACTTTGAGGCGTCCCTTTTACCGACAATGTCTTTCATTTTCTACGGTAGGTACGAGAGGCTGAAATATGGTGACCTGACATAACACAACATTGCCGCGTACATTACAGGCCTTGGTTTATTTGCTTAAATGCCGCTTTGAATAAATGGGCGAATTGAGACAAAATTGCCAAAACGATATTGTGGTAATGTACACTGATCATCCGCCGCACTTCCAACCACTCGTTTGCTCGGCGAACGTCTTGGCATTGTTTTTCATTATCCCAAATCATCACACTGATTTGTATCGTTTTTCATCAATTCGTTTCACAAAGTCACATTTAAACTCTTTACCCTAAGTGTGTTAGTGCCGTACTGTCGGCAGTGTCCACAGCTGACATGGATAGTGCGTGAAAGATTATTTGAATTTCACCTTGTCCGTAAATCCATAAAAGAACCGTCCCGTTACTACTAGAATTACGCCCTTCTTTGCCAGTTTCTGATTGCCACCATAAACAGCGCAGATATGTCGACGAGCCTGCCAATCAAACCTGCTAACCAATTAACGCTGCACTTCAAATCTAGCGAACAGCTGCTATCGCTATCGGGGGTGAAAACAAGTCCAATAAGGGAAACGAAAGTCTTCAAAAGAAAGAAAAAACAAAGTTCCTCCTTCTTTCGCTTTGGAAGAAGAACGCGGGCTTTATGGAATGCCTGTGAAAACGACAGTGAAAGATAACAAAGGCTTCAGACCTGCCAGAGATGATAAACCAACAAGCCGGTGCGTTCTTAGTGCCGGTCCCAAGCCCGGATAAATGGGGAGGGTAGCGTCAGGAAGGGCATCCGGCGTACAACCTTTGCCAAACCAAATATGCGGATCTTAAATCAGATAATAAATCCTGCAAATGACCTCGAACGCCAGCAGGGCAGCTCTACACCACAGGTTGAGTATGTTATTATTATTATTCCACTTTTTGAGCCCTAAACAGGAGTGTCAATAAAAAACAAACAAAAAAAAAAACAAAAAAAATGGCATGACATGTCAGTAAAAATAGTCTAATGTGCCAAGTCGTGTCAGTGAAAACCTCAAATTTAGAGTGCTCAACTCTGGTCAGGTGAAGCACAGCGGGGGTGCGTCAGTCCAGCTGGGCATTGGCGGTGCGGGAGGGAGGTGCAGCCCGGGGACCCTCTGCCTTTCAAAGGTCATCTGAGGTATGCAAATGTCACGTCTGCTGACATCACGGGAGGAATATAAAACTGGTCACCGATTTCGGTGAGCGAAACCTCTCCGATCGCCGACTGTGGAAGGTAACAGGCGTAAAACATCCCGTCTGTGTCTCGCTACCTGTCTGTTTCTGCTGCGCCTCTGGATACAAGACGACGCTCCTTAACAACAAAAACATGCTGTTCTGCCACTCGCAGCCCGAATCGTACCACCAGAATTCGGCTAATTACATGCGGTAAGACAGGTCTAATTAATGCTAAGGGGCTGTGCACGCTTTACAAACTTACTCGTTTCGGACATTTAGACGTTGCTACAGTTGAGACCATGTTTTCAGGTTTCGACGACTGAAATTGACCTTTGCTGCACAACGATCCCTAGCGAATATTGCAGCCCGACAGAAATGATACAGATACAGAAATGATCCATTTTCGCGGCTTATTTCGGGTTTACTCACTTAAATGCTTTGTCAGTTCGAACAGTTTACTCGTCATTTGACAGTTTATGCAAGCCAAAATTCCAACCCTGAAGGCAACTGGTTTCCCCTCTTTTTTTACATACACCGTTTTAAATACCCCACATCAGCATCTTGAGTCCTATGTATTGCCCACTGTGAATATTTATTGCAACAGTGCCTTTTTTTTGCACCTTTGCTCCCACGATGAAATGATTAGATAAATGAGGGGGCGGCGAGCAGTTCCCTCCTTATTCATCCTCCTTGATAAATCTTGGAACGATCAACTCCTCTCTCCTCTCCTCTCTCACAGAGAGGCCTTGGCGCCTTTCCTGAAGAGTGAGGAGGCGCGACACATGGCAGATAGTGGTGCCAAAAAGACCCCGTTCCAATATGTTCTGTGTGCAGCCACATCACCGGCTGTGAAACAGCAAGAGGAGACCCTTACCTATCTCAATCAAGGTAGCCCTCTGTCCTCATAGCTGTCTCTCTGTGTTATCTGAATGTATTGGAGCTCATTGTATGAAATTCAGGCCCAACAGTATACTCCTGTTCACTTGATTAAGGCCTGTCTGTTACATGTGTTGTTACATGTTATGTCAAACGTCTATGCAACCGCTATTTAACCATTTTGCGCTTACATTGCAAAGCAAATTCAGGCATTTGTGGCCTTCTAACCATAAGGCTATGGCAAATCCAAACTTTAGCAGTCTACCTATTGAAAATGGGGCGGGGGGGGGGGGCGCTCAGCTCAAGAAGTCAGATATTGTGATTGTTTGGCACACTGCACATGCATATATTATCATTAAAATCTGAAGCTTTTATGAAACCAGAGAATGCTTGGACTGTATTGCCAAATAAGATTTATTCCATAGTGACTTTTTCAGTTTACAACTGGAAAATAATTGAATGAATTACCTGAAGAAATCCATCACTTCTGTGAAGCGTTCCAGATTTTAGATGACTTGGGATTCTAACCTTAGTATTCAAGGACGTTGGACTCAGTTGTCCTGCACCATACAGATAGTATATATGAATTCTGCAGCCGAGTGGTATTCCTGTGCAAATCTTTCCATCAGCAAAGAACAGGATCCATATTTTAAATCTCTGACTTGCCACCGCCACACCCTGTTTAATTTGAAACACTTGAGGACAATTCAGTCATAACGTGTCCTCCTTTGGCTCATCAGTAAGACCGGAGCTCTTTTATAGGTATGAATTTGAACTTGTCTGACTTCCATCTGCTCACCTAATGTTTCCTTCCTTCTTTTCCCACCTTCTCTCCCATGTGTACTTGCTCCTTCTTCCATTTTGCCAAACTAATGGATTTAACCTTATGTGTTATTTTTGTCTCTGGTGTTAAAATGTGACATTATTTCCATTTGTGCTGTGTTCACCCCCACAAGTTTGCCCTGCTTTGTTATTTGTTGTAATGTGTTTGCATTGAGATCTAGTCTGACTAAAGCAGTTATCTTACCGCTTGCTTGCAAATCTGCACAGCATTGTATCTGATAATCAATGGCATTTAAAAAAAAAAAGATAATCCAGGCTACAATGTCCACATAGATGTGTTTCACCAGTAACGTTTGACCTGGTGGCATCTTTGGTTACACCGCCATGGTAGAGGTGGCATGTGATGAGAAAGGTTTTAATTACCATGAGGGTCAGATGACAGCCAGTCATCATAATTCTCCCCTTTGGCTATTTTTATGATTGTGGCCTGATTATTCTAAGTGGCACTGTTAGCTTTGATATAATTTCATACATTATAATCAGTTAATATGAAGACATGTGGTTTTTATTTTTTTATTTGGGGGGGGGGTGACTAGACAGTTGGCTTTTAAGAGGGAAAAAAGTTTTTAATTTGACTCAATTTCTATCCCCACTGCCCCTCTTTTCTGATTGACTGATTGCCCATTTTTCAATTTTAATCAGGTTTGTTTTAATGTTTTAAAATGTAGGTCAGTCCTACGAAATCCGTATGCTTAACAGAAAACTAGTGGAGTATACAGATATAAGCAGCAAATATGTAAAGGTAGGTTAAAGGTATTGTGTGTGTGTGTGTGTGTGTGTGTGTGTGTGTATTTTTTTTCTCTCTCTCTAAAACTCTCATTGACCTCTTCCTCTTTCTGCTCTTATTTGTTTTTATGTATCCACCTCCTGGTATTACACAGGTTCCTCAACCCTCCTTTCCACTTCAGGGGTGGGGGTGCCTTCCCTGGAGACCCTGGTACTATCACCCAAGTTCATTCTCCTCCGTCCTAGATATTATGCACCACTTACAAACACACAAGATGATTCAGCTTCACAACACACTGACACACATTTTGCACATTACTTTCCTCTGTCCTAAATTTCATCCACCACTTAAAAACACACAAGCCAGTTTGGCTTTAACACGTTTACGGCGCACACATCACATCTTACTTTCAAGTAATTTTTTCCCTCTTTTTCAGTTCTCATTTTCTTTTTGATAATGCCATTTTTTTGCCATTTGGTTTGTATTAATATGCCATTCTGCTTATGTCTATACCACTGGGACTTATTCATGAAATGTTGTATTGCTTGCTTCTTCTTTTTTTTCCAAATGTGAAAATGCATGTTTCATTAGGGAGAAAGGGAACGATGATCCGAATTTTCACCCATTTGCCGTTTGTTCAGCATCCCGATTAAGGATTGTGTTTCATCATTCAAAATAAAAACAAGTGGGATATATTTGAAATGCCCTTGGTTTATGAATAAAACCCATTAGTGGTCGGTGGTTGCTGTCCTGCCGTTTTCACTACCCAGGATGTTTTTGACATGCTGTACCGATGTGTCCGTTCGACATGTCAGGAAGTATATTTCAGATGAGATTCAAAAAAGACCGAGTTGTGATTAAATGACTCTCTTCCCAACACACTTACTTAAGAACGTGAATAGGCCATTTGGCTTGTTTAAGTCTTGTGTGAGTGCATCTACCCTGAGACTTTTCTGTTGTGAGGCGCGTATGGTTTGGTTACCTTGTGTAGCCAAAGCAGCCTAGCGATATAAGAATGGGACAGGTGGCATCTATGTCAACACATGACGTGTTGAATCTGGGGCCCTGTGATTCACGGGCCCCTCACGCATGAGCCTCCCTCCGTAATGGGTGGAAGGCACATGTGTTTGCAGGTTGTTAATTTTATGATTTGTTTTATGCCCTGGTAGGATTTAAAAGGCTCTCATCAACCTAATTCTAATGTGTTAGCGGGATATTAATTTTTGATTTTGAAGAAGTGATTATGTAAATCAGAATTATGTTGCATTCTCTGTAGTGGTGTCATTCAGACAGGTTTTTTTTTTACAGTGTAACTAAAGTCATTTTTAAAACGGTGACACTTAAAACAACACCCACTTATTCCTAAGAAGATGTCTACAATGTGCTGGCACAGGACACGGGCTTTCTTTTAACGTTCAATATCTCAACTGTCATTGGGCAGGTTACTTTCAGTGCTGCACTATACAATTATCATTTGTCACCCAAGCACCACTCATTTAGGTTCATTCATCTTCCTCACAGGAATATATGGATGTTTTTTTAACGTGTGACTTTAATGGGCAGAAACGGAGGTGAGATTCCTTTTGAATTTCTAACTCCTGAACAGTGCCCCTTAATAAAATCGCCTCAAAAGGTTTTTGTTCTTTGTTTTTTCTTTTTAAAAGCATTTTGGGTGGCTATTCACATTTTGCCCAACAGCCTTGTCTGTATGGCAATCTGCGAGCTGCCCAGGTAGAGTTGCTGTGTCCAAAGTGACTGATGCATGTTGCTGCCCGTTCACAGAGCAGCGTGCGTGTGGTATTCCATGATCGTCGGCTGCAGTACATGGAGCACCAGCAGCTTGAGGGGTGGAGGTGGAACAGACCTGGAGACCGAATCCTAGATATCGGTGAGTGGGATCGAGAGCCTCTATGGATGAGTGCATTTTCTTTGGTGTAGCATTTATTCATTGAGTCACTTTTTTTCCCTCCCTTTTTCTCCCCAATTGTATCCAGCCAATTACCCCACTCTTCCGAGCCGTCCTGGTCGCTGCTCCACCCTCCTCTGCCAATCCGGGGAGGGCTGTAGACTACCACATGTCTCCTCCGATACATGTGGAGTCGCCAGCCGCTTCTTTTCACCTAACAGTGAGGCGTTTCGCCAAGGGGACATAGCACGTGGGCCTACCACGCCTACGCCACACTTACCATTGCCTACCAACACGGGGATCTCCAGTTCGAATCCTCGTGTTACTTCCAGCTTGGTCGGGTGTCCCTACAGACACAATTGGCCGTGTCTGTGCGTGGGAAGCCAGATGTGGGGATGGGTCCTGGTCGCTGCACTAGCGCCTCCTCTGGTCGGTCAAGGCACCTGTTCGGGGAGGAGGGGGAACTGGGGAGAATAGTGTGATCCTTCCACGCGCTATGTCCCCCTGATGAAACTCCTCACTGTCAGGTGAAAAGAAATGGCTGGCGACTCCACATGTGTCGGAGGAGTCATGTTGTAGTCTGCAGCCCTCCCTGGATCGGGAGAGGGGGTAGGGCAGTGACCGGCATGGCTCAGAAGAGTAGGGTAATTGGCCAAGTACAATTGGGGAGAAAAAGGGGGGGGAATCCCCCCCCAAAAAATTGCCAGATTAAAAACTGCTTGAATAAAAAAATGACTGATTGACTGACTGACTGATTACTTTCAGACATCCCCTTGTCGGTGGGGATTGCGGAGCCTCGCACTCATCCTACGCAGCTCAACACAATTGAATTCCTCTGGGATCCAGACAGGAACGCTTCCGTCTTCATTCAGGTACTGACTGTCTTCCGGGAGAGGTCGAACTTGTGGGCAGACCTCCAAAATTAACAGTGAGGAATGTTTGTGAAGTTTATGCACAAATGACGTAAAGCTGCAAACCTCTGCTCTCCTCTCCTCTCCTCTCCTCTCCTCTCCTCTCCTCTCCTCTCCTCTCCTCTCCTCTCCTCTCCTCTCCTCTCCTCTCCTCTCTTCTCTTCTCTTCTCTTCTCTTCTCTTCTCTTCTCTTCTCTTCTCTTCTCTTCTCTTCTCTTCTCTTCTCTTCTCTTCTCTTCTCTTCTCTTCTCTTCTCTTCTCTTCTCTTCTCTTCTCTTCTCTTCTCTTCTCTTCTCTATTCTTTCATCTCTCCATTTTTTCCTTTCCTCCCTTTGCAGGTCAACTGCATCAGCACTGAATTCACCCCAAGGAAGCATGGTGGGGAGAAGGGTGTGCCATTCCGTATCCAGGTCGACACTTTCACCCAGAATGAACATGGGGAATACCTGGAGCATGTGCATTCCTCTAGCTGCCAAGTCAAAGTCTTTAAGGTGTGTTCTCAGTGACTCTATTCAACGATTATGAACACCTTTAATAGAATGTTTTGTATGTTGTGTTGCATATTTTGCTGATTGTTGTCCATTGAGTCAGCTGGTCTGTAAGTTTGATATTCAGATAGGTTTGTACTGTACTCTAAAATGGCCTAATTACTTGAACTTAAAATGTGGCCTGAATGTGTGGCTTTTTTTTCTTCTTCTCAAAAGCCAAAGGGGGCTGACCGCAAATTGAAGACAGACAGGGAAAAGATTGATAAAAAGACCCTTCAAGACAGAGAGAAGTATCAACCATCCCATGACACCACCATGCTTACAGAGGTGAGACCGGCTACGGTTCCTCAGGCCTCAATGTACAGTACAGCTGTTGGGTTCAATAATTCCTGTTGTTGGATTAGTCATAGCATGAGCATATAATAGAATACATCAAGATGGTTAAGTAGGATAAAGCAAATAAGAATAGAGCAAATTGACACTGTGAAATATAATGCAATAACATTTTTGAAACTGAAGCTTAGTAAAAGTATGCGAAAAAGAAAATGAGATGCATATTTCCAATTTGTTTCCTTTTGTAAGTAATAGCATTTGTTTAGTACTAGTTGTAATTACCATAATTAATTTGTTTGTTAAGCAGTAGTAGTACTGCTTTATTTGCTCATGAAATAGTAGTACCTTGGTATTAATAGTATAGCATTCTTTTGTTTAGAATTATCTGTAGCATTAATTTGTTTGTGAATCGGACTCAGAATACTTTATTCATACCCAAGGGGAAATTGTGTTCTATTACAGACACTCACGCTTTAGTAAGAGAAGTTGAAGTAGTAGTATTAATTGAAGTATTAGTATTATCTTTTATTAGTATTAGTACTAGTATTATCTTGAAGTAGTAGTAGTAGTAGTATTAATGCCCACCTTGGGAAATATGACTTTCTGTTTGGATTTCTTTCTAATCTCATCAGCACTGAACCTAAGCAATCAGAGTCCATCCATCCATTACCCGAACCGCTTCAGAGTCATTCTGCTATATTTTGATGTACTGCCCCGGCAGCAAATATATTCTACTCATTTAGCTTCATTCCATGTAATGCGTTTCAAAGATCCAGTAACAGTAGGCACTTCACACACTGATGTGTGTTAATGTATTGCTTTGGATGGCTAATGCTGTGCTTGTTCTTTTTAAAACTCTGTGTGTGTGTGTGTGTGTGTGTGTGTGTGTGTGTGTGTGTGTGTGTGTGTGTGTGTGTGTGTGTGTGTGTGTTTTACCATCCTTTGATTGTCAGGGTCTGTCAATGATTGGAAGCGTTTGCTCCTCCAGTGATGCCATCCTGGCTGTTCAAACCCTTTTATTATTTTTTTCTCTTATTCTCCTCAGTCTGGCTCTCATTATGTTTCTAGGACTCAGGGGTGGAAGTGACGGGTCAAACATATAGGAGTAACCACTTTCTCATTACCTGGTCGTGAAACACCTCTCTCATGTTAAAAAAACAAACAAACAAACAAACAAACTTGGGCGATACAAGGTTTTCATCTAACAGCAGTGATTTTTTCTTTTTTTACAAAAAATACAGCCGATTAAATCAATGGAAACATTGCCATTTTGTAATAAAATATCTTTAATTTATCACTGATGTCTCTATTGATACGCTTTGGTAATTATGCATAATGAGTTTAATTTCTGTGTCAGTTTGTGTCTTGTTTCAGCGCCTTTTAATAGAATTACTTTCTTCAAGGATTCTTATGAAGATACTTTTTTTTAGCCACCAAGCGTTACTCAATAACACTAGAAATATGCAGAAAAAGACCTTCCATCAGATTTACTAAAAGCATATCTCTCTCTCTCTCTCTCTCTCTCTCTCTCTCTCTCTCTCTCTCACTCACTCACTGTGCTAGTGTTCACCTTGGCCTGATGCCCTTAATCTCAGCAGCAATTGCAGCACTCCGTCTCCAGTCTACCACAACTCACCAACCTCCTGTAGTTTCACAGAAGGGTGAGTTCATACTTTCACTCAATTACTGCATTCTATGGACTTTTAAATTTTAGATTTTGATACTCTATTATTTTTCTTCATTCCTGGGACATTTTTAAACAACGCTGTGTGAGAGAACTGTGTCAGAGGGCATTGAAATATAGGTTGAGGTTTTAGTTTTGTGAGTCAAATTATCACCATTTCCTTTATGTTTTGATTAAAGACTTAAAAATGAAAAGTTTAACTCACTTTATTTGGGCTTGAACTAGCTAACTGTCAAATAATTCCAAAAAAGCCAAAACAAGGAAATCTTTGAATTCTTTTCCAGGGTCAAGCTTAGGTTGACAAAAGAGTAAAGGTCAACTTGTTTTATCAGCTGTAGAGAATGCACAATTCTTTTGGAACCTTTGCATAGCTGCTTATCAGAGCATGTTGCTCAACAGTGTATAAGAATAGTATCTCTTGTACACACACCAAATTTCAAAATACAGGACTGTTCAAAGTACCTCTTCTGTGGACAGAGAATAGAAATCATATTCTAAAGTATCAGATCAGTAATGGAGAAGTATGTTTTAAGTCAGTAAGCCAAACAAATCAACCAGTCACCAATGGCTTTCTCTTATGTGCACGTTCTTTTCTTTTTTTTCCCGTTTTTTCTCGTTTTGTTTTTGTAGCAACTGTTCTCCACACCAGCAGGGGGAGCTGCTCATGCCCGGCTACTCTGATGTAAGTAAAGGAGAACAGTGCGGTGTGAAAGTGTTAATGCTGGTGCTCTCTCATTCCTTTTAGGCCTTTATTTGGAGACAGTGGATGCTGTGCTGCTATACTCATTTCAAGGGCTCTTCTTGTTTTTGACATGTAGCACCTTCTGCCATCATCGTCGCCACAGGACACTCAGCAATGGCTGCACCGTCACAGGTTCTCACCTTTCACAAGGCTCCTCTCCTCCTTCTCAGGTAACACAGGGAAAACAGATTAATTTAATTTTGACAAATTAAATGAATTGCCAGTTGGTCATGTGATTCATAGAGTGCAACTACGAGTGCACAGTAAATCACAGAACAGTCCTATGAGGGATTTTAATGTCCCTATGCAGCTAAGACTCCTGGCAGGGAATGCGGGGAGGTGGAGTCTTCAAAGTTATTGCAGAGAGCAGGAGAAATTTTGTCAGGAGGGTTGTCCAATGATTAAAGCTGGTGCACAGTGGAGAAAGAGTCTTTGAACTGCTGCTTTCATTATTGATGATGTTGAAGTATTGATGTATTTTGTGTTGTTTTCTTATCACTAAGTGTAGCCATTGTTTTATTTCTAAATCTATTACCGCATTGTGTGCCTCGCCCACTCAGCACCTACTGGCTGCTTATGTGTCCTAGAAGAGCAATACCTCTTTCTATGCTCCTCCTGAGCTTTCCCCCTTTTTTTCCTGAAAAGTTTTTTTTTCTTTTCCTGGAGAGTTTCTCCTTATCTGAATCTAGGGTCTAATGATAGAGGGTGTTTTTCATTATCATTTACTGTAACAACCTGTTTCTCACTGTGGTAATATGAAGACTTGTAAATTGAATTTAGGGCAACACAAATAACCCTAACTTGACTTTAAAAGTAGGAGATACTGACTGTTGAGGTAGGGCATTTTTCTATAAGAATGAGTTGCAACTTTATCACAGCCACCATTGTTTTTTTTTTCTTTTTTTTTTTTCCCCTTTTTCTCCCCAATTCTACCTGGCCAATTACCCCACTCTTCTGAGCCATCTTGGTTGCTGCTACACCCCCTCTGCCGATCCGGGGGGGCTGCAGACTCCCATATGCCTCCTCCGATACATGTGGAGTCACACCAGCTGCTTCCTTTCACCTGACAGTGAGGAGTTTCACAAGTGGGACGCGTGGGAGGATCACGCTATTCCCCCCAGGTCCCCCTCCCCCGAACAGGTGCCCTGACCGACCAGAGGAGGCGCTAGTGCAGTGAACAGGACACACCCACATCTGGCTTCCCACCCGCAGACACGAGCAATTGTGTCTATAGGGAAGCCTGGCCGAGCTGGAGGTAACACCGGGATTAGAACCAGCGATCCCCATGTTGGTAGGCAATGAAATAGACCACTACGCTACCCGGATGCCCCACTGCCACCATTGTTGTTTACATTTCTGCTAACTAGCTGATTGTCTACTTCATCATAAGATCAGAGCAATAGAGCAATTTTAAATGAGGCTGAGTCAGAGCAAAAAAATGAGACAGTGAAGAACAAGAAAAACTAGTTCTCTTGCTCATGTTGCAGGTGCTGATCTGCTTAAGATGAGTAGAGATGACCTGATCCAAATATGTGGCCCAGCAGATGGCATTCGCCTCTTCAATACCATCAAGGGAAGGTGAGATTACCAAAGTTAAAATGTACTGCTGTATGATGTATATGGCCAACAAACCCAGCAACAAACAATGTAGTAAAGGCAAAGATCAAAATCAATCCAGTTATTTTAGGGAGGCAACAGCCTGGCAATTGTTCCGCATTGGTGCTGCTACAAGAAAAGTTGCCAGATACGTATATCACTATCTTTAAAGAGTAACTAAACCCTAGACCATTTTAGTGAGTTTTGGTGAGTTTACATCGGCCAGCACACCTATCAGCATTGACAGCCAGATGGACAGAGCCAGCACTAACCGTCATCAGTAACAGACCCTTAGCCAGAAAGGGGGGCGGGGCATATGAACTGTCATTGGCGGGCACTATACACATGACAACTTGATAAAAATTGCACCACAATAGCCTCAATGCCAAGCTTCAACTGATCTGTCCTGATACAAAACAGACACCGATAAGCATGCAGTTGACAATTCTTTAAAGGTGACGTGTACACACACATAATAGGATATCCTATACCACTGCTTCGTCACAAAAATCATTAACTAGAACACACAAGATTTCACCTCAGCGGGTACTCCTCACTCTCTCAGACACACACACACACACACACACACGCATGCACAAGCAGAACTTAGTGTGACTGGAGAACATCAGTAAAGTTGAACGTGGCACTTGTCATGGAATTTCCTGATCAATTTGCCCTTCAATTCATCCTTGGATTTATTAGTAAGATCCCTCTCATATACAAGCTGGACAAGGTGAGCCTTGCGTTTGTGCACCATGCTACAGCGATGGTCAGAGAAGACACTTTTGAGTGTTGAGAACAGTGGCGGCTCCAGCCAAAGCTCAACTCAGCTCAGCTAGCTAACTTGACATTTTCCCATTGCATTGTACAATTTGTTTTTTTCTGGTCGCCTCACAGAGTAATACCACCAGTAACCACTAGATGGAAACATAAGACAAGGATTGTTCCTTAGGCGACATACAGTATTTGTGGACAGCTACATCCAGGAGTTCATTGAAAATGTCTTGAATAGAATTATTTTGACTCTACAATGACTGAATAATCCACTGTGGTCATCATCAGATAAATTATCATCTATCAGTTTGTCCTCATAAATATCTTTGAC
Source organism: Lampris incognitus (assembly GCF_029633865.1). Taxonomy (NCBI): domain Eukaryota; kingdom Metazoa; phylum Chordata; class Actinopteri; order Lampriformes; family Lampridae; genus Lampris; species Lampris incognitus. The sequence continues at coordinate 23,736,102 of NC_079221.1, forward strand.
TGCGAAGAGAGACCCGCTTTACCATTAATCAAATAAAATCGAGTAAGGTGTTCTTCACACAGTCGATAAGACAGGTTAGAATGTGGTGGTTCTTGCTCACCTCATCGTTGTGACAATGCATAGCTATCCTGTAGCTCTCGTCCAAATATGAGGCAATGTTGACCCTCCCGAAAGCCGAAGGTTTTAGGCAACTGTCCATATGCATATACATCTTCGATGTTTCATGTTTTTATACCTTCTTTGAGAGTTGATGCATATCAGTGACACCCGTTGTTGTCCAAGCAACCAGGCGGCTTTATAACAATATAATAGAAACCAAAATTTTTGGAGAAACTCACAAAAGGTGAAATTCTAAATAATTTTCACTGAATGATGCCTATTCATAGATTGGAGGCTGCATGTCCCAGAGGAAGTTGTCACTATTCAGAAGGTTAATGTTTTGGCATACAGCTGAATAGATACACCCCCAGTAACTGAATTTAATTCCAATAAGTAACTAGTAAAATGTTCAATTTATCAGTTTTTAACATACCAAATTTCATGAAAACCTGTTCAGAATTAAGCGAGTTACAGTCGATTTTGTAGCGAAGTTTGCATCGCTCAATACACATTGTGTTTGTTTACTCGTGGCTCTTGACCGCCCCAATATAGTGACCATGCAGACGCACAGCGGCGACATACAGCAGTAGCCACTGAGATATGACTGGCTGCCCTGGTTACGTATGACAAAAACACATTAGTGCAGGCCCTTCCAGAACACATAGAGATTTCATTGCAGTGCCTGCAGTTCGAAAAAAAAAATTGCCTTAACATGAAAGTTTATCGAAGCGATCTGGGCAGTGTTTAACCAGACTGAAATCACCTGAAAGGGGTGGTACTCCATGGACCACGACTTGACACTGATTGGACTATGATATTCAGAGGCAGGAAAAACTGTCTAGAACAGTAACAGCTAGCATAACAATGGTAAAATGTGATGGAAAAATTCCCTCTCCCTTTCCCCTTTGGTGGTGCGTCACTGGACCACCCTAAGAAACAAACCACCCATGGCTTAGAATGAGTTTTCGCATGTTGCAGTGGATGCTCCCAGCGTAAGGGCAGAGTTGAATGCAGTCAACACAGTCGGCATGGCCTGGAGTCTACAGTGCTGACAATATTGTCCATTGTCCATTTTCCATCTTTAGGGGGAATCGGGGTCTCTATCAGCTTCTTAACCAGAAACTGGCGAGCCACAACATATTCAGATTCAACCATTTCCATTCCAATCAATCTGAGTAGAGGGGCTACTTTCAGTGTATCTGTAAAGTTTTCTTTGGCCTCAGGATTCATTGCAACCAGTGCACCCGTTAGCTCACAACCTCACTCTGCAAAACACGCACTCTTCTTGCACAGCATCAATAACGCTGAAAAATACCCTCATGAGCTCTTGCTTTTCATCTGTGTTATTCTGTATAAAAGTCTCACCAATTACATATCCAAACAAGTTTTGGTTAAGTTTGCATCTTCTCTTGCTTGGATAGCTGAGGGAAGCCACTGACCTGTGGCAGTGCCAGAGCGAGGGCATGGGGGCGGTCGCCCCAGGGCCCACAAGGTCGGGGGGCCCCGTTTGGAGCTCTGTTGCCGTGTTTACGAGCGTCCGTGAACGCATTCAGTGACACACTCGTAAAGTCAGCTAATGATAAAAAAATACAGTGCAGTACGGGGCCCTTATACATAGATATCAACGGCCCCTATAAAGGCTGTAGCCTTTTTTTACGACTATTCATGAATGCATCGGAGCTGTGATCCAGCTGTGATTGGTTGTGAGGTATAACTGCATCACACTGCCAGAAGGGGGAGGAGTAAGCATTTTTACACTTGACAGCTCCGCCCCCTTTGTGCTGAGACCCACGCTCCGCCCCTGCCACTGACTCTTCTGTGGCTGTGGTGTGCATGCAAAGATCCCATAGCACAGTAAACTCAGCCTCTGTGCACAGTTTCTGGATGCATTGCAATGTGCTGTTGACAAGATCAACTGCAGTAAACAAGTCCATATCTTTAGCTTGGAGCAGTCTATTTGGTGGCTCCAAAAGTGCCTATCTTATGAACAAGGTGTGCAATAACTCAAAAGTTACATGGCGATATGACACGAAGTAGTCCAGTAGCTTCAACATGCATTTCAGCTGCATTGCCCTCTGTGTTCTCGATTGCGGTCAGTAATGTGGTGATGTCCGCAAAGCACTTCAGTACAATATTAACCGTTGCCAAAGCCCAGTCCATCATTGGTCCATGAGACGTTTCGGCGTCTTGCCCTTGTAGTAGTGTATGGCGATGATGGGCTCCTTATGAATTTGAACAGCAAATTACATAAACTGAAGAATTCCTCGACAGCATCTTCAACCGACATTGCATGGATCACCACCAAATGAAGCTGGTGGTTGAAGCAATGAATGTATTGTATGTGACGGTCCAGTCTCTCTTGAAGCAATTTCTGCACACCACCATGTCTCCCTGACATTAGTGAGGCACCATCATATACCTGACTCAACATTTTGTTGGGACTGAGTCCAGCTGTTGTTAGCTGAGCGAGGATCACACTTTAATGTCTCTGCATCCCCTTCTCCAATGTGTCCATTACCAATCGACACTCGGATACCGTATAGTCTGTGTCAACAAAACGTACAACAGACAAGTTTTTGTGGCCAGTGGGATCTCTTGTTCCATCCACTTTTATTTTATACCAATTCTCCCCAACTTGCTTCACTGTCTCTTCTGTCAAATTGTTGCTCATCAGTTCACTCAGTTCATTTTGTATCTCTGAGCTGGTGTAGTGATTATTGTGTGGTATTGATTTTATAACCGTGGCTAACTCTAGATCTTTATGCAACATATACTCGAAAAGAGAAACAAATAGTCCAATGGAACCATCACCTTCTAACATGTTGGTAAAGTCAAAATTATCTCCACATAATGGCAGTTTATTTGCCACTAAAAATTGTAACATATCAATAATATTTGACATGTAACATCTGTTCCATGCCAACTGATCTGAATTGATGAATTGAAATCTCAGTCCCTGTCTCTCTACGTCTGTCTGACTCCCTCCGCATTGCCTCGCAAGCTAAATGCTCCTCTGAGGCCGCATGCTTATTGAGACCCTTGTTATTTTCCATGGAATGTTTCCAGTCATTAAATCCCTCAACTGTTAACGTGGTGGTGGTATCTGCTGAAACTGGCTCCATACCCAAAGATTTTAACTTCCTGCACAGGTAACAAAACGCAGCTTCTGTTTTAACAGAATATTCAAGCCAGTCTCTATTTTGATACTAGGCTGAATAGAAAGACTTGACTTTTTGTGCCAAACATCATGGCTGGATACTTATTCAACACAATCTGCTTAGGCTTGTCCGTGCCAAGATCATCCATGGACATTTGCGGACACAATCAAAATCATTTCCATGTGAGGTTCCATGGACAGTTCCATCTGGTGGTACAGCGCCCCTGGTACACCCAGACGTTTTCCCACCATTGCCGCTTCCAGGCCAACTGAGCAGCGATGTCCACTTTCTTATATCCATTGTTATTAGCATAGAAAACATAGATCCCGTGATTACCGTTTAGTTACTTTAGTAACCATGGTAACCTAATGTATGCAGAAATTATACACGTTTTCTCAGTCAATCCAGACAATACGTTTTTCATATTTTAACATATTGTTTTTAAAAATTATGTAGGTGTTTTTCATTATTTTATGACGAACAAATGAGTACTTGAAAAATAGGGATTTGTGTATTTTTAATTTTGGTGGGTGGGGGCACAGCACTCTGATTGGGTGGGCACAGCACCCTGTGATCCGCCCATAGTGAGTCTGATCAGTAATACTGTCAATGCTGGCTCTTTGGTATACCTATATCAAATGGACACATTATTAATATGATTAGCTGTAGCTGTGTTTATCCTGCTATGCTAACATTACAGAGTACCAAGATGGTTGTTAACCTGTAGATGTCAGCAACTCACTAAAACGATCTGCGGGTTTTACACTTTAAGGCTGCTGCTTTGACCTGCTCATACAGTGCCAAACAGCATTGGGGTTTGAGCAAATCCAAATCCAGAATTGAATGTGCTTATTAAATGTGAATCCATCCAACTCCTTCATCAAATCTTTTAGGTAAATTGTTGGTCCACAGAGCAGAGTGGGGATTGGGGGGGGGGGGGTTCTGGGGCCATTTTCTCAGTTGGGTTACATTGACGAGTAATACACAAGCACTTCTTAATTGGAGCCAACTGATTTACTCATCTGGTGTTTTCAATTATCCTACAAGATCCCGATGTCTGAGTTAAATTATGTATATAAGAATGTACATAATCTGCCATTTTTATTTGCCCCTGATGAATGCATAAACCCGAAACATTGGGCATTATTCAGAGTATGCTGTTGAATAAATGGTAAATGGCCTACTAGTCTATCGACCACACAAAGCACTTTACTGTGTATGCCTCACATTCACCCATTCACACACATTCATACACTGATATAATAAATAAAAAGAAGAGCTTAATCCGTGCACCATCCTTTCTAGCTTTATTTTACACAGTTAATCTGTAAAAAATGTAATAAAATGATACTCCCTCAACTCTGAACAACCGCAACCAAATTATACTGTTGTGTTATTTGCACTGCTGATGGCGGACTGAGCAGAAGCTGCCATTGCCTGAGATACTGAAATGTACCTAATATGTAGAGGGAAAAAAATGCAGACAACTAAAAATAAGAACATTAATGTCTGTAAAATGCTTCACTGACTTGGCTGTTAACTAGCTATTGAAGCTGTATTCTGTTTACCTATTACTGAACTAGCTGCACTCACCACAGGTTCAATTCAATTCCATTTATTGTCATTGAAAACAATGTGCAGGCACATGTGTAAAAACGAAATGAGAGATGCGGCTTCGCCAAACAGTGCAAGACAGACGTAGACAAACATGGCAAACATAGTATAAGATATATACAGATGAAGCTAAAGATAAGTTAAAAAAAAGAGCACGAGTATAAATATATTTACAGACATTCAGTGGGTAGCCAGGTTCAGGTGGGTAACAGTTTGGGGAAAGAAGCTGTTTTTGAGCCTGGTAGTGCGGGCTCTTAGGCTCTGTAGCGCCTTCCAGAGCGCAGAGGGGAGAGCAGTCCATGGTTGGTGTGGGTGGGGCCTCTGCTGATGCTGAGACCCCTTCAAAGCCAGCGTTTGTGATAAGTGTTTTTTGTAGTAGGGAGCTAGGTACTGGTGATATGCTGGGCCACCTTGACGACCCACTGCAGAGCTTTCTGATCTACTGATGTGCAGTTGCTGTACCACACTGAGATGCAGCTGGTCAGGATGCTGTCTGTGGTGCAGTGGTAGAAGTTGGTGAGCATTTTGGGAGATAGACGGGTGATCCTCAGCCTCCTCAGCAAATGCAGGTGTTGTTGGGCCTTTTTCACAAGGACCTGGGTGTTTGATGTCCAGGAGAGGTCCTTGCTGATGTGGACTCCAAGGAATTTAAAGCTGGAAACACGCTCAACTTCCACCCCATTGATGTGTATGGGGGAGTGGCTGCAGCTTCTAGACCTCCTGAAGTCCACAATCAGCTCCTTTTTCTTCTGCACATTGAGGACAAGATTGTTGGTGGTGCACCATGGTGTGAGGTGCTGAATCTCTACATTAACTTTATCCTGCATTAAATTTCGCACTGAGAGTGTCGCAACAAAAAAATCAATCCGCACCTTTCCAAACCAGAAACCCTGGATGACCAGTGAGGTCCGGCAGCTGCTGAAAGCCCAGGATGCAGCGTTCAAGTCAGGTAACCACGAGGCCTACAGCACAGCCAGATCCAACCTCAAAAAGGGCATCAGAACAGCCAAACATAACTATTCCCTACAAATAGAGGACCGCTTTCACAATATCTCCGATCCCTGGCGAATGTGGCAAGGCATTCAGTCTATCACAGACTATAAAAGCTCCAATAGTGGTCCTGCTCTCCATGATGCCTCCCTGCCAGATGAGCTAAATAATTTCTACGCACACTTCGACAAGAACAATACTGACCCAGCCACAAAAATCCCCACGCATCCAGAAAACAAGGTGCTCACTTTATTGATCGCAGAGGTCAGAGAATCACTGTGCAGAGTGAACACACATAAGGCTGCTGGACCAGACGGCATACCGGGTCGGGTCCTCCGGGAATGCTCCAACCAGCTGACTGAGGTCTTCACAACTATATTTAACCTCTCACTGTCCCAATCCATAGTCCCGGCATGCTTCAAGACCACCTCTATCATTCCTGTCCCTGAGAAATCAACACCCACATATCTGAATGACTATCAACGCATAGCACTCTCCCCCATTGCCATGAAGTGCTTTGAGAGACTGATTCTGGCTCGTATCAAAAACACTATTCCCCCCCACACACATTCGACCCACGTCAGTTCACCTACCATCCCAAAAGGCCTATGGATTTTGCCACTGCCCTGCCCTTTGCTCTGACCCACCTTGAACTTAACAACACAGCTCATCTGGATGCTGTTCATAGATTACAGCTCTGCTTTCAACACTAGCATCCCCACCAAACTCCTCTCCCTTGGCCTCAACCCCCTCCCTCTGTAACTGGACCCTGGACTTCCTGACCAACAGACCTCAGTCTGTTAGGTTAGGTGACCACACCTCCTCCATCCTGACCCTCAGCACAGGTGCCCTTCAAGGTTGTGTTCTTAGCCCCCTCCTTTTCTCCCTCTTTACCCACGACTGCCTGCCAACTCACTCTTCAAATGTAATAGTTAAGTTTGCGGATGACACCACTGTCGTAGGCCGTATTACCAACAATGATGAGATGACCTACAGTGACAAGATTCTGTAAAAGTTAATGTAGGTTGAGAATCACTTGACCATGTATCAGTGCTGCTGCACTCTTTCAACCTTATGTGATGCAGTAATGATAAATGTTTAAAAAGGGGAATAGGAGCTACTCCTCTGCTTGTAAGGACCAACAGGGCTTCAGATTTGCAGGAAAAAGGATTTGATAAGAGCTTTGTCTCATTCATAGCTTATTGGATCCTGACATTTTGCCAACTCATAAAGCAATTACAAAATGGAACCAGCTTACGGAAGCAATCCCGAGCCAAACATAAACCAAAACTTTTCATTCAATGTTGTTGGAACTGAATACGGTGTTGGCATAACTGCATGATAAGGACTTTACCATTTTCCATAGCTCCCATTACAGTGTATCGGCATTTCAGGTGGGGAAATTGTGATCTACTGTATGTTATTAAAATAATTGTGTTTTTCAGGTGTGTACGGCCGAGCCTCACCATCTACGTGTCCCAACAGCAGAGCAAGAACCATCCTACCATCAAGCCCGGGGGCAGAGAAGGTGAGCATACACCTTCTTGAATATTTAGGCCAGATTGCAAACTTCAGCGCAATGATTCATTCATACTACGTTCTATTACCAGTTTCTACAGTACTGCTGCACTTTTGTATGTGTGCAGTTCACCTGTGATCTCAGATTCGTCATCTATAGAGACAAATTATGAATTGCTTTTTACAGAGAAGGCACCCACACAGCTGAAATGTATTAAAGCAAGATATTGGATCTCAGCCCCAGGGGTGAAGCTCTGTAACTGACCTCTGACCTTTTGAAAAATATTTTTTCCTGCCGGGTTTGATAAAATATTATTATTATCATTATTATAGAAGTAAATGTTGTGTTGGATTGATATGAAATCAGTAGGTCCCAGGCCTCCAGCATCTCTGCTCTTGTCTGATCTTTTCATAATGCATGCCTTGGCTCCATACATACTAGGGATGTGAATCTCCATCACTGAGGCCAATGCGATACCCGTCTTGATGCATTGCCAACGATCCAATACATTAAAGATACACATGAAGCAACTATCAGTGCAATATGGTACGATTCACCCTATTGTGATGCAGTGCAATTCAACACGATTTGATTCAACACAATGTGATTCAACGTGATGCAAAAGAATGCATAATGAATGACGCTATGCAATTCAATATGGTACAGAGAGTTTGATTTTATTTCTTAAGCATACGGCAAATCGTGAATTAACCAAAAAGTGACATTTTTTAATTTACATATTTGTTTCTCTAGTACTGCAACTCAGTAAGCATCTCATTCATGCTGTTTCTTTTTGGCCTCTCTGCTTTTATTATTTAGAAATATGACCAATGATTTGGCATTTAGATTGAGTCTTCTACTCTAAACTGTTTCTCAAGTACGCTCTCATATCTCCACTGCTGTCAGTGCCCATGCCTCGCTTCGGCGCCTCCATAGTAGTGAGCAGTGGAGATGAGAGAGCATGCTTGAGAAACAATTTAGAGAGGAGGACTCAGTCTAAATATCAAATTGTTGGTCACAAATTGGTCACATTTCTAAATAATAAAGGCATAGGGCCTCTACTAAATTAAACTATATCCATCCATCCATTATCCGAACCACTTATCCTGCTCTCAGGATCGCGGGGATGCTGGAGCCTATCACAGCAGTCACTGGGCGGCAGGTGGGGAGACACCCTGGAAAGGCCACCAGGCCATCACACAGGGCTGACATACACGCACACGCACACGCACACGCACACACACACACACACACACACACACACACACACACACACACACACACATTCATACCAAGGGAGAATTTTAGTATACGACTGATTCACCTGACCTACATGTCTTTGGTCTGTGGGAGGCAACCGGAGCCCCGGAGGAAACCCACGCAGACACAGGGAGAACATGCAAACTCCACACAGAGGATGACCTGGGACGACCCCCAAGATTGGACTACCCTGGGGCTCGAACCCAGGACCTTCTTGCTGTGAGGCTACTGCGATAACCACTGCGCCACTGTGCTGCAAATTAAACTATGTATTAAATATATAATTAAATTATATATTAAACTATATAAAGAAATCGGATTTGACTGATGCAAAGATGTTAGAAACGATGCATCTCAAGTTCATCCCAAATTGTATCTGGTGCACACTTTTTAAATCGGGGCACTCGCATCATTAACTTTTATGCCGCTGCACCGATGTGAATTGGTGAATCTTACCATCCCTAATACATTCTGATACAAACTACTGATTGTTAGCTCAGGCCCAGACCATGGAAGGTTTTTCCTCTGGCCCAAGCTCATTCTATCCCCCCTCACATATCCTCTCTGTAGTCTACCACGCCCTGTACCTGGAGGAGCTCACGCTGTTGGGCCTGTCTGAGAAGATCTCTATGCTGTACAGCGTCACTCCCCAGCAGATTACTCACATCTACAGACAAGGACCAACTGGGATCCACATCCTGGTCTCTGACGAGGTAGATCCACGTCAAACACTTCCTCTTCAAATCTGACCCATGATCTACTCTTCTGGCGTTAAGTAAGCAGTGTATGAGTGAAAAGGTGCATGGAATTGGCAATTATACATCTAGCTACAGGTTCTGCTGGCCTCTTGATGGCTGTACACCTGGATCAATAGTGATAATGAAATATGTTGACGGAAACACAGTGTCACCTATTGAACAGATTTCTTGAACATTTATGTACAGTAATAGAATTAATTTAGCCATAAAAACAAGCATGGTATGGTGGTGTGTGTATGTGGCTGAGACGATTCACCTGTCTACATGTACCCCATGTCTGTTGTAAGAGAAATACAACTAAAAATCATTATCTGATGTATACCAGGGGTTAAGACATGTGTAAAAGAAAGGTATTGGGCATGTGGGTGTTTGAGCACGTTGGACGAGTGACTCTTTCAGCCAAGGATGTATAAAATCGTTCACTATGACAATAATTCTCTTGAGAAAAAATGAAGTTTCCATTTCCAAAAATAGCAAAAAAGAACTAAATGACATGAAAAATGACATGGGTGTACTAGGTTTCTATGGTCGTATAGGGAACTGGGTCATGGAGACCAGGGCTTTGTTTGCTCCTGTGTCCCAGTGAAGTAAGGACCAACAGTATCTGTCCAAATATATCGACATACACTAATGGTCCCCCATAAAGAGCAGTGGGATAGAAAATTTCTTGCTAATCAGCCTGCCTTGAAGGGAACAGAGTAACTCTCAAACTATCCATAGAAACCAGTCTTCTAGAATTGACTTTTCACCCACTATCAATTCTGTGGGTTTCAGAATTATGTTGTTGATGTATGTGAGTACAACAAAGGATAACAAGGACCTCCGTTACACATAACCAGACCTGGAATCTTAAGGATTTTTAAGGTTTTTGCATCTTGTCCGATAATGCTCTGTGAGGGACTGAGTTTAGCCGGGTGACCTTCTTTACTGTCCATTAAATTTTATGAAACAGCTCTTGTGTAGGCGTCTGGTTGGTCTAGTCAATTTCAAAATAGTTGCAAGATTGACAATTAAGGCACACTTTTTACTGCATAACAATATCATTGCAGTTTTTTTTTTAAATTTAAATTTATTGTGAGAGAATATAGTAATTGTGGGCTTGTACCATGTGTTATTTAGGCTCATGTGTTTGCAGGTTTCCATTCCAACCATTAACTTCAATGGTTGATTCTACCTTTCAGCTATGTTCAACCACTGGGTCAGGAGCTAACCAGTAAAATCTAGAGCAGTATTTAACTGAAATGGAAATTTGTGGACATGACTCATGACACATTGTTAGCAGTTTCCTGAATTGTGAATAGTTGAAGTCCTGGGATGACAAAATGTTGATCTTTATAGACTATATCTGCTATATTTGGAAAGATTTTGTTTTTCCCAGAAATGGATATGAAATGGATGAGTGATTTGAATGGATAAGAAGGTCCTGATTCGAACCCCGTGGTTGTCCAACCTTGGGGGTCATCCCAGGTCATCCTCTGTGTGGAGTTTGCAAGTTCTCCTTGTGTCTGTGGTGGGTTTTCTCTGGGTGCTCTGGTTTCCCCCACCATCAAAAAGACATACATGTTAGGGTTAATACTTCTATCTGTGCCCCTGACTGAGGCAATGGAAAGAAGAACTGGAGTTGGTCCCCGGGTGCTGCATGGCGGCTGCCCACTGCTCCTAGCTACACATCTAGGATGGGTTAAATGCAGAGAGGAATTTCCCCACGGGGATTAATATAGTATATATACACACACACATATATATATATATATATATATATATAAAATGTAAAAAAAGAACCAATTTAAAAATAAATTCATTAAATAAAATATCTATTCATTCATTTATTATTTGCTTCTTTTTTTTTCTATGTAGATGGTGCAGAACTTCAGCGAAGAAACAAGCTTCATTATCAGCACTATAAGAGGTAATACAGTTTCCATCCTATCTGGCATGATTATTAGTATCTCTTCCCACAAAACCTTTATGAAATGGTCTTTAAAGCTCATTTTTGCTGTCTCTTTAACTTCACAGATGAAAATACGGATGGCTATCATGTTGTTTTGAAATGACAAGCAGCCTTAGTGGTGGTTAATCAGAAGCAGCAAAAAGTGCCTGAGTGTCACCGTCTGGATGATTCGAGGTGTGTAGCATCAGCAAAATTGTATAGATTGTTTAATATGGTTTTCCCTGCATTACCTAATGTGTGATTCACCGAGGCTTGCAGTAAAGAAAAGGGCTCTTGAGCTTTTTGTTTACTGCTGGTCTTTTGGTTTGTTTATTTTTCTTTATTTTCTCCCTTTATTTGTATTTTTACTAAGTTATTGCAGAGTAATTAGTTGTAACCATTAGTCTGACTGCACTATATTACTCCTCTTTATTTCAGTTTCTTGCTCAGAGATCCTTAAGAGAAATTATGGATTATTAATAAGGAGAAAAAAATGACATGTTTATATAAGATAAAATAAATTATATCTTAGTTTTATTCATCAGGCTAGCAACTTGTGTTAAAAAAAGCCAACCCTTGCAAGTTATGGTGGACATAAAGAAATGTTATGTGAACAAATGTTATGTTAGTTGAATGGAATGTCAGTATGACCCTGTCCTCCCATTCCTCAATTTATCCATTCATCCAGTTTTCATGTGATTTAACTGAAGCTGTACATTAGAGCGGAAATCTGTGATTTCCCCTATCTGTTCCTCCGTCTGGTAAGAAGAATCTCAGCTGCCATTGTTGCTTGTCTTACGTCAACTCACCTGTAAACGGTTTCCAGTCTGGTAAAAATGGCATCCTCGCACCAAAGTTGGGCGGCACGGTGGTCCAGCGGTTAGTGCTGAAATAATAAACAGCAAGAAGGTCCTGGGTTCGAACCCCGGGGTTGTCCAAGTTTGGAGGTCATCCCAGGTCATCCTCTGTGTTGGTTTGCATGTTCTCCCCATGTGTGCAGTGGGTTTCCCCGGGTGCTCCGGTTTCCCCCACCATAAAAAAAAGACATGCATGTTAGTGTTAATACTCCAGTCTGTTTTTTGTTTTTGGTACTATTTCATTATCCTAGGATACTAGCTAACTCGGGTACATTTACATTTGTTTTGAATGTTGATTAATGTACATTGTCCCTTCCCAAATAAATAATAACCTAAACCTGTACCCCTGACTGAGGCATGGCAAGATAAACTGGAGTTGGTCCCCGGGTACAGCACGCCGCCCACTGCTCCTAGCTACACAGCTAGGATGGGTTAAATGCAGAGCAAGAACTGCCCCACGGGGATTAACAAAGTAATAATAATTTAAACAAAAAGTTAACACAGGCAATCTAATGTATTGCAAACTACATCAAACTATATTTGAACTCTGTTCTGCTGTAATATTGATCATAAAATTGGTGAATGACCCGTCCAACAGAAGCATCGACACACATTTCCATCCTTTTTCCTGCTTGGATGGGAATGTGTTTGCCACTGCACAAACTTTGTTTGTTCGTCTTGTGCAAACAAAATTTTCGACAGCAGTATATGGAGAGTGTCTCTAGTCATGTCAAGGATGCCAGTTTTTATTATATAACCTGACTCCATGGTTTAGATGGATAAAGTAATATTATTAATAGAGAAAAATCCCACATTTCAGTGTTAAAAGATTGCCCTGCACATATGAACATGCATAGTTTTCTTGTTATTGTAATGTTTAAATAGTTTTTTTTGTTTGTTTGTTTTTGTTTAATCAATTCAGTTTAAGTAAGTATTCAGCTATGCTTTAATTGATGGCAAAATAATATTGCTTTTCCAACTGCCAAAACAATGATAGTCAATTTTGCTCAAAATAAAAAGTATTTTGCATTGTTTTATAAAGGTCTTTGTGGTATTTTTTTCAATGTGTCATATTTTGTGTGTTAACAAAAAAAAAAGGGGGCCTCACCAGTGTGTAAAACTGAAAACCTGTCAATATTGAGATGTACCACAATCATCAAAGCCTATCTCATTAATTTTACAAATGCATTGTCTAATTATTTATATCCGGTTAGCCTGGGAAATTAGCTACGTTAATGAAGTACAGTGTGACTAATATCATCCAGGGTCGGTTTGTCAGGTTATGTTTACTAATGTTGACACTGAGATCTATTCAGAAGCTATTGAATATATCCCCTAAAGCTCGAGGAGGTTTTCACTGATTATCATTCTCAGTTCATTTTCATTCTCTCTATCACCAACATAGGCAGTTGAGACCATCAGTGTTTCAAGTTTCAAGTTGTTTTATTTGGCAAATGAACAACAATACAGCGTGGCAGGCACTGCTGGCAATGAAATGCTTAGGCACCAGTTCAACCTCAAAAAAAGTTAAAGAAATTAAGTTGTAACTAAAAAAATCTAGATTGGCAAAAAAATATATAACATATAAAATAAAATTACAGTATTCACAGTCCAGCCTGAAAAATTAAAACCAAAGCTAAAATAGCTAAAATTAGACAAGCTAAAATTCAGTGTTTTCAGGCAGGAGAAGGACAAACTTAAATTCAAACTAAACTAAGGTCACACATTAATAAAAATAATAATAATAATAATAAAACATTTTATTTATAGAGTGCTTTTCAAAGAACTCAGATGCTATATATAGTATGCTACACAACATTAATGACACATTAAAAGCAATTCTGAAGATGTTAGGGTTTTTTTGTTGTTGTTTTTTTTTTTTTAGATTTCCCCTCCCTTTTTTTTCTCCCCAATTGTACTTGCCCAATTACCCCACTCTTCTCAACTGTCCCGGTCACTGCTCCACCCCCTCTGCTGATCCAGGGAGGGCTGCAGACTACCACATGTCTCCTCCGATACATGTGGAGTTGCCAGCCGCTTCTTTTCACCTGACAGTGAGGATTTTTGCCCGGGGGACATAGTGCATGGTAGGATCACACTATACCCCCCCCCCCCAAAACAGGCATCCCAACCAACCAGAGGAGGTGCTAATGCAGGACACATACCCACATCTGGCTTCGCACCTGCAGACACGGCCAAATGTGTCTGTAGGGATGCCCGACCAAGCTGGAGGTAACACGGGGATTCGAACCGGCGATCCCCGTGTTGGTAGGCAACAGAATAGACCGCCATGCCACCCAGACACCCCAAAGATGTGAGTATTGACTGATGATTAGTGATGTGAACATGGACAGATGGGTGCAGTCTCTGATGTGTTTGGGGAGAGTGTCCAGATTGAGGGGGCAATTATGGAGAAAGCTCTGTTGTCCAGGTCCAGTGCTTGGTCCTGAGTGGTGGAGACATGAGGTTGGCATCAGAGGAGCGGAGACTGTGAGAAGGAGTATGGTAGTGGAGCAGTGTGGAGTAGGTAGGTAGAAGGTCGGTGAGGTAAATTAAAATGAACAGCAGACATGGAAATGTAATGTTATATACAGAGGTATGTAGTTGTAATAAATGTTACATGTATCTGTACATAGCGCAGGAGTGGTATGGCAGAAAGTGAACAATGCAGAACAGTGTTGGACTTGTTACTCAAAAAATGTACTTTATTACTTATTACTCATTACCCTTTAAAAAGTAATACTATTACTTCACTTACTTCACTGCTTGTCTCCATGATATACAGATACGGATGACTAACAATTATCTGAAATTCAACAGTGGTAAAACTGAGTTTCTCCTCATTGGTATTAAATCTACACTCTTAAAAACTAATATTTGTTCACTCCCCATTGCTGGAGCCACCATACCTTGGCGTTATCCTAGGTAGTACCCTTTCTTTTTCCAGTCATATAAACAATATCTCCCGTATTGCATTTTTCCATCTACGAAACGGCTCCAGACTACGCCCTGCTTTAACACAACCTTCCACGAAGTCTTAGTCAATGCTTTGGTCACATCACACATTGGCTACTCCTGGCAGGCATCCCCAACAAACTAATTCACCAACTTCAACTCATCCAGAATTCTGCAGCATGGATTATTACACATTCAAAGTCCACTGACCATGTTTCTCCCCTGCTGATTCAATTACACTGGCTTCTTTTGTCATAGAGAATTAACTTTAAAATTTTATTATTAACATTCAAAGCTCTTCATAATCTATGCCCTGCTTATCTCACAGACCCCCTTCAGACTTACATGCCAACTCGCTCCCTGCGGTCTTCACCCACCTTTTTAAACTAGCATACTGTGAGAGCAATTCATATTTGATGTTTGCTTACTTTTAAACTTTGACCATGTGTGATCTATACCATGTTTAACAAGTCTTACATTTCTTAAGATGGATGCTTAAAGTCCATCTGTAACAGAACAAAGGTAGTCTTTTAAAGTGTCTTCTCCAGGTGCACAGATAAAGGCCTATTGTTAACTGTTGGTTGAAAGCAGAGGAATGTATGGGAAACTCACTGAGGAGCAAGTCTGTCCACAGTAATCGGAAACATGGCCTTGGTGGGATGAGAGCTGGAAGACATGAGATAAGGAGGTGAAGAACAGACAACTGCCCTATAAGACTGTACTGTATTAATCGGTGTGCATTCAAGCATCTAGGCTTGAGTGTGTCTGTTCATGAACATATATTAAAGTGTGACAATACTGTAAGAGATTTTTGTCTCACTCATTTAATTTCAGAGTGGAATTAAATAACTGCCACGACACATACTCACTAACAGCATCAAATTAATCTTTTTTTTAACTCCTGCTGATGTATGCTCTATTGCTTATTGTGTATTTTATTGGTGATTGTGCAGTTTTTTTACTGCTTTGTTTTATTGAATGTGATGTAAGGTGACTTTGAGAGTGTCATGAACGGTGCCTTTTAAATAAAATGTTTATTATTGTTACTCCCTGAGAAAAGTAGTTACTCTATTCATTATATTATTTTACCGTTACACCCTACAAAATTGGCAATTGCGTCCTTTCTCCTCAAAATTCAGATTTTGCTGTCATATTGGGTTATACAAATAAAACTGACTTGACGTGACTTGACCTCTGTGTGAATGTCAGGGTGATCGCCAGTAAGCGCAGCTAAGGCTTCAGACCTGTAGCATAGGCAGAAATCACAGTGTGGGTGGGCACAGAGAAAATCAGGTTGGCCTAGCCCGTCCAAGACCAATCATACTTAATAGGCTCTGAAATGCATATGTTAACCAAAATAGGCCATTATGACTATACTTGCCTGAATGCACCACAGTTTAATCATACAAGCATTATACATCATCAGAGGTAATGTTACAGGCACCAAGATGAACATTAACTGTGGTGTATGAAACACAAATACTGTTCTAAACTGTTTAAGTAGATAACTGGAAAGTGCACACGGCAGACTTATGACGGTAACGTAGTATATTTGTTATTACGCTGCAACAACCTAGCTATCCCGAGTAATGTAATTCCGACAACAGCCTGTCTCTTAGTTTATCAGGCACTACCACACGGTAACCCCATAATAAACAATCGTCCTCAATGCTAAGCTCTAATTTTCTCTGAAAATAAGGCTTCAGTGACTCATCCTGTACATGTTTAGGCCATCCAGTTAACACCAACTGTTTAACCACTCTTAACACAGGATCTCTGTCTGTTTCTTTGGTAAGTCTTCCAGGTAAGACACTCTGTAAATTGGGTTTGACACCACATCTACATCAGGCTTCACAAGTAATCTTGATAAAGCATCAGCATTGCTATGCTGCTCTGACTTTTTGTACTGGATTTCGTATGTATACGCTGCCAAAATTAGAGCCCACCTTTGTAATCTAGCGGCGGCCAGTGTTGGCACACCTGTTTTAGGCCCCAGAATTTTCAACAGTGGCTTGTGGTCTGTCAGTAACAAGAATTTCCTTCCATAAAGATACTCATGGAATTTCATAACTCCAAAAACAAGACCCAGTGCCTCTTTTTCCAGTTGAGAGTAATTCTGTTCTGTTTTAGTTAACATTCTGGATGCAAATGCGATAGGTCTCTCACTTCCATCTTTCATTTTGTGGCTGATTACAGCACCAACTCCATAAGGAGAAGCAACACATGCTAGTATGATATGTAACTGCATCAAAATGTACTAACACTTTATCTGACTGAAGAGACTTCTTTGCACTATCAAATGCACTTTGACATTTCTCTGACCATTCCCAGATTGCATCTTTATGCAGCAATGCTGTCATTGGCTGAATCAGAGTAGATAGATTAGGGATAAACGTTCCATAGTAGTTTAACAGAGCTAAGAATGACCTGAGTTCAGTTACATTTTTCGGAACTGGAGCCCTCTGAATAGCATCTGTCTTTTCCTTCAGTGGATGTATGCCCGTGGCATCAATGACATGCCCTAAGTATGAAACGCTGTTCTGCATGAATGCACACTTCTCTTTTTTAACCCTGAGATTGTAAGTTTCAAGTCTACTAAGCACCTCTTCCAAGTTAGTCAGGTGCCTTTCTGTATCTTTTCCAGTAATTAAGATGTCATCAAAATAACAGATGACCCCTTCCATGCCCTGAAGAACCTGATCCATAATCTTTTGAAAAATAGCAGGGGCGCTAGCAACACCGCAGGGTAACCTATTGTAGTGATACAACCCTCTGTGTGTGTTGATAGTTAGGTAATGTCTTGAATTGTCCTCTAACAGAACTTGCTGATAAGCCTGCGACAAGTCTAATTTGGTAAACTGCTGACCTCCTGCTAGTTTAGCAAATAAATCTTGGGTTTTGGGTAGTGGATACTGTTCCACATTCAACCATGGATTGATGGTGACCTTGTAGTCTCCACATATTCTCACACTGTCATCCTTTTTAGGCACACAAACTATTGGAGCTGCCCACTCACTGTAATTAATGGGTGAGATGACACCTTCAGCTTCCAATTTTGCCAGTTATCTCTCTACGGCTTCTCTTAATACATAAGGCACGTTTCTAGGCTTACAGAACTTGGGCACTGCATCTGGAACTACATGTAGTCTGGCTTCAATACCTTTTAACTTGCCTAGCTCAGGTTTGAACACTGATGCATGTCTGGCACACACATCATCCACTGTATCAGGAGCCACTCTGTTGACTCTTGACCAGTCTAGCTTTAATTGACTTATCCAGTCTCTGCCCATTAATGCAGGACCTCTTCCTTTCACGACTAGTAGTTCTAGCTTTTCTGAGCGTTCCTTGCATTTCACCTTTGCTGTGAATTTTCCTATCAATGGCAATGATTCCTCACTGTAGGTTTTCAGCACACAATTTGCAGGACTAAGTTTCACATCTTTAAACCTGCGTTTAAGTAGAGTTTCAGATATCACTGACACAGCTGCGCCAGTGTCTACCTCCATTTTCACCCTTGTACCATTTACACTGACATACACATAGTAAGGTTTCACAATGTCACCTTTACCCGTGTCCATTGCAAAAAGTTCGGCCCCTCCACTGTCCAATGTCTGACCAGTGTCAATGTTCTGTACAGCATCCACCATGCACCTTGTCGGCACACAGCAGTCGTCTCTGGCACTGCAGAGCTGAGGCTGGATAGGATCTCCATCTGCCCGAAGACTGTGAGCGTTGCTCTGGTCCACGTGCCGAGGAGCGTTGCAACCAAGTCTTCCCTGCTGCTTGATAGCGCTGGAATTTGTACATGTCCCGTGCTGGAGAGCGTGGCAACATTCCAAATGCCTGGTCCCTTTCGATGCCTTGCCATAGCTTCCTTCTTTAGGTGAACGGCATGCTTTTGCAATGTGTCCCTTTTTCTTGCACTGGTGACACTCTGCGTCCTTGAACCTGCATTCATCCGGTCTGTGGCCTTTTCCATTGCAGCGATAGCAGGGCTTTCCATTAGCTGTAGACTTTACCGTAGCCTCTCTATGCTTTAGGTTAGCCTTCTTTTCTACCACATTAGCTTTATAGCCTTTCTGTGCAAACTGTTGCGTACTGTTGCCTTTTGTTACCTCAAAAGAAAGCGCCATTTCAACTGCGAGCTGTAACGTTAAGTCTTTTGTGTGAGCAGCATTGAGTAACCGATCTCTTAGCTCACTGCTCTTAACTCCACAGACCAACCTATCACGCAGTGCTTCATCTAAAAATGTTCCAAATTTGCATGTGGCTGCTAACTTTCTCAAACTTGCAATGTACTCACTTATTGTTTCATTTTCCTTTTGGTTTCTTCCGTGAAACTTGCATCTCTCGGCAATGAAGTTGGTTTTCGGGATGTAGTGCTTTTCTAGCATTCCCACCAGTACTTCATATGTTTTACCCGATGGCTTATCTGGCGCACACAAATCCATCAGCAAGCTATGTGCCCTTTTTCCTACCACCGTAAGAAATACCGCTTTGGTTTTCTCATCTCGAGTGTCCAATCCATTTGCTGCGAAGTACTGCTCTAACCGCTGACGATAACTATCAAAACTTTCCTCACTTTCCTCGAAGTGGAAATCTTCTGGCTTACCGAATGCCATCTTCTGTTCGACGGTCCTTTCACTCACCGAACGTCTCTCTCTGGTTGTTCGTCGTTTACTTCTGCCTCGCTGGAGCTGCTTGACATGCTAACTCTGTGACTTCCAACTTAAACATCCCATCCTTGTCGCCAAACTGTGGTGTATGAAACACAAATACTGTTCTAAACTGTTTAAGTAGATAACTGGAAAGTGCACACGGCAGACTTATGACAGTAACGTAGTATATTTGTTATTACGCTGTAACTACCTAGCTATCCCGAGTAGAGCGGAGTACCAAGAGAACGCCCCGGTGGCGATTCTGCCTTATATACTCTTCAGGAACAACCAATAGCTGACCTCCACCTCATTCAGCACCAATCACGTTTGAATGTGCACATTCAAAACCAACCAACCAACCCACACTGGTTAATATTCTGTGTTGGGAACACCACATTAACAGCATCACATAGCCTGGCACGGTGCCCACATATTCACACACACACACACACACACACACACACACACACACACACACACACACACACACACACACACACAGCTGACAGATGCAACAGCATCATTAATCAAGCATATGGATAGAGGTATACTGGTAACAACATACTCGGTAACATTAAAGATGAAACTTGAACAGGGCCTCACATACCCCCTGCTACGGTCCTGCCGATGACAGTGGTGTCGTCTGCAAACTTAATAATGGTATTGGAGCTGTGTATGGCCACCCATTCATGCATGAACAGGGTGTATAGGAGGGGGCTAAGCACACAGCCCTGGGGGGCACCAGTGGGTGGTGCCCAAACTGCCCATCCTCACTATCTATGGTCTGTCCGTCAGGAAATCCAGGATCCAGCTGCACTGGGCGGTGTTGAGTACTAGATCTCTGAGCTTAGAGTGCACAATGGTATTGAACGCTGAGAATGAGAGTAAATATTGCTGCATAATGATGTATAATGCATAATGTTTCCCAATGTATTTCATAGCCACAATTAGAGAAACATTACCTCATTGCTGCATGTCATTGCAAAAACTTTCTTTTTCCAAAACATCACTTCATCTCTCAAACTTCTCTTCATAACAAACACATGAGTTGTCCAAGGGTGAATGTAAAGTTTTTCAACTGGCAATGCTCATGTGACCAGACGAGAATGAATGACATTCGAGCCAGGGGAGTTGGGAGTGGGAATGGTCACGTGGCCACAGTGGGCGCGGCCTCCACTCGCCGCCGGATCTACCGCATACGACCAATCTGGGCACGTGCCCCGGTGCCCCTGAGCGCAAAAGGGCCGGACCCTTCGTGATTTTTTTCAGGCTCCACAGAAATATGACACAAAGCTTGACCCATCATCTTAAGCTTGATAATTATCTAATCAGAATGAAATAAAAGCTGTTTCCATGAGAATTAAGTCTCGTGATTGATTGTTTTATTGGTGGGATGGCTGGGCAAGTGGTGACTGGTGAGCGAGCGGCAATGCATTGTATAGATTGGTTAATGGTCAAGGTGGGTGGGCATAGAGAGCAGGTGGCTTACATTGTACAGATTCAAGGTTAGTTTTTCTTAAGGCAAGGCAAGGTTAAAAACAGTGGAATTAATTTTTGCCTGACCCGCCATCAGTTGGGTTGTATCAGTGAGAAGTGTGCAGGAACGCTTGCAAGCAGCAGGAAATGGACGGCGTTAACCAAAAGCCCAGCTGGGCTGCCAAAAGAAAGAACAAAAGAAGAGAAGAAAGAGAAAGAAGCGGTCACAGTAAAAAAAGAAAAAGAAAAAAAGAAGTCATTTACAAATGTCTTTAAAAAAAAGCTAAACAAAGTGAAGAAGAGGGCATTCAGACGGAGGATGTCGAGCTAGCTAACCAGCTAGCGGTAACGTTAGCCTGGAAGTGTCTACCCAGTCGGTTGCAGCAATGCACAGCTGGATTTTGAGGACTTGATCACAGTTTGCAAAGAAAACGCCAAGAAAGAAGAATTTCTAAAGGTAATAACCATTTGAATTGGCTGTCAGTGCATTAAGCTGCATTATCTGTTGTGATTGTGTGTTGCTGTATATTTTGTGGATGAGTTTATTTGATATGATGTTTGCATAACGTGTATTGCATCACTGTGGTGTGATGCTGCTTTATTGTGTTGGAGTCCGTGTGTCAAGCTCATTATGGCTTTTGCAGTTCTGCGTGAAGTTGCCCAAGCTCATTTAGTGAGCCTTATTTTGAAACCCGCATTCAGCTGTGCTGTGTGATTACCTTAGGTTGGGGTTGCTGTATACCTATCCCTAGTATGTATCAGTAATAACTGGTGTGCTGTCAGGCTGGGTGGTTTTCAGCGAACACAAATTGTCTAGAGTCATACGCTGGCTTGAGATGATTGAATCCATTGTTTCCCTGTCTTGTAATGTGTGAGACAAATGGCAGTACTTGGTCTATTGAACTGTATAGACATACCTGCTCAGTTGGATTCAGCCTTTGACCCATAGGTGTGTGATTATGGTCTGGTGGATTTGACATGCCAGCTTGACTGGAAGCTCAAAATAATTAAGGTTGGGTCTAATGGCTGGGGTGGGTGGTATGGGGTGGACATGGTGAGTGTGCGCGCGAGCTCCAGTGACCCCAGGGGGTACTAATCCAGTACAGTACATTCAATGTCAACGAACAGTAAAAACAAAAAACGTGAAAGTCAAAACTCAACACCAAAATGTATTGTAACGTGCATGGATAAGTAGACACGTTTGTAATGTCCGTAGACGCCTTGTCTTACTGACATAAGAATAATTCAAGAACGAGCCGACTTCGTAGGTTCTTAACTGTGTAGCTTTTACTAGCGTTCATCCGACATACAACCTTCATAACATGCCTTTCTAACTTCCTGTATACGTCACACGCACTGCACGTACACCCGTGAGTAGGTCAAGTTAAACACGTGACCTTTCATTCATTACATCTCCCCCTCTAAGATTATTTTCTAAACATTTCTCTGAACATTTACTGCCAACAATTTTAACCTGTATATCACCCCCCTTTTCACAAAGAAATAAAAAATCTCCCACAGTACACAAGTCCATACGCCTCACAAATCCAGCCGGATTGCTGGCTTGCTCACCCTGCCAGAGCGAGTAACATATGGTGTGGAAGTTGGCATTTCTGCTGCTCGGGACTCATCCATGTTTCCACTCTCCCCTGGAGTGACATGGTCAGGATCCCTGCTGACAAAGGTGAGTGTTTTAGGTGTGGCCAACAGGTGGCGCCTGTTCCTTCTGTAATGTTCACCTTGAGCTGTCTCCACTATGTAGGATCTGGGAGTGGAGCTCTGACTGTGAACAACAGCTGGCATTGTCCATGTTTTCTGTCCATCAAGTTTGGTGAGTACTGCGTCACCCGAGTTCAGTGGGCGCAGTGTCCGCACGCCGTTCCTGCGGTCGTAGTAGAAAGCCTGCCTCGATTTGGCTGCGGCGTCAGCGGTTTTGATCAGTTCCTCTTTAGGCCAGGCCGGTTTCAGGTTATGCTGCAATGTGGGTAAGGTGGTTCTGAGTCTCCTACCCATGAGCAATTCCGCTGGACTGGCTCCAGTGGAAGAAGAGGGTGTAGCTCTGTATGTCAACAGGGCGAGGAGAGGGTCTTCCTGCCTTAATATGCTTTTGGCTATCTGAACAGCCCTCTCTGCCTGTCCATTACTCTGGGGGTAGTGTGGGCTTGAAGTCACATGGATGAAATCATAATCCTCACTGAACCTCCTCATCTCTTCTGAAACTAGCTGTGGCCCATTATCGCTAACTACAATTTCAGGGATACCAAAACGTGCAAATGTAGCCTTCAGCCTAGCTACAACCTGACTGCTAGTAGTTGTTGGTAGATTTAGGATCTCCAAAAACCTGGAATAATAGTCAGACACTATCAAGTAGTTTTGCTTTTTGTACTCACACAGGTCTATGCCAACTTTCTGCCATGGTCTGAATGGGAGCTCACTTGACATTAAAGGCTCTTTTCTCTGTGTGTTCTTGTGTTCTCTGCAGAATTGACATTGCTGTATCTTTGTTGTAATGTGCTCTGTCATTTTGGGCCACCACACTGACTGGCTAGCTCTCTCTCTGCACTTAACTATCCCCTGGTGCCCGTCGTGTATTCTGTCTAAGATCACCTCCCTCATCTCTGTGGGAATGACGATACGACTGCCTCTGATGACTAAACCATCTACCGCAGATAACTCCCCTCTCACCTGATAAAAGTCTCTGACTGTCTCCGGCACTTTATCGACATACGCAGGCCAGCCGTGTCTGATGAAGCCCAACACTGTCTGGAGCTGCAGATCCCCATCCGTGCTCTGTTTTATCTCCTGCATCCTTTGAGGTGTGGCAGGCACCTGGCACACGATGGCATCAATGTGCGCTGTAACATCATCATGAGAAGCACCATCTCCGTAGCGCTGCTCTGGGCCTCTGGAGAGTGCATCAGCCACAGCTAAAGTTTTGCCTGGTGCGTATTCAGCCACTGCATTGAAACGCATCAGCCTCATTAACAGTCTCTGGCACCTAATGGGCACATTATCCAAGTCTTTGCTGTTCATGAGAGGCACTAGTGGTTTATGATCGGTGACAAGTCTGAAATTGTCAAGCCCAAACAAGTACTTCTCGAACCTTTCACATGCCCAGACGCTGGCTAAGCACTCTTTCTCGATCTGTGCGTACCTTGTCTCTGCGTCACTCAGCCGTCGGGAGCAGTAGGCCACGGGCTTCCAGTGTTCCCCGTGCTGCTGGAGCAGAACGCCTCCCAGCCCGTAGCTGCTGGCATCTGCTGACACCACCGTAGCCTTA
Organism: Lampris incognitus; assembly: GCF_029633865.1. Taxonomy (NCBI): domain Eukaryota; kingdom Metazoa; phylum Chordata; class Actinopteri; order Lampriformes; family Lampridae; genus Lampris; species Lampris incognitus. The sequence continues at coordinate 23,760,656 of NC_079221.1, forward strand.
GTGACGTCATAAAAGGTGAGTACCGGGGCGGTGGCGAGTGCTGCTTTAAGGTCTTGGAATGCTGTGTTCTGTGCAGGTCCCCACAGCCACTCTGTCGTTGCTTTAAGCAGTCCATAAAGCGGCTGACCTACAGTGGACAGCTCTGGGACGTATTTTGCCAAATAGTTCACCATCCCGAGGAACCTCTTGAGTTCCGTCACGTTCTGGGGCTGAGGAAAGTTCTCTATTCCGGCCACTTTGTCCGGGTCAGGTCTGATGCCTGCCTCGTTGATGATATGACCAAGGAAGCGGACTTGTTTCTGTTTGAACTTGCATTTCGCTTGGTTCAGTTTGAGACCTGCTGTTTCAATGACCCCCAGCGCCTCTGCTAGGCGCCGATTTCCTCAGTCTCTCCATGTATAAGGATGTCATCCATGTACACCTCTGTGCCCTCTAGCCCGGTCAGAGTTTCCGCCATCTTTCTCTGGAAAATCTCTGGAGCACTCGTTATACCAAATGGAAGGCGGCAGAAAGCATACCTCCCAAATGGGGTGATGAAAGTGGTGAGCCCCCTGCTGTCTTCATGCAAGGGGATCTGGTAAAACCCACTTGCTGCATCCAACGTTGTGAAGAACTTTGACCCTGCGAGCCTTGGCATTATTTCCTCCATAGTGGGCAGCACGTATTTCTCACGTTTCACCGCTCGATTCAGCCTCCTGAGGTCAGCGCAGCAGCGAACCTCTTTCTTGTTCGGTTTCAGCACCGGCACCATAGCGGCGCACCATTCTGTGGGCTGAGTCACTTTTTCAATAATGCCCTCATTTTCCATGCGCTGCAGTTCTTTCTTAACCAGTGGTACAAGTGGCAGCGGTATCCGTCTGACTGTATGCACCGCGTATGGCTGGGCACCCTCCACCAGAGCTATTTTCACTGGGTCTGTTTTCAGCAGTCCACTTGAACCGAAAACTCCACTGACCTCATTCATCCGCTTCACTAGACCCATCTCCACTGCCTCTGGACGACTCAGCAGACAGCTGCCTCTCCCCTTGATCACATACACTGGAAAGGAGTATTGTTTCTCCTTGTAGTTGGTTGTGGCTTGAAACTGTCCTATGCAGCTGATGTTTCCACCTTGGCTTATGAAGCATGTGTCAGGAGGTCCCAGTTTTATGTTTGGCTTCAGCTTTTTAAATGTCCCTTGGTTGATAACAGTAGCGTCAGCCCCCGTGTCAATTTTAAAGGTTATTGGTACATCACTTACTGTTAAACTAACAGTCCAATCTTCCTGACTGCTCTCTTTGCCAACTTCTCCCAGAAAGTACAGCTGTTTAACCTCTTCAGTGACTTCTCTCACCGCTTTAGAGTGACATACACGCTCCCAATGTCCCTTTTTATGACACTTGTTGCACTTACTGTTCGTTGCAGGACACTTCCGCTCATCGGTGTGCTGCGTCTTGCCGCACCTCCCGCATTCATCTACTTTGTTGGTTGCAGGACTGCTGCCACCATGACGCTGTCCGCCCTTTTTGTTTTGGCGTCCGTCCCGCCGTCGGACAACATTGACGTTAGCCAGCTGGGCCTCTGGTTGGTTAGCTTGGAGGCTGAGCTGCTTTGTTATTGCCTCCGCCTGGCGCACTTGTTCAATGACTTTCACCAGAGTAAGGTCCGCTGTGAGCTGGAACTGACGGGAGAGCACTTTGTCTTTTATGCCCACTACCAGACGATCTCTGATATGTTCATCCCTCTTGTCCCCAAACTCAGTGTTCAGACAGCTCATACAATGTCCGGATGTACATCTCCGCTGTCTCTCCTGGCTGCTGGCTACGTTGATAGAAGCACGCCCTCTCATGTATGATGTTACGGCGGGGAATAAAGTAGTCGTCGAACTTTTTCAGTACGATATCATAGTCCACTTTATCACCCTCCGCCGCGAAGTCAAACGAGCTGAATATCTTTTCAGCCTCGCTGCCCATTGCATAAATCAGCGAACTCACTTGAATCTCCCCGTCGTCTTTATCCAGCTTTGTCGCGAGCCTGAAGCGCGAAAACCGTTGTCTCCACTCCGGCCATTCAACGGGGCAGTCAAACTTGAATTCACTCGGCGGATTAAACTTCGGCATGACCGCTCGTGTTCAGATACACAGACTATTCTGACACCATGTACTGTCCGTAGACGCCTTGTCTTACTGACATAAGAATAATTCAAGAACGAGCCGACTTCGTAGGTTCTTAACTGTGTAGCTTTTACTAGCGTTCATCCGACATACAACCTTCATAACATGCCTTTCTAACTTCCTGTATACGTCACACGCACTGCACGTACACCCGTGAGTAGGTCAAGTTAAACACGTGACCTTTCATTCATTACAACGTTGGTCCTTGATTAACGGGTCGGACCCTTTAGTCGACTGGTTAACGTTGTCGCTTGCGGTGCAGGAGATACAGGTTCGCGTCCCGGCTGTGGCGGCGGTATCTCGGACTGCCCCCCGAATTCGCTACAGTATTATCTTATTTTTGTTCATGAACATGAAGTCAACTGTCTGTCATTAGGAAAACGAAACACAATGACTGTGTTGTATGTAACACGTTTGTAAGTCATTATCCGCTTCATAAAACTAATTGTACTGTCTTCGTTTGTGTAAGTGCGGTGCCTGTCACGTCTGTCTGCGCCTCGCGACTACAACTATCTATGCGTCGGCGGCGCCATGCGTAGTTATCATTCGCGGCTCTACTGTACACAGCTAAAAAACTACAACAGCCAGAATTCAAGTAGGCTACGGACGTAACAGTGTCCATATTTGGACAAAACTAAAATATTTCACCACGATCCGTACTTGATGTTTTGTTAGGCTATGACTAATCAAAATTTGGGTCTAGTCTTAAATTTCGGGAAAACCGCTCGTAATCCGGGAATCTTTCGAATTCTTCGGACGTCTTGTTAATTTAATGTGTGTGCGCGCGCGTGTTTATTACTTTATTCTATATTTATCCGATTATGTATCCATTTATTTGTACATCCATTCATTTATTTATCTTTTTTTGGGGGGGGGTCAACTTGTCCCGAGTTTATTTATACCGTTTTTTTTCTTTCTTTCCTTTCGATGTATAACTGTCCTATTCATGCAAGGCTATCAAACGCCAAAAATATATTTTAAAATATAATTTGAGTACTCCGAGATGGGGACTCGGTTTAAACTGCGGAGGACCGGACGTGTCGTCTGCCTTTTTAGGTTTCGTTTCACTTGAATCGAGGAAATCAGATACCCGCTTCTCGCCTCAAGCCCCTCCGTCAACATACAGTACAATTTGAGTTTCTTCTTCCTAACAAGCATCGGCTCGGCTTCGCAGGATGTACTCGACGCACGCACGAAGAGAATTCCTGTATGCGACAACGATACTCGACTAATGTGAGTAAGTGTTTTATTTAATCATAGATAAAAATTCTGTTTTGCATGTTAGGAACACGTTGCTTGGACAAGTTTGTGAAGAAGGTTAGGAGAAAGGCGCAGGTTGCAGTCAAGATTGGATTTGCCCACCATGGCCAAAACTGTATAGTCTAGAAGCATATTGGGCTACTAACATGTGTAACGTAATGGAGAGTTATTGATTTGTCTGAACATAGTTGACACAATGCTTGCACTGGCTTTCCTGCATTTTATTGGCTCTTCTAGCCAGTTTAGGCTACCGAGGCTTCTATAGCAATGGTCTATTGATGTCCAATTGTAGATCCATTATTGCCCACAAGTAG